>NC_139040.1:62777866-63377866 GCF_964662115.1 Mustela nivalis | reverse complement strand
AATAAGACAGGACCCATACAAAATAAAAAATGAAAGAGGAGAAATAATAATGGACACCACAGAAATAAAAAGGACTGTAAGAGAATATTATGAAAAATTATATGCTAACAAATTGAACAAAATAGAAGAAATGGATAAATTTCTTGAAATATAACCTCCCAAAACTTCTTCACAAAGAAATTTAACATTTGAACAGACTGGCAACAGTGAAACTGAATTATTAATCAAAAAACTCCCATAAAACACAAGTCCAGAACCACATGCCTTCACAGGTGAATTCTACTAAATATTTTAAGAAGTTAATACCCAATTCTTCTCAAATTATTCAAAAAATGGAAGACAAATGAAAGCTTCCAAATTTACTCTACAAAGTCAGCATTACCCTGATACAAAAGCCAGATAAAGATATTCCTAAAAAAGAGAACTATAAGTCATATCTCTGAAGAACACAGATGCAAAAATCCTCCACAAAATATTAGCAAACAGGGGGGCACCTGGGTGGCTCAGTGGGCTAAAGCCTCTGCCTTCAGCTCAGGTCATGATCCCAGGGTCCTGGGATCCAGCCCCGCATCTGGCTGTAAGCTCAGCGGGGAGCCTGCCTTCCCCTCCTCTCTGCCTGCCTCTCTGCCTACTTGTGATCTCTGTCTGTCAAATGAATGAATGAATGAATAAATAAATAAATAAATATTTTTAAAAAAATGTTAGCAAACAGAATCCAACAATACATTGAAAAAATCACTCACACAATCAGGTAGGATTTATTCCTGGGCTGCAAAGGTGATTTAATATTTGCAAATCAACCAATGTGATACCTCATGTCAATAAGAGAAAGGCTAAGAAACATATGTTCATTTCAACAGATGCAAAAAAGCATCTGACAAAGTATAAAATCCATTCATGATCAAAACTCTCAACAGGGGCACCTGGGTGGCTCAGTGGGTTAAAGCCTCTGCCTTTGGCTCAGGTCATGATCCCAGGGTCCTGGGATCGAGCCCCGCATCGGGCTGTCTGCTCCGCGGAGAGCCTGCTTCCTCCTCTCTCTCTCTTTCTGCCTGCCTCTCTGCCTACTTGTGATCTCTGTCTGTCAAATAAATAAATAAAATCTTTAAAAAAAAAAACTCTCAACAAAGTAGGTTTAGAAGGAACATACCACAACACAATAATGGCCATATGTAAAAAACTCACAGCTAACATCATAATCCACATTCACAATGGAGTTCACGGATACCTTTTCCCCTAACATTGTAAGTAAGACAAAGATGTCCACTCAAACCACTTTTATTCAACATAGTACTGGCAGTCCTAACCACAGGCATCAAAAAACAAAATCAAATAAAAAGTATCCAAACTGGTAAGGAAGAACTAAAACCTTCATTACTTGTGGATGACATGAAACCGTAAATAGAAAACCACCAAAAAACTACTAGAATTTATGGATGAATTCAGTAAGGTCACGTGATACAAATCAATGTACAGAAAACCACTGCATTTCTACACACTAATAATGATATACAAATGTCATTAATAATGAATTACAAATTTAGAAACTGTCCCATTGACAACTGCACCAAAAATAACAAAATACCTAGGAATAAAATTAACCAAGGAGGTGAAAGAACTATACTTTGAAAACAATAAAACACTAATGAAAGAAACTGAAGTTGATACAAACAAATGGAGAGATTTTCATGCTCATGGACTTGGAGAACACTGTTAAAACATCCCTACTTCTCAAAGCAATCCACAGATTTAATGCAATCCTTATCAAAATATCAGCACCATTTTTCACAGAACTGGAAGAAATAATCTTAACATTTGTATGGAACCACAAAAAGCCAAAGCAATCTCAAAAAAGAAGAGCAAAACTTAGAAGTATCACAATCTCAGATTTCAAGATACACTATAAAGCTGTAGTAATCAAAACAGTATAGTACTGGCACAATAACAGACACACAGATCAACAGAACAGGATAGAAAGCCCAGAATTAAATTCAACACTATATGGTCAATTAATTTTCAACAAAATTTATTTTTTCAACAGAAGCAAGAATATGCAATAGAAAAAAGTCTCTTCAACAAATGGTGTTCAGAAAACTGGACAGTGACATGCAAAAGAATGAAATGGGACCACTTTCTTATACCATAGACAAAAATAAATTCAAAATGGATTAAAGACCTAAATGTGAAACCTGAAACCATAAAAACCCTAGGAGAGAGCATAGGCAGTAATTTCTCTGACATTGACCTTATCAGCATTTTTTCTAGATATGTCTTCTGAAGGCAAGGGAAACAAAAGCAAAATTAAACCACTGGGACCACATCAAAATAAACTGCTTCTGCACAGCAAAGGAAACAATCAACAAAACTAAAAGACAACCTACAGAGTGGGAGAAGATACCTGCAAACAATATAGCCAATAAAGGACTAGTATCCAAAATATATTAAGAATTTATACAACTCAACACCAAAAAACTTCACAAATAATCCAATTAAAAATGGGCAAAAGACATCAACAGATGTTCTTCCAAAGAAGACCTAAGGCTGGCCAACAGACACATGAAAAGATGTTCAAAATCACTCATCTTCAGCAAAATGCAAATCAAAACCAGAATGAGATATCACCTGACACCTATCAAAATGGCTCAAATCAAAGACACACGAAATAAAAAGTTTTCTGGTGAGGACAGAGAAAAGGAAATCTGTTGGTGGGAATGCAAACTAGTGCAGTTACTGTGGAACACAGTATGAACATTCCTAAAAAATGTTAAAACAAAATTACTATATGAGCCAGTAATTCCACTAGTATTTACCCAAAGAAGAGAAAAAGAACACTAATTCATGAAGATATAAACACACCTATAAAGTTTATTGAAGCATTATTTACAATAGCCAAATTATAGAAGCAACTCAAATGTCCAATGATAGATGTATAAAGATGTGGTATATAACTCTACAATGGAATATTACTTAGCCATAAAAAAGAAAGAAATCTGGGACGCCTGGGTGGCTCAGTTGGTTAAACGGCTGCCTTTGGCTCAGGTCATGATCCCAGCGTCCTGGGATCGAGTCCCACATCGGGCTCCTTGCTCAGCAGGGAGCCTGCTTCTCCCTCTGCCTCTGCTTGCCGTTCTGTCTGCCTGTGATCGCTCTCTCTCCCTCTCTCTCCCTGATAAATAAATAAATAAATAAATCTTTAAAAAAAAAAGAAAGAAATCTTACTGTCTGCAATAACATGGATGAATCATGAGTATAATGCTAAATAAGTCAAAGAAAAATACCTAATGTTTCATTCATATGTAGAATTTAAGAAACAAAACAAATGAACAAAGAAAAAAGACAAACACAAAATAACAGACTCTTAACTACAGAGAACAAATGGATGGTTACCAAAAGAGAAGGAGGTGATGGGTGAAATTGGGGAAGGGGATTAAGAGTACACTTATAACGAGCACAGTAATGTATAGAGTTGCTGAGCCACTATATTGTACACCTGAAACTAATATAACACTGTCTATTACACGTACTAGAATTAAAATTTAAAGAAATAAAGTAAATAAATAAATAAATAAGCAAGTAAGCAAGCAGCTGTGAGTTGTAATATAAATAAATAAATTTTTAGAATGAATGAAGGAATAAGTTTAACATGTCCCTAGTTAACTGACAAGGTTTACTAACTTAAATAAAAACACAATGCAAGTCACATACGCACATGTATTATAAACTGATTTTTAAGAACTGCAACAGTAATAAAAATTATTTTTAAAACTCTTTTTTTGGGGGGGGGGTACACTGACTGTTTGACCCATATCCTAATTGTCCTAGTTCTCTATCTCCTCAGGGTAAGGTAATTCATCTACTTTTTGGATTTTCCTTTTATTTTGTTACTGTTATAGACAGAAACATCTGTTCACGTGATTAGAAAAAAATGACAAGGAGCAGCAGTGGGTTTAATGATGTAAATTTAAAATTTTCAGGGGCACCTGGGTGGCTCAGTGGGTTAAAGCCTCTGCCTTCAGCTTGGGTTGTGATCCCAGGGTCCTGGGATCGAGCCCCGCATCAGGCTCTCTGATCAGCGGGGAGCCTGCTTCCTCCTCTCTCTGCCTGCCTCTCTGCCTACTTGTGATCTCTGTCTGTCAAATAAATAAATAAAATTAAAAAAAAATAAATTTTCAGAAAATTTTACCAGACACAAAGTTAGTCTGTCCAATTTAAAAAGTCATATATATGCAGGTGTGCCTGGCTGGCTCAGTTGTAAAACCATGATCTTGATCTCAGGGTTGTGAGTTCTAGCCCCACACTAGGTACAGAAGTTACAGAAAGCCATATGCATGGCAAGGCAGTTAAAACTTCCACACACTGTTATACCAGCACAAAGCACACATCTCCATTACATAAATATATACCTACTAAACTACCGGCACACATCTGATTTTCCATCATAAACTATTTATTACTCCAGAAAAAGCACTAAACATTGGTAAAGAAATTCTGTCAGGTACCCAACCAACCTGGTATATCTGACACAGAATACTAAAAATATTTGGAATACCTTCCAATGATGGAGTAAAAATAAATGAAGGCTTTTTAGTACATCTTTAAAGAATTTTAAAGAGCCTTTTCCTATGCAGTATCCTTGCATATGACTGGCTTCAGGGAAAATTAAACCATGTAGTTATTCAAGACAGTAAAAGCATAAATTATGAATTAATTTATTTTTGCATACCTGATGATTGGCAAAATCCAGTATGTGAAGACAGCACTAAATTTTCAGTCACAGGCTTAATTTTCTGCTCATCACTGCTCCCCTCACCTACAGAATTCTGATCATCATCTCCTATATCAGAAGAAGATGATGATGTAATGTCAGCTTGCTTCCTTTTAGTGCTTGTTCTTAAGGAGTTTCTCATTTTCTCCTTGATACCGCCTGTCTTCTTTTTTGCTGAAGTTCTCTGTTTCTTCAGCTTTTTATTGTCTTCAGAACTTTCCTCAGCATCCGAAGACGATGAGCCACTATGTACTTCCTTGGTATTTCTCTTTGAATTTAAATTTCTTCTTTCCCTCAGTTCTATTCTTTTCAGTCTCTTATCAGAAGAATCACAACCATCTTCTTTCATGGAATATTTCTCAGTATCAGATGACGAACAATCTTGTCTCTTCCTCAAACTCTTTTCAGGCAAGTTGCATCTTTTCTTCACTCTACTGGATGCCCCGTTCTTACTCCTTTTGTCTTCTGAAGAATCACAACTATCTCTTTTTCCCTGTAATTTCTCAGTATGATCAGATATTTCACCCTTCTTTTTAGAAGTTTTATCTTTTATTTTCTTACTTTTCTTGTCTCCGTAAGTTGTGTCATTCTTATTTTGTTTGATGCCTTTAGGAAAATGAGAAATTTCTTCTCCCTCGGGTAATTTCTCAGTGCTATCAGATGATGATTCATACTGTTGTTCGATCTTAATTACATTTTTCTTGAAGTCTATAGTTTTCTTTTCTTTTACTCCAATTCCCTTTTTGCTCTGCTTTTTGTCATCTTCAGAGGACTCATCACTCTGCTCTTTCTTTGGGAAATTCTCAGCAATGTCAGATATGCCAGCCTGTACTTTCTTACACGATTTGGTTTTCAAATGCTTACTCTTTTCTTTAGTTTCAGCAAACTTTTTGTCTTCTGGAGAATTAAAACTCTCCTCTTTCCCTGAAGGCAGCTTATCAGCACCATCAGAAGAAACACCTAACTGTTGCTTCTTAGAAATTCGATCTCTTAAGTCCATGTTGGTCCCGTCTTTATCGGCTGTGCCTTCTGCTGAAGTGAAATTCTCTCTCTCACGTTTCCTTTCAGCATCATCAGATGATCCTTCTTGTGTGGTCTTCAAATTTTTCTGCCCTTGATTATCCATTCCTCTTTTTCTGTGTTTTTCATCTTCAGAAGAATCATAATCTTCTTTATTTGGAACTCTTTTTTTGGTTGTTTTGGCAGCCCCAATTTTACTCATACTCTTTATCTCTTTTTCTAATTCTGAGTCATAATTGGAAGATTCAGACTGGTTTTGTCGTTTCTTTTTAGAAATTATAGACCTCTTAGCTGATTTTCCTTTTTTAATATCATAATCTGAACCAGAAGTAGAACTTTTTCGTTTCCTTTTTCCTTTATCATCTTTCCCTGTTTGAGTCTTTAAATCATACAAAGTCTTCTCATGATTTGTATGAGTTTCATTGATATCAGTATCTGAAGAAGAACTGTGATTCATCCTGGATACCTCTTTGAGGATTGCTAACATTTCATCAGAATCTGAATTCTGATCCACAATCTCCGACTGCTTAGATTTAGCCAATTTATTAGGTTTGGGATTATCTATAGCACTGTCAGAAGAATTCCGCTTATCCTTTTTTCTCATTGGAACTGATAGTTTTTGTTTCTCCTTAACTGTTTCATTACTTTCTTCATCTGAGTTAGATGTTGCAGGATTGATTTCTGTCTGTCGCCTCAAGGGAGTAGTCTTTACACGTGGAGATCTTCGAAGATCGGATTCTTCTGAAAGTAATGGAACTTCACTTTCAAATAAATGCTCACTATCATTCTTTTCCTGTCCAACTCCACAGTTCTCTGGCTTGGGATTCAGACCAGAACTTTTACAGCCATCTTTATCTTGTGGTACTTCCTGACAATCAGCACCTTTAATTGGAGAATTAGAAAGGGAAACGGGGGTGAGTTTAACATATAATTCTTTTGTTACTTTAGCAGTAGTTTTTGACTTAATACCTCCTCTGTTGTCTTTTGAAGTAATATTTAATTTTACAGAACTCTCCAGTTCTTGGTCAGTTCCATTATTGCCATCTCCCTGATTATCAGCAGAACTCTGAACTTCCATAGCTGTCTCAAGATTCTCAAAAATGTCTTCTGGAACTGAGGAAGGAACAGAAACAATATCCATGTCTAAATCTTCAGAAGTGTTAGCAGGTTCATACTGAGGTTCTTCTTTTTTATCTGATTTCTTATGTTCACCAGTGGCATTTTTATTTGTTCTTTGTTCCTGTACTATAATATTCTGATCCATGTGCTCACTATCCACCAGCTTTCTTGCCAGTTTAGCTTCTGATTTTGAAATATCTTTTTTTTCTAAAGCACAGGGTTTTTCTCCTTTTCGTACTTTTGTTTCAGACTTAGCATCTATGACCTTATGCTCTTTGGTATTTTTCTCTTTGTTTCCAGCATCCAAAGCTCGAATCTCTGAATTCAACTCTTCTTCTAATGCAAGATGAGCTTTCTTGATATCAGCTAACACAGATTTAAAAGCCTTAAGCTGGCGTAACTTTATAGCAGAACTGGTTTCTGAATTATCTGCTGCCTGCTTCAAAAACTTAACGTAACTGGAGTTCATGTTAGATGTGGTCTCAATCAGTTTTTTTGCCTTCTTAATCATCTCTTTGGGCACAATTAGTGCTGAATAAGAGTAGGTTACTGAACCAGAACATGAATCATCTAATTTCTTTTCTTCTCCATTACAATTGGAACTATTTTTCTTTGGAGAAAATCTGGGTGTGTGGTCATATACTTTATTACTCTTTTCATTGTCAACTTTTATCTTCTTCTTATTTTGTTGCAACAACTGTTCTAAATTTTCAAATACGCTATTACATGCAGTGACCAAGTCCAACAAAGGTTCTGGGTGACAAATGTAGCAATACCACTGGTTGTTTTCATCCATTATTGCAGAGAGTTCCTTTCGACCAAGGTTGCGCAGAATGCATTTCTTGCAGAAGGCATTATGGCAAAAGTCGCAGCAAATCAAGTTTCCACCTTCTGCACACCACCTGAAATTATTAAAAGATGAAAATATTATTCCAAAGTGAAACTCACTCTAAATTTTTTTCATTATTAAAGCAATTTAAATTTTCCTGCCAGGAATTCTAATAGTTATTTGGGTCATCTGCTTATTCTTCACTGGAAACTTAAACATAAACCTAAGGTTTTGTAGAAAAGAATAACCTTCCTTTAAAGACATCAATGATGATACAACAAAAAAATGGATCTAGTAACATGCTATGTAAGAATTTCCCCCAAAAAAGTAGACAATACTGAATTTATGTTCATCTTGATTTATTACCTACCTACATTGCTCATCCATTCCATCAGAGTCACGGCTAATATCATCACTCATGTAATATTTAAAGCAATTCTATTAAAAGAAAAGGGGAAGGGGAAATTTTATATTCAAAATGCATAATATTCATAAAGGACAAAAACTTTATTTTCAAGTCATTAAAAAAAGCCGAGGGAAAGTGTGTGTATTTGTGTGAGAAAACCAAAGCAAAACACTCACTACCCCATACTAGTACTTTCCTGACACAGAAATACCTCAATAAATTAATTCCTTGAAATAGATTTCCATATCATCAAGTACCACTCTACTTTATATAATGTTTGTAAAAGATTTCGGCAAATCAGGATTCTAATTTTATACGATGAACTACTAAACCTCTACATAAAGATGTATCAGATGCTGCTACTTCAGGTATTTAGTAACCTTCACATATAAACACCTGCTTTGTGTATGGCTAAGCAACACTATCCTACATTTAGTTTCATTCTCTTTAAATCTCAAAACATTATACACAACTGGAAGTAGTACACCCAATTTTAGAGAAAAGGCTAATACGTAAGTAAATCTCAAGTCATACAATTAGGTTACAGGCAAAGCTGGTACTCAAATTCAAGTCTGACTGACTTTAAATTCATTTTCACTAAGCCTGGAGAAAGGGAAGGTTCTCTGCCCAGTGATGAAAAGTACCAATTAATAAAATGGGCTAGGCTCAACAGACTAGGCCTTGAAAAAAAAATTATATATTTTAGAAAAGAGAAAGGAAATGCACATTAAAAATCCAACCATATGAAATTCAACTGTCCCATTTTAAAACTAGAAGCTACAACATGTCCCCCTAAATAGGCTCATGGTTGAACTGAATTCAAGCAATGGAGAAACACAAATTGCTTAAAAAAAAAAAAAAAAAAAAGTAAATTCAGTCTACTTAAGTAGGTCTATATCAAAAACTCATACAATGAAATACTTAGAGGGGGCGCCTGGGAGCAGTAAAGCATATGCCTTCAGCTCAGGTTGTGATCTTGGGGTCCTGGGACAAGCCCCACATCTGGCTCTCTGCTCAGCAGGGAGTCTGCACTCTCTCTCTCTCTCTCCTTTCTCTGAGCCTCTGCCCCACTTGTGCTCTCTCACTCTCAAATAAATAAATAAAATCTTAAAGAAAAAAAAAGACATAGAACTGGATCTCTGAGGAAAATCTGGTCTGCTCCTGCATTTCAAGGAAGCATTTTGTTGGAAAACAAACTAACCCAGAATTAATCTTAGCAGTAATGAGTAAGGGAAATCATAACTTTGATATTATAGATATTTAAAATTAACTCCACAGTATCACTAATAAAAGAGTATACACAGACTGTTAAAACTA
This sequence comes from Mustela nivalis, assembly GCF_964662115.1. Classification (NCBI taxonomy): domain Eukaryota; kingdom Metazoa; phylum Chordata; class Mammalia; order Carnivora; family Mustelidae; genus Mustela; species Mustela nivalis. The sequence continues at coordinate 63,368,410 of NC_139040.1, read as the reverse complement.
TCTACAACACATATGAAGCATTTTTAATTCTATCATCACCAACTTATGTCAAAACCCTGCCCCACATGGAGAGTTGAGATTTGGGTAACCAGAATACATGAGAGGGAAGGTTATAAAACATACATCTGCACACACGTATACTCTTTAGATTTGCCAACACACCATGCTCTGCTTCACTTACCAGCCTTTGAATACCATGTTGCCTCTGCTTAGAATACGCTGAGCCAATCCCACTCCACCAGGCTAATCTATTTACAGCTCAGATATCAGCTTATAGCGTCTCCATTATAAAGCCCCCCAACCCAACTCCAGATTACACAGGATTCCTATATGTTCCCACATTACACAGTACTTCCCCGATCATGGCACTTACTGGGCTTTTTGTAATGTCTGTTCTCCCCATTACCACATAAGCCCTCCAAAGACAGAGACCAGGCCCATCCTATTCATCACTATGCACCAGAAGTCTGACACTGTAAACCAAATATCTAATACACAGCAAACATTCAAATATTTATGGAATGAATTATAAATAGATCATTACATACCTTACAAATAAGTACTTGCAGTGAAGGATGTCTGTAAATGGAATCTTTTTGAAAATGATTGACCTGTTGTCCACAAGCTGTGCAGCTCACAATCCCATGAAGCCCATCTTCTAGGAGAAAGGAGTGACCATTATTCAGACATACACACACACACACACACACACACACACACACACACACATAAAAAAAGATATTTACTTTAGTCAGCATTTTGCAATTTTCATATTGGAAATTAAATACTTCATAATCCTTAGAAAAGTGACATTTTGGACACGAAAGGCTAATAATTTTACGGACTTACTAAAAACATGACAACCTTGGAAAATTCCAGAATTACAAATCCTAATCTGTTTCCTTTTACAGATGCAAACCCTATTTCTCAACATGATAAAACATGAAGAGACTCCATAAGAGAAGTTCTAAAAATATGGGTCAAGAACTCTTTTTCATTTTACTATTGCTTTGCAAATAAATTATCAGTTCTTAAAGAATGCGGAAGCAAGTGATGTATGTGGAACAGTCTTTTGCATCCTTATACTTAAAAATTAGGTATCCTCAAAATGAAAACGTCTACACAGACTCTTCCAATATAGTACATGAAAACCTGTGAATTTTAAATTACCAATTTCTTACCTTAGATTTATTTCAATACTATCTATAATTCCCATTAACCTCTCTATCTCACTATCCACTATATATCAGCACTGTCTACTATTTCCAATTAAGGACAAATAAGACTTGCAGGTGTATCTATCGATGTTGACAGCAAAACCTGAGAATGACTTGGAGGAGGGGGAAAGCAGAGCCCCATTCCACAGTGTCTGCAGGAAAACAGACTAAAGATAACCCAATGCAACAAAGAGGAAACCTCTCCTGCCTCACTTTCATCCCTAGTTCTGCGTAGGGCAGTGCTTCACAATCTGAGCGAACATCAGAATCATCTGAAGAAACTTTTTAAAAGCAGAGACAGTCATTCTCATCCCTAAACCACTGAATAAGAATCTCCTAGACTTTTTTCCTCTAGTTTTAACAGATGATTCTGATGTGCAACCAAGATCTTGACAGAAGATGACAGATTACGATTCCAAACAAGCCAATGAAAATGCCTGCATTCACAAATAAAAAGATAATTAAAATAATAACCTATATCCCTAAATAAAAAACAAAACAATACATACATTTCCCACCTCTCAATTTTCTATTTTGTTTTTTTCTTCCTCTTTAGGTCCAAATCACCATGGACCTGAATATCACAAAGATTCTTATTTGCAGAAGTTAAGAAAGTTTAACCAAGTTTTAAGGGTACCATCATACTTTTCCAGACAATATAGAGAATTTGAAGACTCACTATGTAAGTTGCTAATATTTTATATCATACTGTCCTATGTTAGTGTTTGACCCTGAGTGCTAAATACAGTGTGCTTCATTTCAAATAATGACTGCATTAAGATATACTAATAAAAGAATATGAATGTTCATCCAATGTTAACATAATAAATATTAAGCATCTTCTATATGCTTTTGTACACATATCACTCAAAAATTAAAACTAAGTGATCCTTTGGAGAATTCTCCCACATGTGCACAAAGAATCATATATATGATATTCACTGCAGCACTAAATAGGAAATTAGAAAACTTCAAAAACAAAAAATTGGAAATAATTTCCATCTGGGAAATGGACAGTGGTTTATTCACATTACAAAATTCTATAAAGCAGTGGAAAATAAAAAACCAGATGTATATTCACTGAGATGGACACACTTCAAAAGCAATAATGAATGTGAAATACTACTTTATATATTTTAAGTGAAAAATAAATGCTTTATGAATAAACATGAACAGGAAAAATACAAAAACATATATGAAGATAATATACACACATGCATACAAACTTCAAAATAATCATCATGGCGGGGACGGGGTGGAAATGGAGGAGTAAGACTGAACCAGTATTTCATTTAAGTGAGATGTAAAGCCAACACTGAATAATGGTGAAATGTTACTTCATGTACTTGTTTCTATATGTAAATGCTTCGCATTTTTACTTTTAGCTATAAAATACCTTAAGGATTATAATATAATGTGTAAATGGAAGAGAGGCATTTTCATTTCTGAGCTCAACGCATTTTAATAGATTTAAAGAGAACAAAACTCTATAAAACATTAATGTTAAAAACTGAAGATGACACAAAGATATGGAGACATTCCATGCTAATGGATTAGAAGAACAAATATTGTTAAAATGTCTAAAATTACTCAAAACAATCTACATATTTAATGCAATCCCTATCAAAACACCATGGCATAGCACTTTTCACAAAACTAGAAAAAACAATCCTAAAATTTGCATGGAACCACAAAAGACCCCAAAACGCCAAAGCAACCTTGAAAATGAAAAACAAAGCTAAAGGTATCACAATTTCAGACTTAAATTATTTATAAAGCTGTCAATCAAAACAGTATAGTACTGTCACAAAAACAGACATATAGATCAATAGAACAGAATACAAAACCCAGAAATAAGCCCATAATTATATGGCCAATCTCTGACAAATCAAGAAGACTATCCAGTGGGAAAAAAAGAGTCTCTTCAACAAATGGTGTTGGGAAAACATGAAAAAGAGAGTCTCTTCAACAAATGGTGTTGGGAAAACATGATGTGAAAGAATGAAACTGGACCACTTTCTTTCACTATACACAAAAATAAACTCAAAATGGATTAAACACCTAAATGTGAGACCTGAAACTATAAAAATCTTAGAGGAGGGAGACCTGGTTGGCTCCATCAGTGGAATGTGCAACTCACGATCTCAAGGTTTTAAGTTTAAGTCCCATAGTGGGTGTAGAGATTACTTAAAAAAATTTTTTTTAAATCCTAACTGGGTTTTATACACAACCAATGAATGTACTATATGTTGGCTAACTGATTTTAAATTTTTAAAAATCCTAGAAGAAAGCAAAGGCAGTGATGTCCCTGATATCCACCATCATAACACTTTTCTAGATATGTCTCCTGAGGCAAAGGAAATAAAAGAAAAATTAACTCTTGGGACTACATCAAAATAAAAGGCTTCTGCACAGTGAAGGAAACAATCAACAAAACTAAAAGGTAACCTACAGAATGGGAGAAGATATCTGCAAATGATATCTAAGAAAGGGTTAGTATCCAAAACATATAAAGAATTTATAAATCCCAACACCCAAAAAATGAATAATCCAATTAAAAAATGGGCAGAGGGCACGGATTGCATGGAGCACTGGGTGTGGTGCAAAAATAATGAATACTGTTATGCTGAAAATAAAAAATAAATTTAAAAAAAAATAAAGACAATCAAATCTAGAATTTAATATCCAAAAAAAAAAAAAAATGGGCAGAGAACATGAACAGACATTTCTCCAAAGAAGACACCCAGGCAGCCAACAGACACATGAAAAGATGCTCAATATCAGTCATTATCAGGGAAATGCAAATCATAAATATAATGAGATATCAACCCATACCTGTCAGAATGGCTAAAATCAAAAACACAAGAAAAACAAGTGTTGACAAAGACGTGGGAAAAAAAAAACCCTCTTCACTATTGGTAGAAATGTCAACTGGTGTACCCATTCTGGAAAACAATATGAAGGTTCCTCAAAAAGTTAAAAATGGAACTATCCTACAATCCAGTAATTGAATTACTGGGTATTTACCCCCAAAATACAAAAACACTAATTCAAATGGACACATACACATATTTAAAGAAGCAGTATTTACAACAGCCGAATTATGTAAGCAGCCAAAGTATCCATTGACAGATGAATGTATAAAGAAGATATGGTATATATACACAATGGAATATTATTCAGCCATTAAAAAAAAGAATGAAATCTTGCCATTTTCAATGACATGGCTAGAAATAGAGAGAGTAATGCTAAGGAAAATAAATCTGAGAAAAACAAATACCATATGATTTCATTCATATGTGGAATTTAAGGAGAAAAAGGAGCACAAGAAAAAAAGAGAGAGAAGCCAAGAAACAGACTCTTAGCTATAGCAAACAAAACTAATGGTTACCAGAGGGAAGGTGGGTATGGGGATGGGTAAAATAGGCAATGGGGATTAAGAAGTACTCCTGTCACAATAAGTACTATGTGATGTATGGAATTGTTGAATCACTATGTTGTACACCTAAAACTAATATAACACAGTATGCTAAATATACTGGAATTTAAAATAAAAGAAAATTATTGTGCCGGGTAGAAAAATTAGGTGTAAAATATACTTTCTAACAAACTGCAGAAAAGGTTGTCAGTAGGCTATGGTGTTTTGTTTTGTTTTGTTTTTAAAGATTTTATTTATTTGTCAGAGAGAGAGAGAGAGAACTTAAGCAGGCAGAGCAGCAGGCAGAGGCAGAGAGAGAGGCAGGCTCCCCACTGAGCAAGGAGTCCGATGCAGGACTCGATCCCAGGACCCTGGGATTATGACCTGAGCCGAAGGCAGTGGCTTAACCAACTGAGCCACACAGCCATCCCAGCTATGGTGTTTTATAAAGGGGCGCCTGGGTGGCTCAGTGGGTTAAAGCCTCTGCCTTCAGCCTGGGTCATGATCTCAGGTCCTGGGATCAAGCCCCGCATCGGGCTCTCTGCTTGGCGGGGAGCCTGCTTCCTCCTCTCTCTCTGCCTCTCTGCCTGCTTGTGATCTCTCTCTGTCAAATAAATGAATAAAATCTTAAAAAAAAAAAGTGGCTCCTAAAATGGTGGATAAAACTATACTTCTAATTTTGTTTCAAATCGATATAAGATTATACAGAGTTTACCTTCTTGACAGTTTCCTAAGCTAGGCTTTAATTATAGAACTGTCCTAGGAAGCTTGAATATTAACTTGCAATTCAGTACCTCAGATCACTGGTTTATTCATACACGTGTACATAAGCAAACAGTTAAATTCCCTGTATAATTTCTGATAGTTTAAAGATACAGAAAATCATTAAGACAAAAATTAACATGAGAGATTTAGGTACCACTATATATAGGTCTATAAACATACATTTCATTAAGCATAATATAAACATTCCTACACAGAACACTCAATAAAATGTTCCAAATGTATCAGCTTAGACCAAACACCAGCAGCATAGTGAAATGGTACTAAGAATGCACTCCCCATTGGTGGGGAGTGTGTGTTGTGGGGAGTGCTGTGAAGTGTGTAAACCTGGCGATTCAAAGAACTGTATCCCTGGGGCTAAAAATACATTTTATGTTTATAAAAAATTTTTTTAAAAAAGAATGCATTCCCCAACAACTGTGCTTTTTTTCCATTCTCCTTTTGGGCCCTTATACACATTCTAGACACTGAATAAGAGCGCCTCCTCAAAGACCCCACTTAGATACTAATTTTGATACAATATAGTACACTTAGTTATCTATTCTCCAGACTCTTGCTACTGATCCCTACAGTCACCTTCAACTTGCTGATTCTCTTCCTTTTAACAAAACTATTCAGCTTTGGCGAGCTCTGCTGCTGCAATGACCGTTTCCCTACTATGAACTACATTCTCCATAAATTTTCCCTATGCGTGAAAGGAGCAGAACACCCCCTTGTGGACAACAGACTAAACATTTCTTTGATTTTCTCCAACAACCTACTGAGTTATTTAATCCAAAAATATATATAATACAGATATACTTTACTAATTCCATCAAGATAAGCATATAGCACTGAAATAAAAATCTGCACAAAATTTCACCAATATAAGTACTATGCTATAATTTCACAAGTAACATGATATAATATTAAAGACATGCTTCCATTACACTTCTACTTAGAAATTTAGTGTCATGTTCTATTTTTTAGAGATTTGTTCCTTTTACCGTCATGGATTATGGCTCTGCAAATCTGCCCAAAAAATATACAGGCACTATTTAAAAATCACACACAAATTGGAAACATACCCCATTGTCATAAATTTCCAAATGAATCCTCCTTACACTAACTTTCTACAGATGATTAGTCAACATGGTGTGTGTATAAGTGGGGGTAGACAGACAAAAGAAGAGATAGCTCAGACAGCTGGAAGGAAGGTTAATAGCTCTAGCTCCCTTCTCCTTCCTACTCACTTCTACATTATTTTCCTTACATCAGTTGATCTCCAACTTTAATATACAAAAGAACAAAATGGGGCTCATTCTTGATCATCCCCCAAAATTCTAATTTGTTAGTGGAGTTAAGGGACTTGCATTTTTAATAAGCACCCCAAATAATACTAACACATAGGGAACTCTGTGATACAATGTACTATATATATATATATATATATATATATATATATACACACACACATATACACACACCTACACACACACACACACACACACACACACACACAATTACCTGAAGGCCACAGGCAAGATTTTGTCCAAATCTGAAACTCTTTCCAGGTGAAAGGGAACACATGGTATTTTGGCGTATAGGCATTACAGAACTAATACTCAAGAAGGAAATGCTAAGCTTCTTGAGATAACTTTATAGCCACTGAAGGCAAAGGTATTTTGATAAATGTTTAACCTTTTCTGCTTCAGAGCTCAGAGAGAAATAGAAGCTATTTTTAAGTAGTGCTTTTAATAAACAACGGGCAGAAAAGTGGAGGTATTTTTAATAAGCACATCAGATTTTCCAATATGGTCATAAACAGCAATTTAAACTCATGTTTTCATTTCCACTTGTATTTACCTCCGCGTTTTTTGAGATTTTCAGTTTTCATTTTACTTCTGCTTCTAAATTCAGGCCCTTTAAAATCATCTTTGTCTTCATTCAGCACTGGCTCTGGTTGTACAATCACTGTACCTAGAATGATTTCATTTAAAAAACCATTACACATATTAAATGTGCAAATGAAGTACAAGACTTCAGTTCAGATAAAGCCAACATTGCTGGTACATAATTTTGTTCTTTCAAGCTTTCAATACTTGTGTAAGGACCTCTTCAAAACTAAATAAAACAGGGAAATAGGAGAAGGGCCAGGTGTCAGCAATAAGATTACTTGTTGGAATATAATTAATAAAAAAATAGGGTGGGGATCTTATGAACTGATTATAACAGAAATGTGTGAATAAAGTAGAAAGTCTCAGCCCAGTTCTGAATTTTTAGTGCCTATAACAAAAACTGTTTTGAGTATAAACACCCATGCTAAGCTCCAAAAAAGTTTATAAAATAGAAGGACCAGAAGGAAAATTTTAAAAAGATATCCTATTCTTCTCATAATTCAAATCACAAACTCAGAAAAAGATTTGTAAGGGTTTTTTTTATATTGTTTTGAAGGAGGACAGTGGGAGGCAATGTGAGAAGTTAATTCTGCTATTATTGCTATACCTATTCTGAGGCATTTCCCAACTAGTATGTCAAATTTTTAGTACCCAGAAAAGTCCTTAAAGAGTCTTAAAACAGAAGATTGCCTTAAGGTATTTAAGCTCAACTGTTCTAACAATAAACTGTAGAATGAGATCAACTATTGGTCTCTATGGAATATTTTAGAAAAAATGTACTTCTTAGTATAAAACATGTGATCTGAGAAGACAGGTTGTTAATTTATGTTTTCTTTATAATCTCTCAAGAGCAAATAAAGCAGGAGCATAGTAAAAAGGGTCCAGCTCTCACATTTACCTACATTGCTGGGCTTGGTAATACAAGGGGCAGGGGCAGTACTGTCAGGGGCAGTATCCCTGAAACATGGGCCTATGTTATTCAGCACACAGATTTTGGCAAGGTATAACATCTAGTAATATGTATTTCTGAGTCTCTGAAAAAAAGGAAGGGAAAGCAGGCATAGAGGATTGAGTTTTTACAAACTGGTGATTATTTAATCTACACACCAAAAAAAAACCTTCATTTACAACAACCATTTCACATACATACTCTCGGAGAAGCCATAGCATTTGAAAAAGCTCAAGATTTATAATTAATGAAAAAACAGAATTATTTCTGAAGATTATTCTCTAAATGGAAGCAAAGTCGTAGAGTGGAGAAAGCACTCACTAGCTTTGGATTCAAGCAGACCCAGTTTCTCAGTTTAAAGCTTGAAAAAGTTCCTTGAGCTCTGAATCTGTTCCTTTATTTCTACAAGTAGAAACAGTAACTACCTTACAATACTGGTTTGAGGATTAAATGAGTTAGTTCTATTAAGAGTCTGGTACCTAGGGCGCCTGGGTGGCTCAGTGGGTTAAGCCGCTGCCTTCGGCTCAGGTCATGATCTCAGGGTCCTGGGATCGAGTCCCGCATCGGGCTCTCTGCTCAGCAGGGAGCCTGCTTCCCTCTCTCTCTCTCTGCCTGCCTCTCTATCTACTTGTGATTTCTCTCTGTCAAATAAATAAATAAAATCTTTAAAAAAAAAAAAAAGAGTCTGGTACCTATACACACTCAATATAGCATTATAATAATCATCATCACCCAAATTCTACCTTATGAAATGGGTCTATTTTTGGTTTGGTGGGAGAGAATTATGTTTAATTCAGGTTAGAAACATACCATACTTTCTGCCACAGTACCACTGAAAGAATGAATTTAACTCCTATTTCTTAGCTCACCCAGTAACCATCATAAGGACTCCCAGTGACAACCACTGAGAATGTAACAATCGAAAGTGAGTCACTGCGTATGGAACTCACACTCCCTCAAGTCGTTGTTTCTGCCCTCGGCCACCAACCACGCATAAAATTGTCACAGGTGTTTTGCAAAGACAAGTAAATGGTAGGCCCATCAATTTTCTTCGTTTCTACTTTCTCTCATTCATTCCTTTTCCTCATTTCATATTTCATCTACTATAACTCCTAATTTGTCCTAGTCAAGTAATGTCTTGTGTTCCTTCCCACCATTTTCTTAACTTTCATAATCAAAAAATGTGTCGCAAAAATATAAATATAGACATAGAACAAAATATAGTAAACACAGCTATCAATGATCTGTGAGGATAAATTTGAAAAATCTAACATACTTTCATATATTATTAATAAAGAAAAAATCTAAATCTTTGACTCTGAAACACCATGAAATTACCAAGACCTTTATCATTACTCTTATCATATATCATACTTCTCTCAGACTTGGGCTATGAAATATCCAAGATTTTTATTTGGCTTTTTTCCCCCAATCTAATTAATGAGGTTTTAAAGTTAGAACTGCAACAGTTGAAAGGCATGTGACAAGGCATTTTAAAGAGATAATTACAAGAAATACACCTAAATCTATCTTTTATAATTAACTTCAGCTTTCAGTCTTAGAGAATTTAAGAATGCGGTAAGATGAAACCAGATTTTTAAATGTTTTCTTGAAGTTTAAGAATATTTGTATGTTAACCTATAAAGAAAGCATATTTAAATTTGCTGAGCCAAAATTAAATATAAACATTTAAACTAACTTCCACATTCAAATACAATTTAGAAACCAAAATCTCTGTTCTAAAACCCAATGGAAAGAGAAAATAAGTTTTGTTCTTTTTCAAACCTGACTGCATATATTCTAACTTTTTAATCTCAGTAACACACATTTTCATTACCATTCTAATAATTTCCAGACAACCACTATTAAAATGCTAGCTCTGCTCCTTTACACAAGCTAACAATAATCAAGCCCCAATTTTATAATGACATTTAAAAATATACTTTAACTTCATATGAAAAGTCAATACACATTACCTTTTGGCAAGCTTTGCATAGTAATATCATTTTCTGAATTTTCATTAGAAGCATCTTCATTTACAGTTTCATCCAAAGGTTTTTCATCATCCGATTCAATATACTTTGTTACAATTGAAGGTTTCCTATGAAAGAATTAAGTCCATAGAATTATGGACATTTCTGACAGTAAGATTAATAACCAAAGAATGTGTTTAGATTGAATGGTGATTCTTAACCAGAGATACACATCAGACTCACCTACAGAAGCACACATCTCTGTACCATATTACCAAAAATTATGATTCAGTAGGTCTGGGGTAGGACCAGGGTATGTTCACTCTAAAAAAGCTACTGGGGGGAATCATAAAGGGATCTCTTCTTTAAGAATCATTACTTTAGGGTGCCTGGGTGGCTCAGTGGGTTAAAGCCTCTGCCTTTGACTCAGGTCATGATCCCCGGGTCCTGGGATCGAGGTCCACATCAGGCTCTCTGCTCAGCGGGGAGCCTGCTTCCCCTCCTCTCTCTCTGCCTGCCTCTATGCCTACTTGTGGTCTCTGTCAAATAAATAAATAAAATCTTTTTTTTTTTTTTTAAAGAATCATTACTTTAGAAAATAAGTTAAAATAAAGCTGTGGTTATTAGGAGACATGCCCACTAGTAAGAAACAAGGAATGCCCAGGGCACCTGGATGGCTCAGTCAATAGAGCACCCGACTCTTGATCTCCAGGTTTTGAGTTCAAGCCCCACACTCAGTGTGGAGCCTTCTTAAACACACAGACACACACACACACACACACACCCCAAATACCAACAACAAATGCCCAATAAACTGCAAACTTCTAATAAAATCAATACTCTGCAGTATATTATGCTTTATAGTATGACTAGAAGTATTTTCAGTCCTTACGTACAATTCGTTTTGACAATTTAACACAGAAAAGTATTTTTAGCACTCTTTGATCTCCTTATAACTTTCCCATAAGTGTAATGGCTACACCTCCCCATCATCCTAGACAATTTAACATAACCCTAAAAAACCCTTATTGCTTCATGAGTCATTCATTTCATTTTCCCTCTATCCTTCTTTTGATCACATATATCATCTAAAATAAATGATCAACATATTGCAAGGACCACTAAGGCATGATAAATCCTCCTTGGAAAATTCCATTAAAATTCAAAGTCAGAATGAATCAGTAAATATTGAAGTTAATTAATGGATACAAAAGAATTCATTATACTACACTGTCTAGTTTTTAATGGGTGCATTTGTATAAAATACTTTAGTCAGAACAAGAGCACCTGAAGTTTCAAAAAGATTATTATTCTTAGAAAAAGAAAATAAAACAATCTGAAAATGTTTTCCCTTCAATATCAACCAACCTTTTTGATCGTGATGATCCTGATGATTTGGATTTTTCTGAAGAGCTAGCTCCCTAAATGTGAGAAATAAATAAAAAAGTGAATACAACTCTCAAAGAACAACCCTACAATTAATTAACTATTTCCTTATACCAAAATCTCTGATGTAGTTAACATAATGGGGTATTACTTTTAAGTCTAAAATATTTTTTTAAAAGGAACTTCAAAAACTAAATATCATTTATTATCAGGCCTCCTTGAGTTGAGATTAACTTCCTGGTTGTTCTTATTAAACTGTTTCTATTGAACTTTGTGTGTAGGTGAGGATATACTACTACACCATGATCTTGACCCAAGTCAATAAAGACAAAGATACAGAAGTAATCAGATCCCAATGGAATGAAAACAAATGTGTCATTTTCTCTATCCTAACAGATGGCACAAAGTACCTTCTACTATTTGCTTTGAGATACTAAATTTATTGTCATTTTGCCAATATAATCAATATTTTTTTTGGATTAAAATTCTTATACTAAGTAGCATAGGCCTGGGTATCATGAGTGAAGGATATCAGAACAGGTTCCTGTATAATGCTTAAGATACTCTAAATATCCAGTTTTGAGAGATGTCAGAACCATGGAATCATGCCTATAACAACCACCTTGAGCACCACTGCAATATAATAATGTTCAAATACTTACCTGTTAGAAAGTCTTCAGTAGTCTGACTTTAGGTATATTGCTGAAGTGAACCATACAATAATAAAAACAATGAACACCTTCTAAAAATAAACAACTACCCAAAATGAAGTATCATAATACTTCAGTATAACAGTAAACTTAAACACATGCATGTACTAAACAGAAGCAATCTGGGGTGCCTGGGTGGTGCAGTCGGTTGAGTGTCCAACTCTTGGTTTCAGCTCAGGTCATGAACTCAGGGTCATGAGACTGAGCCTTGTGTTGGGCTCCATGCTCAGCGTGGAGTCTGCTTGAGTTTCTCTCTCTCCCTCTCCCTCTGCCCCTCCCTGTTATGTGCTCGCTCGCTTGCTCTCTCTAAAATAAATCAATAAATCTTTTTAAAAAAACAGAATCAATCTGATAACATATACTCCAGTTGGTTATTAGCAATTAGTAAGTATCTTTTAAATACTTTTAATTAGTCTTACCTCTTCCTTGCTGTTTTCCATCATATCTGAGTTATTTCCAGAACCACTGACTTTTTCTTAAAAGACAAGAAATAAAAACTTTATTTATCTCTTCAAAGCATTATCAAACAGAATACCAATACTACAACTCCATGAAGCCATTTTTCAATCTATGAAGTACAACAGTACTGGTACTATATTACTCACATTAAAATATTTCTAGAAGAATTTTCTCACCAGAACCACCCCCTTGACACACTAACTCCTTCTTTAAAAGCACTAAGTTTCTAGGGATGCCTGGGAGGCTCAGTCAGTTAAGGATCTGCCTTCAGCTCAGGTCATGATCCCAGGCTCCTAGGATGAGTTCTGCATCAGGCTCCTTGCTCAGCCAAGGACCCTGCTTCTCCCTCTGCCTGCCACTTCCCTTGCTTGTGCGCTCGCTCTCTCTCTCTCTCTCTCTGACAAATAAATAAAATCCTTAAAAATAAATAAATAAATAAATACAAATAAATTAAAACACTACGTTTCCAGGGAGCCTGGGTGGCTCAGTCATTAAGCAACTACCTTCGGCTCAGGTCATGATCTCACAGTCCTAGGATCGAGCCCCACATCGGACTCCTGGACTAATTGCTCAGCGGGGAGTCAGCTTCTGCCTCTCCCTCTGCCCACTACTCCCCCTACTTGTGCTTGCTTTGTCTCCCTCTGTCAAATAAATAAATAAAATCTTTTTAAAAAAGAAGATTTTTTTTTAAAAAGCACTACGTTTCTAAAAATAGTAGTTTGGTGTCAAAACATTTCCTATTGTAATCTTCTCAGTATTTTCTCTTAAAATTTAACCTCCATCTTTTACTAACAATATAATCATACTATTTTTAAATTTTATATCCTTTCACCGAAGACACTGGAAAAATAACAGAAAACTAAACCTAAAGGAAGCAGAGGGAAAGAAATAATAAAGATTATAGCTAAATTTAATGAAACAGAATAGAAAAATCACCAAAACTGAAGTTAGTTCTTTGAAAAGATTAACGAAATTAAGCAACCATAAGCTAGACCAAGAAAAAAGAGCTGAACTCAAATTACTAGAACCAGAAATTTTAAAGGGGACATTACAAGCTACCTTAAAGAAATAAACAGATTACAAAGGAATATCATGAACAATTGTATGCCAAAATACTAAAAAACAAAATATGAACAGATTCCTAAACACACATAAACAAAACTGACTAAAGAATACACAATGTAGGGATGCCTGGGTGGCTCAGTTGGTTAAGCGGCTGCCTTCAGCTCAGGTCACGATCCCAGCGTCCTGGGATCGAGTCCCACATCAGGCTCCTTGCTCAGCAGGGAGCCTGCTTCTCCCTCTGCTTCTTCCTACCACTCTGCCTGTGCTCGCTCTCTGATAAATAAATAAATAAAATCTTAAAAAAAAAAAAGAATACACAATGTGAACTGACCTGTAACTGAAGAGACTGAATTAGTAATCAAAAACTACTCAGAAAAAAATCAAAGGTTCAGATGCCTTCACCAGTGAAATATACCAAACATTCAAAAAAAATTCTTTAAAAATTCTTCCAATATAAAAAGGAGGGATACTTCCCAATTAATGGACATAAACAATTGCCATAATGGCAACTGCCATAATAAACAATTAATGTTTATGAAACCAGTATCATACTAAAACCAGTAAAGCTACCACAAAAGAGAAATCTACAGAATACTATCACAAATATAGAAAGAAATGTCCTCAACAAAATACTAGCAAACTTCAACAGAATAAAAGACAAGTCCTTCTCCCACAGAGGGGGAGAAAATCTGCAAAAAAAACCAAATCTCATAAGGGGCTATTATCTAAAGGCTACAAAGAACTCAATAATAAAAAACAACATGATTAGAAATAATAAACAACATGATTAGAAATGGGCAAAAGATCTGAAGATACCTTACCAAAGATACACAAGCGACAAGCATATGAAAAGATGCTCCACGTCACATGTCATGATGTAATTGGAAATTAAAACAAGCAGATAGTACTATACAATCAATGGATAAATGCAGAACACTGACAACATCAAATGCTGGTGAGGATGTGGAGCAACACAAGTCTCATTCAATTGCTGTTGGGAAGGGAAATTGGTACAACCACTCTGGAAGACATTTGGGCAGTTTCTTACAAAATGAACCATTCTCTTACCATGTGATCCAGCAATCACACCCCTTGATAATTACGCAAATAAAATGAAAACTAAATCCACTCAAAACCTGCACAAAGATGCTTATGAACACTTTTATTTTACATAAACACCCTTTTTATTTATGTAAAGATCTTTATAAGTAGCTTTATTCATAGCCACCAAAACATGGAAACAACCAACATATCCTTCACAAGGTGAACAGGATAAATTAACCCTGGTACATCCAGACAATGGAGTAGTATTCATCACTTTAAAAAAAAAGAGAGAGAGCACCTGGGTGGCTCAGTGGGTTAGGCCATTGCCTTCGGCTCAGGTCATGATCTCAGGGTCCTGGGATCGAGTCCCGCATCGGGCTCTCTGCTTAGCGAGGAGCCTGCTTCCCTCTCTCTCTCTCTCTCTGCCTACTTGTGATCTCTCTCTGTCAAATAAATAAATAAAATCTTTTTAAAAAAAAGAGAGACAGATGGAGGAAACCTGAATGTTTATTACCAAGTTAAAGAAACCAATCTGAAAAGGCGACCTATTATGACATACTGGAAAAGGCAAAGCCATGGAAATTGTAAAAACATCAGTAATTGCCAGGAGTTGAAGGGGAAAGGAAGAACGAATAAATGGAACAGAGAATTTTAAGTGTAGTGAAACCAACCTGCATGATACTACAATGGTAGATCCATGTCATTACACATGTGTCAAAATCCTTAGAATGTATAACACCAAGAGTGAAAGCTAATGCAAACTATGGGTTCTAGGTGATAATGGCTTGTCAGTATAAGTTCATCAACTGTAAAAAATGTACAGCTGTGGTGTTGCCTGTTGACAGTGGGGTAAGTTGTACATGTGTGGGGAGGAAGATATAGGAAATCCTTGTACTTTTCATTCAATTTTTCTGTGAACCTAAAACTGCTCTGGGGTGCCTGGGTGGTTCAGTTGGCTAACCACTGCCTTTGGCTCAGGTCATGATCCCACAATTCTGGGATGGAGTCCCACATCCAGCTCCTTGCTCAGCAGGGAGACTGCTTCTCTGCCCCTCCCCTGGTTTGTGCATTCTCTCTCTCTCTCATTCTCTCTCTTAAATGAATAAATAAAATCTTGGAAAATTTTTAAAAAGTAAAACAGCTCTAAAAACTAAAAGCTGTTTTAACAGACCCTAAAAAAAGGGAACATCCTCAACTATCTACAAAATACCCACCAGTTAACATCATACTAAAGGGGAAAGACTGAATCCTTTCCTCCCCAAGATCAGAAACAAGAAAGGAAATCCACTCTTGCCACTTCTATTCAATATTGTAATGAAGATTCTATTCTAGCCAGAGAAAGCAGTTAAGAGAAAGAAATAAAAGGCATCAAGATTGAAAACAAAGAAGTCGAACTATCTCTCTTTGGAGATGACATTATCTTATATGTAGAAAATCTATGGAATCCACCAAAAAAACTATTAGAACTAGTAAAAGAGTACAGAGAGATTGAAAAATACAAGAATAATATTTAAAAAAAAAAAACTGTATTTCTACTCACTTAGAACGAATGACCTGAAAATAAAGGAAACAATCCCACAGTAAGATGTTAAGTCCCCAAACTGATCTATCAATATAATGCAATCCCTGTCAGAATCCTAGCTGACTTTTTTCTAGAAACTGACAAGCTCGTTCAAAAATCTGTATAGAATTAAAAACAGGAATAGCCAAATTTGCCTTCAAAATAAAAAACAAAATAGGAAGATTCACACTTCACAATTTCAAAACTTACTATAAAACAACTGTAATTAATACAGTGTAGTACTGGCAAAAGGACAGACATATAGATGAGTCAAAAAAAAAAAAAAAAAAAAAACTGAAGGTCCAGAAATAAAACCGTGGTTGACTGGTTTTCTTCCCTCCCCCTACTCCCCCCAACTGATTTTCAGTAAGGATGCCAAGACCATTCAGTGGGGAAATAGTCTTTTTAACAAATGATGTTAACATAACTATGTATCCACATGCAAAAAGTGAACTTGGAACCCTGCCTCACACAACATAAAAAAGTTAACTCCAAATGCATCAGAGATCTAAGGAGTTAAAACTGTAGAACTCTTAGAAGAAAATATAGGGGTGAACTGTTGTGACCTCAAGTTTAGTATTATGAATTCTTAGATACCAAAAACATGAGCAATAAAAAGAAAATTAGATTAACTGTACTTTACCAAAATCAAAAGCTTTTCTGCTTCAAAGGACACCATCAAGAAGATGAAAGACAACCAACAAAATGGGAGAAACTATTTGCAAATCATATATCTGACCCAAGTTCCCCTTGACAGATGAATAACAAAATATGCTATGTACATACAATGGAATGCTATTCAGCTTTAAAAAGCTCATTTTGATACAGGCCACAATACTAATGAACGTTGAAGGCCATTATGCTAAGTAAGGTAAGCCAGACACAAGAGGACAAAGACTGTATTAGCCCTCCCCACTTATATGAGGATCCTAAAATAGTCAAGGTTATAGAGACACAAAGTAGAAGGGTGGCTGTCAGAAGCTAGGGAAGAGAGGATTGGAAAGTTAGTGCTTAATGGGTACAGAGTTTCCTTTAAAGAAGAAAAGTTCTGGAAATAGATGGTGGTGATGTTTGCACAACCACATGAATGTATATAATGCCAGAGAACTGTATACTTAAAATTGGTTAAAATGCTAAATTTTATCATAATAAAAAGTCTGGAATATATAAAGAATGCTAAAAGTCAGTAACACAAACAAATACCCAATTAAAAACTGGGCAAATGGTCTGAAGAGACAATTCTCCAAGGAAAATATATACAAATTACCAATAAGCACATGAAGCTCACTATCATTAGCCATAAGATAAATGAAAACGAAATCCAAAATGAGACGCTACTTCACATGCACTAGGAAGGCTAAAAATCACAAAGTCAGAAAATAATTGTTGTCATGGATGCAAAGAAATCAGAATCCTCATACACCGCTGATGGGAACATAAAAAGGTGCAGCCACTTTGGAAAACATTTTGGCATTTCCTCAAAGGATTTAATGTAGTTACCATACAATTTAGCAATCCTAGTCATAAGTGTGTACCCAAGAAAAATGACAATACACTGTTGGGGCGCCTGGGTGGCTCAGTGGGTTGGGCCGCTGCCTTCGGCTCGGGTCATGATCTCAGGGTCCTGGGATCGAGTCCCGCATCGGGCTCTCTGCTCAGCAGGGAGCCTGCTTCCTCCTCTCTCTCTCTGCCTGCCTCTCTGCCTACTTGTAATCTCTCTCTGTCAAATAAATAAATAAAATCTTTAAAAAAGAAAATACACTGCCATACACAAACTTGTTTACAAATGTTTGTAGCAGCATTATTCACAATAGCCAAAAGCTATAAACAAGACAAATATCCATGAACAGATAAAACAAATGTCATATAAAAGAATGTTACTTGGCCATAAAAGGAATTAAGTATTAAAACATGCTACAACACAGATAAACCTTGAACACATTACACTAAGTGAAAGAAGCCAGTCACAAAAGACCACGTATTATACAATGCCATGCATAAGAAAAGTCCAGAGGGAAATCCATAAAACCAAGAAAGATTAGTGAGGTTGCTTGGTAGATTAGTGAGGGTGTG
Source organism: Mustela nivalis (assembly GCF_964662115.1). Lineage (NCBI taxonomy): Eukaryota > Metazoa > Chordata > Mammalia > Carnivora > Mustelidae > Mustela > Mustela nivalis. Next base: position 63,349,895 of record NC_139040.1, on the reverse strand, counting down.
GGGATGTTTCTTTCAATGTGATAAAAAGGTTATACAATTATGGTGATGGTTACACGTATCTGTGAAATATAAAAACTACTAAATTATATACTTTAAATGGGTAAATTTTATGCTATACAAATTATATCTCAATAACAGTGTTAAATGTGTTATTAGTCATTAGGGAAATGCCAATTAAAACCGTAAGATATCATTAATTATCTAACACAATACGTAAAATTAAAAAGCAAACAATGGTAACAACAAATGCTGGTATAGCTGCAGAGAAACTGAGTCACTCATACATTGTTTTGGGAATATAAAATGGTATGTCCCCTCTGGAACTCAGTTTAGTTTAGGAGTATCTTAAAATAAACAAGCAACTATCATATGACCCCACCAACTGCACTCCTAGGCATTTATCCCAGAGAAATGAAAATGCAGCTCACACAAATGTTTACCAGCAGTTCTATTTGTAATATCTCAAATATGGAATCAGCCCAGATGTCCCTTAACAGGTGAATGGTTAAACAAACTGTAGTATATCCATACCATGGAACACTACTACACTGCAATAAGAAGGAAATAACTACTGGTACATGCTAAAACTCAGATGAATCTTTAGGGAATTACGCTAAGTGAAAAAACCAAATCCCAACTACATACATACATATAATTACATTTATTTAACATGTTTCAAATGACAGACCTTTAGAAATGAAGGAAAGATTAGTGATTGCCAGGTGTTAGGCCTGGATAGGAGTCGGTTAGGGAGGTGAGCATGATTATGAAAGGGCAAGATGACTAATCTGTGACAGTGGATATATGACAATAGAGGTGGAGCTATGAAGCAACCCAAGTAATAAAACTGTATAAAACTCAATAAACCCATACAAGTAAAGGAAAACTTAGGAAATCTGAACCAGATCTGTAGATATCAATAACTTGATTACAATAACATATTACAGCTTGAGAAAGAGTTACCATTATGGGGAAAATAGACAAAGCGTATATAAGACCTCTATATTAGTTGTTACAACTGTATGTGAATCTGTAATTATATGAATATAAACGTCACTGTAAAAAACCACCAGAAGGGGATGCCTGGGTGGCTCAGTTGGTTAGGCAGCTGCCTTCGGCTCAGGTCATGATCCCAGTGTCCTGGGATCGAGTCCCATATGGGCTCCTTGCTTGGCAGGGAGCCTGCTTCTCCCTCTGCCTCTGCCTGCCACTCTGTCTGTCTGTGCTCGCTCTCTCTCCCTCTCTCTCTGACAAATAAATAAAATCTTTAAAAAAAAAAAAAAAAAGGAAAAAAAATCAAAAAAACCTTTAAAAAAAAAAAAAAAAACCACCAGAAGACTAGGAATAGAGGGAAACATCCTCAACTTGATAGAGTATTTACAAAAAGCATTACCATCATACTTAATGGTGAAAGACTGTTTTACCACCAAAATCAGAAACATCAAGAGAACGTCTGCCATCACCATTCAAGATAATAATGGAAAATATAAAAACTCCTATCCAGCACAATGAGGCAAGAAACAGAATTAAAATGCGCACAGATGAAACAACTAAAACTGTCCCCATTTTCAGACAACATTATGTAGAAAATTCCAAGGAATCTACAAGGCAAAAAATAAAAACCCTCCTTACATCAAGTTCACAGGATTCAAGGACAACATAAAATGAGAATAAAATTCCAACATACCTACAATGAACAAATAAAATACAAAATACATGTAACAACAGATTTTAAAATAGCACCCCAAATACCTGAAACACTTACGTAAAAACCTAACAAAATATATGCAAAATTGGTATATGGATAACTATAAAACGCTGGGCCCACTGAGAATTACCACTGACTTTTTTTTCCTGAGCATGGATTACACATTCTTACTCTTTGCATGCGTTTGATTGATTACTATACAGTTTTACTGGGGAAAGGCTTTGAAGAGCAAGTATCCACACACTTTCTTTTTTAATGTTTTCTAGTCTCAAATGGATAAAGTCTATTAGTCTGTCATCAAATTCACGAACACTTATACTGCTACCTTTAATCTCCTGTCAAGTACAATGATCTGTTATTCAAAATTGTATTTTAGTTCTAGAATTTCAAAATGGGGTTTTACAGTTTTTATGTCTATGCTAAGATTTCCTATCTCTCTTTTCATCATAAACGTATTTGCCTTTTTGTGCTTGAGCTTAGTTGTAACTGTTGCTTTCCATATTCTTGTTTGTTAATCTCAAAGCTGGAGTCATCTGCAGATTGGTGTCTATTGATTGTCTTTCCTTTCCAAGCATGGGTCACATTTCTTCTTTCTTCATCTATCTAGTATTTATGGATTGGTACGGGTCATTTGTTTGAAGATAAAATGAAGACACTGAAGCCCACTATGTTCCTCCAAAGAGCTGATATTTCTGTTATGAGGATGCAGGCAGTTAACTTAGTTGAATTCAAACCCCAAACTGTTTACCCTGTACTGGAACCAACTAAAAGTTTTCTACTATTCTTTCAGCCCATAACTGAGCTACCTGGAATCTGGGCCGCACTTGAACAATTCAATCACAGCTATGGCTGGAGTTTTTTGAAGCTTTTGGAATTCTCAATTTGTAGCTCTCTTTTGAATGGAATACACCCCCTTCATTTTACAGAAGCTGTTAGGGTTCCCCTAAATTTCTTCATTCTTCATCCAATATGAATGCAGATTTCTATCCAATCGTAACTGCCCCCGACTGAGCTACCTGGCACTTTCCATAAGGAAAAAAGGCTTAACAAGTGGGAATCCACTAATAGTATGTCCTTCCTCCATGTGTTCACTCCCCTCCCATTTGTGTCTGCTTTTTGGCACTTCACAGTTCCTTCAAATAATTATTTTCAGTATTTTGGCCAGACTTTATATCTGCGGGAGATAATATGCTTGTATAAATGAAGCCAGTCTACCAACACCAGAGGCATAATTCCCCATCTACCCAAACACAGAACTCTGACAATATTATGTCATTCTAAAGACAAAGAGAATTTAAAACAATTACTTAATGCTAGTTAGGTTTCTCTGTTGTGATGGTATGGTTAGCAAATTTGAAACCAGGAAGATAACATGAGGACTGAACGAATGAGTACAAGAAGTGAGGATAGCAGGGCCAGATTTCTCTGTTACAAAAAGAAGTTAAAATACAAAAAGAGGAAGACTACAATGAAATCTGAGGTAAGAAATTAGAATTAAAAGTATCAATATCAACTTTAGGAGATAATAATAGAGTAGAAGGGTCCTAAGCTCCCATCCACCCACGAAACACCTAAATAACACCGACATCAGTGTAAATAACAAAGAAAACAAGCCAAAGACTGTTAAAAGAGATTCTCCACAGCAATCACAGAGAAGAGGTCACATCAAAAACGGCAGAGAGGGCACAGACATGGTTAAGAACAAAACTGACCCAGAGACTGTCTGCAAGAGTGAAGGAAACCACAAGCACAGAGAAGGGAGAAGAGCAGACCCCATACCATGTTCCCCAGGCATGGGGGGCCTGCACTGGAAAGAAGGAGCCCCATAACATTTGGCTTTGAAAATGAGAGAAACTCCACACTGAAAATTCTCATTATCAGTGGGGCTCAACACTTTGAACTTCAAAAATCAGCAGGCTGGGCTCTGGGAAAACCACAGAGCAAGAGGAAATGGAGTCCCTGCCCTTAAAGAGCCAGCATGAAAAACAACCCCAGTGAGATACCACATAGAAGCAAGCTTACGGTAAGGAAATTGGTTTATTTACTTTTCTGAGAACCTGCACAGGAGGGGAAGGGATCGTCAGGAGACTACTCCAAGAACAAAAGAGTGGGCAGGTGCCACTTAACCTCCCCAATCCCTAGTCCTGACACCAGGGACCAGAGAACACTCTCCACCTAACTTGCAAACAGTATACCATGCCCTCTGTTAGAGTTCTCTAAAGCATCTCCAGGTCCCCTCTAGAGTAGATTAGCTCATACGTTGCTGATACTATGGGCCCTGCCCACACCCCACTCCTTCCAATATAGCCCACTGAATCCAACAGCACAAGTCCACCTAAAGAGGAACCAAAACACTGGCATTGTGCAAGCAGACCTATAAGTGGCCAGAACCAATACAAAATGACTCACGCCCTGGGGGAAGAGACAAATAAGCACACAGACCACTTCAAATGCAGCCCTGCAGAAGGCTGAGGGCAGACAAATGGTATGATGGCAGGCCCCACCCACTTATGCAAGTCTCAGGGGACAATACACGGAGAGTACCCTGCAGTTCAGTTAAGAGGGCGCCCTGCAAATGTCTCATATAAGCCAACCCAAGCACAAGCTGTCCCCAGACTGGCCTATTAACAATGCAGGGACTAAACTTTGCCCCTAATAGACAAAGGGAGCCACTGGATCCAACTGCACTGAAGAAAACTGTGGCTCAGGCACAACAGTATGGTACACACAACACATACAGGGGACACCCCTGAAATCTTCCTCAAAGGACCATTACTTCCAAGTGTAAAACACATAGATGACTTTCCTAACACATATAAATGACAGAGAGTTACACAACATGAAAAAAAAATATGCACCAAAAAGGGGGGAAAATGACATGAAAAAAAGCAAGCAAAACAGAGATAAGCAATATGCCGGAGAGAAATTTAATGTAATGGTCCTAGAGATACTCACTAGAACTGACAAGAGCAGAGGATCTCACTGAGAACTTCAAAAAGAGATATAAAATACCAAAAAAAAAAAAAAGCAGTTGGGACACCTGGATGGCTCAGTGGGTTAAGCCTCTGCCTTCGGCTCAGGTTATAATCTCAGGGTCCTGGGATCTAGCCCCACATCCAGCTCTCTGCTCAGCAGGGAGCCTGCTTCCCCCCCACCACCACCTGCTGCTCTGCCTACTTGTGATCTCTCTCGCTCTCTCTCTGTCAAACAAATGAATAAAATCTTTTAAAAAATAACCAAGCAGAGATGAAGAACACAATAAATGAAATTAAAACTACACTAGAGGGAATATATAGTAGACTAGAGGAAGCACAAAAACACATCAGTGATCTTGAAGACAGAGTACTGGAAGGTAATCAAGCTACACAAGAGAAATAACAGAATTAAAAAAGAGAACAAATTAAAGGAATGCAGCAACACCATCAAGCATAGGAACGTATAGGGATCCCAGAAAGAGAAGAAAGACAAAATGGGGCAGAATGTTTATTTGCAGAAACAATACCTGAAAAATTACCACATCTAAAGAAGGAAACAGAAATCCAGATCCACAGAGAGGTACAGAGAGACCCCCCCAAAAAATCAACCCAAGGAGGTCCACACCAAGACACAAAGTAAGTAAAATGGCAAAAATAGTGATAAAAAGATATTAAAATTACAGGATATTTTATCCTAAAGTAGCAGAACACACATTCTTTTCAAGTGCACATGGACATTCTCCAGAACAGATCACATATTGGATCACAAATCAGCCCTAAACAAGTACAAAAAGATGGAGATCAGACCATTCATATTTTCAGATCATAATACTAGGAATCTTTAAGTCAACCACAAGAAAAAATTGGAAAGACCACAAATACACAGGGGTTAAAGAGCATCCTACTAAAGAATCTTATGGTTTCACTTATTTGTAGAGCATAACAAATAGCATGGAGGACATAGGGAGATAGAGAAGAGAACGGAGTTGGGGGAAATTGGAAGGGGAGGTGAACCATGAGAGACTATAGACTCTGAAAAGCAATCTGAGGGTTTTGAAGGGGCGGGGGGTGGGAGGTCAGGGTACCAGGTGGTGGGTATTATAGAGGGCACAGATTGCATGGAGCACTGGGTGTGGTGCAAAAATAATGAATACTGGTTATGCTGAAAATAAAAAATAAATTTAAAAAAAAGAATCAAAGGGTTAACAAGGAAACCAAAGAAATAAAAAAAAAATACATGGAAACAAATGAAAACGAAAAACAGCAGTCCAAAACCTTTCAGATACAGCAAAGGCAGTCCTAAGAGGAAGTACACTGAAATATAGGCCTACATTAAGAAGCAAGAAAAGGCTCAAATAACAACTTAAACTCAAACCTAAAGGAACTAGAAAAAGGAAGAGCAAGTGAAAACCAGCAGAAGAAGGGAAATAATTAAGATTAGAGCAGAAATAAAGGATATATAAACAACAACAAAAACAAAACAAAACAAAACAAAAAAACAGAACAGACCAATGAAAATGAGAGCTCATTCACTGTAAGAATTAATAAAACTAATGAACCACTAGCCAGAATTGAAAAAAGAGAGAAAGGACCCAAATAAATGAAACCACCAATTAAAAAGGAGAAATTACAACCAATGCCACAGTAATACAATTATAAGAGAATATTGTGAAAAATTACTTGCAAACTGGGCAAACTAGAAGATAAATTCCTAAAAACACACAAAATTATCAAAACCAAAAAAGCAATAGAAAATTTAAATCGAATGAGTAATCAATAATCAGTAATCAAAAATCACCTGGTGGCTCAGTCCTTAAGTGTCTGCCTTCAGCTCAGGTCACAATCTCACAGAACTGGGATCAAGCCGAGGCCCACATCAGGCTCCCTGCTCGGCAGGAAGCCTGCTTCTCCCTCTCCCACTGCCCCTGCTTGTGTTCCCTCTCTTGCTGTCTCTCTGTCAACTGTTTCCCTGTCTCTCTGTCAAATAAATAAATAAAATGTTAAAAAAAAAAAATCTCCCGGGTGCCTGGGAGGCTCAGAGAATTAAAGCCTCTGCCTTCGGTTCAGGTCAGGATATCAGGGTCCTGGGATGGAGCCCTGCATCAGGCTCCCTGCTCAGCGGAGAGCCTGCTTCCCTCTCTCTCCCTCTGCCTGCCTCTCTGCCAAATAAATAAATTTTAAAAATCTTTAAAAAAAAAAAAAAAAAGAGGTGCCTGGGTGGGTTAGTGGTTTAAGCCTCTGCCTTCGGCTCAGGTCATGATCTCAGGGTCCTGGGATCGAGCCCCGCATCAGGCTCTCTGTTTGGCATGGAGCCTACTTCATTCTCTCTCTGCCTGCCTCTCTGCCTACTTGTGATCTCTGTCTGTCAAATAAATAAATAAAATCTATTAAAAAAAATCTTTAAAAAAAACTCTCAACAGGGGCACCTGGGTGTCTCAGTCAGTTAAGCATCTGCCTTAGGCTCAGCAGGGAGTCTGCTTCTCCCTCTGCTCCTTTCCTCAACTTACTTTCTCTCTCTCTCTCCTGCTCTCATATAAATAAATAAATAAATCTTAAAAAAATAAATCTCCCAACAAACAAAAGTTCAGGCCCACATGGCTTCCCAGGGGAATTTTAACAGACAATTAAAGAAGAAGTAATACCTACTTTTCTCAAAATGCTCAAAAAGTAGAAAGGGAAGGAAAACATCCAGGATCTTTCTACAAAACCAGGATTACTTTGCTTCTAAAACCATACAAAGACCCCACTACAAAGGACAATTACAGGCCAAGATCCCTGATGAAAAAGAATGCAAAAATTCTAACAAGAAACTGGCAAATCAAACCAAATAATACATTAAAAGGAATATTCAGGATGCAACAGCACACTAAAAAGATTATCCACCATGACCAGATGGGATTCATCCCTGGGCTACAAGGATGGTTCAATATTCGCAAATCAATCAATGTGATAGAACAAATTAATAAGAGAAGAGAGAAGAACCACATGGTCCTCTCAATCGATGCAGAAAAAGAATCTGACAAAATCCAGCATCCGTTCCTGATTTAAAAGCTTCAAAGTATAGGGATAGAGGGGACATTCCTGAACTTCATCAAATCTATCTATGAAAGACTCACAGCAAATATCATCCTCAATGGGAAAAAGCTTGCAGCCTTCCCGTTGAGATCAGGAACAAGACAAGGATGCCCACTTTCACCACTCTTGTTCAACATAGTATTAGAAGTCCTAGCAACAGCAATCAGACAACAAAGAGAAATGAAAGGTATCCAAATTGGCAATGAAGAAGTCAAACTCTCTCTCTTCGGAGATGACATGATTCTTTATATGGAAAACCCAAAAGACTCCACCCCCAAACTACTAGAACTCATACAGCAATTCAGCAATGTGGCAGGATACAAAGTCAATGTACAGAAATCAGTGGCTTTCTTATACACTAACAATGAAAATATAGAAAGGGAAATTAGAGAATCGATTCCATTTACTATAGCACCAAGAACCATAAGATACCTGGGAATCAACCTAACCGAAGAGGTAAAGGATCTGTACTCAAGGAACTACAGAACACTCATGAAAGAAATTGAAGAAGACACAAAAAGATGGAAGACCATTCCATGCTCTTGGATTGGAAGAATAAACATTGTTAAAATGTCTATACTGCCTAGAGCAATCTATACTTTTAATGCCATTCCGATCAAAATTCCACCGGTATTCTTCAAAGAGCTGCAGCAAATAATCCAAAAATTTGTATGGAATCAGAAGAGACCCCGAATTGCTAAGGAAATGTTGAAAAACAAAAATAAAGCTGGGGGCATCACATTACCTGATTTCAAGCTTTATTACAAAGCTGTGATCACCAAGACAGCATGGTACTGGCATAAAAACAGACACATAGACCAGTGGAACAGAGTAGAGAGCCCAGATATGGACCCTCAACTCTATGGTCAATTAATCTTCGACAAAACAGGAAAAAATATACAGTGGAAAAAAGACAGTCTCTTCAATAAATGGTGCTAGGAGGGACACCTGGGTGGCTCAGTTGGTTAAGCAGCTGCCTTCGACTCAGGTCATGATCCCAGGGTCCTGGGATCGAGTCCCACATCGGGCTCCTTGCTCGGCAGGGAGCCTGCTTCTCCCTACGCCTCTGCCTGCCATTCTGTCTGCCTGTGCTCACTCTCTCCCCCTCTCTCTCTCTGATAAATAAATAAAATCTTTTTTAAAAAAAGAATAAATGGTGCTGGGAAAACTGGACAGCTATATGTAGAAGAATGAAAGTTGACCATTCTCTTACACCATACACAAACATAAACTCAAAATGGATAAAAGACCTCAACGTGAGACAGGATTGCATCAGAATCCTAGAGGAGAACATAGGCAGTAATCTCTTCGATATCAGCCACAGCAACTTCTTTCAAGGTATGTCTCCAAAGGGAAAGGAAACAAAAGCGAAGATGAACTTTTGGGACTTCATCAAAATCAAAAGCTTCTGCACAGCAAAGGAAACAGTCAACAAAACAAAGAGGCAACCCACAGAATGGGAGAAGATATTTGCAAATGACAGTACAGACAAAAGGTTGATATCCAGGATCTATAATGAACTCCTCAAACTCAACACACACAAAACAGACAATCATATCAAAAAATGGGCAGAAGATATGAAAAGACACTTCTCCAATGAAGACATACAAATGGCTATCAGACACATGAAAAAATGTTCATCGTCACTTGCCCTCAGGGAGATTCAAATTAAAACCACATTGAGATATCACCTTATACCAGTTAGAATGGCCAAAATTAGCAAGACAGGAAACAACATGTGTTGGAGGGGATGTGGAGAAAGGGGAACCCTCTTACACTGTTGGTGGGAATGCAAGTTGGTGCAGCCTCTTTGGAGAACAGTGTGGAGATTCCTCAAGAAATTAAAAACAGAACTTCCCTATGACCCTGCCATTGCACTCCTGGGGATTTACCCCAAGGATACAGATGTCGTGAAAAGAAGGGCCATCTGTACCCCAATGTTTATAGCAGCAATGGCAACGGTCGCCAAACCGTGGAAAGAACCAAGATGCCCTTCAGTGGACGAATGGATAAGGAAAACGTGGTCCATATACACTACGGAGTATTATGCCTCCATCAGAAAGGATGAATACCCAACTTTTATAGTAACATGGACGGGACTGGAAGAGATTATGCTGAGTGAAACAAGTCAAGCGGAGTGAGTCAATTATCATATAGTTTCACTTATTTGTGGAGCATAACAAATAGCATGGAGGACATGGGGAGTTAGAGAGGAGAAGGGAGTTGGGGGAAATTGGAAGGGGAGGTGAATCATGAGAGACTATGGACTCTGTAAAACAATCTGAGGGGTTTGAAGGGGCGGGAGGTGGGAGGTTGGGGTACCAAGTGGTGGGTATTATAGAGGGCACGGACTGCATGGAGCACTGGTTGTGGTGAAAAAATAATGAATACTGTTATGCTGAAAATAAATTTTTAAAAAAATCTTTAAAAAAAAGGATTACTCACCATGATCAAGTGGGATTTATTCCAGGGCTGCAGGGTCAGTTCAATATATGCAAATCAATGTGATAAACCACATTAACAAAAGAAAGGAAAAGAATCATATGATCCTCTCAATAGATGGAGAAAAAGCATTTGACAAAATACAGCATCCATTCTTGCTTTTAGCAATTAAGGTATAGATAGAACATACCTCAAAATCACAAAGCCCATATACCAAAGACCCACAGCCAATAACCTCAATGCAGAAAAAAGGATAGTTTTTCCTCTACGGTCAGGAACAAGACAGGGATATCCAGTCTCACCATTACTATTTAACGTACTACTGGACATCTTAGTCTCAGAAATCAAACAAAAAGAAAAGACATCCAAATTGGCAAGAAAGAAGTCAAACTTTCACTATTTGCAGATGACATGATACTCTATGTAGAAAACCAGATGGGGTGCCTGGGTGGCTCAGTGGGTTAAAGCCTCTGCCTTCAGGTCAGGTCATGATCCCAAGGTCCTGGGATTGAGCCCCACGTCAGGTTCTCTGCTTAGTGGAGAGCCTGCTTCCTCCTCCGTCTCTGCCTGCCTCTCTGCCTACTTGTGATCTCTGTCAAATAAATAGATAAAATCTTAAAAAAAAAAAAAAAAGAAAACCAGAAAGATTCCACACACACAAATGCTAGAACTAGTACATGAATTCAGGAAAATCAATGTACAAATATTGGATGCATTTCTATACACCAATAATTAAGCAGGAGAAAAAAATAATCAAGGAATCACTCCCATTTACAACTGCACCAAAACCCATAAGATACCTAGGAATAAATCTAACCAAAGAGGTAAAAGATCTGTACTCTCTAAACTATAAAACACTGATGGAAGAAACTAAAGAGGGTGCAAAGAAACAAAAAAACATTCCATGCTCAAGCATTGGAAGAAGATACATGGTTAATATATATTTATTACCAGGAGCCTAAGTCCTCTCAGTGTAGGAAGATTCTTCAGCCACTATGTCAACTGGCACAGATTTTTCTCTTCCGTCATATGATGAAGACCAGGAATCTAAACTTATCCCAAAAGCTAGAGAGGAGGGGCGCCTGGGTGGCTCAGTGGTTGGGCCGCTGCCTTCGGCTCAGGTCATGATCTCGGGGTCCTGGGATCAAGCCCCACATCGGGCTCTCTGCTCAGCAGGGAGCCTGCTTCCTCCTCTCTCTCTGCCTGCCTCTCTGCCTGCTTGTGATCTCTGTCAAATAAATAAATAAAATCTTTAAAAAAAAAAAAGCTAGAGAGGAACTGTTTGTTCCCATTGGAATGGTGTCATCTGTAGCAATTGTTGCATAGGGATTATATAAATTGAAGAGCAGGGGAAATACTAAAATGTCTGTTCACCTGATTGACATGTGTTTGACAGCCCAAGGCTTTGTTGTGGGAGCAATGACTCTCAGTATGGGCTATTCCATGTATAAGGAATTCTGGGCAAATCCTAAACCTCAGAAGAAGAGAAACTGTCTCGATTTTGTTGGTATTGCTTGCTTTAGTTAGGCATCTCACGTTGAGTTTATATGTTTACATTGAAAATAAATTGTTTGAATGGGTCAGACAATTAAAAAAATGTTGGTATCACAATTACAGACATCAAGCTATATTACAAAGCTACAGTGATCAAGACAGTATGGAACTGGCACAAAAAAAGACACTTAAATCAATGGAACAGAATAGAGAATTCAGAAATGGACCCTCAGCTTTGTGTTCAACTAATCTTCAACAAAACAGGAAAGAATATCCAATGGAGAAAAGACAGTCTCTTCAACAAATGGTGCTGGGAAAACTGAAGAGCAACATGCAGAAGAATAAAATTGGACCACTTTTCTACATCATATACATAAATAAATTCAAAATGGATGAAAGACCTAAATGTGAGACAGGAAACCAACAAAATCCTAGTAGAGAACACAGGCAGAAACCTCTTTGACCTCTGCTGTAGCAACTTCTTACTAGACACGTTGACTAGTGGCAAAGGAAACAAAAGCAAAAGCGAACTACTGGGACTTCATCAAAATAAAAAAACTTCCACACAGCAAAGGAAACAATCAACAAAATTAAAAGGCAGCCTATAAAATAAGAGAAGATATCTACAAATGACATATCTGATAAAGGGTCATTAATTTGATAAAGGGTCAAAATCTATAAAGAACTTATCAAACTGATCACCCAAAAAAATGAATAACCCAGTTAAGAAATGGGCAGAAAGCATGAAGAGACATCTTCTCAAAAAAGACAATCCAGTTTGGTTGGTAAGTGCCTTTATCTCCTCACTATAAACTTGTATGGCACAGGATACCTCACCTTCCTAATGGTGTCTAAAGTTGTAGTATACACTTATCTTTATGATTGTTTTGTTAATGTTTTACTCATGTTATAAGGCTGGGTCCATGTGTTCTTTTGCTCAGCATTTTGTATCATTACCTAAACAATAAATGATACATAGTATCTGCTCATTAAATAATGAAAAAATTTAAATTTGAAAATACTTTATTACAGTAAACTGTTTAATATTTTAAAAATATAAAGTATGAAAAAATAAAGTCATGGTATCAATATTCAGACAAAAATCTGACCAGCAGACATATGAAAAGATGCTCAACATCACTGAATGTTAAAAATAGCTATCCTAGACACACAAACGCCCAGCAGACCTATGAAAACACGCTTGACATCACTGATCATCAGAGAAATACAAATCAAAACTTCAATGAGATAACACCTGACACCTGTCAGAATGGCTAAAATTAACAACACAGGAAACAATGGATATTGGCGAGAATGTGGAGGAGGAGAAACCTCTTACACTGTTGGTGGGAATGCAAGCTGGTGCAGCCACTCTGGAAAACAGTATGAAGGTTCCTCAGAAAGAGAAAACAGACCTACCATATGACCCAAAAATTACACTATTAGGTATTTACCAAAAGGATATAAAATTACAGATTTGAAAGGGTACATGCACCCCAATGTTTACAGCAGTATCAACAATAGCCAACTATGGGGAGAGCCCAAAGGTCAATCCACTGATGAATGGATGAAGAAGATGTGGTGTACACACACACACAAACACATAGACAAGAATATTACTCAGCCATAAAAAAGAATGAAATCTTGCCATTTCATTGAAATGGATGGATCTAAAGTGTGTTATGTTAAGTGAAATAAGTTAGTCAAAGGAATACAAATACTATATGATTTCACTCATATGTGAAGTTTAAAAAAACAAAACAGATGAACATATGGGAAGGGGGGGAGAAATGTGAGGAAAATAAACCAAAGGAGACTCTTAATGACAGAGAACAAATGGAGGGTTGATGGAAGAAGGCAGGTGGGGATGGGCTGAATAGGTCATGGGTATTTAGCAGAGTACTTGTTGTAATGAGCACTGGGTTTTATATGTAAGTGAACAAGCACTAAATTCTACTCCTGAAACCAGTATTATACTATTGTGTTAACTAACTGGAATTTATAAAAATCTGAACAAAAAAGAGTATTCTACCAACAATGCTATCATTCACAGAAGGATAGATAAAGAGCTCCCAGACAAATAAAACTTAAATTCATCACTACTAAACCAGCCCTACAAGAAATGTTAAGAGGGATAATCTGAGTAAGAAGGTTATACCCTGAGGAGTAAGAAGAAAGGAAGCACAAAAGCAGTAAAATTAAGTAAATATAATAGAAGAATTCACAAAATAAAAGGATGAAAAATAAGATACCATACATGAAAACATGGTGGGGTGGGGAGAAAAGTAAAACTTTAGTGCATTAGGAATGGGTTCAAACTTAATCAACCATCAGCTTATATTCAGAAGATGATATATATATAAGCATAATGGTAACCACAAGTCAAAAGCTGGTAAGGGATACACAAAACATAAAGAGAAAGGAATCCAAGCATATCACTAATGAACAGAAGCAAACAATGAGAAGAGAGCAAGAGAAGTGAGACGGAAGTGCTACAAAAACAATCATAAAATAGATAGCAACATGCCAATAAATACATAACTATTTAATAATTACTCTGAATGTAAATGGACTAAATGCTCCAATCAAAAGACATAAAAGTGAAGGAAGCAATAATAAAGCAAGATCCATCTATGTGCTACCTACAAAAGACTCATTTCAGACCTAAAGATACATTCATGTTGAAAGTGAAGGATGGAAAAACATTTATTATGTGAAAGGAAGTGAAAAGAAAGCTACACTAGCAATATTTATACAGGACAAGATAGACTTTAAAACATCGACGGTAAGAGACAAAAAAGGAGACTACATAATCATAAAGGGAACAATCCAAAAAGAAAATGTAACAACTGCAAATATATATGAACCCAACATGGGAGCACACATAAAAACAAAGCAGCTAATAACAAAACTAAGGAAGCAACTGATAGTAATTCAATAATAGTAGGGGATTTAATTTACATCAATAGATCATCCAAACAAAAAATCAAAAAGTAAATAGTGGCTTTGAAGGACACATTGGAACATATAAATGCAATAGATACATTCAGAACATTCAATCCTACCATCAGAGACTATGGACTCTGAAAAACAATCTGAGGGTTTTGAAGGGGCGGGGATAGGAGGTCGGGGTACCAGGTGGTGGGTATTATAGAGGGCACAGGTTGCATGGAGCATTCGGTGTGGTGCAAAAATAATGAATATTGTTATGCTGAAATAAATAGATAGATAGATAAATAAATAAATAGATAGATTATTTATTTAAAAATAAATAAATGAATAAATAAGGTTTTCAATTAAAAAAAAAAAAGGAACATTCCATCCTAAAACAGCAGAATACACATTCTTTTCTCATACACATGGAGCATTCCCCAAAACAGATGATATGTTAGGTCACAGAACAAGTCTCCAAAAATTCAAAAAGGTAAAAGTCATACCATGTAACTTTTCTAACACTAGCACTATGAAACTAAAATCAACCACAAGAAAAAAATGTGGAGAGTACATAAAAACATGAAGATTAGAGGATACCTGGGTGGCTCAGTGGGTTGTAGCCTCTGCCTTCAGCTCATGTCATGATCCCAGGGTCCTGAGATCGAGCCCTGCATCAGGCTCTCTGCTCAGCAGGGAGCCTGCTCCCCGCCCCCCGCCTGCCTGCCTCTGCCTACTTGTGATCTGTCAAATAAATAAATAAAATCTTAAAAAAAAACATGGAGATTAAATAACATGCAAATAAACAGTAAATGAGACAAACAAACAAGAAATCCAAGAAGAACTAAAAATAAATGTAAACAAGCGAAAACAAAAACACAATAGTCCAAATATTTTAGACGCAGATGTTCCAAGAAGGAAGTTTATAGCAAAACAGACCTACCTCAAGAAGTATGAAAAACCCCAAATAAACTTACACCTAAAGGAACTAGAAAAAGAATAACAAATTAAACCCAAGTAGCAGAAGGAAATAATAAAAAATAAGAGCAGAAATATGGGCACCTGGGTGGCTCACTCGGTTGAGGGCACAACTCCTGGTTTAGGCGCAGGTCATGATCTTCTCAGTTGGAAGATGAAGACCTGCATCAGACTCCCCACTCGTAGGGGGGTCTGCATCTCTCTGCCCCTCCCACTGCTTGCACGCATGTGCTCTATAAAATAAGTAAGTAAATCTTTAAAAAAAAAATAAAAGCAGAAGTAAAAAAGAAACAAAATACAACAGATTACTGAAACCAGGAGCTGGTTGTTTGAAGAAATCAACAAAATTGAAAACCTTATCCAGACTCATCAAAAAATAAAGAGGGAGAACACAGAACTGGCAATGAAAAGATTGACATAATAACCGACTCAGAAATACAAAGGATTATACAAGAATATTATGAAAAAGTATATGCCAACAAACTGAACAGCCTACAAGAAATGGAAAAATTCCTAGAAACATAATCTCCCAAAAGTGAATCAGTAAGAAATTTGATTTGGGCAGACTAATACCAGCATTAAGACTGAATCTGTATTCAAAAACAACCAACAAAAATCCACAATCAGATGGTTCACAGGTGAATTCTACCAAACATTGAAGAGTTAATACTTATTCTTCTCAACTATTCCAAAAAGTAGAAGAGGAAAAAAAGCTTTCAAACTCATTCAATGAGGCCAGTGTAACCCTGATACCAAAACCAGAACCAGATAAAGCCTCCACTAAAAAAAGAATACCTACCACAGGGCAATATCCCTGGTGAACAGAGATGCAAAATTCCTCACCAAATATTAGGAAAGTGAATCCAACAATACATTAAAGAGTCATTTACCATGATCAGGCAGGATTTATTCCTGGGATGCAAGGTGAATCAATATACACAAATATGTCAATGAGATACATCTCATTCAATACAGAAAGGATAAAAACCATATGATAATATCAAAAGGTGCAAAAAAAGGATTCGACTAAGTATGACATCCATTCATGACAAAAACACTCAAAGTAGGTTTAGTGGGAACATACCTCAAAATAATAAAGGCCATTTATTAAAAAAAAAAAAAACATAGCTGCCATCATCCTTAATGGGGAAAGAACTGGGAGCTTTTCCCCTAAGGTGAGGAACAAAACATGGGATGTCCACCCTCACCACTATTACAGAATATAGTACTGCAAGTCTTAGCCATATGAATCAGAAAATAAAAAGAAATAAAAACCATCCAAATTGGTAAGGAAGTAGACAAACTTCTACTATTTCCAGATGACATGATACTATAATAAAGGAAACTCTAAAGACCAACAAAAAACTAGTAAAATTGATATACAAATTCAATAAAGTTGCAGGATATAAAATCAATCTGTAGAAGTCTGCTGAATTTCTATGCACTAATAATGAGGTACTAGAAAAAATTTTCTAAAACTAAAAAATAATCCCATTTATAATTTTACCAAAACCAAAAAGAACCTAGGAATAAACCTAACCAAAAAGGCAAAAGATCTGTGTTCTGAAAACTAAAGAACACTTGTGAAAGAAACGACACAAGGAAATGTTAAAACTTTCCATGCTCATGGACTAGAAGAACATACCTTTTTAAAATGTCTATATTAACCAAAGCAATCTACACATTTAATGCAATCCCTATCAAAATACCAACAGCATTTTTCACAGAACTATAACAAACAATCCCAAAATTTGTACAGAATCACAGAAGCCCCCAAATAACCAAAGCAATTTTGAAAAGGAAGAAAAAAACTGAAGGTATCAAATCCCAGATTTCAAGATATACTACAAAGCTCTAGTAATCAAAAGTTTGGTTCCGGAACAATAAAATACACATAGATCAATGGAATATAATAGCCCAAAAATAAATCCAAGATTATTTTTGCAATAGGAATATGCAATGGGAAAAAGTCTCTTCAACAAATACTGGGAAAACCAGACAACAGTCAAAAGAATGAGGGTGCCTGGGTGGCTCAGTAGGTTAAGCCTCTGCCTTCGGCTCAGGTCATGATCTTAGGGTCCTGGGATGGAGTCCCGCATCGAGCTCTCTGCTCAGCAGGGAGCCTGCTTCCTCCTCTCTCTCTGCCTGCCTCTTTGCCTACTTGTGATCAATCAATCTCTCTCTCTCTCTCTCTCTCTCTCTCTCTCTGTGTCAAATAAATAAATAAATAAAAATCTTCAAAAAAAAAGAAAAAGAATGAAACTGGACCACTTTCTTATACCATACACAGAAATAAACTCAAAATGCACTGAAGACCTAAATGTGAGATCTGAAACCATAAAAATCCTAGAAGAGAACACAAGAGTAATTTCTCTGACATCCACCACAGCAACATTTTTCTAGGTAAGTCTTCTGAGACAAGGGAAACAAAAGCAAAAATAATTTGATTTGTAGTATCAAAACATAATCTTCTGCACAGCAAAGGAAACAATCAACAAAACTAAAAGGCAACCTACTGAGTGGGAGAAGATACTTGCAAATGACATATCCAATAATGGGTTAGTATCCAAAATATATAAAGAACTTACACACCTCAACACCAAAAAAAAAAAAAAAACCCACACAGATAATCCAATTTAAAAATGGGCAAAAGACATCAAGAAAATTTTTTCCAAAAAATACATAGAGATGGCCAACATGAAAAGATGTTCAACATCAACTCATTGTCAAGGAAATGCAAATCAAAACCTCAATGAGCTATCACCTCACACCTGTCAGAATATAAGAAATTTAAAGCACAAGAAACCACAAGTGTTGGCAAGGATGTGAAGAAAAAGGAACCCTTGTGCACTGTTGCCAAGAATTCAAACTGTGCAGCCACTATTGAAAACCATATAGAGGTTCCTCAAAAACTAAAATTGGAATTACCATATGATCCAGTAATTCCACCACTGGGTATTAACCCCGAAACACAAAAACATTAATTTGAAAAGATATGTGCACACCTATGTTTACTGCAGATTATTTACGATAGCCAATATATGGAAGCAACCCAAGTGTCCATCAATAGATGAATAAAGACAATGTGGTATGTATCTACCATGGAATATTACTCAGCCATAAAAAAGAATGAAATGTTACCATTTGCAATAACATGGATAGATCTAAAGGATATAGTGCTAAGCAAAATAAGTCAGTCAGAGAAAGACAAATACTACATGATTTCTCTTGTATGTGGAATTTAAGAAACAAAACAAAGAAAAAAAGTCACAAACTAAAAACAAATAGGTGGTTACCAGAGGGCAGGTGGGTAGGTGAAGTAAGTGAAAGGGACTAAGAGCACTCTTAATGTGCAGAATTGCTGAATCACTATACTGTACACCTGAAAATAATATAAAACTGCATTTTAGTTATACTAGAATTTAAAAATAAATTAATAAAAAAACAAAACTATCAATATCAATTCATGAAAATATTAACACAGATATCCACTTTTCTCTGTGAAAGGGCCTGTAACCAAAGATGTCCTGGTGGCAATGAAAAGAACACTGTACAACCAGATGTTGTTATCTAAATAAAGTATCTCACTAAAAGGAACTGGAACTCCTTGGAGAAATAACTGATTTCTGGGCCAGGTAAAGGACAATGCAAAATATACATTCAACATCTTAAGAGGGCAGAAAGTAACGAAGTGCTCTAGGATGGTGATGCGTAAAAGGGTTAGCAGGAGCCATAAAGAAGGGCCTCCCACTTGCCACGAGTGATACAAAAGAACACTGAAATAATGATAGAGATATTAACAAAGAAAGAATATCAGCATATACAAATTAAACAAATGAAGAGAGAATAGAATGTAAAGCCCTCTCATATACTTATAGCAATATATCAACTAAAACATATAAATAATAAAAGATTATTCAGCATTTGGAACCCATCAAAGTAATATATCATTCAGCCAAGAATCATGAATGGATACTACAGTATGCAGAATTTCTACATATGGCCCCCAAGATTTCATGCTCCCTAATCTCCAGAACCTAGGAATGTGAGGAAATGCCACTTCCATGACTGTACTATGTAAAATAGCACCACTGACCTTAAGAATTGGAGGGAGGGGTGAAAGGAATTTGGCTAGTGTAATCACATGAGTCTTAACAGTAGATAAATTTCTCCAGATGATGGCTGATGAAGCAATCAAGAGTTAGATTCAAAGCATGAGACTCAACATGCTGGCTTTGAACATAGAGGGGGCCATTAGAGAAGAAATACAAACAGCCTTAAGCTAAGACAGAGGAACCTGGCCAACATCCAGCAAGAAATGGGAACCTTAGACCTATAACCACAAGGACTTGAATTCTGGCAACAACCTAAATGAGCACAGACATGGATTTTTCCACAGAACTTTCAGAAAGGAACATAGTCTCAATGATACGTTAACTTTAGCCTTGTGATACCCTAAGGAGAGCCCAGAAAGGCTCACTGGACTCCTGACCTATAGAACTGTGAAATGATACATTTGGATTATTATAAGCTGCCATGTTTGCGGTTATTTGCAACAGCTAGGTTTCTGATCCACTCTATCTTTTCTCCCTTCTGAGATACTAATTACACATATGGCTGAACTTCTTACTGTGGTCTATTTCTCTTATACTTTTTGTACATACTGTATTTGTAGTGCACATGCATGTGCGTGTGTGGGGGGGTGTGTGTGGGTGTGTGTGTATTCAGCTCTTACATATGTAGTCACCCTTGAAAACCTCAAAAATGATCATCACATGATATAGGACACTTTTACAAAGGAGAAAAGGAGGTAGAAAGGAGGTATTGAGACATTTTTGTTAAGAAAAAATGCACCAGGGCGCCTGGGTGGCTCAGTGGGTTAAGCCGCTGCCTTCGGCTCAGGTCATGATCTCGGGGTCCTGGGATTGAGTCCCGCATCGGGCTGTCTGCTCAGCAGGGAGCCTGCTTCCTCCTCTCTCTCTCTCTCTGCCTGCCTCTCTGCCTACTTGTGATCTCTCTCTGCCAAATAAATAAATAAAATCTTTAAAAAAAAAAAAAAAGAAAAGAAAAAGAAAAAATGCACCAATTCTATTCAGAGAAGTTATAAACAATGTAAAAATTTAACTCATAGAGGTCCCTGGGTGGCTCAGTGGGTTAAAGCTTCTGCCTTCAGGGGCGCCTGGGTGGCTCAGTGGGTTAAGCCGCTGCCTTCGGCTCAGGTCATGATCTCAGGGTCCTGGGATCGAGTCCCACATCGGGCTCTCTGCTCAGCAGGGAGCTTGCTTCCTCCTCTCTCTCTGCCTTCCTCTCTGCCTACTTGTGATCTCTCTCTGTCGAATAAATAAATAAAATCTTTAAAAAAAAAAAAAAAAAGCTTCTGCCTTCAGCTCAGGTCATGATCTCAGGGTCCTGGGATTGAGCCCTGCATCAGGCTCTCTGCTCAGCAGGGAGCCTACTTCCCTTCTTCTCTCTCTGCCTGCCTCTCTGCCTACTTGTGATCTCTGTATGTCAAATAAATAAACAAAATCTTTAAAAAAAATTTAACTCGGGACGCCTGGGTGGCTCAGTCGGTTAAGCTGCTGCCTTCAGCCCAGCTCATAATCCCAGGGTCCTGGGATCAAGTCCCCCTTCGGGCTCCTTGCTCGTCAGGGAGCCTGCTTGTTCTCTCTCTCTCTCTCTCTGACAAATAAATAAAATCTTTAAAAAAAAATTTAACTCGGGCATCTGGGTGGCTCAGTGGGTTAAAGCCTCTGCCTTCGGCTCAGGTCATGATCCAGGAATCCTGGGATCGAGCCCCGCATCGGGCTCTCTGCTCAGCAGGGAGCCTGCTTCCTCCTCTCTCTCTGCCTGCCTCTCTGCCTACTTGTGATCTCTGTCTGTCAAATGAATAAATAAAATTTTTTTAAAAATTTTAACTCATATACACAAATAACTAAAATAATATATTTCTATACTGCTCCCACCTCTTCTAATACTACCTATTTTTCATAGTGAACATTTATCACCCATGCTATATCTCTATTATACATAAAATCATAGTGCATCCTTTTCTAAGCACCTATCCATATAACCTTGTATTTTATTTATCTAAATTAAAATCTCCAATTATCAGATACCAGCTAAACACTATATTCAGTAGGGCTAATAAACCCTTCAATAGCTGCTCTTTCCCAAAACAAAATGGAAAATAGACTAGAAGATATTGCACATTATTTCTCAATTTACCTGTGCTTTGGTTCATCACAAGTCTTGGAGGAGAACTTGTTTCTTCAGATTCTTCTGATGAGTGTGCCAGGAAGTCATGAAGCTTCTGCACCAATGTATTCAACTTGCTTTCACTATCAAAACAAAAATTTAAAGAACTTCTTTAATTAGCCTGTCATGTATTTAATCAAATGTAAAGGTCTAACAAACTGAAAACATACCTATACTGTAAGTGGTCTGAAAGAATATATATTCAAAATAAAAGTAAATGAATTTTCATTATTTCACTAAAGATTTGAAAACATGAGTAAAATGCTGATGTGACTTTGCTTTACATCATTTAAAATAGCAATAATGTATCAAATATATTTACTAAATACTCCCTGGAAGCCTTCTGTATTTTTTTAATCACTCTATCTTCTGCTTGTCACAGAATAATTAATGACAAAAAAATGAAGAAAATCCAAAACAGAACTTAGTAGAGCTCACAGATTCCCAGGGAAATATTTATGTAACTAAATCATTACAGCATATCCTGCTAAGTTATATTAATAAGTGTATCTGTAACCCAACAGATTTATAAAAGCTGAAACCTTAAAAGAATGCACAAAATAAACATGTATCCCATTTTGAATACAGGATTTACTAAACTTAAAAGAGGGAAAATAGATAAAACTGACGACTGAAATTTAAAACTTTTGTGTATTCAAAGATACCATTAAGAAAGTGAAGAGATGAGCCATACAACTGAAGAAAACTATTTTCAAATCATACATCTGAAAAGGTATTAATATCCTTTTGCATAATATATATATATCCTTCAAATAAGATGGTATATCTTCTTTAAATGCTTTTTATTGGACGCCTGGGTGGCTCAGTCGTTAAACTGCTGCCTTTGGCTCAGGCCATGATCCCAGGGTCCTGGTATTGAGCCCTGCCTCAGGCTCCCTGCTCAGCAGGAAGCTTGCTTCTCTCTCTCCCTCTCCCCCTGCTTGTGTTCCCTCTCTCTCACTGTGTCTCTCTCTGTAAAATAAATAAATAAAATCTTCTTAAAAAATTAAAAAAATAGATTTTTATCCTTTTAATAAATAATTTTTGTAATTTAACAATAAAAAAACAAAGGACCCAATTTAAAAATGGGCAAAGGACATAGACACCTGGGTGGCTTAGCTGTTTAGGCAATTGCCTCCAGCTCAGGTCACAATTCTGGAGTCCCAGGATCTGGAGTCCCAGGATCAAGTTCCACATCAGGCTCCCTGCTCAACAGGGAGTCAGCTTCTCCCTCTGACCCTCCCCCACCTCAAGCTTGCTGGCTCTCTTTCATTCTCTCTCAAATAAATAAAATCCTAGAAAAAAAACAAAGGACATAGACATACACTTCTCCAAAGAAGATATACAAAGCGCCAGTAAACACATGAAAAATGTTCAAGATTATTAGTCATTAGAAAAGTGCAAATCAAAACCACAAGATACTATTTTACACTCATTAGGGTGGATATAATAATTTTTTAAATGAAAAGTAAGGATTGGCAAGGGTGTAGAGAAACTGGAATCACACTATAGAGATAATCCTTGCATTGTGTAAGTCTCATTTGTGGAAATAGTGTTTTAAACATACCAACACCAACTATTTAAAAAGGCAACATTTATCAATCCTTTTGTAAAGTGAACAATCTTCCTAAGGCAAAACCACACACATTAACTAATCATCAGTTTTATAACTGTGAACTATTACGAATGATATTTTTAATTAAATCTAGACATGGTTGTCACTTTCTTCCTCTCTCTACCAAAATATGAAGCTGACTCAACCAGTACTACATACTAAATAAGCCCTTAAAGCCATCCTTTAGGAATGGTTAAAAATCTCTACTGGGAAACAATGTGTTCAGCCTTCATGCTTATAGTCACACAATTTTTTTTTTTAGATTTTATTTATTTGAGAGAGAGAGAGAGAATGAGAGAGAGAGCATGAGAAGGAGGAGGGTCAGAGGGCCGAGCAGGGAGCCTGATATGGGACTTGATCCCAGGACTCCAGGATCATGACCTGAGCCAAAGACAGTTGCTTAACCAACTGAGCCACCCAGGTGCCCCACACAATTTTTTTTAAAGATCTTATTTATCCATTTGAAAGACAGAGATCACAAGTAGGCAGAGAGGCAGGCAGAGAGAGAGAGAGAGAGAGAGAGAGAGAGAGAGAGAGAGAGAGGAGGAAGCAGGCTCCCTGTGGAGCAGAAAGCCGGATGCGGGGCTCGATCCCAGGACCCTGGGATCATGACCTGAGCCAAAGCAGAGGCTTTAACCCACTGAGCCACCAAGGCGCCCCATAGTCACACAATTTTAACAGTGGCTTGATGAAGATGACCTGTGAAATCTGACCTGCCTATCTGCAAGTAGATCAAAAATATTTAATTCTTCCTGTAAACTAATCACATCATCAATGACAAGATTTTAGACGAGTCCTAATTTCAGTATTTGAGTCCTAATGTCAGTATTCATAACTACAGGCTAATTTCTTTCTCTTGGATATTTTACTATACTTTTTTTCCAAGAGGAACTATAGAATTCCAAATATTTTATGTGTATTCTTTTGTACTATTATTTTGGAGATGTTGATGCACAAAGGAACTAGCCTCTTTTTATATTAAATATTTTATCATGAGATAAATGTAGATTCACATGCAGTTTTAAGAAAGCTTCTGTGTATTCATTACCCACTTTCCTTCAATGATAATGTCTTACATAACTATTTTTCACTTTCAACTCATTCATCTACCTGTTCCCATAGATGGGCTGCTGTGCTTCAGACACAGCAATGGACCACACAATCTCTGAAATTTAGTTATACGATCATGGGTATGATCACATTGACCAAAATGGTTTTTCTGGAAAAATGAACAATAAGTAATTTAAAATTTTTGTTCACGTCATGATTGTTTAAAATAGCACAGACAAAAATACTATTATCCAAGCAGGAAAGAGTTACATTATCTCTGTTCACAAGATGGCATCTTATATGCAGAAAACCTTAACTATATCACAAAAATTTCTGAGACAGTTAATAAACAAATTCAGTAAAGTTAGTGGATACAAAATCAACACACAAAAACCAGTTGCATTTCTATACACAAACAATGAACAGTCCAAAATGGAAATTAAGAAACTGATTCTATTTAAAACAGCATTGAAAACAATTAAATATTTTAGAATTAATTTAACCAAGGAGGCTAAAGATTTGTACAGTGAAAATTGCAAAACAGCACTGTTTTCACTACTCAAAGAAATTAAAGACACATATAAATGGAAACCCTGTGTTGATGGATTAGAAAAAGTAAATATCGTTAAAATAACAGTATTACACAAACTACCTAGGGATTCGTTTCAACCCCTATCAAAATCCCAATGCAATTTTTGCAAACATAGAAAACCCCATCCTAAAATTCATGGAGAAACTCATTGAATCCCAAAACACCAAAACAATAATGATAAAGAAGAAAGTTGGAGAGATCACATTTCTTGATTTCAAAACGAACAGCAGAGCTAAAATAATCGAAACAGTGTAGTCTGGACAAAAGGACAAATATACAGACCAGTGGAATAGAGAACTCAAAACTAAACCGTTGTATAGATATGGTCAATGATTTTCAACAGGGGGGTTGAGATATTCAATTGAGAAAGAGCAGTTCTTTCAACAAATAGTGCTAGGAAAACTTTCCACATGCCAAAGACTGAAGCTGGACCCTTGCCTGACATCACATATAAAAATTAACACAAAAAGCATCAAAAAGATAAACACAGTAGCTAAAACTATTAAAATTTCTGGAAGAAAACATAGGGAAAAATTCTTCATGACATTATATTATTATATTCCATGATGATTTCTTGAATACGACAGAAAAAGTGCAACAGAAGAAAAAAAAAATAGACGAACTGGATTTCATCAAAATGAATACCTTCTGTGCATCAAAGTACACCATCAAGAGAGTGAAAAGACAACCCAAAGAATATGAGAAAATATTTCCAAATCATATATCTCAAATGGTATTCATATCCAGGACATAAGAAAATCCTAGAACTCAACAACAACAAAAATTTAAGGAGCACCTGGGTGGCTCAGTCAGTTAAGTGTCTGCCTTTAGCTCAGGCCATGATCCCAAGGTCCTGGGATCAAGCCCTGCATCGAGCTCCCTGTTTGGCAAGGAGTCCGCTTCTCCCTCTCCCTCTGTCTCTTTCTGCTGATGCCCCTGCTTGTGCTCTTTCTCTGTCAAATGAATAAATAAAAAACTTAAAAAAAAATCAAAGATAGGCAAATGACTTAAACAGACATTTCTCAAGAAGAAAAGATGTACAAATATCCAATGAGCACACATAAAGAGACTCTACATTGCTAATTATTAGGGAAAAGCAAACCAAAACCACAATGAGATACCATTTCACACACATTTATGTTACAAAAAAATGGAAAATAACAAATCCTGATAAGGATGTAGAGAAATTAGAACCCTGAATGTACTGCTGGTAGGAATACTGAATGGTTCAAGCACTGGAGAAAAACAGTATGGTAATACTTCAAAAAGTAAACATGGAATTGCCATATGACCCAGCAATTCCACCTCCAAGTATGTATCTAAAAGAAATTGAAAGCTGGGACTTACACACCAACATTCATACCAGCATTATTTATAAGAACCAAAAGGTACAAATAACCAAAATCCATCAAAGATAGATAAATGGAAAAATAAAACACAACAGATACATGAAATAAAAGGCATGATATTCCCCCAAAAGGAATGAAATTCTGACACATGCTATAACCTAAATGAAATTTGAAAACCTTATACTAAATGAGTAAGCCAGACACAGCAAAAGAAAAAATATTGTATAAATTCCACATAGTTGAAGTTCCTGAAATAGCCAAATTCATAGAAAAGGAAAGCGTATTACAAGGCTGGAAGGGGGAGGTAATACACAGTTACCATTAATGGAAACAGTTTTGTGTTGAAAATAATGAAAATGTTCTCGAAATGGAGAGTGATAACGATTGCACAAGAATGTCAATGTATGTATCTAAAAGCAATGAATCACACACTTAAATATGGTTAAAATGGTAAATATCTTTAAAAACTTTCCAATATCTGAGACAAATATTATAAAGTTATTGGGGGAGTTTGTGCTGCACATGGCCACTAAAGATAAAAACAAAGAATTGCATTGCTTACACTAGAGAAAATTTGGAAATAACCCAATTATTCACAAATAAACAGAATGAATAGACTGTTCACACAACACAATCCTATATAGCACTTAAATAAATGAACCAGAACCACATGAATCAATATAGACTAAAAACAGTTCAAATGGGACTTCAGCTTCATTTACAAAATTCTAGGATTATAAAAGTCTGAAGGAAATATCATTAAATTTTAAGTGCCATTTATTTTAATAATAAAACAACTTATCTTCATGTAAGCCCACAAAACAAGCCCCAACAAATTAAAAAATATTGAAGTCACACCATACATATATTCTAAACACAACATTCTTAAACTAGAAGTCAACCACAAGAAAAAATCTAGAAAGACTACAAATACATGAAGATTAAATAACATGCTACTAAACAATAAATGGGTCAACCAAGAAATCAAAGAAGATATAAAACAGGACATGGAAACAAAGGAAAATGAAAACACAATGGTCCAAAACCTCTGGGAGGAAGCAAAAGTGGTTCTAAGAGGAAAGCTTATACCAACACAGGTATATATCAAGATGCAAGAAAAATCTCAAATGAACAACCTAACCTTAAACCTAAAGGAGCTAATGAAAGAAAAACAAACAAAACCTAAAACCAGCAAAAGAAAATAAAGATTAGAGCAGAAATAAATGATACAGAAACTAAAAACAAAAACAATAAAACAGATCAATGAAACCAGAAGCTGATTTTTCTAAGATCAACAAAGTCTGGCTAGAGCTTTATCAATTTATCAAGAAAAAAAGAGAAAGGACTCAAATTAATAAAGTCATAAATAAGAGAAAAGAAATAACAACCAACACCAGAGAAATACAAGAGAATATTAAGAAAAATACTAATACCAACATACTGGACAACAAATCGATTTACAAGACATCTTAAATTCCTAGAAACATATAAATTACCAAAATTGAAACAGGAAGAAATAGAAAATTTGAACAGATGAATAACCAGCAAAGAAACTGAATCAGTAATCAAAAAACTCCCAACAAACACAAGTCCAGGACCAGATGGCTTCACAGGTGAATTCTACCAAACAATTAAGAGTTGGGTCGGGGCGCCTGGGTGGCTCAGTCGGTTAAAGCCTCCACCTTCGGCTCAGGTTATGATCCCAGGGTCCTGGGATCGAGCCCCACATCGGGCTCTCTGATCAGCAGGGAGCCTGCTTCCGCCTCTCTCGCTTCCTGCCTCTCTGCCTACTTGGGATCTTTGTCTGTCAAATAAATAAATAAATTCTTTAAAAAAAAAAAAAAAGAGTTGGGCGCCTGGCTGGCTCAGCGGGTTAAAGCCTCTGCCTTCAGCTCAGGTCATGATCCCAGGGTCCTGGGATCGAGCCCTGAGTCAGGCGCTCTGCTCAGTGGGGAGCCTGCTTCCCCCTCTCTCTCTGCCTGCCTCTCTGCCTACTTGTGATCTCTCTGTCAAATCAATAAATAAATAAAATCTTCAAAAAAAAAAGAGAGCATTAATACCTATTTTTCTCACACTATTTCAAAAAAAAAGGAAAAGGAACTAAAACCTCTACACTATAAGGCCAGCATTACTCTAATACCAAAACCAGATAAAGACACAACTAAAAAAGAGAACTGAAAGCCAACATCCATGATAAACATAGACGTAAAAATTCTCAACAAAATACTAGCAAAAAAAAAAGCATTCACCAGGATGCCTGGGTGGCTCAGTCTGTTAAGGATCCGCCTTTGGCTCAGGCCATGATCCCAGGCTCCTGGGATCGAGTCCCACATCGGGCTCCTTGCTCAGCAGGGAGCTTGCTTCTCCCTCTCCTTCTGCCTACAACTCCCCCCTGCTTGTGCTCTCTTTCTGCCAAGTAAATAATAATAATAAAATCTTTTTAAAAAATCACTCACCATGATCAAGCGGGATTACTCCTGGGTTTCAAGAGTAGTTCAATATTCACAAATCAAGCAACGTGATATATCACATTAATAAGAGAAAGGATGAAAACCATATGATGATTTCAATATATGCAAAAAAAAGCATCGACAAAGTATAACATCCATTTATGATATAAACTCTCAACAAAGTAGGTTTAGAGGGAATATACTTCAACATAATAAGGGCCACATATGAAAAGCCCACAGCTAATACCAGTTTCCCCAATGGAAAAATGGGGAAAAAAACTGAGAGCTTTGCCCCTAAGGTCAGGAACTAGATAGGGATGTCCATTCTCACCACTTTTATTCAACAAAGTACTGGAAGTCCTAGCCTCAGCAATCAGAGAAGAGAAAGAAATAAAGGGCATCCAAATTGGTAAGGAAAAAGTAAAACTCACCATTTGCAGATGACATGATACTCTCTATAGGAAACCCAAAGATTCCAAACACACACAAAAAAAATTGCTAGAGCTAATACATCAATTCAGTAAAGTCGCAGGATACAAAACCAACATACAGAAATCTGCTGAATTTCTATATATCAATAATGAAGTAGGAGAAGGAAAAATTAACAATCTCATTTACAACTGCACCAAAAATAAGACACCTAGGAATTAACAACAAAGTGAAGCACCTGTACTCTAAAAACTATACAACACTGATGAAACAAATTGAAGAGGACACAAAGAAACAGAAAGACATTCTATGCCCATGGATTAGATTAACAGATATTGTTAAAACGTCTATACTACCCAAAGCAAACCACACATTTAACGCAATCTTTACCAAACTACCAACAACACTGATTTTTAAAACCAAATCTTTGCTTTTTTTAAAGTAAGCTCTGCCCAACATGGGGTTTGAACTCAGAGCCCAAAAATGAAGAGTCCCATGCTCTACTGACTGACCTAGAAAAGCACTCCAGTAGCATTTTTCACAGAACTAGAACAAAAAAATCTTAAAAATTTGTATGGAACCAAAAAGACCCCAAATATCCAAAGCAATCTTTTTTTTTTTTTTAAAGATTTTATTTATTTATTTGACAGAGAGAGGTGACAAGCAGGCAGAGAGTCAGGCAGAGAGAGAGGGGGAAGCAGGCTCCCCGCTGAGCAGAGAGCCCGATGCGGGGCTCGATCCCAGGACCCTGAGATCATGACCTGAGCCGAAGGCAGCGGTTTAACCCACTGAGCCACCCAGGTGCCCCTATCCAAAGCAATCTTAAAAAAGAAAAATAAAGCCGGAAGTATCACAATTCAGGATATCAAGTTATATTACAAAGCTGTAGTTCTCAAAACAGTATGATACTGGCACACAAACGGAAACACAGAACAGAACAGAAAACCCAGAAATAAACCCACAACTATACGGTCAATTAATCTTCAACAAAGCAGGAAGGAATATCCAATGGGAAAGGACAGTCTCTTCAACAAATGGTGTTGGGAAAACTAGACAGGTACATGCAAAAGAATGAAACTGGACCATTTTCTTACACCACACACAAAGATATTTCAAAATGGATAAAAGACCTAAATGGGAGATAGGAAACCATTAAAATCTCAAAAGAAAGCACAGGTAGTAAAGTCCCTGATATCGGCTGTAAGAACTAGATAGGTCTGAGACAAGGGAAACAAAGCACAAATAAACTACTGGGCTTCATCAAAATAAAAAGGAAAACATCAGCGTAAAAAAACTAAACGTAAAAACAACGTAAAAAAACTAAAAGGGAACCTAATGAATGGGAGAAGACATTTGCAAATGACATATCTGATAAAGGGTTAATATCCAAAATACATAAATAACTTATACAAATCCAAAACCAAATAATCCAATTTAAAAATGAGCAGAAGACATGAACAGACATTTCTCCAAAGAAGACATTCAGATGGCCAAAAGACAAAAAAAAAAAAAAAATGATGCTTAAATGTCACTCCTCATCAGGAAAATGCAAATCAAAACTATAATGAAATATGATCTCATGCCTGTCAAAATGGCTAAATTCAAAAACAGAAGAAAACACTGGTAGCAAGGATGTGCAGAAAAAGGAACCCTCATGCATTGT
Organism: Mustela nivalis; assembly: GCF_964662115.1. Classification (NCBI taxonomy): domain Eukaryota; kingdom Metazoa; phylum Chordata; class Mammalia; order Carnivora; family Mustelidae; genus Mustela; species Mustela nivalis. The sequence goes on along the minus strand of NC_139040.1, from coordinate 63,318,889 downwards.
TGGTGGGAATGCAAGCTGGTGCAGCCACTCTGGCATACAGCATGGAGGTTCCTCAAAAAGTTGAAAACGGAGCTACCCTATGACCCAGCAATCGCACTACTGGGTATTTACCCTAAAGATACAGATACAGTGATCCAAAGGGGCACATGCACACAATGTTAATAGCAGCAATGTCCACAATAGCCAAACTATGGAAAGAACCTAGATGTCCATCAACAGATGGATAAAGAAGATGTGGGGTGTGTGTGTGTGTGTGTGTGTGTGTGTGTGTGTGTGTATACACAAAACAATGGAATTCTATGCATCCATCAAAAATGAAATCTTACCATTTGCAATAATGTGGGTGGAACCAGAAGGTATTATGCTGAGCGCAGAGAAAATTATCATATTATCTCCCTGATATGAGGAAGTTGAAAGGCAGAGTGGGGGATTTGGGGGTAGGGAAGGAAAAAATGAAACAAGATAGGATCAAGAGGGAGACAAACCATAAGAGACAATCTCACAAAACAAACTGAGGGTTACTGGGGCGAGAGGGGGTATGGAGAGGATGGTTGGGTTATAGATATTGGGGAGTATGTGATATGGTGAGTGCTGTGAAGTGTGTAAGCCTGACGATTCACAGACCTGTAACCCTGGGGCAAATAATACATTACATGTTGATAAAAATAATTAATAGGGGAAAAAAACCAAAAATGCCAAAAAAAAAAGCAAGTTGTGAAATAATATGTACTTAATGGTGTCAAACTCATAAAGCTGAAAAATTCTAAATAATGTTTTTTATGGATGCAGATAAATTTATCCATACTTGTATATATATATATAGAAGATATAAGACCTCACCTCTATCTTCTAATGTTTTATTTCTTTAAAAGAAATCTGAAGCAAATATGACGTAAGATTTCATAAAGCTAGGTGGTAGGTGCAGAAGTATTTATAGTATCTGAAAATTTTCCCAATTAAATAATACATTCAGAGCATGAATGTTCTAAAACTCATTAGTTATTTGTTTACATAGTTGTTTACATTCAATAACTTAAGTCTAAAAATATACTGATGAAGTATTGAGCATGTAAGCTTCATACCTCACTTCTTTTTAGACAGAACAAAAGCATCCTTCTATCCTTCATATATTAAGTTTGATAATAAAAACTAAAGGAAATCTTCAAAAAATTAAGTGTAAGAATTAATGAATTTGCCTCCCTTATTTAATCAGCACTTATTATATGGCAACTATAAGCATTCAAAACAATCTAATACCATAAATGCCTTTTTCTGTCACAAGTCACCCAGTCATATGTAGACCAACGTATATTTGGACACATTACAAAAGACCAAAGTCAAAAATTTTAAAAGAGCTAAACAAACACTAAAACAGGGACGCTGGCCTTCAGAGCAGTTCTTAAATGGAAAATTTTAAAAGAGATTCCTAAAATAGCAGATTAGTTTACTATGCCACTCTGGGACATACAAAGACATCCTAGAATATCTTTTTAAAACCAGCGAAAACACTCAAAACCCTCCTTATACATCCAATTAAGATATGGCTAAATATGAATTACTAGTACATGAGCAAAATATTCTAATGAAGGTTTACAGTATATTAAATCAAAGTTCAAACTGAGAAGCACTGGAACCAGACACTAAGCCTTGTCATAACCAGAAACCTGGGACATAAATGGTCATTCACAAAAATAAAGCTCATGCAAAACAAGAAATCTCATAACATAAATACAGCTGATAACTCCTAAATCATACCTTATCCAGATCTTAATTATAAATTACTTAAAAAGTAGAGGTTTGGGTACTGGAGTTGCTCAGTCCCTTAAGCAGTTGCCAACGGCTCAGATAATAATCCCAGGATCCTTCAAGTCCCACATCAGGCTCCCTGCTCAACAGGGAGTCTGAATCTCTCTTCTCTGCCCCCACTCCCTTTACACTCTCTCTCCCAAATAAACAAAATCTTTTTTTTTAATTAAGCTTGCTTTCTAAAATAATAAGGAATAGGGAGAGATTATCAAAGTACTCAAAAAAAATTCATAGCAACTTTTCAATGGACCAGGCCTTTAACCAATTTCACTCCAATGTCTTGAATTTACAATAAATCAACCATGGATATAACTAAACAATGACTCTAGACAATGACATGAAAACTTCACAAATACATATGACACTAGGAAAAAACGGCTCTCATGGGTGACAGAATATCTATTTCACTGCTTTATCCCCCAGTAACCAGCAAAACAATCATCTAACAATTATTTGCTGAAAAAACTGAACAATCAAAACAGTCCTTATCTTCTTTCTACTCTTGTATGTTTGATACAGTGACAAAAATATCCCCCCCTCCATTTTTTAACTTTTTATATAAATTCCAGTTACTTAACATACACAGTAATATTAGTATCAGGTGTGCAATTCAGGAATTCCACACCAACATATAATACTCAGCACTCATCAAAACTGCACTCCTTAAACACATCACCTATTTAATCCATCCACCCACCCACCTCCCCTCTGGTAACCATCCATTTGTTCTCTATAGTTAAGAATCTGTATCTTAGTTTGGTTGTCTTTTTCCCTAAGATCATTTTGAGTCTTATAATCCACATATGAGTGAAATTATGACTTCTTTTGTGGAGCATAATACCGTCTAGCTCCATCCATGTCGTTGAAAATGGTAAAATTTCATTCTTTTTAATGGCTGAGTCATGTTTCATTGTGTGTATATATACACCACTTTATCTATTAATCAGTCGATGGACATTTGGGCTCCTTCCATAATTTTGCTATTGTAGGTAATGCTGCTACAAACATCAAGGTGCACATATCTCTCTTAGTATTTTTTAATTCCTTGGGTAAACATCTAATAGTACAATGCACAATCGTAAGGTAGTTCTATTTTTTTTAAAAGATTTTATTTATTTGACAGAGATCACAAGTAGGCAGAGAGGCAGGCAGAGAGAGAGGAAGGGAAGCAGGCTCCCTGCTGAGCACAGATCCCTATGCGAGGCTCGATCCCAAGACCCTGAGACCATGATCAGAGCTGAAGGCAGAGGCTTTAACCCACTGAGCCACCCAGGCACCCCAAGGTAGTTCTATTTTTAACTTTTTGATGAATCTTCATGCTGTTTTCCAAACTGGCTGCAACCGGTTTGCATTCCCATCCACAGTGTAAGAGGGTTCTCCTTTCTCCACATCCGTGCCAAAACCTGTTCTTTCCTGTCTTCTTAATTTTATCCATTCTGACTGTGATCATTGCAGTTTTGATTTGTATTTCCCTGATGATAAGTGACATTGAGCATCTTTTCATGTGGCTGTTAGCCATTTGGATATCTTCTTTGGAAAAATGTCTCATTCATGTCCTCTTGCCCATTTCTTAACTGGATTATTTGCTTTCTGGGTATTGAGTTTTTAAGTTCTTTATAGATTTTGAATACTAACCCATTATCAGATTGGTAATTTGCAAATATCTTCTCCCATTCCATAGGTTACCTTTTAGTTTTGATTGCTTGCTTCACTGTGCAGAAGCTTTTTATCTTGATAAAGTCCAAACAGTTCATTTTTGCTTTTGTTTCCCTTGCCTCCAGAGACACATCTAGTAAGAAGCTGCTACAGCCAAGGTCGAAGAGGTTCCTGCCTTTGTTCTCCTCCAGGATTTTGATGGTTTTCTGACTCACATTTAGATCTTTAGTCCATCTTGAGTTATTTTTGTATGGTGTAAGAAAGTGGTCCAGTTTCATTCTTCTTCATGTGGCTGTCCGGTGTTCCCAACATCATTTGTTGAAAAGACTGTCTTTTTTCCCACCAGATATTCTTTTCTGCTTTGTCAAAAATTAGTTGACCATATAATTGTGGGTCCATTTCTGAGTTTTTTCTTCTGTTCCATTGATCTATGTGTCTGTTTTCGTACCAGTACCATACTGTCCTGATGATCACAGCTTTGTAATATAGCTTTAAGTCCAGAATTGTGATGCCTCCAGCTTTTTCTTTTTCAAGTTGCTTGTGGTATTTAGTGTCTTTTGTGGTACCATACAAATTTTCTGATTGTTTCTTTCAGCTCTGTGAAAAATGCTGATGGTATTTTGAGAGGGATTGCACTGAATGTGTACATTCACACTGGTTCTTCCAATCCGTAAGTATAGAATGTTTTTCCGTTTCCCTGTGTCCTCTTCAATTTCTTTCATCAGTGTTTTGTAGTTTTCAGATTATAGACCTTTTACCTCTTGGTCGGGTTTATTGCTAGACATCTTATTTCTCCATAAAATTGTAAAAGGGTTTGATTATTTGATTTCTCTTTCTGCTACTTCATTACTGGTGTATAGAAACACAACAGATTTCTGTATGTTGACTTTGTATCCTGGAACTTCACTGAATTCATTATCAGATCTAGCAATTTATTGGTCGAGTCTTTTGGGTTTCTATATAAAGTATTATTTCATCTGCAAACAGTCAAAGTTTGAGTTCTTCCTTGCCAATTGGGAGGCCTTTCCTTTTGTTGTCTGCTTACCGTGGCTAGGACTTCCAATATTATGTTAAATAATGGTGGTACGGGTGGACATCCCTGTTTTGTTCCTAACCATAGAGGAGGGGAAAAGGCTGGTTTTCCCCCACTAATGATACCATTAGCTGTGGGGTTTTCATATAAGGCCTTTATGATGTTAAGAAACGTTCCCTCTGAACCCTATTACACTCTTGGTGGGAATGCAAGTTGGTGCAGCCTCTTTGGAGAACAGTGTGGAGATTCCTCAAGAAATTAAAAATAGAGTTTCCCTATGACCCGGCAATTGCACTCCTGGGTATTTACCCCAAAGATACAGGTGTCGTAAAAAGAAGGGCCATCTGTACCCCAATGTTTATGGCAGCAATGGCCACGGTCACCAAACTGTGGAAAGAACCAAGATGCCCTTCAACAGACAAATGGATAAGGAAAACGTGGTCCATATATACTATGGAGTATTATGCCTCCATCAGAAAGGATGAATACCCAACTTTCTTTTAAAAAGATTTTATTTATTTATTTGAGAGAGAGAGAAGGTGAGAAAGAGCATGAGAGGGGAGAAGGTCAAAGGGAGAAGCAGACTCCCTGCCGGAGCTGGGAGCCTGATGTGGGACTCGATCCCGGGACTCTGGGATCATGAACTGAGGCAATGACAGTTACTTAACTAACTGAGCCACCCAGGCATCACTGAATACCCAACTTTTGTAGCAACATGGACGGGACTGGAAGAGATTATGTTGAGTGAAATAAGTCAAACAGAGAGAGTCAATTATCATATGGTTTCACTTATTTGCGGAGCATAACAAATAGCATGGAGGACATGGGGAGTTAGAGAGGAGAAGGGAGTTGGGGGAAACTGGAAGGGGAGGTGAATCATGAGAACTATGGACTCTGAAAAACAATCTGAGGGGTATGAAGTGGCGGGGGGCAGTGGGAGGTTGGGGGAACCAGGTGGTGGGTATTAGAGAGGGCACGGATTGCATGGAGCACTGGGTGTGGTGCAAAAATAATGAATACTGTTATGCTGAAAATAAATAAAATTTAAAAAAAAACTTTTAAGAAAAAAAAAAGAAACGTTCCCTCTAACCCTACTTTGTTGAGGGTTTTTTTTTTTAAAGATTTTATTTATTTATTTGTCAGAGAGAGAGAGAGTAGGCAGGCAGAGCAATAGGCAGAGGCAAAGGGAGAAGCAGGCTCCCTGCAGAACAAGGAGCCCAATGTGGGACTCGATCCCAGGACGCTGGGATCATGACCTGAGCAGAAGGCAGCTGCTTAACCAACTGAGCTACCCAGGCATCCTGTTGAGGGTTTTTATCAAGAATGGATGTTAGGGGGGCGCCTGGGTGGCTCAGTGGGTTAAGCCGCTGCCTTCAGCTCAGGTCATGATCTCAGGGTCCTGGGATCGAGTCCCGCATCGGGCTCTTTGCTCAGCAGGGAGCCTGCTTCCTCTTCTCTCTCTCTCTGCCTGCCTCTCTGTCTACTTGTGATCTCTCTCGGTCAAATAAATAAATAAAATCTTTAAAAAAAAAAAAAAAAAAAAAAAGAATGGATGTTAGGGGCGCCTGGGTGGCTCAGTGGGTTAAGCCTCTGCCTTTGGCTCAGGTCATGATCTCTGGGTCCTGGGATCAAGCCCTGCTCTGCGGGGAGCCTGCTTCCTCTTCTCTCTCTCTGCCTGCCTCTCTGCCTACTTGTGATCTCTGTCAAATAAATAAATAAAATCTTTAAAAAAAAAAGAATGGATGTTATACTTCGTCAAATACTTTCCTGCATCAACTGAAAGGAACATATGGTTCTTACCATTTTATTAATGTGGTATATCATACTGATTGACTTAGGAATACTGAACCACTGTCACAGCCCAGGAATACATGATACTTTGAATATAGTGTTGGATTCAGTTTGCTAATATTTTACTGAGAATTTTTGCATCCATGTTCATCAGGCATATTAGGCATATTGGCCTGAATTTCTCTGTTTTAGCAGAGTCTTTATTTGGGTTTGGTATCAGGATAATACTAGCCTCATAGAACGAATTTGGAAGTTTTCTCTCATTTCTTTTTTTTTAAATAGTTTTGAGAAGAATAGTTATTAATTCTTCTTTAAAAGTTTCATAGAATTCCTCTGAGAAGCCATTTGGCCCTGGACTTTTGTTTGTTGGGAGATTTTTGACTACTGATTCAATTTGTTGCTTATCAGTCTGTTCAACTTTCCTACTTTCTCCTATTTCAGTTTTAGTAGTTTATGTTTCTAGGAATTTATCCACTTCTTTCAGGTTGTACAATATGTTAGCATAGTTTTTCATAATATTCACTTATTGTTTGTATTACCGTGGTATTTGTTGTTTCTCCTCTCATCCGTGTTTTATTTTGTTCCTTTATCTTTCCTTTTTGGTAAGTCTGGCGAGGGGTTTATCAATTTAATTGATCTTTTCAAAGAACTAGCTCCTATTTTCATTGATCTGGGTTTTTTGTTTACTTTCTATATTATTTGTTTCTGTTCTAATCTTAATAATTTCCTGTCTTCCACTGTCTTTAGGCTTCATTTGTATTTCTTTTTCTAACTCCTTTAGGTGTAAGGTTGTTGATTTGAGATATTTCTTCCTTGAGGTAGGCCTGTATTGCTATTTACCTCCCTCTTAATGCTGCATCCCAAAGGTTTTGAACTGTTGTGTTTTTATTTGTTTCTATGTATATTTTAATTTATTCTTTGATTTCCTGGTTGACCCATTCCTTCTTTAGTAACATATTGTTCAACCTCCATGTTTTTAGGCCTTTCAATTTTTTTTCTTGTGGTTGACTTCAAGTTTCATAGAATTGTGGTCAGAAAAGATGCATGGTATGTTCTCAATCTTTTTGTACTTGTTGAGGCTGGATTAGTGACCCAGTATTTGATCTATTCTGGAAAATGTCCCATGTGCACTTCAAAAGAATGTACATTCTGCTGTTTTAGGATGAAGTGTTGTAAATATATTCAAGTCCATCTACTCCAGTATGTCATTCAAAGCCACAGTTTCCTAGCTGGTTTTTTTAGATGATATGTCCATTGATAATGCTAAAGTCCCCTGAAACTACTGTGTTATTACCAATGAGTTCGTTTATGTTTGTTACTGTTTTATATATCTGGGTGATCCCATGTTGAGTGCATAAATAATTTCAATTAGATCTTCTCTTTGACAGGCACCTTTATTATGATATACTGCCCTATCCTGTCTCTTGTTACAGTGTGCTTTAAAGTCTATTTTATTTGATATACACATAACTATTGCATAACTATTCTGGCTTCCTACTGACATCCATTTGCATGCTAAATGTTTCTACAACCCCTCACTTTCAATCTGAGGATGCCTTTAGATCTAACATAAATCCCATTGTAGGTAGCATATATATAGGTCCTGTTTGTTTTTTATCCACTCTGATACCCTATATCTTTTGTTTGGAGCTTTTTAAGTCTATTCACATTCAGAATGATTACTAACAGATACACATTTAGGGCCATTTTATTATTTGTCATGGCTTCTGGAGTTTTTTTCTACTACTTTCTTGTCATCATCATTTTTTGTCTCTCCTTCCCACTCAGAGTCCCCTTTAATATTTCTTGCAGGACTGGCTTAATGGTCACAAACTCCTTTATTGTTTGTCTGGGAAACTCTTTCTCTCTCTTTCTATTCTGAATGATAGCCTTGCTGGATAGAATATTCTCAGCTACAGAATTTTCCCATTCAACATTTTATAGATATCATGCCACTCTATTCTGGCATGCCATGTTTTTGTTGAGGAATCTGCAGTGAACCTTATGGGCCTTCCCATGTCAGTTAAGCATTTCTTTTGTCTTGCTGCTTTCAAATTTTTTTAATGATTTTTAAAAATATTTATTTATTTTAGAGCACATGGGAGTAGGGGGAGAGGCAGAGGGAAAGAGAGAATCTCAAGCAGACTTCCCACTAAGCACAGAGCCCAACATGGGGCTCCATTTCATGATCCTGAGATCATACCCTGAGCCAAAAACCAAGAGTCAGATGTTCAATCGACTGAGCCACCCAGACACCCAAGATATTTTTCTTCATCACTGTATTTTGCAATTTTAATTACAATGTTTTGATATTGGCCCGCTTTTGTTGATTTGATGGTAGTTCTCTATGTCTCCTGGATATGGATGCCTGCTTCCTTCCCCAGATTAAGGAAGTTTTCAGCTATTATTTCCTCAAATAAATGTGCTGTCTCCTTTTCTCTTTTGTTCTTCATCTGAGACACCTATGTCACAAACGTTATTACATTTGATGGACTCACTGACTTCCCGAAGTCTACTCTTGTTCCATAATTCTTCTCTCTTTTCTTCAGCTTCATTATTTTACATCATTTTGTTTTCTGTATCATTTATTCATTCCTCTGCTTCTTCCAACCTTGTGTTCATTGCATTGAGCCTGTTTCAGGCCTCAGTTACTGCAGTCATCATTTCTGATCCCTTTTTAATTATTTTATCTCTGTGGTACAGGCCTTACTGAAGTCTTCCAGGCTTTTCTCAAGCCCAGCAACTATAGCTATGATTGTTGCTTTCAATATTCTACCAGGCATACTACTTGTATCTGTTTAGCTTAGATCTCTGGCTGTGATCTTGTTCTTTCAGGTTGGATGAGTTCCTCCATCCTAGCATTTTGTCTAAATCTCTGACTTCTGTGTGTTATAAAAGTTATGGTTCCTGCTCCTGAAAGTAAAGGCTTTATGAAGAAGAAGTCATATAGTGTCCAGGGACTGGCACTTAAGGAAGTGTCTGGTAATTGCATGTGCACTCTCCTATCGTGTTTTGGCTGCTCTGTCCTTCAAGCAATTGTATGCATAGGCTCTCCTTGCCCACAGTGGGCAGTGTTTGGTCCTTGGCCAGAGTCTGGAGAATTTATTTATTTTTTTTTAAGATTTTATTTATTCTTCAGAGAGAGAGGGAGAGCGAGCGAGCACAGGCAGACAGAATGGCAGACAGAGGCTGAGGGAGAAGCAGGCTCCCTGCTGAGCAAGGAGCCCGATGTGGGACTCGATCCCAGGACGCTGGGATCATGACCTGAGCCGAAGGCAGCTGCTTAACCAACTGTACCACCCAGGCATCCCAAGTCTGGAGAATTTAAATTAGGTGGGCTCTGGTCTGCTTGTTAAATGAGACCTGATACTACTTTCACTAGAACTGAAGCCCCACAGAAGTCTCTGCTCGGGAGATGTGGAATGGGTAGAGGTTTCTATTAGTCTGGAAGTGGTTCACCATTCTGGAACTGAGGCAAACTTGACCAAGAAGAGCAGTTCCACCAGAGTGCAGGGGTGTGGGACTTGGTGTAAGAAGGTTAGGCAGCCTGTGTTGAGATGCTGCATTGCTTCCTGCAGGTAGATGTGTATTTATGTTGGGGAACAGGGAAAAGAAAATATGCCAGCTGGTTTCTTTGTCCCCAGAGAAGCTTGTGGTGAATGCTACCTGTCAGGGAGGTGCTCTAAGATCAGCAAATCATCTCCCCGTGTCCACCAGGTATTTAAAGGGGTACATGGACTCTGGTGTTTACAGCAGCTCTATCAATAATAGCCAAAATATGGAAAGAGGCCAAATCAACTGATGAATGAATAAGGAAGATGTGGTGTGTATGTGTGTGTGTGTATACACATAAAATGGAATATTATTCACCCATCGAATTTACTCAGCCTTTGAAAAGAATGAAATCTTGCCATTTGCAATGATGTCGATGGAGCTACAGTGTATTATGCTAAGTGAAGTACGTCTGTAAGAGAAAAACAAATACCATACGGTTTCACTCATAGATGGAATTTAAGAAAGAAAACAGATGAATGTATGGGAAGGGAAAAAAAAAGAACGAGAGAGAGGTAAACAAACCATAAGAAACTCTTAACAGAGAACAAACTAAGGGTTGATGGAGGAAGGTGGGTGAGAGATGGGCTAGATGGGTGATAGGTATTAATTAAGAAGGGCATTTTTGTTAAAAAAATAAAAAATTTTTAAAAAATTTTAAAAAAAGAAGGGCATTTTTTATGATGTGCACTGGGTGCTATATATAAGTGATGAATCACTAAATTCTACCCTGAAACCAATATTGCACTGTATGTTAACTAACTAGAATTTATTTATTTTTTTAAAGATTTTATTTATTTATTTGACAGACAGAGATCACAAGTAGGCAGAGAGGCAGGAAGAGAGAGAGAGAGAGAGGGAAGCAGGCTTCCTGCGGAGCAGGGAGCCCAATGCGGGGCTCGATCCCAGGACCCTGAGATCATGACCCGAGCCGAAGGCAGCAGCCCAAACCACTGAGCCACCCAGGCGCCCCGAGAATTTATTTTTTTTAAAGATTTTATTTATTTATTTGACAGACAGAGATTACAAGTAGGTGGAAAGGCAGGTAGAGAGAGGGGAGAAAGCAGGCTTCCTGCTGAGCAGAGAGCCTGATGTGGGGCTCGATCCCAGGACCCTGGGATCATGACCTGAGTCGAAGGCAGAGGCTTTAAACCACTGAGCCACTCAGGCACCCCAACTAACTAGAATTTAAATAAAACTTTGAAGGAAAAAAAAAAAGCTGCCACCTTTAAAACTCTAGACTTTAAGGCCCACGGGTTGCAATAACTCAACAAAAAAGCATTCCCTTGTTTTCCCAGCAAGTGGTATTAGGGAAATGCTCTCCTTGTGAATTCCCCTGTGTCCTCCTGTCTTGCCTTTCTCTTTGACCATGGCTCCCTCCCCTCTGCAGAACCCACAATCTGTTTCTCCCCCAAACCATGTCTCCATACTTCCTACCTTCTTCAGTATGACTTCTCTTCCCTTTAGTTGTGGAGTTTGTCAGTATTCTGGCTGATTTCTGGGTTATTTAGAATGATTTAACAGTTATCTAGTTGTGTACAAGGGATGAGACAAGCCTGGGGTCCTCCTAGCCCTCCACTATCTCCTCTCATTTTTTTATATTAAAGATATAACTTATCCTGGCTAACCCTTAAACCATAATCTTATAAATAGGTACTGATTCTGGATTTTATGGGCATTTCTAAATCTGAAGGCTACTCCATATTCCCTGATCAATTATTATAGTCTGCATTTAGGAAAGTATTTAAGAGTTACCAAGACAGGGGGACATGGGTGGCTCAGCACATTAAGCCTCTGCCTTCAGCTCAGGTCATGATCCCAGAGTCCTGGGATCGAGCCCCACATCGGGCTCTCTGCTCAGCGGGGAGCCTGCTCCTTCCTCGCTCTCTGCCTGCCTCGCTGCTTACTTGTGATCTCTGTCTGTCAAATAAATAAATAAAATATTTTTTTAAAAAAAAGTTTAAAAAGGGGACGCCTGTCTGGCTCAGTCAGTTAAGCAGCTGCCTTTGGCTCAGGTCCTGGGATCAAGTCTCACATCTGGTTCCTTGCTCGGCAGGGAGCCTGCTTCTCCCCTTGTGCCTGCCACTCTGCCTGCCTGTGTTCTCTCTCTCTCTGAAGAATAAATTAATAAAAACTCTTTTAAAAAGTTAAAAAAAGAAAACCTTTTCTGATCGAAAACTATTTAACTGACTAACTGCACACTCTTGGAAAGCCCCCTTAGCCCCTCTGAGCTAAATTGTGGTGATTCTGGTAAATAATTACAACTTAAATAGTGAGGAAACAACTCTGAAGCATGTGAACAAGTATACAGGAAATCAAGAACATTCCAAATAATTCAGTGTCACAACAAAAGAATTGTGGCTAATTTACTTCCGTGAGACTTATGGCAGTGATTAAAAAATGTAAAAATCACTTTATTTTTTTTTTAAGATTTTTATTTATTTATTTGACAGAGAGAGAACACAAGTAGGCAGAGAGGCAGGTAGAGAGAGAGGAGGAAGCAGGCTCCCCGCTGAGCAGAGAGCCCGACGCGGGACTCGATCCCAGGACCCTGAGATCATGACCCGAGCCGAAGGCAGCGGCTTAACCCACTGAGCCACCCAGGCGCCCCTGTAAAAATCACTTTAAAACATAACAAGTGTCCTTTACTTTCTTGAACAAGATATCTGACACATTATATAAAAATATTCTTACTTTATTATTAGAAAATACATAGAAACATCCTAATGGACGATTAAAAACATAGTGTTACACCAAGAACCCTGAACTGGAAGTGAAATAATTTCTGTTATAGTCCTAGAACCAACTAGAATTTTACTAGATGGCTGTTAAAACACCTTCCAGTTATTAAATTTGCTTAAAGGGATCACCAATTCATCCTCATGTTTGATTATTTTTATTTATTTTTTATTAATTTATTTATTTTCAGCCTAACAGTATTCATTATTTTTTCACCACACCCAGTGCTCCATGCAATCCGTGCCCTCTGTAATACCCACCACCTGGTACCCCAGCCTCCCATCCACCCCCCCCCGCCCCTTCAAACCCCTCAGATCGTTTTTCAGAGTCCATAGTCTCTCATGATTCACCTCCCCTTCCAACTTACCCCAACTCCCTTCTCCTCTCTAACACCCCTTGTCCTCCATGCTATTTGTTATGCTCTACAAATAAGTGAAACCATATGATAATTGACTCTCTCTGCTTGACTTATTTCACTCAGCGTAATCTCTTCCAGTTCCGTCCATGTTGCTACAAAAGTTGGGTATTCATCCTTTCTGATGGAGGCATAATACTCCATAGTGTATATGAACCACATTTTCCTTATCCATTCCTCTGCTGAGATAAAGAGTTGGATGCTCAACTGACTGAGTCACCCAGGTTCTCTGCTGAATGACTCTTAAAATCAAACATGAGGAATCTCTTTGGAGAGCAGTGTGGAGATTCCTCATGTTTGATTTTAAGAGTCATTCAGCAGAGAACCTGGGTGACTCAGTCAGTTGAGCATCCAACTCTTTATCTCAGCTCTCGGCTCTCAGCTCAGGTCCTGACCTCAGGGTCTTGAGTTCAAGCCACACATTTGGCTCCACACTGTGGAGCATACTTTAAAAAAAAAAAAAAGAGAGAGAGAGAGAGAGAGTAAATCAGCTGAGAGGTGCCTAACCAGCTCAATCAGTAGCACATGCAACTCTTGATACTGAGGTCATGAGTTTGAGTCCCATGCTGGGCAAACAGATTACTCAAAAAATTAAAAATTAAAGAAAGAAAAAAAAGTAAATCAGCTCTATGTCCATTCCTGGAAATAATGACCAATCAGCAATTCCCTTTCCCTCTACAATCTGAAGATCAAAACATCCCTTCATTTTAATTCATACCATCCTCAGATTTAAGGAAAACTGTAGTTCACTTGAGACTCAACCCCAAACCGTATTTCTGAAATGCTGCTGCCTTCCCCTTTTACTAGGTCATCTCATAGGATTGTTATATAACCCCACATAGGGATAGAATTTTAGAGCTAAAAGTACTTTAAAATGAGGGACTGGACTAGATAAAAAGGAAAAAATTGAGGCCTAGAATCATACACTTATCAGAAGACCCAGAACTAGAAGTTACAGAAACCACAGCCTTGGGTCCAGTGTTCTCTCAATATTTCATTCTATTAGTAACACTATGTTCCATGACCTGAAAATACCTTGACTTATTTTACACTACCCAAAGGTTCAAAGTAATTTCATTCCCTTACAAACTATTTAAGTACAAATAGAAATCAAGCTAGCTATCATCACTGAATGGGAGGTATGTCATATAATAAATCTACTATGCTGATAATCCTCCTGTTTATCTTTGTTAACTTGGCATTATGTCAAAACCAGGAAACTGAACAATCCTCACCAAGATCTAACATAAAAGTAAGGACAGACATCCTCCCTCTGTCATGTTTCCTAATTTTTAGAAACACACACACAAATAACAAAAAAATATTATTATACAAATAAATGTTGATTTTAACAGTAACTTTAATAAAATATGAATAAAAGGAAATGTTCTGAATTGCTCACTTTTAAAATTGATCATGCCTAGCCCATACTACCCCAAACTAAGGAAATATAAACTATACCCATACTTCCTTAGACGGGTATCATTAAATATGAATAGTATCTACATGCAGAAAAATTTGTTCTTCACCAATTTTCTTGAAAAGCTGAGATACATTTATTTTAATGCCTACCCCTTATTTACCTATAGAGATAGTCTCAGCGATTTTTTAGAAGGCAAAATACTATACATACCATTACCATATCACTCAAAATCTTGACAACTCACTTCTGAAATGTTACATAAAAATATTCAGGGGCACCTGGGTGGCTCAGTCAGGTAACTACCTGACTCGGTTTTGGCTCAGGTCATGATCTCAGGATAGAGGGATGGAAACCCACATTGAGCTCTACAGTCAGAAAGGAGTTTGCTTGACATTCTCTCTCTTCCTCTCCCTCTGCCCCTACACCTGCTCTCACTCTCTCTACAAAATGAAATCTTTAAAAATTTTTTCAGAGCTATGTTTTAGAAGAAGGAATAGCAAATTCAAATATAACACCAGAAATAGAGTGAGAAAAATCTCAAATATTAAAGATTAAGCTAAATAGCATAAACAACATATTCTTAGATTACAACTATGACTAT
Source organism: Mustela nivalis (assembly GCF_964662115.1). Taxonomy (NCBI): domain Eukaryota; kingdom Metazoa; phylum Chordata; class Mammalia; order Carnivora; family Mustelidae; genus Mustela; species Mustela nivalis. The sequence goes on along the minus strand of NC_139040.1, from coordinate 63,303,873 downwards.
TTAAGAACATTTACAGTGACATATAAATTACTTATGATTGTCACTGAATGCTATTATCTATCTTTTCCCACATCAATATTTCTTTTATGTTGGAAAACTTAATCCAAGAAAGTTATACTTAAGCTTCAAGACCATAAAAATTTATTTTTAAAAAATTTTTATTTATTTGAGAAAGACAGAGACAGCAGAGAGAGCCATAGCGGGGAGGAGAGAGAGAAGCAGGCTCCCTCCTAGGGAGCCTGACACGGGCCTCAATCCCAGGAATGCAGGACCATTACCTGAGCCAAAGGCAGACACCCAACCAAAAAAGCCACCTAGGTGCCCCAAGACCATAACAATTCAAATCAAGGAAAACCAGGAAAAATACTTCCAGCAAATACAAAAGACTGACATCTGCAGGTGCCTGGGTGGCTCAGTCATTTAAGTATCCAACTCTTGATTTCAGCTCAGGTCATGATCTCAGGTTGCAAGACTGAACCCATCAGGCTCCGCCCTGGGCATGGAGCCTACTTGCAATTCTCTCTCTCCCTCTCCATTCTGCCCCTCCCCACTCACACTCTCTCTCAAAAAAGAAATCCATATTCTATTAAACTTATTTTAAAAATCTTGTCATCAAAGGAATATGGGCAGAGAATAGAAATATCTATAAAAGATGCAGTCAGTAAAACATGCTAAACTACTTTTAACCTCTTTATAGCAAGGTACTACTTTATACCCTATAACTTAAATAGCAATAACGTCCACTGTCCAAGGTACAGTAAATGAGTTCTCATATTCTGATAACAATGTAAATAAATGCAAACCCTTCAGAAAGCAACTGGTAAATGATCAAAGAATCATAAACATTAATAATTCATTAATCCTTCTCTTAATCTAAGGTGATCTTTTAGAAAGCATTTTAAATGCAGGGCGCCTGAGTGGCTCAGTGGGTTAAGCCGCTGCCTTTGGCTCAGGTCATGATCTCAGGGTCCTGGGATCGAGTCCCGCATCGGGCTCTCTGCTCAGCAGGGAGCCTGCCTCCTCCTCTCTCCCTGCCTGCCTCTCTGCCTACTTGTGTTCTCTCTCTGTCAATAAATAAATAAAATCTTTTAAAAAAATAAAAAAATAAATGTAAAGTTGTCACATTATAAAAATTAGAATTTTAGGGCACCTGGGTGGCTCAATGGGTTAAGCCGCTGCCTTCGGCTCAGGTCATGATCTCAGGGTCCTGGGATCAAGTCCCGCATTGGGATCTCTGCTCAGCAGGGAGCCTGCTTCTCTCTCTCTCTCTGCCTGCCTCTTTGCCTACTTGTGATCTCTGTCTGTCAAATAAATAAATAAAATCTTTAAAAAAAAAAAAAATTAGAATTTTAATCAGTAAGAAGGGTTGTGTCAATTATGGTATAACTAAATGGATTAAAAATGACTATGAAAGAGGGGCACCTAGGTATCTCAGTCAGTTGAACATCCAACTCTTGATTTTGTTTCAGATCATGACCTTAGCATCATGAGATCAAGCCCAAAAACAGGGTCAGCACTCAGTCTGCTTGTCTCTCTCCCTTCCCCTCTGCCAATACGCCCTCATGCATGCATGTGCTCACACGTGCACGTATGCTCTCTCCCTCAAAATTACCAGGGAACTGGAGGAGGAAGGAATAGGGAATTACCATTTAATGGGTAAAAAGTTTTTCTTTGGGATGATCAGAAAGTTCTGCAAATTGATTGCAGTAAGAGTTATACAACACAGTTAATTTACTTAATGCCACCAAACTGTATACTCAAAAGTGGTTAAATGGTAAATTTTATGAACTGTAGATTTAAAAATGATTAAATGTTAAATTCTATTCTGTATACTATAATAAAAAGAAAAAAAACTATAAAAAACACTTTAAATGAAAAATCCGATTCCCAAATTTAATCACAACTATTTATAACTATGTGAACATTATATATGCACATGTACAAGGACCTTTGTGGGGGAGATGAGACAAACCACTGGCTGTAAGGCAGCCGTTCTAAATGGGGGCAAATTTGCCCCCTTGGTACATAAGACAATGTATGGAAACAGTTTTGGTTGTCACAACTGTGGGTAGCATTATCACTGACTTCTAGTGGATAAAGGACAAAGGATACTGCTATACATCTTATGATACACACAAGAATCCACTTACAACAAAAAATTACCTATCCCAAAATGTCAACAGTGATTTTATTCAGAAATCTTACTTTTAAAGTAACATGATTCAAAGAGTTCTTCCATATTTAATGTGTCTATTTTTAAAGGTTTTATGGTAAATGTAAAAATGTGTTAAATGCTCAGAGTTTGGGGCTCCTTTCCTTTCCCCTACAAACTTCCAACACAATCCATAATTTTTTACCCCAAAGAGAGAGAGAGGTGGAGAACCAAAGGACAAAAATGGGGAAAACAGCAAATTGTCACATATGAATTATTTTTCTGCAAACTATTCCTCAATGGATTACAACATAGAACAAATCTGGGACTGACAGGCTTTAACACCATTTCCACAGACCTGTCCATATGGTGATTTTTTATTCTCAATTATATTTTATTACTTCTCACTCTCATTTGTTTCATTATAGCAATTTGTTTTCAAATTTGAGACCTGTCACTGTCTTACACCATTATTTCTCCACATTATTATAACTTTAAAAAATATTATTCCTCAAACACAGCTTTAGGGCACTTGGGTGGCTCAGTTGGTTAAGCAACTGCCTTAGGTAAGGTCATGAACCTGGAGTCCTAGGATAGAGTTCCACAACAGGGTCCCTGCTTGGCAGGGAGTCTGCTTCTCCCTCTGACCTCTTCCCTCTCATTCTCTCTTTCTCTCTCAAATAAATAAATAAAAATAATCACCAGTAACAGGAACAATTGACATCATGTGTCTTCTGCTAAGAGGCACTTAAAAAGAACCAAAATCCATAACTTAATCTAATCATAAGGAAACATCATACAAACCCAAATTGAGGGGTATTCTATAAAAAGAACTAGATTGTACTCTTCAAAAATGTCAAGGTCATGGGCGCCTGGGTGGCTCAGTGGGTTAAGCCACTGCCTTCGGCTCCGGTCATGATCTCAGGGTCCTGGGATCAAGTCCCGCATCGGGCTCTCTGCTCAGCAGGGAGCCTGCTTCCTCCTCTCTCTCTCTGCCTGCCTCTCTGCCTACTTGTGATCTCTATCTGTCAAATAAATAAATAAAATCTTTAAAAAAAAAATGTCAAGGTCAGGGGTTCCTGGGTGGTTCATTCGGTTAAGTGTCTGACTCTTGATTTCGGCTCAGGTCATATCTCAGGGTTGTGAGATCAAGCCCCATGCTGGGTTCCTCGCTGGGCATGGAGCCTGCTTGAGATTCTCTCTCTCCCTCAAAAAAAATATCAAGGTTAGAAGAGAAATACTGTATGATTTCACTCACATGTGGAATTTAAGAAACAAAACAAACTAGCATTGGTGGGAAAAGAGAGAGGCAAACCAAGAAACAAACTCAACTACAGAGGACAAACTGATGTCTAACAGAGGAGAGGTGTGTGGAGCTAGGGGTTAAGGAGCTATCTAGGGAGGGGCACCTAGGTGGTGCAGTAGGCTCAGCATCTAATTCTTGGTTTCATTTTCTTTTTTTTTTTTTCCAACTCCTAGTTTCAGTCTGGGTCATGATCTCAAGGTCATGAGATCAAGCCCCATGTCAGGCAGGCTCTGTGCTAGGCACAGTGTGCTTGAGACTCTCTCTCTCTCCCGCTCCTACTCATGCACGCACTCTCTCTCTCTAAAGTAAGTAAATTTTTTAAAAAATAAAATTAAATAGTTGATAGGGATTAAAGAGTATACTTGTTGCAACAAGCACTGGGTGTTGTATAGAACTGTTGAATCACTATATACTGTGCACCTGAAACTAGTATTACACTGTGTTAACTAACTGGAATCTAAATAAAAAAATAATAAAACCTGTCAAGGTCAAGAAAACAATGAGAGATGAAACTTCCAACTGAAAGAATATTATTAGGGCAACCTGCAACTTTGAATCAGACTAGATAAGGGTATTATACATATTTAAAATTTTATGATATGATAATTACCCAGTAATTGTGTAAAACAATACTCTTGTTCTTTGGAAGCATTTAGGGGTAAAGGGACATGATGTTACACAACTTACCCTCAAAAACCTCCGGAAAAAAAAATCTAATCAAAGAATATACAAATGATAATGTAGTTGAAACAAAATGTTAACTATGGTGACTCTAGAGAAAGGGTAGATAGGAGTTCCTTGTACTCATAAAACTTCTGTAAATTTGAAATAATATCAAAAGTTACAAAAAAATTTGTACCATTTTAACTCTTCAAGTATCTTCCTTTTCTAAGAACACAGACATATTATAGGAGACCAGTTTCAGTTAAGACGACTCTATGTCTAATCTGAGAAAGCAGACAACATTTTAAAATATATCACCCTGATAATTTGCTTGAAAAAACATATAACTTTGTACATGTTCCAAACTCACTCCTCTATTTAAATACCAAGAATCATCATCCGTGATAACATTTAAGAATTTGACAAATACAGTATGAAAACAGTCTATGCAAAGGATGGCATGGTTTAAAAATAGTATGTGACATCTAGTTTTAGTTTTATAGAAATCTCCACCCTTCCCTGTTTTCATACTTTATAGGCTAGAGCTATTTTCTTGAGTATAATATTTACCATATAATTTTAAACATTTTACTTTATCACTGTTCATTAAAAGAAGTTATTACTCCAAAGATATTATTTGATTTTCTATGATATAAAAAGGCATAAAATGAAGATATTAATGTAGCATAGAAAGCCCTTTTAAATCTTTAAAAAAGCCTTTTCAAATCTGATCAAATAACTTCCCTTTTTTCACCTCTACCTCCCATATCCTCCCCAATCACAATGTCTCACTGTCCTAAAGGCACAAAAGGGCCCTTCTATCAAGTCCCTAAACATGACCTTTGCACCACCTAGACCATCTCTCCCCCTTGTCAACACTGCTACCCTGCCTTAAGTCCCAACTCAAAACTGCCATCTCTCTCTTTAGAAAATATTACCATTAACTCTCCAAGGAAATTTTTTGCTATTCTTCCACATTTCTTGGTTCATATCTTTGTAACTATACTTAACCACATCAGTGTATTTCAGTTGTTTATTCCTCCACTTAGCTCAGTATTAATTACCTGTGAATCCCTATTATCCAGAATTGTGGTTACCAAACAGAAGCACTCTGCCCCTCCTACACCCTCACCACCCACAGGAACCATCCGACAATGTCTTTAAACATTTCCAGTTGTCAAAACTAGTGGAGGGGTTTACTAGTATCTACTGGGCAGAGGCTGGCGATACAATACACAGAACAGCTTCCCACAGCAAAGAATTACCTGGACCAAATGTCTGTAATGCCAAGACTGAAAAGCCCTGACTTAAAACAATCCCTGGCTCACATTAGGCCTCAAAAATGTTTATAAAAATAGAATAAAACACTAATCAAAGAATTTAGAAACATAAAAATGTATATAATATGGAATAGGACAGACTCAAAAATTGCCAAGATAGTACAAAGAACAACAATGTAGGCATTCATGCCCTAGCAGGGTTCATAAAAAGCTACAATTAAGAATATGTGGCACTGCCATAGGAATTACAACAAACACACCAGGAATGATATCATATACAATGGTGACAGCAAGTAACTCTGTCCCTCCACTAAGGCAATAATTACACTAGTTAAAAAAAAATTCCAAATCAATATTTTTGGAAATCTAGAATCCAATCAAAAACCTACAACCAACAGGGAACAGTTAGTAGAAAAAGCTACTGACTGTTTCCTTTAATGTGCAAGAAGCTTTCGATCTTGATGAAGTCCCAAAAGTTCATTTTACCTTATACCAGTTAGAATGGCCAAAATTAGTAAGACAGGAAACAACGTGTGTTGGAGAGGATGTGGAGAAAGGGGAACCCTCTTAACACTGTTGGTGGGAATGCAAGTTGGTGCAGCCACAAAAACAGTGTGGAGATTCCTTAAGAAATTAAAAGAGACCTTCCCTATGACCCTGCAATTGCACTACTGGGTATTTTCCCCAAAGATACAGATGTAGTGAAAAGAAGGGCCATCTGTACCCCAATGTTTATAGCAGCAATGGCCACGGTTGCCAAACTGTGGAAAGATCCAAGATGCCCTTCAGTGGACGAATAGCTAAGGAAGATGTGGTCCATATACACTATGGAATATTATGCCTCCATCAGAAAGGATAAATACCCAACTTCTGTAGCAACATGGATGGGACTGGAAGAGATTATGCTGAGTAAAATAAATCAAGCAGAGAGAGTCAATTATCATATGGTTTCACTTATTTGTGGAGCATAACAAATAACATGGAGGACATAGGGAGATGGAGAGGAGAAGGGAGTTGAGAGAAATTGGAAGGGGAGATGAACCATGAGAGACTATTGGACTCTTAAAAACAACCTGAGGGTTTTGAAGGGGGGGGCGGTTGGGGAAGTCAGGTGGTGGGTATTATGGAGGGCATGTATTGCATGGAGCACTGGGTATGGTGCATAAACAATGAATTCTGTTACGCTGAAAAGAAATTAAAAAAAAAAGTCTGCTATTATCTCTAAACTTTTATTTTTTTATTTTTTTTTTTGATTTTATTTATTTGTCAGAGAGAGCGAGCGAGAGCGAGCACAGGCAGACAGAGTGGAAGGCAGAGTCAGACGGAGAAGCAGGCTCCCTGCGGAGCAAGGAGCCCGATATGGGACTCGATCCCAGGACGCTGGGATCATGACCTGAGCCGAAGGCAGCTGCTTAACCAACTGAGCCACCCAGGCGTCCCTCTAAACTTTTAATAAATACTCTTTATTAGATTAAGGAGGTTACCTTTAAAAAAAAATAGTTAAAAACTGTTTTTACCAAATTAAATCAATAAACATTCCAATAATCACTACTATATTTCGCCTGACAAAATATCTTACATTTCCCACCTCTTTTAAATAAACTAAAGGCCAGTTAACAAAACAAAAAAAAAAGAAAAAGCTACTGAACATCAGTATGAGAGCATTGTGGTGTTTCAACTTTATGCACCTACCATGTCCCATTCCCAGCTTGATGGAAGCCATGAAGATGGTGGCCCACATTCCTAGGGAATTTGCAAATGCCAAAGGTAGTGATGTGGATCCTATTCTTAAAGAATTGTGGCTGTATGTTTTGACCTGTTTGGTTGTTATCTGACAGACTGGGATGTGGGTTTTCTTTCTTTCACCAACCAGAACATTCTCAGGAGGAACAAATTCCTAAAACAAACTGATTTGTCCAAAGAATTTAAAGGCGAATATACTATACACAGCCACCAGAGCAAGGGATAATACGTGGGCCAGGCACTTGACAGACATAAAAGGATGGGAAGAAGGAGTCAGAAATACAGGAGACAATAAGAGCTCCAAAAAGCTCCAGCACATACCAAGGAATATGGAAGGCCACTCCTATGCTCAAGGCTGGACACATGCTCAGTAAAGACAAAAGACCATAAATTTTCACCTTTATCTGACCTTTAGCTTCCACCCCATCAGGAAGTGAGAGTTACAAAAGAATTTTAAATAACTGGCTAAACACTGAGAAGTACCCCAACACTGAGCCAACTGTGAAGAGAAAAAGTTGTTTTGGTTTGGTTTAGGTTATTGTTTGTTTTTGAACTTTTTTTTTTCTGTCAAACCACTAACTGACCAATAAGCTACCAGAACAAACACTGCAGTACCCACACATGACAAATACAGCCTTTGTGAAAATAGGTTAGAAAGTTCACTAAGCAGGGGCACCTGGGCGGCTCAGTGAGTTAAATGTCTGTCTTTGGCTCAGGTCATGATCCCGGAACTGGGGTTGAACCCCACATGGGGCTTGCTGCTCAGCTGGGAGCCTGCTTCTCCCTCTCCCACATCCCCTCCCTGCTGCTTGTGCCCTCTTGCTTTCTCTCTCTCAAAAATAAAATATATATATATTTTTAAAGCGGTTCTTTTTTTTTTAAAGATTTTATTTATTTATTTGACAGAAAGAGAGCACAAGTAGACAGAGAGACAGGCAGAGAGAGAGAGAGAGAGAGAGGAAAGCAGGCTCTCCGCTCAGCAGAGAGCCCAATGCGGGACTCGATCCCAGGACCCTGAGATCATGACCTGAGCCAAAGGCAGCGGCCCAACCCACTGAGCCACCCAGGCGCCCCAATAAAATATATTTTTTAAAAAGTTCACTAAGCAAACCCCACAAGAAGCAACAACATACCCTGGGGAGGGGGGAAAATGTTTTCCAGAATTGCCATATTACAATATTCAAAGTACCCGTTTTCAACAAAAACAGAAGCATGCTAAGTAATAAGAAAAGTATGGCCCATTCCCAGGGAAAAAAGAAGAAATTAACAGAACTGCCCCTAAGGAGGCCCAGATGTTGGAATTAATAGACAAGGACTTTAAATAAACTGTTTTAAATATAATCAAAGAGCTAAAGAAACCAGCATGTCTTACCAAAAACAAAGAAAGAAACATAAAAAGGAACCAAATAGGGCACCTGGGTGGCTCAGTTGATTAAGCAACTGCCTTCGGCTGAGGTCATAATCCCAGAGTTCAGGGATCATGTCCTACATCGGACTCCCAGGTCCATGGAGAGTCTGCTTCTCCCTCTGACCTTCTCCCATCTCACGTGTGCGTGCGTGCGCCATCGTGCTCTCTCTCTCTAATAAATAAATAAATCTTTTAAAAAATGGAACCAAATAAAATTTTAGAGTTGAAAAATACAATAGCAGACAAGAAAAATTTACTACAGAGGTACAACAGAAGATCTGACCAAGGATAAGAAAGAATAAGTGAATTTAAAGATAGCACCAATTGAGATTATCCAGTATGAGAAGCAGAAAGAGGAAAAATGACCAGAGCATCAGAAACTTGTGAGATACCATCAAGCATAAAACATGCATAAGAGGGTGCCTGGGTGGCTCAGTGGGTTAAGCCGCTGCCTTCGGCTCAGGTCATGATCTCAGGGTCCTGGGATCGAGTCCCGCATCGGGCTCTCTGCTCAGCGGGGAGCCTGCTTCCTTCTCTCTCTCTCTGCCTGCCTCTCCATCTACTTGTGATTTCTCTCTGTCAAATAGATGAATAAAATCTTTAAAAAAAAAAAACATGCATAAGAGACATACATAAGACAGTCACAGAAGAGAAGAAAAAGGAGAAAGAATACTTAATAGTCAAAGCAGCCCAAATTCATGAAATATATGAATCTACATTATCAAGGTCAATGAATGCCAAGAAGGATAAACAGAAATCCATAGTGAGACAAAATATAATTAACCTGTAAAAGCCAAAGAAAATCTCAAAATCAATGAGAAGTAACAAGTACAATGGATCCTCATTAACAGTTGAACACCATGGAAACCACTGCTACTCCCCCTGCTTGTGTTCACTGTCAAATAAATTAATAAAATCTTTTAAAAAGATGTCAACTGGGCGCCTGGGTGGCTCAGTGGGTTAAGCCTCTGCCTTCGGCACAGGTCATGATCTCAGGGTCCTGGGATCAAGGCCCACATCAGGCTCTCTGCTCAGCAGGGAGTCCGCTTCTCCCTCTCTCTGCCTTCCTCTCTGCCTACTTGTGATCTCTCTCTATATATATTTCAAATAAATAAATAAAATCTTTAAAAAAATAAAAAAAAAATTTAAAACAAGATGTCAACCCTCCAAAACATTTAAGAAACCATGACGGGGGCACCCAGGTGGCTCATTCAGTTAAAGGTCTGACTTCGGCTCAGGTCATAATCCCAGGGTCCTGGGATCAAACCCCCACATTGGGACACCTGCTCAGCAGGGAGTCTGCTTCTACCTCCCCCTCTGTCCTCCCCCTACTCATGTGCTCTCTCTCTTCTTCTCTCAAATAAATATTGTTTTTAAAAATGAAGACTTCCTGGGGTGCCTGCGTGGCTCAGTGGTTAAGCATCTGCCTTCTGCTCAGGTCATGATCTCATGTTCCTGGGCTCAAGCCCCACATCAGGCTCCCTGCTCAGCAGGAAGCCTGCTTCTCCCTCTCCCACTCCCTCTGCTTGTGTTCCCTCTCCCCCTGTCTCTCTGTCAAAGAAATCAAATCTTTAAAAAAAAAAAATGAAGACTTCCCGAAACAGATATTGTACTATATGTTAACTAGAATTTAAATAAAAAATTGAAAAAAAAGGAGACACAATGGAGGACTAAAAACACTACAATCTATTTTTTTTAAAAGATTTATTTCTTGGGGTGCCTGGGTGGCTCAGTGGGTTAAAGTCTCTGCCTTTGGCTCAGGTCACGATCCCAGGGTCCTGGGATCAAGCCCCTCATTGGGCTCTCTGTTCATCAGGGAGACTGCTTCCTCCCCTCTCTGCCTGCTTCTCTGCCTACTTGTGATCTTTGTCTGTCAAATAAATAAATAAAATCTTTTTTGAAAGAAGGTTTTATTTCTTTATTTGAGAGAAAAAGAGAGCATGAGCAGGGGGAGGGGCACAGGGAGAGGGACAAGCAGACTCCATGCTGAGCAGGAAGCCCAACATGGGACTCAATCCCAGGACCCTAGGATCATGACCCGAGCCGAAGACAGACGCTTAACTAACTGAGCCTCTCAGGCACCCTATCTTTTAAACATAAAAGTATATATGCTCTAATGAAAGTAAGAAATTACAAATTTGTAATAAAGCAGCAATATTTGAATAAGGTCAGCATTCTGCCATATTATGTCTAAATAGCAGTCTCTGTGTAATACTCTCAATAAAAGTTAAATTGCAATAAAGGTCACCATGTTCATGTGGGCCTAATTACTAAAAGCTTCAAGAAATGCTTCATTAGGAGCACCTGGGTGGCTCAGTGGGTTAAAGCCTCTGCCTTTGGCTCAGGTCATGATCCCAGGGGCCTGGGATCGAGCCCCGCATGGGGCTCTCTGCTCAGTGGGGAGCCTACTTCCTCCTCTCTCTCTCTGCCTGCCTCTCTGTCTACTTGTGATCTGTCTGTCAAATAAATAAATAAAAATCTTTGAGAAAAAAAAGAAATGTTTCATTATTTCATAAATACAGTTCATTCCAATGATATACCACACCCCACCCAGACAGTCTTCAAATGGAGACAAGAGGCAAAGAATATGGCAAGAGCAAGAAGCAAAGCAAGAAGTTTTATTTCTGTTTTAAGGAGTTATAAGAAAAGGGGTCTTTAGCTGAGAACTGTGGTTCTATTCCTCTGCAGAAAAAAAATACAATTATAAGACATTTAGATTTTAGAAACAGAAAACAGCACCTGTTTCCACAATTCATCCTTCAAGTTAGGCAGGTAACCCTAGCTCCCATCCAAAATAATCAGGTTATTGTTTAGAATTCAGATGTCAGAGACAAATCATGGAAAACACTAATAAGTGGATGGCAGTATTCAGGAACACAAGTCATTTAAATTTTTTAGTATCTACTGGAATGGGAACAAAGGAGGAAGAAGTATCCAGAAGTCATCCTTTCCTGCCTTGAAATTCCATCTTTTACCCATGTTAATTCTACCAGATTCAAATACTAAACTACTGTGTTCTTATACCATATATGTCAGTAGCACTCAGCTGGTACTTAGCATCTGCTACTATACTTTTAGGGGGAATGGGAGTTGAACATATATGTCTATATTCTCCCTAATATATTCCTTTTCTAAAGGACTGTTCTATCTCCTCAGTATTTCCAATGACTGGCATAGAGTAAACTCATATATAACCCCATGCTCAAAATATTCAAAGGTTCCCCATTCCTAAGCATAGCATTCAAAGCTCTCTGCAAGATAACTCACACGTGACTTTCTAATCATACCACAACTCAGCTCAAAAAAGTTTCCCTTCCTCCTCTTCTACTGCATTTTCTTTTACTTCTCTCATAATAAGCAACACATTCTGCTTAAAGTTCCTTCTTTAAAACTCAGAGTACTCTCTACTGGAGTGTAAGCTCCTCAAAGGAGGAAACTGGTCTGGGATCATCTTTTTTCCCATGTGGGAAATAACAAATTGCCCTGTACAGAGGAATAATAAATGCTTACTAAAATGAAGATAGTATCTGCTCAGAGATTCCTTAGAAGAAGAGTGGCGATTTGTTGAGCATTTTTAAAAAACAACCCTGAAGTCATTTAGTACCCTCCAATATTCTCTCTTCCGTGTCTAAACAGATATTCAGTAAGCGGTGTTAAATGCATGATAGTCAGCCTTTGAAAGAAATGTATTATTTCATATACTTAACGAGTAACAGGTGCAGTCACTTTAATATAAAACATTCACTCTTGATTCTCTACTTTTAGCAGACACTCAGAATACACGATGAAAATTCATAAATAGGGTGTTTTGTGGTTTTGAATTTTGGGGGTATATGAAGAAGGTGGAAAGGGGAAAAGCAAAAAAAAAAAAAAAACCACCAGTAAGAGGTGGGCAAATTCTTCCCCACTCTATAGAAATTAACCAAACCTAGCTTCAAATACCTAAATTAAATGGCAGAGAATAAGTTGATTGATAAGCTTAGTATTAAAACAAAATACATTTTAAAATACAGTAAAAGATATACGCCTCCTGATAAAACATGCTGAGAAAGACACAGCGTTACTTCACAGTATTTCTAGCAAAATACACGATCACAAGGAAATATCAGACAAACCCAAATTAACTACCCTGTTCTTCAAAAATATGTAAGGGAAAAAAACAGCAAGGTACAGTGCTCTAGAGTAAAGATTAAAGAGACATGACAATGAATTGCAATGTATGCTCCAAAATTGGATGCTAGACCAGAGAAAAAGAAATTTTTTTCTTTCACTATAAAGGACATTATGAAGCAAAACGTGAATAAGATCTTTAGATTAAAAACTGCATTGTAAGGGGGTGCCTGGCTGGCTCAGTCAGTGGAGCATTCGACTCTTGATCTCAGAGTTTTGAGTTAAAGCCCCACAGTGAGTGTATAGATTGCTTAAAAATAAAATTTTAGGGCACCTGGGTGGCTCAGCCCATTAAACATCTGCCTTTGGCTCAGGTCATGATCTCGAGGTCCTGGACTGAGCCCCACAACAGGCTTCCTGCTCAATGGGAAGGTTATTTCTCCATCTCCCTCTGCCCCTGCCCCCTTCTCGTATGTGCATGTCTGTATGTGCTCTCCCTCTCAAACAAATAAAATCTTTTCAAAAAATCTTTTAAAAAGAGAAACAGTATCAATGTTAATTTCTAATTTTGCTAACTACACTGAGGCTAAGTAAGAGAATATTCCCATTTTGGTGAAATACATATTGAAGTATTCGGGGATAAAGGAGTATTGTGTTTGTAATTTACTCTCTGAATCAAAAAAATATAGACAGAATGATAAAGCAAATGTAAAAATTTACTATCTGCTGAATCTGGGTGAAGGGCCTATGAGAATCTGCATACTATTTTTGCAAATTAAGTCTGAATTTGTATTTTTTAACTTTTTATTTTGACATACAGTAAAAAGGAGATGACTATTCTTTACCTCCTTGAAGGTAGATCAGATTCATCTCCCAAGGGTACAGTTATTAAAAACATTTTTTAAAAAATCATTCAATAAAATATTGCATGAGATCAATGAGACACTAACTAGAAAGTTGTTCTAAGTAAATGTCTTTGATCTCTGGATATTTTTTAAATGTTATTTATAAAAACATCAAATGTCTTTTATGAGAGGACTAAGTTACTAGACAAAATGTATATTAATACAGATTTTTTTATAATGTAAACTCCATGGGGACAAGGCTTTAATTTGTCCTGTTCACCTAAGCAGTACTTTGAACAGTTACTGACACATGGCAATAGAAATTTGAATATCTGAGTAATTAGCATGTCCCAGACACTAACCTAAGTGCTTTGTTGTCCTTTAACTAATTTAATCTTCATATAGTCCAAGAAATATTTGGTGTATGAATTGGTACTTTTTGCAGGATGACAATCACAGTGAGTTCTGAAATCAATGGAGTTCCTAAAACTCACCAGGTTATGCAAAATTATGCAATGAACACCACAAGATTCATAGGGAAAATGGGGTTAGAAGCACAACACTCAAAAAACTTAATCATAACACATTTTTTTAAAAGATAGAAACATAATAAAAATGATAGCACAATTTTGCATAGTTTACACCTGAGGTAATTAAGAAATACAAAAACACAACAATACATACAGCACTTTACCTTGAAAAAGACCTGAAGTTTGCTTGTGGAAGTACATCAGAAGGGCTGCAGCTCATGAATTACTGTGAAATGATGGGAGGAGGGTTATCTGAAATCCGATGGAAAACTATAACAAAAGATGTGGATGGGAGTGGCTTAAAACATAAGGGGTGTACTGAGCTAGCCAACAGATGTTTGAGGTATGAGGTGTGTACATGTATATGCATGTATTTAATGCAGCTCAGTACAGCTGGGTGTAGTTTCCTGCATTCACCCAGGGAAAACTTGCTATAAAGGATCAAACAGTAAGTATTTTAGGCTTTGTGGGTCTTTGTTACAACTATTCAACTCCAAGATAGTGGTACAAAAGCAGCCACAAACAATATACACAAAAGGGCTTGGGTGTGTTCCAACAGAACTTTATTTATAAAAACAGGCCACTGGCTGGTGATTATAATTTGCTGATCCCTAACCTTTGCATATGAAAATGCAAATTTTGTCTTATGCTCAAATTGTTCCCTGATGTATCAATCTTGTTGGGACAAATATGCATATTCCAAACAAGCATTATTGCAGAACTAGGTTTGGAATGCTATGCAAACCAAAAAATAACTAATATAATTCAAATAAGCAAAATAACAAATCTAGTATTATATGAAAAGAAATTGCTTTGATTTTAGACTTTATAAATCAGTGATTATCCAAAAGTTAACCGACCATGTCAAATGGCCAAAATAAAAACAACTAAGGACAGATTTCCAACAGTCGATAATAGTCAATCAAAATCTGTGCATTAAATTCTACACAATCTTTAAGAAAAGTGGAAAACTTTTGACAGTTCAGGCTCATTTACAAAGGGCACAGGTGGCTTTTTCAAGATCATCAAGCTGCAAAAGTTAACATACAAACTGCACTTAGAAGATGAGTAAGTTCTGGACATCTAATGCATAGCATGGTTACTATAGTTAACTATACTACATACTTGAAAGTTGCTAGAGAGTAGATTTTAAAATGTTCTCACCATAAAAACAAAAAAATGGTTATGTGAGGTGAGGGATGTGTTAACTAACATTATCATAGTAAACATTTCAAAATATATACATATATTAAATCAACACGCTGTACAACTTAAACTTACACAATGTTATATCTCAACTATATATCAATAAAGCTGGGGAAAAACATACTAATTGCACAACAGCTATACGATATTTGTCCAGGAACTGAGTTAAAAATTCTCAGCTGACCTGCTTCCAAAGAGAAAACACTAATATATATAACAATCCTTTGCTTGCTGTATCTCACATCTGGACTCTCCCCCAGTTTTCTTTGTCAAAACTGTACCCATCCCTCCAAGGGCCAGATTCAAATGCTTTCTCTATAAAGTCTTCCCTGGACCCCATCAGAAATATCTTCATATTCATATCTTCAGATGCAATACAGATACCATCTCCTCTGTGAAAGTTTCCTAGACATCCCCGAAATTAGGCTTTCCTTCATTTCTGGTACCCAATAAAACCAATATACCTCTATTTTAGCCTGGTTTTATACCTGCTTATTTACTTATTATCTCCCTCACTAGGTTAAGAATGCCTTAAGGAGATGAGAATTTTGTTTTATTAAACTTTGCATGCCATAGCCCAGTGCCTGGCCCCTAGTTGATACTCAAGTATTTGATCAACTAATAAAGCAGTCTCCCAAAATATGAAGTATAGGATATAAACACATGAAAACCAATGCTATACCAATAATTTCTTAAACAAATATTGTATAGAACAGTCAACGAGAAAGGTGGACTATAGTTACCAAGAACGGCTACTTCAAGCCAAAACTGAAAGACAAAGTCTCAAGAAACAGGATCTGAAAATAGTGACTATAGCACACAATTCACAGAACCTTTTCCCAGGGCAAAAAGCACAACTGGCCAGAATAAAAAAGTCTTTTCAGACATATCATCTCTAATTATAAAAGGGCAGACAGAAAAAGGGGCACCTGAGTGGTGCAGTAGGTTGAGCATTTGACTCTTGGTTTCAGCTCAGATTGTAATCTCAGGATGGTGAGATGGAGCCCTACACTGGGTTCTGTGCTCAGCATGGAGTCTGCTTGAAACTCACTCTACCTCTCCCTCTGCCCCTCCCCCCTGCACTCTCTTGCTCTCTAAAATAAATAAATAAATCTTCAAATAAAAAGGGGAGAAATACAATATCCTGGATTAATAATCTTTCAAAATAGAAAACATCCTGAGCCACAATAATATTAACAAACTTCTCAACAAAAAGGTTTTCTTTTCCAATATTTGCACAAATACATGTACATTGATGACAGAGGATACCATCAACAAAACACCTGTATCCAAACCATGTACGTTTAAAAAAAAAGATATGCATACCTGGCTAAAGAAACTTCCCTTTATCACTACCCTTCTTCCTACTCCTCAAAGTAAAATTTAAAAAATGGTCAACATTCACAAAAGCAGGACTATTTTTTTTTATCTTTATTTAAAACTCTACACCCAATGTAGGGCTCAAATTCACAACCCTAAGATCAAGTGTCATATGCTCTACCAACTGAGCCAGAAAGGCACCCCCATTTTTTTTTTAATAACCTTATAGAACATCAAGTACAAGTTCATTTCACAAATGACAAAGCAGAAGCCTGGAAAGGATGAATTTGTCAAAGGTCCTATAATGAGGTAAGCAACAGAGCTGTACCTAGAAAACCCAGGTTTGGCTCAGAGTTCAGTATTCATTCCTCTACACCAGCAGTTCTCAAACTTTTAATCTCAGGAGCTCTTTACACTCTTAAAACAGTTAAGAATTAGCAAAGGCCACAAAGAGCTTTAGTTTATTGCCTTTTAAGAACCACTGTTATAGGGGCGCTTGGGTAGCTCAGTGAGTTAAGGCCTCTGCCTTCAGCTCAGGTCATGATCCCGCGGTCCTGGGATAGAGCCCCCGCGTTGGGCTCTCTGCTCAGCAGGGAGCCTGCTTCCTCCTCTCTGTCTGTCTGGTTCTCTGTCTACTTGTGATCTCTGACTGTCAAATAAATAATTTTTTTTTAAAAAAGAACCACTGTTATAACCATGTTACTTCCTCCAGAACTGCAGGCTTTATCAGTTATCTATTAAACCTGCTCCCATTTTACAGGTAGAGAAACGGAGGATAAATATCTTGCATGTCTGCTATTAAGACAATCATAAGACAAACATTAGCATACACGTACAGAGGAATCCCACTTAGATGCTCCTTTTACTGTCCTACTGTAGTCAACGTTCCTAAGAGAAGATCTAAACATCATTTTCCTATGGCTTAAAAACCATTTGAACAGCTTTTGCCAATGTTCAAGCAAACAAATTCTGGAGGAAAGGACTTCAAGTAAACCCAAGATTTGCCTGATATAATGCACAAATTTGGGGCGCCTGGGTGGCTCAGTGAGTTAAAGCCTCTGCCTGCGGCTCAGGTCATGATCCCGAGGTCCTGGGATCGAGCCCCACATTGGGTTCTCTGCTCGACGGGAGCCTGCTTCCTCCTCTCTCTCTCTGCCTGCCTCTCTGCCTACTTGTGATCTCTGTCTGTCAAATAAATAAATAAAATCTTTAAATAATAATAATAATAATCATCCACAAATTTATTCAGACTCCAAGAATGAAACAGACACATAAAAACACACAATTTCTCACAGAAAAATTATTTCACACACCTGTATCTATATAGAAATTTCTTTAAGTACTACATGTACCTTATCTCTAGAAATACAATATATAACTGAAAGCTTATGGTCAAACTATACCAAGGGTTGCCAATAATGAGAACTGGCATGATCGAAATTAAAGTCACAAACATCTTTCTTTTCACCCAATCAGCAACATAACCAAACAACTGGTATTTAAATTCTTTCAAAACCCTTTATAAAAATTGCATATACTCCCCCTCCACAGCCTGGCTTAATACCTTCCACTTAGTGAGAATGCAAATATTTCACAGGTAACATTTTTCAAACATTAGGTTAGTAGCCAATGATTGTGAATTACCACCCTAACAGATACCTTCTAAGACATTTTCCCAGCATCTCTCCATTTAGACAACTTCTGCCTTTTGTTATTTAAGACCATGGGGCACCTGACTGTCTCAGTCAGTGGAGCACCTGACTCGATCTCAGGGTTATGAGTTTAAGCCCTACACTGGGCACAGAGCTTCTTAAAAACAAATAAATTAAAAAATAAAATTTAAGACCAATAACAAGTTATACTGCTGTCAGCTGCTATAAAGATTAGAATGTCAAGTCCCGGGGAGCCTGGGTGGCTCAAATGGTTAAGTGTCTGCCTTCCCGCTCAGGACATGATCTTGGGGTCCTGGGACTGAACCTGCATCAGTCTCCCTAGTTTAGTGGGGAGCCTACTTCTCCCTCTCCCTCTGCCCCTCCCCACTGCTCATGCTCTATCTCAAATAAATAAAATCTAAAATAAAGGGACGCCTGGGTGGCTCAGTTGGTTGGACGACTGCCTTCGGCTCAGGTCATGATCCCGGAGTCCCAGGATCGAGTCCCGCATCGGGCTCCCAGCTCCATGGGGAGTCTGCTGCTTCCTCTGACCTTCTCCTCGCTCATGCTCTCTCTCTCACTGTCTCTCTCTCAAATGAATAAATAAAACCTTTAAAAAAAACTCTAAAATAAAAAGAATGACAAAAATATCTCTGACCTTTATACAAAAATAGTTTATCTGTCAATCAGAAGCTCATCTTTCATAATAATAAATATTTCAAGAAACAAGCCAATCTTATTTAAAATAAAATACATAACAAAAGCTCCTTAAAAACAATAACAAAATCTTTTAAAGACTGAGCCACTGATTCTTCAGTGTATGATTTAGGCAGGTCATCAATTTATTTCCCTCCCTTCTTGCCTTTTGGCTATTTTTTCACCACAGAATCATAGAAAATATCGTTTTTTATGAACACTAGTAAAAATCAGAACTACTCTTTGTTCCTATTTAAGTGCTCAACAAAAGTTCTGATACAAAAAAATCTGGCACTATTGTGTAAAATAAAATTAATGATAATGTATAGAACTGCTCTATTATTTCTATCTCACATTAGGAGAGAATCAAGAGTGATTCAGTACTGTGAGTTCAACTCACTCAAACACTACCTGTCAGATTATCCTCTATGATTATGACTTGAGATAAATGACACTTCAGCCTGAGACAGTTCTGAATACCCGCTTGGTGCACTTTCCCAGTAAATAATCGGGGAGCATCATATATTTCTAAATTAACATTTATATATGAGGTTCTTTACAAGGGGTTTTTCATGTAGCTTAAGACTTTCCTGGAATTAGGGGCGCCTAGGTGGCTCAGTGGGTTAAAGCCTCTGCCTTCAGCTCAGGTCATGATCCCAGAGTCCTGGGATCGAGCCCCGCATCAGGCTCTCCACTTCTCCGGGAGCCTGCTTCCTCCTCTCTCTCTGCCTACTTGTGATCTCTATCAAATAAATAAATAAAATCTTTAAAAAAAAAAAAAGACTTTCCTAGAATTAAAAGTTTCAGTTTTTCTCATTATCTCATCTGTGCATAAAAGGCAAAATATTTTAACAGCTACAAGCTCTAAGACCTATATCAAAGAACCACAATCAATAGTAGCTAATAGGAACTTCTTCCGTTGTAATACTTGGGCTAAATTAAAATGATCATAATCACATTAGACATGGCAGTTCAAGGGGGCATTAATGCCTTGTGGTTAAGAACATAAGTTCTGGGGGCACCTGGGTGGCTCAGTGGGTTAAGCCTCTGCCTTCGGCTCAGGTCATGATCTCAGGGTCCTGGGATGGAGCCCCACATCAGGCTCTCTGCTCAGCGGGAGCCTGCTTCCACCTATCTCTCTCTCTGCCTACTTGTGGTATCTGCCTGTCAAATAAATAAATAAAACCTTAAAAAAAAGAACTTAAGTTCTGGAGTAAAAATGGGGTTCAATTCCAGCTCCACCAATTACAAGCTGTATAGCTTTAGTCAAGTTCTTTGATCTCCCTATGCTTCAGTTTCCTCCTCAGCTATAAAATGAGAAACACTAAGTACCGACCCTATAGTTGTTTTAAGAATTAAGATTATACAGGTGAAGGTCAACAATAAGCACTCTTCAAGACCAATACAAAAAAACTGACCCTGACATAGAATGAATGAAGTCTTCTTTTTGTGAGGCTTTCAGTAAAATCTAGAGGTTATATTTACCTATAAGGTACACCCTTCATGTAAACTAACATGAGCACCTAATAACCAGCCAACAAGTTGTACTGGGTACCTCTTACATACCCAATACCCAATAAATAAAGGTTTATTGTGGCTGGACCAATTAACATAAATTCAGAAAGAGAGACTACAATCTTTACACAGCTAGGAATCTGTAATCTAAGAACTAAGGTTTATTTTTTTTTCTCAAGTGAAGGAAAATATCTTCTATCTACTGCTTATTAATGTAGAAAAATAGGCATAATAGGTATCACAGGCTCATTCCCAAACTCCACATGCTAGGTCAAGTGCTCTAAAAGCTTCTACTATCATAATACTTACTCAAAGGCACATTTTGCCAACTACCAATGCAATTCTGATCCATGCTACCTTTAGTTTTCTTTATTTTGCCCCTACGCACCAAGGATACCTTTCAGAGCAGAAAAATTCCTTAATTCACAAGAGATGAAAAGTCAAATGTCAAAGAGCCCAAAAAGCAAGCCAGCCACCTGTGTAAAAATACTATATACTTCCTATTAACAACTCATATTTTTAGACACTGCCAAGAAGCAAATCAGAAGCACAAGAGAAAAACAACCTCAACCTAATAAACATACTTGATTGGTTTGAGGAAGCCTGCTAGGCACAGCTTCCCTTGCAATAAATCTTACATCCCATCGACCCATCCTGCTCCTCATCCCTCACGGAATAAATTTTTTAAAAGTAGGGTCTAATTACTTTTGCTCGAAATTTGCCAGCAAGTGGAGAAACATCTGAGGTCTGCCTTACCACCCATCAAAGCTTGACTTCACGAAAAGTAACTGGGGTATACCCTGTGTTACCACCCCTTTGCCTAGAAATAAACCCAAGGATACCCCTCAAGATATGGAGTAGGGAAGGAATGAATGTAAAAACATAGCAAGGACTCACCCGTTCACCCCCCCAAAAAGAGCTTGTCCCCAGGGGTTGCAGAAAAAAAAAAAAATTCCGCAAAGCTGCGATATTTCTTGTCTCCTGCTATCCAAACGCCACTGACTCGTCCCGGGATCTCACATCCTCTGGCCGCCCGCCCGCCCCTCCCCCTCAACACCCCCCCCCCACCTCCTCTCCTCCCCCACGCAGTTTCCAGGCCGAAAGATTAGGAAGAACGACCGGGATACCAAAACCGCCTCCGATTTAGGAGTCTCAATTCCACAGGCACCAAAGAATAAACGAGACGAGGCCAACGAAGCTTCACCGGTTAGGGAAGGCTGGAGGAAGCGCCCAACACGCCAGGCCGCACCCCCCCACCCCCACCCCTCACCCCCACCCCCACCCCGGGTTGGAGCCTACCGCCGAAACTCCGAAATCCTTCTCACCGAAAGAGAAAACGATGTCTTTCCGCTAAGCGATACTCAGGCCTAACCCACCAAGCCAAAGCTTTCCCAAACACCCTACTCAAAAGACGCATAGGCCTAGACCGCTAGGACCCTTGAGATGGGATTGTATTTTACCTCATGGGCTCAGCAGTCATGTTTTCGCTTCAACGCCTTGTAGCTCCAACGACCGTAGGGCGCCGCTTTGCGCTCTCCAGCACGGGGTTACAACAGAAATGCAATGGACTCGTAGTCGTCACTATAGCTGGTGCAGGATCCTCCCCACAGCTCAAAGGCCGCTACCACTGCCCCCGCCGCAGGAGCCGCGGAAACAAAGCGACGCCGCCGCCGCCGCCATTTTGTTGGGCCGAGGCTCAGGCAGAAGAATTGGCGCGTCCTCCGTCTTCCTCTTTCCGCTAACGATTGGCTACCTCCTCTACAGCTCAGACTCTTATTGGTTACTGAAATTCACCTTCTTTGGGGGCCTGTTGCTAAGGCGGTCTACGTCATTTAATCCCCTCCACCTTTTCATAGGGGCTCCTGTTCAGTCCCAATGACCCGAAAGTGCTAGTGACGTATTTTGACTTTATTTTGAAAATGCTTTTTGATCCATCCTCCTTTCCTTGACATATTGACAAAACAATAACAGCAATTTACATTTATTGAGTGTTTACTATATACCAGGCACTATACTAATCCTCTATCCGGATTAGCTCATGTAATCCCTATTCTCTTTGAGGCAGACAGGCGCTTGTTAACTACTTTTTCCAGATGAGGAAACCAAAACACAAAGTCTCGATTAAGACCAGACACCACACTCTTAAACACTGATCTATATGACCATCCTGTGTCTTGTCTTTCCTATATTTCAGGTTATGATCAAGTTCTTTACTTTTCTAGATTTTTTATAAAGACTATTGATCATGCCAGCATGCTTACAAAATATATATTATATAAAACTAACCTGAGATCTTCATGTGAGTCTTTCAATACTAAATAAACTCTAAACTGCCACCTGAAATACACACACCCCCCTACACACACTAGATGTAAGGTTAAGGTCTAATCAAGGTCTATTTCCTCCTTATTACAGAGGTTTGGCTGGATGATCTCTAAAAGACTTTCCAGCTTTCATGCTCTCTAATTTAATTGTTCAATAGTAATCTCTGCAAGTCACAAATTAGTTCTCTAAAGTCTAATAGTTTCTAATTTTATTTCCAAATTTATTCTGACATACATGTTTTTGTTCATTTTATTTGCTTTTCTTCAAATCTGTAATTTGCTTCTTTTGTATTTTTTTTAAAGATTTTATTTATTTATTTGACAGAGAGAGATCACAAGTAGGCAGAGAGGCAGGCAGAGAGAGAGGAAGGGAAGCAGGCCCCCCACTGAGCAGAGAGCCCAATGTGGGACTCGATCCCAGGACCCTGAGATCATGACCTGAGCCAAAGGCAGCGGCTTAACCCACTGAGCCACCCAGGCGCCCCTGCTTCTTTTGTATTTAGGTGAAAGAGTTGCTGCTTTCTACCGGAGTTGCAAATGGTAAGACTTTTTTGAATAGAACACTTTGATAATCTGATAGACACGGGCAAATTTCTCATCAAGAGTAGTTTGGGGGCACTTGGGTGACTCAGCCAGAAAAGTATGCTGTTCTTGATCTTCTGGTCATGAGTTTGAGCCCAAAGTTGGGTGTAGAGATTAATTAAATTTTAAAAAAATTTAAAGAAAGAAGTTTAGGGGCGCCTGGGTGGCTCAGTAGGTTAAGCCTCTGCCTTCAGCTCAGGGTCCTGGCATCGAGCCCCACATCAGGCTCTCTGCTCAGCGGGAAGCCTGCTTCCCCCTCTCTCTCTGCCTGCCTCTCTGCCTACTTGTGATCTCTCTCTCTCTCTCTCTCTGTCAAATAAATAGATAAAATCTTTAAAAAGGAAGAAGTTTATACACATTTCAAGTCATCTTTCAAACATTCAAGTATTATTGGCAACTGTAGAAACCAGCCTTCTATATCTGGTATACTGATTTTCTTCTTGTCTTCCATATGTTGAATATCACTCAAACATACAATTTGAAGAAGCTATATTTTCCTCCTTGGTAAATGCAGTTAATCTGAAAAGAGATACACTCCATTACAAGACAGCACACAACTTTTAAACCAGCTCTTGGTGACAAGACTTCTTAACACTAAGCAGCTGTAACATGACTAATTCCATAGAGAAATATCTTAATAACAAAATTATAATCACAGAATTTCTAAAATATACAACTCACTCTATCCATGAATCATCTGAGCATGCCTTTGCTATTAAAAGATGACTAATAAAGTTTTACTGATATATTATAGTTGTATCACTTTCAGTAGCTGATTTACAATGAGTTTCCGTCAGCTGTATTTTAGAAGAAATTCAGTGGTACACATCATTCACATTTTTTGTCACATTGCCACAGAAATCAACATAGAAGCCTTTCTTGGACTTGACCATAAATGTGTAATGAGTAAATTTGCTTGGAAGAAAGACAATGTAGATGACCTTTAAGAGAGCAAGTTGGATGAAAAAATAGATACTCTCATAATGTTTAATAAACATCATTGCAAATTCCATTTTGTGTCAAAATCACAGTGCTTTGACAATATCAATTAAATATTTAAATACATATATCCTGTAATCCAGGAATTTAACTTACAGGAATTTATCCAACATTTTTTTAAGATTTTATTTATTTATTTGACAGACAGAGATTACAAGTAGGCTGAGAGGCAGGCAGAGAGAGAGAAGGAAGCAGGCTCCCTGCTGAGCAGAGAGCCCGATGTGGGGCTCAATCCCAGGACCCTGGCATCATGACCTGAGCCAAAGGCAGAGGCTTTAACCCACTGAGCCACCCAGGCGCCCCTCCAACATTTATATCCTATGTGGGAAAAATGAGATATCCATAAGACTATAGTTAAATGAATTATGTTATCCATACATCAGAATACCATATAGCTGCTTGAAATAAAAACATTATCAAAAATCAGTTGTGTTTCTATGCACTAAAAATGACCATCTAAAAAATAAAGTAAGATAACAATCCCATTTACTATAGCATCAAAAAGGATAAAATACTTAGAAATAAACTTAACCAAGTAGGTGAAAGTCTTGTTTCTGAAATCTACAAAATATTGCTAACAGAAATCAAAGAAAATACAAATGAGTGGAAAGATATCTCATTCCCATGTACTGCTGGAAAACTTAATGTTAAAATGTTTCTACTAGCCAAAAGGACCTACAGATTCAATAAAATCCCTATCAAAATCCCAATGGCATTTTTGAAGAATTAGAACCACACCCCCAAAAATCCTAAAATTCACATGGACGTTTAAAGGACCCTGAATAACCAATACAATGTTGAAAAAGAGGAGCGAAGTTGGGGAACACATATTTCTTGATTTCAAAACATACTGTAAAGCAACAGTAATCAAGAGAGTGTACTATTATAAAGATATAAATATATATTCCAATATAATGGAAAAAAGAGCCAAGAAATAATCACTTGAAGATAAGGCCAAATGATTTTCAACAAGGTTGCCAAAACTACACAATGAGGAAAGGACAGTCTTTTCAACAAATGGTGCTGGGAAAATTGGATATCAACTTTTGAAAGAGTGACATTGGACCCTTAACTCACTGCATGTACAAAAAAATTACCTAAAATGTATTAAGAACCTAAACCTATAAAATTCCTAGAAGAAAACACAAGTGAAAAACTTCAAGACATTGGGTTTGGCAATAGTGTCTTGGATGTGATACCAAATACATAAGCAACAAAAGTAAAACAGACAAATGAGACTATATCAAATTTAAAAATTTCTGCACTTCAAAAGAGACTATAAACAGGGTGAAAAGGCAACCTATGGAATGGGAGAAAATATTTGCAAATTATGTATCTGATAAGGAGTTAATATCCAGAATATAAGGGACATCAATGACTCAACAACAACAAACAAATACCTTCATTAAAAAATGGGCAAAGTCAGGGGTGCCTGTGTGGCTCAGTGGGTTAAGCCTCTGCCTTCAGCTCAGGTCATGATCTCAGGGTCTTGGGATCAAGGCCCACATTGGGCTCTCTGCTCAGCAGGGAGCCTGCTTCCTCCTCTCTCTCTCTTTGCCTGCCTCCCTGCCTACTTGTGATCTCTCTCTGTCAAATAAATAAATAAAATCTTTAAAAAAAAGAAACAAGAAGAAAAATCCCACAACCCATGAGATCATAGCCTGAGCCAAAAATAAGAGTAGGATGCTTAACCACCTGAGTCACCCAGGAACCCCCTAAAATTCCATTCTAAAGAAAAGGTGCTATTAGGGCAAAGAGTCCTGGATGATACATCCAAAGACATGAAGGTTAATTATCTTAAGGTGATATGTCTGAGTGATTTTTTTTCCTATTTTCTATTTTTCCATTTTCTCCAAATTTCCCACAATGAGAATATATTATAAAGTTGATGGGAGAAAGTTAATTTTAACTGTTGTGAGCAACAACAGAACTATCCATTTTCTGCTAGCAAATATGAATTCAAATAGCAATTATGCCAACATAAACCTTAGCTCAAAATTTTTTTAAGATTTTATTTATTTATTTGAGAGAGAGAGATAAAGAGAGCACAAGTGGGGGATTGGGGAGAAAGAGAAGCAAGTTCCCCGCTGAGCAGGAGCCAGATATGGGGCTCAATCCCAGGACCCTAGGATCATGACCTGAATAAAGTCAGGTTCCTAATGGACTGAGCCACCCAGGCACTCCAGCTCAGTATTATTTTTTTAAAAGCGCTCTTCCGGGGCACCTGGGTGGCTTAGTCAAGTGTCTGCCTTTAGCTCAGGTCATGATGCCAGAGGGCTGGCATCCAGGCCCACATCTGTCTCCCTGCTCAGTGGGGAGTCTGCTCCTCCCTCTCCTTCTGCCTGCCACCCAACCTGCTTGTGCACTCTCTTTTTCTCTCTCTCTCAAATAAAGAAATAAAATCTTTTTTTAAAAAGTGCTCAACCCAAATTCTAATACTATGGTTAAGCTTTCTGAGCTTTCTACCTTAAAACCTTAGTATGTGTTTTTCGTAAATACCCTTTTATCAGGTTGAGAAAGTTCCCTTCAATACCTAGTTTTCAATATTTTTATCATAAATGGGTGTTGAATTTTGTCAAATGCTTTTTCTGCATCAGTTGACATGATGATGTTTTTTTTTTCATTCTATTAATGTGGCATATTACATTGATTTAGTTTTGTGTCACCATTGCATTTCTGGGATAAATCCCACTTTGTCATAGAGTATAATCCTTTTAATATGCTGCTGTGTTTGATTTGATAGGTTTTTAAAAAATATTTTATTTATTTATTTGACAGAGAAAGAGAGCACACAAGCTGGGGGAGTGGCAGGCAGAGGGAGAGAGTGAAGCAGGATCCCCACTGAGCAAGAAGCCCAGGGAACCTGGGATCATGACCAGAGCTGAAAGCAGACACTGAAACAACTGAGCCACCCAGGCACCCCAATAGTATTTTTTTAAGATTTTATTTATTGTGTTTGCTTTGGCAGCACATACACTAAAAATTTTATTTATTTATTTATTTATTTATGAGAGAGAGAGAGAAAGAGAGAGAATAAGCAGGAGGAGTTGCAGACAAAGGTAAAGGGGGAGGCAGGCTCTCTGCTGAGCAGAAACCCCGCCATGTGGGGCTTGGTCCCAAGACCCTGGGATCATGACCTGAGCGGAAGGCTGAGCCACCCATCTATCAAAAACCCAGAAGGTTTTTTACTGACTCAATCTTTCTTTTTATAGGTATGTTCAGATTTTCTTTTCTTTTTTTTTTTTTACATTTATTTATTTATTTGAGGAGAGAGATTCTTGAGCAGACTCCATATATGGAGCCCAATGTGAGGATTGATCTCAAGACCCTGAGATCATGAACTGAACCAAAACCAAGAGTTGGATGCTTGGGGCGCCTGGGTGGCTCAGTGGGTTAAGCCGCTGCCTTCAGCTCAGGTCATGATCTCAGGGTCCTGGGATCGAGTCCCGCATCAGGCTCTCTGCTCAGCAGGGAGCCTGCTTCCTCCTCTCTCTCTGCCTGCCTCTCTGCCTACTTGTGATCTCTCTCTGTCAAATAAATAAATAAAATCTCTAAAAAAAAAAAAAAGAGTTGGATGCTTAACAGACTGCACCACCCAGACACCCTCAGATTTTCTGTCTTTTCAATGCTGCTTTGGTAGTCTGTCCATTTTTAGAAATTTGTCCATTTCATTTAGATTATATAATTACTTGGCATACAATTATTCAAAATATCACATTATAATATTTTTTATTTCTGTGATGTTAGTAGTAATATCCTCAGTTTTATTTATAATTTTAGCAGTTTAAGTCTTCTCTCATTTTCTTAGTGTAACTAAACATTCGTCAATTATGTTGATCTTTTCAAAAAACCAACATTTGAGTTTGTTAATTTTCTCTACTGTTTTTGAATTCTTTTTTTTTTCTTTTCTCTATTTTGTGTGTCTTCATTCTAAACTAATCTTTAATATTTCTTCTGCTAGATTTTGGCATAACTACTTTTATATATTTTCTATATTTAGGTTTTTTTATAGCTATAATTTCTTATTCTCTAGTTACTTAAGTTATAAAATTAAGTTATTGATTTGAGCTCTTTCTTCTTTTTAATTTAGACTTTTACAGATAGAACTTTCCCTCTGAGCAATAATTTCAGTTCATCCCATGTTTTTTGTACTTTATGTTCTTGTTTTCATTTGTCTCAAATTATTTTCTGATTTCCCTTGTGATTTCTTCTTTGATCCATAATTGTTTAATTAGGGTAGGCTGTTTAATTTCTACATACTTAGGAATTTTCCTAATTTCCTTCTTTTGCTGATTTGTTATTTTGTCCCATTGTAGTCAGAGAAGATATTGTTGGGTGGAGATTTCTGTATGAGTCTCTTATTGTAATTGGTTTATAGTGTTGCTCAAGCCCTTTATTTCTTTAAAGATCTTCCTTCTTGTTTTATTAATTATTGAATGTAGAATACGGAAGTTTCCAATTATTATTATAGAACTGTCTGTTTCTTCCTTCAATTCTATCAATATATAATTATTACATTCTCTTAAGGAATTGATACTTTATTAGTACATAATATCTTTTTTGTCACTTATAACAATTTTTGACTTAAGGTCAGATATTAGAACAGCTACCCCAGCTCTCTTTGGTTACTATTTGCATGGAATAAGTTTTTCTATCTATCCTTTTATTCTTGACCTATTTGTGTCTTTGGATTTAGAGTGTGTCTCTTGTAGACAGCCTATAGTTGGATTGTGAGCTTTTTTAAACCCATTTTGCTATTTTCTGCCTTCTAAGTGGAGAAATTAATACATTTATATTTTAATAATTAGTGATAAAGAAGAGCTTACTTCTGCTATTTTGCTATTTATTTTCTATATGTCATATATACTTTGTTCTTCATTCCTCCATTACTACTCACTTTTGTGTTTAATTGATGTTTTTTGGACTGTATCATTTTGATAACCTTCTCATTTCCTTTTCTATATATATATATGACTAATACTTTATTCACATCCTAGGAATAAGCCAGTACAAAATACATTTTTTTTAAAAAATTCACTTGGTGCTAAAAGTCCCGAGCCCTTCCCCAGGTCCCTCCCACCCCCGTCCCCAATCCCACACATCTGTGCTCTTTGCCGGGCAGCCCCGGGGTTGGACTCAGCTTGTCTGGGCCTCCTGCAAGAGCCCGAGCAGTGGGTCATCAGCCCTGAGGGCGAAGGTGAGGGTGCGCCGCTGGTAGTAGTCCGGATCACATTCCAGGTTCTCGATCACGTCCGCTAACAGATGAGCCCGCTCCACGCCTGTGCCGGGGGCCTCGAAGCCCAGGGCCGTGAAGTGCACGTGCAGATGGTAGTAGGAAGGCAGGTAATGCAGGTACACGCGGAGCTGGTCCCCCTTCACCTGGTAGCGCTGCAGGATGGCCTCCTGGCCCTCCCGGAGGATATTCCTGAGCAGCGGCAGGTGCTCTGGAGTGAGGTCCCGAAGCGATCGGATGCCGCAGCGATGGCAAATGGCGATCAGGTACAGGTCATCAAGCTGCTGTTGGTTCCACTTGAGATCGGGGATGAGGACAAAGCCATCGGAGGGATGTGGGTTCTCAAAAACAATCCGGTCGGTTTCCGCCTTCTTATCCAGAATGTTGTACACCCACTGGATGCTGAGGCTCTGGGACTCCAGGTGGGGTAAGGTGATGTTCCTGTAATCGCTTCCCGTCTCTCGGACCAGGCGGAGGTCCTGGCGCAGGTACTTCTGCAGATGCTTCTCTGTGGCGGGGTAAACCACAGTTGTCTTCACGTCACTCAGCTGCCGTGGAGGAAACAGGTGATAAGTGCTGTAGATATCATTGGAGAACTGCAACTGGAGCTCAGGGTTGCCCTTCAGGAGCTGGGCCACCTGCTCTACCTGAAACGGTGTCTTCTCTAGGATCACAACAGCATCCTCTCCATCTCCATCTCCATCCCCAGAGGTCTCATTCACCTTCCCATGGAGAAAAATGATTTTGTCCCTCGCAGACTCCCTCAGCACTTTTTTCACTCTAAAGCTGGAGAACGGTAAGCGCACAGGGGCAGAGGTACCATTCCCAACTCCCGTTCCCTTTTCTTCTATGCCGGCGGCTTCCGCCTCCTCCGCGTCTGGCTCGCGCTTTCTCTTGCTGGGTTGAGGCGCTAGGTTCGCCCTGTTGCTCGGCCAGAGCTGTGCCCCTTTTCTATATATTTTTACATTATTTTCTTAGTGGCCATCCTGGAAACTACAATAAATATCCTAAACTTGCAACAATGTATTGTGAGTTAATGCCAACTTAACTTCAATTATATGTAAAACAGTGATTTTTTTACAGCTCCATCCTTCCCCTTTTATGTTGTTATCATCAAATATATCTTTATGCATTGTGTGCTTTTAACATACATTTATAATTATTGCTTTATGCCTATTATTTTAAATCATATTGGAAAATAAAGAGGAGATATGAATTAAAAATGCAATAATACTGGCTTTTATTTACCCATGTAGTTACTTTTATTGGTGATCTTTATTTCTTCATATGGTTTTGAGTTACTGTATAGTGTACTTGAATTTCAACCTAAAGAACTTCCTTTAGTATTTCTTGTTGGGAAGATCTACTAAAAACAAATACTCTCTGCTTTTATCTGGGAATGTCTTAATTTTTCCTTCATTTTTGAAGGATTGTTTTGCCAGATCTAAAATTCTTGTTTCAGGGGACCCTGGGTGGCTCAGTTGGTTAAAGTGACTGCCTTCGGCTCAGGTCATGATCCCAGGGCCCTGGAATTGAATCCTGCATTGGGCTCCCTGCTCTGCAGGGGAGTTTGCTTCTCCCTCTGCCTCTGCCTGAAGTTCCCCCTGCTTCTGCTCTCTCTCTCTGTGAAATAAATAAACTATTTTTAAAAAATAAAATATAATTCCTGTTTCAGATATTTTTTTCATTCAATACTTTATATATGTCATCCCACTGCTTTTCGACCTCCTTGGTTTCTAACAAGAAATTGCCTGTTGATCTTACTGAGGATCTCTTGTAAGTGACAAATCAGTTTTCTCTTGGCACTTTGAAGTCTCTTTCTGTGTTTGGTATGTATCTCTTTGTGTTATCTTATTAATTTATTTCTTTTATTTATGTGTATTTATTTTATTATTATGTTATTTGGAGTTTGGTGAGCTTATTAGAGCTCCAAGTTTTACTTGGAGTTTGGTGAGCTTATGTAGGCTCATTTCTTCTATCAAATTTGGTATATTTTCAGCCATTATTTCTGCATATATTCTTTCTGCCTTTTCTCACTGTCCTCTTCTGCTGGGATTCTTATGTGTATATTGGTGTGCTTGATGCTGTCACACATGTCTCTTAGATTCTGTTAGTTTTCTTTATTCTTTTTTTCTTTGTGATTCTTCAACTGGGTAATTGTAAATTGGCTTATCTTCCTAATTAGTATTTCTTTCTTCTGCCTGCTCAAATGTCTTTTTGAAGTAGTAAATTATTTTCACCACTGTATATTTCAGCTCAAGAATTTCTATTTGGGGTGGCACCTGGGTGGCTCAGTGGGTTAATCCTCTGCCTTTGGCTCAGGTCATGATCTCAAGGTCCTGGGATCGAGCCCCATATTGGGCGCTCTGCTCAGCACAGAGTCTGCTTCCCTCCCTCTCTCTCTGCCTGCCTCTCTGCCTACTTGTGATCTTTGTGCAATAAATAAAATCTTTAAAAAAAAGAATTTTTATTTGGTTCCTGTTTGGGATATCTCTTTATTTCTTTTTCCCCAAGATTCATGTGTTTTATTTTCCCAGCTTTATTTTTTTAAGATTTTATTTATTTATTTGACAGAAATCATAAGTAGGCAGAGAGGCAGGCAGAGAGAGAAGGGGGGGAGAAGCAGGCTCCCCGCTGAGCAGAGAGCCCAATGCAGGGCTCCGTCCCAGGACCCCGAGATCATTACCTGAGCCGAAGGCAGAGGGCGCCTCTTTTCCCCACTTTATTGAGATATAATTGGCATATAACATCATATATGTTTAAGACATAACAATACGATGATTTGATACACATTGTGAAATATTTACAACAATAAGGTTAGTTAGCATATCATCCTTTACTCACATAATTACCATTTTGTTGTTGTTGTTATGATCTATCTCTTTATTGACATTTTCTGGTGAGACATTGCTCACTTGATTTTCCTCAGTTCTTAGAACATGGTTTCATTTAGCTCTATGAACATAATTTAAATAGCTGATTTAAAGTCTTTTTCTAGTAAATAAAATATATAGGCTTCCTGAGGTATAATTTCTTTTTACCCTGTGAATGGATCATATTTATTTATTTATTTATATGTCACATAATTTTTTTTTCTGAAAACAACATTTTGAATATCATAATGTGGTAACTTTGGAAACCAGATTCTCTTTTCCTTTTCTGGGTTTGTTGTTGATTATTGTAGTTGGTAGTTTTTGCTTAGTGAGCCTTCTAAACTATTGTGCAAGCAGTGTGTGGAATCAAACTGTGCCCCTGGAGCATGCTTAGCCAGTCTGTTTACAACTCTGCCTTAGTCTTCAATTCTTGATCACACTGAGCATAAAGATCAGCCAAGGTTGAAAGCTTAGAGAATTCTTAAGTCTCTTCTGAGTATGTATCCTGTTTGGGGCATATAATTTTTTTTTCTCCAAGTAAGTGTCTTCTCAGCTTTTCTTCTCAGATTTTTGGTGGATTTATTGTTTGTCACAACTGCAATGTTTTGTCCCAGGCAGCAGTTGCTTGTTCATTTGTCTTTCAAGTTTTTCTTTTTTTTTTTTTTTTAAGATTTTGTTTATTTATTTGACAGACAGATCACATGTAGGCAGAGAGGCAGGCAGAGAGAGAGGAGGAAGCAGGCTCCCTGCTGAGCAGAGAGCCCGATGTGGGGCTCGATCCCAGGACCCTGAGATCATGACCTGAGCTGAAGGCAGAGGCTTAACCCACTGAGCCACCCAAGTGCCCCATCTTTCAAGATTTTCAAGGAACACCCTGCTCATGGTTCCTTTTCTGCTCTGAGAGACTTCTGAATTAGTGAAACTAAGGAAAGCCCCTTGTGCCATTCCTTCTGGGAACCCACAAAAACAGGTCAAAATAGATAAACACAACGTTGTTTGTTTTTTTTTTATAAAGATTTTATTTATTTATTTGACAGAGAGAGAGATCACAAGCAGGCAGAGAGGCAGGCAGGGTGGGGGGAAGCAGGCTCCCCACTGAGCAGAGAGCCTGATGCGGGGCTCAATCCCAGGACCCTGAGATCACGACCTGAGCCAAAGGCAGAGGCTTAATCCACTGAGCACAATGTTTGGGGAATAAAATCTGCTCTGCTCTCTTTAGGACCAGCTACCTACACTGAGAGCACAGACTGCTGAATTCAAGACTCAGCCGCACCAAAGTAGGAAAATAGGGCAAGGCTAAAACAGTATGAAGCTCTCCTACCATGCTTAAATTGCCTTCTCGCGATTCAGCATTCACTTGATTGCTTTCAACCCTTCACTATTTTCCAAAGTTCTGAAAAAGTTGATACTGACAGTTTTGCTAATTTTTTCAGTGTTTCTATGGAGGGATGGGTCCTCCAAGGTGTTTGCCATTTTCTGTTTTGGTTATTTTTAGCCCTTCACTATTCCATATAAAATTTAAAATCAGGGGCACCTGGGTGGGTTAAAGCCTCTGCCTTTGGCTCAGGTCCTGGGATCGAGCCCCACAACAGGCTCTCTGCTTGGCAGGGAGTCTGCTTCCTTCTCTCTCTCTGCCTGACTCTCTGCCTACTTGTTATCTCTGTCTGTCAAATAAATAAATAAAAATCTTAAAAAAAATTTTAAAATCAAGATTTCAATCTTCACACCCTGAAAAAAATCTGTGAAATTTTTATTGGAACTGATATGAAAATTGAGGGCTTTATAATATTGAATTCTGACATTTATGAAGTGGGCATATCCTTTATTTAGGTGTTAATTTCTTTCAACAATGTTTTTACTTTTCAGGGCATGTCTTGCATATCTTTAATTACATTTATTCCCTTTTTTCGTGTCATAATTTTATATTATTTTTTAAATCAAATTTTAGTTAATAATGTAATATTGGATTCTGAAGTAGAATTTAGTGCAGGGGCATTTGGGTGGCTCAGTTGGTTAAGCATCAGACTCTTGATTTCGGCTCAGGACATGATCTCGGCATCTCCAGAGTGGCTGCACCAGTTTGCATTCCCACCAATAGTTTAAGAGAGTTCCCATTTCTCCACACCCTCACCAATACCTGTTGTTTCTTGTACTGTTAATGTTAGCTATTCTGAAGGGTGTGAGCTGGTATCTTATCATGGTTTTGATTTGTATTTCCCTGATGATGACTGATGTTGAGCATCTTTCCATGTGTGTGTTAGCCATCTGCATGTCTTCTTTGGGAAAGCGTCTATTCATGTCTTTTGCCCATTTCTTAACTGGATTACTTGTTTTATGGGCATTGAGTTTCACATGTTCTTTATAGGTCTTTATACTAACCCTTTATCATATGTATCGTTTGCAGATATTGTCTCCCATTCCATAGCCTGACTTTTAGTGTGTTGATTCTTTACTTCTCTGTGCAGAAGCTTTTTGTCTTGATGAATTCCCAATAGCTCATGTTTGCTTTCATTTCCCTTGCCTCCAGAGACATGTTTAGTATTGGCTACAGCCAAGGTCAAAGAGGTTTCTGCCTGTGTTCTCCACTAGGATTTTGATGCTTTCCTGTCTCACATTCAAGTCTTTCCTCCATTTTGAATTTATTTTTGTGTATGGCATAAGAAAGTGGTCCAGTTTCATTCTTCTGCCTGTGGTGTCCAGTGTTCTCAACACCATTTGAAGAGAGTTTTTTTTTTTTTTACCATTGGATATTCTTTCCTGCTTTGTCGAATATTAGTTGATGATATTAGTTGTGGGTCCATTTCTGGGTTCTTTATTTTGTTCCATGGATCTATGTGTTTGTTTTTGTGACAGTAGGATATTGTCATGATGACTACAGCTTTGTCATATAGTTTGAAATATTAGATCATGATGTCTCCAGTTTTGTTTTTCTTTTTCAGAATTTCTTGGGGCATCTGGGTGGCTCAGTGGGTTAAAGCCTCTGCCTTCCGCCCAGGTCATGATCCCAGGGTCCTGGGATCGAGCCCCACATCTGGCTCTCTGATCAGCAGGGAGTCTGCTTCCCTTCCTCTCTCTCTGCCTGCCTCTCTGCCTACTTGTGACCTCTGTCTGTCAAATAAATAAAGAAAATCTTAAAAAAAAAAGAATTTCTTTGGTTATTTGGGATCTTTTGTGGTCCCATACAAATTTGAGTATTGTTCTAGCTCTGTGAAAAATGCTGGTGGTGTTTTGGTAGAGATTGCATTAAACATGTAGATTGCTTTGGTTAGTACATTTTAACAATGTTCTTCCAACCTATGAGCATGGAATGTTTTTCCATTTCTTTGTCCTCTTCAATTCTTTCATAAGTGTTCTATAGTTTTCAGAGGACACATCTTTTACCTCTTTGGTTAGATTTATTCCTAAGTATCTCATGATTTTTGGTGCAATTGTAAATGGGAACAATTCCTTGATTTCTTTTTGTGCTTGTTCATTATTGGTGTAGAGAAATGCAACAGATTTCTGAAAATTGATTTTATATCCTCCAACTTTTTTGAATTTCTATGTTACTTATAGCAATTTTTTGGTGGAGCCTTTCTAGTTTTATACATAGAATATAATGTCATTGGCAAAATGTGAAACTTTGACTTCTTCCTTGCCAATCTAGATGCTTTTTCTTTCTTTTTGTTGTCTGATTACTGAGGATAAGATTTCCAGTACTATGTTAAAGAGTAATGGTGAGAGTGGACATCCCTGTCTTGTTCCTGACCATACAGGAAAGTCTCTCAGTTTTTTTGTTTTTGTTTTGTTTTGTTTTTACCATTGAGGATAATATTAGCTGTGTGTCTTTCATATATCGCCTTAATGATGTTGAGTTTTGTCCCATCTGTCCTTACTTTGATGAGGGATTTTATCAAGAAAGGATATTGTATTTTGTCAAAAGATTTTTCTGAGTTTATTGAGAGGATCATATGGTTCTCGTGCTCTCATTTATTAATGTGGTGTATCACCTTGATTTATTTGCAAACATTGAACTACCCCTACTGCCCAAGAATAAATCCCACTTGATTGTGGTGAATGATTTTTTAAATGTACATTTGAATTTGACTTGCTAGTATTTTATTTTAAGATTTTTTTATTTTAGAGAGAGGGCATACAGGAGCAGGGTTCAGGGCATATGGAGAGGGAGAGAGAAAGAGAAGTAGACTCCTTGCTGAGTGTGGAGCCCCATGCAGGGCTCCATCTCGTGACCCTGAGATCATGACCTGAGCCAATATCAGGAGTTGGATGCTCAGCTGACTGAGACACCCAGGTGCCTCTTGCTTTGATAGTATTTTATTGAAAATTTTTGCATCCGTGTTTATCAGGCACATTGGCCTATAAGTCTCCTTTTTAATGGGGTCTTTGGTTTTAGAATCAAGGTAATGCTGGTTTCATAGAATGAGTTTTCAATTTTCCTTCCATTTCTATTTTTTTGAAAAGTTTGGGAAGAATCAGTATTAACTCTTCTTTAAATGTCTGGTAGAAATCCATTGGGCCAGATGGCCCAGGATCTTTGTTTGTTGGGAGTTTTTTGATTACTGATTCAGGTTTTTGCTGGTTATGGGTCTGTTCAAATGTCTATGTCTTCCTGTTTCACTTTTGGTAGTTTGTAAATTTGTAGGAATTTGTTTATTCCTTCTAGGTTGCCTATTTTGTTGGCATATAACTTTCAAAATATTCTGTTATAATTGTATTTCTGTGGTGTTGGTCGCGATCTCTCCTCAGAATTCCTGATTTTATCTAATTGGGTCCTGCCTCTTTTCTGTTTTATAAGTCTGGTTAGAGGTTTATCAATTTTATTAATTCTTTTGAAGAACTAGCTCTTATTGTTTTTTAAGGATTGATTGATTGATTGATTTGAGAGAGTGAGCATGGGGAAGGGGTGATAGAAGATGGGGGAGAGCAAGAAAATCTCAGGGAGATTCCCTGCTGAATGCAGAGCGCAACAGGGAGCTTGATTCTCTCAACCCTGAGATATAACCTTAGCCAAAAATAACATTAGGATGCTTAACCAACTGAGCCACCCAGGTGCCTCATGAACCAGCTCTTAGTTTTGTTAATCTGCTCTACTGGTCTTTGTTTGTTTCTTTCTATATTATTTTTTCTGCTCTAATCATTATTATTTCCCTTTTTCTGCTGGCTTTAGGCTTTATTTGCTGTTCCTTTTCTAGCTCCTTTAGGTGTAAGGTTAGTTTGTGTATATGAGATTTTACTTCCTTCTTGAGGTAGGGCTATATCGCAATGTGCTTCCCTTTTAGGACTGCCTCTGCTGCATCCCAAAGGTTTTGGACTGTCCTGTTTTTTTTATTTTATTTGCTTCCCTGTATTTTTAAAAATTTCTTCTTTAATTTACTGGTTAACCCATTAATTTTTTTAGTAAGTTCTTTAATCTCCATGTACTTTAGGTCTTTCCAAATTTTTCTTGTGGTTGACTTCAACTTTCATAGTGGTATGTTCTGAAAATATGCATGGTATGATCTCAGTCTTCCTGTACCAGTTGAGGCCTGATTTGTGACCCAGTATGTGGTCTATTCTGGACAATGTGCCATGTGCACTCAAAAAGACTGTATATCCTACTGCTTTAGGATGAAATGTTCTGAATATATCTGTTATGTCCGTACAGGCTAGTGTATCATTCAAAGCCATTGTTTCCTTGTTAATTTTCTACTTAGATGATGTGTCCATTGCTGTTAGTGGGATGGTAAAGTCCTCTACTATTATTGTATTATTATCAATGAGTTTCTTTATGTTTGTTATTAATTGATTTATATATTAGGGTGCTCCCAAGTTGGGGGCATAAATATTTACAATATTTAATATTTAATAATAATATTAAATAATATTTATAAACAATATTTAATATTAAATATAAATATTTACAGTTAGAGCTTTATGATGGATAGACCCCTTAATTATGATATAGTGCCCTTATCTATCTCTCATTACCAACTTTGTTTTAAAAATCTAGTTTGTCTAATATAAGTATACCTATTCCAACTTTTTCTTACATCCATTAGGATGGAGAGATGGTTCTCTCTATCCCCTTAATTTCTATCTGCAGGTATCTGAAAGGTATGAATTTAGTGCCATTGTTTTACCTGTAGAATTGGTATTTCTAGTGATGTTTTCTGTTCCTTTCTATTGTTTGTTGCTTTTTTTTTTTTTTCTTCACTCATGGAGTCCGCAGGGTGCCTGGATTGCACAGTTGGTTAAGGGTACTACTCTTGGTTTCAGCTCAGACCACGATCTCAGGGTCATGAGACTGAGCTCTGTGTTGGGTTCTGCCATCAGCAGGGAGTCTTCTTGGGATTCTCTCTCTCCTTCTGCCCTTCCCCTCATTCTTGCTCTCTTTCTCAAATAAATAAGTAAAATTTTAAAAAGAGTCCCCTCAAAAATTTCTTCCAAGGATGATTTAGTGGTCACAAACTCGAATTTATGTTTGTCTGGGCAACTCTTTATCTTTCCTTCTATCCTGAATGACAGCCTTGTTGGATAATGAATTCTTGGCTGCATATTTTTCCCATTCAGCATGTTGAGTGTTTCTTGCCACTGTTCTCTGGTCTGCCATGTTTCTGCAGACAAATCTGCTGCAAACCTGATCTGACTTCTTTTGTAAGTGAAGGACTTTTCCCCCTTCCTGCTTTCAGGATTCTTTTCTTTTCTGTGTATTTTGTTAATTGGACTATGATGCGCCTTGGCAATGGTTAGGTTTTGTTGAATGTAATGGGAATTCTCTGTGTTTCTTGGATTTGGAAGTCTGTGTCCTTCCCCAGATTAGGGAAGTTTTCAGATGTAACTTGTTCGAATAAACCTTCTGCCCCTTTTTCTCTCTCCTCATCTTCTGTGACTCCCATGATAAAAATGCTATTTCATTTCAATAAGTCGCTAAGTTCTCTAAGTCTACCTTAGTTATCCATTATCTTTTCCCCTCTTCTTCTCAGTTTCATTATTTTCCATAATTTTAACTTCTGTATCACTGATTCATTCCTCTGTTTTGTCCATCCTCATTTTTATGACCTCCATTTAGGTTTGCATCTTGGTTATAGCATTTTATGTTTGGCTGGACTAGATTTTAGATCTTTTATCTCTGCAGTAAGGGATTCTCTAGTGTCTTCTACGATTTTTCAACTCCAGCTTGTATCCTTATAATCATTTTAAATTCTAGATCAATACACCCAAGGATACTATATCCAGCTAGGCTGTCATTGAAATAGAAGGAGACATAAAAAGCTTCCAAGACGAACATAAACTAAAGAATTTGCAATCACCAAACCAGCCCTACAAGAAATATTGAAAGAGGTCCTATAAGCAAAGAGAGAGCCTAAAAGTAACACAGTCCAGGAAGTAACAGAGACAATGCACAGTAACAGTCACCTTGCAGGCATATTTTTCTTTCAGTAGTTACCCGGAATGTAAATGGGCTAAATGCCCCAGTCAAAAGATACAGGGTATCAGGGGTGCCTGGGTGGCTCAGTGGGTTGGGCCACTGCCTTCGGCTCGAGTCATGATCTCGGGGTCCTGGGATCGAGTCCCGTGTCGGGCTCTTTGCTTGGCGGGGGGCCTGCTTCCCTTCCTCTCTCTCTGCCTGCCTCTCTGCCTGCTTGTGATCTCTCTGTCAAATAAATAAATAAATTCTTAAAAAAAAAAGATACAGGGTATCAGATTGGATAAAAACAAAAACAAAAACAAACAAACAAACAAACAAAACCAATACCCATCAATCTGCTATCAGCAAGAGACTCATTTTTAGACCCAAAGACACCTCCAGACTTTAAGGGAGGGATGGAAAACTATTTACCATGCTAATGGACATCAAAAGAAAAGTGGGGTGGCAATCCATCCATCAGACAAATTAGATGTCAAACCAAAGCCTATAATAAGAGATGAGGAAGGACACTATATCATACTTAAATATTTATGTCCCTAACATGGTAACAGCCAATTAATAACAAAATCAAAGAAACACATCAACAGTAATACAATGATAGTATAATAGACTTTAACACCCCACACATTGAAATGAACAGATCATCGAAGCAAAAGATCAACAAGGAAATAGGGCTTTAAATGCCACAGTGTACCAGATGGACTTCACAGATATATTTAGAACATTCCATCCCAAAGCAATAGAATACACATTCTTCTCTAGGGCACATGAACATTCTCCAGAATAGATCACATCCTGAGTCAATCAGATCTCAACCAGTACCAAAATATTGAGATCCTTCCCTGCATATTTTAGGACAACAGTGCTTTGAAACTTGAACTCAGTCATAACAGGAAAGTTGGAAAGGACTCAAATACATGGGGGCTAAAGGGCATCCTACTAAAGAATGAATAGGTCAACCAGGAACTTAAAGAAGAATTTTAATAATTCGTGGAAACAAATGAAAATGAAAACACAACTGTTTAAAATCTTTGAGATGCAGCAAAAGTGATCCTAAGAGGAAAGTATATAGCAATACAAGCTTTTCTCAAGAAGCAAGAAAGGTCTCAAATACACAATCTAACCCTACACCGTAAGGAGCTGGAGAAAAAACAGCAAACCAAGCCTAAACCCAGCAGGAGAAGAGAAGTAATAAAGATCACAGCAGAACTGAATGAGATAGAAACCAAAAAACACAACAGACCAAGGAACTAGGAGCTTATTCTTTGAATGAATTAATAAGACTACAAACCCCTGGCCAGACTTATCAAAAAGAAAGAGAAAGGACCCCAATAAATAAAATCATGAATGAAAGAGGAGAGATCACAACCAACAACAAAGAAATACAAACAATTATAAAAACATATTATGAGCAACTATATGCCAACAAATTAGACAATTTGTAAAAAAATGGATGTATTCTTAGAGACATGTAAACTATCAAAACTGAACTAGGAAGAAAATAGAAAACCTCAACAGACCCATAACAGACAAGGAACTTGAAGTAGTAATCAAAAATCTCCCAACAAACAAGATCCCAGGGCCAGATGGCTTCCCAGGGAAATTCTACCAAACACGTAAAGAAGAATTAATACCCATTCTTCTGAACCTGTTCCAAAAAATAGAAACGGAAGGAGAACTTCCAAACTCATTTTATGACGCTAGCATTACCTTGATTCCAAAACCAAAGATCCCATCAAAAATGAGAATTACAGACCAATAACCCTGATGAACATGGATGCAAAAATTCTCAACAAAATACTAGCTAATAGGATCCAACTGTACAGTAAAAGGATTATTCATCATGACCAAGTGGGATTTGTCAATGTGATACACTACATTAATAAAAGAAAGGAAAAGAACCATATGATACTCTCAAGAGATACAGAAAAAGTATTTGACAAAGTACAGCATCCTTTGTGATTAAAACTCTTCAGAGTGTACAAATAGAGGGTACATACCTCAATATCATAAAAGCCATCTATGAAAAACCCACAGCAAATGTCAAATGTCATTCTCAATGGGGAAAAACTGAGAGCTTTTTCCCTGAGACCAGGAACATGGCAGGGATGTCCACTATCACCACTGCTATTCAACATAGAACTGGAAGTCCTAGTCTCAGCATCAGACCATGAATAAATAAATAAATAAATGGCACCCAAATCTGCAAAGAAAAAGTCACTGACTCTTTGCGATGATATGATACTGTATGTGGAAAACCCAAATGACTCTCACCCCACAACTGCTAGAACTCATACAAGAATTCAGTAAAGTGGGGTACCTGGGTAGCTCAGTGGGTAAGCTGCTGCCTTTGGCTCAGGTTATGGTCTTGGGGTCCTGGGATCAAGTCCCGCATCGGGCTCTGTTTGGCCGGGAGCCTGCTTCCTCCTTTCTCTCTTTGCCTGCCTCTCTGCCTACTTGTGATCTCTGTCTGTCAAATAAATAAATAAAATCTTAAAAAAAAAAGAATTCAGTGAAGTGTCAGGATATAAAATTAATGCATAGAAATCAGTTGCATTTCTATACACCAACAACAAGACAGAAGAAAGAGAAATTAAGGAGTCAGTCCCATTTACAAGTCCTCCAAAAGCATAAGCTATCTAGGAATAAACTTAACCAAAGATAAGAAGAATCTGTACTCAGAAAACTGTAGAATGCTCCTGAAAGAAATTGAGGAAGACACAAAGAAATGGAAAAACATTCCATGCTTATGGGTTGGAAAAACAAATATCATGAAAATGTCTATGCTACCCAGAGCAATCTATACATTTAATGCAATCCCTATCAAAATACCATCAAGTTTTTTTTGCATAAATGGAACAAATAATCCTAAAATCTGTATGGAACCAGAAAAGACACCAAATAGCCTGAGGAATGTTTAAAAAGAAAAGCAATGCTAGTGGCCTCACAACTCCGGACTTCAAGCTCTATTACAAAGCTGTAATCATCAAAACAGTATGGTACTGGCACAAAAACAGACACAGGTAACAGACACAGACACAATGGAACAGAATAGAGAACCCAGAAATGGACCCTCAACTCCATGGTCAGCTAATCTTCGACAAAGCAGGAAAGAATATCCATTAGAAAAAAAAAAACAGTATCTTCAACAAATTGTGTTGGGACAACTGGACAGCCACATGCAGAAGAATGAAAATGGATCATTTTCTTGCAAGGTACACAAAAATCAACTCAAAATGGATGAAAGACCTAAAGGTGAGACAAGAATCCATCAAAATCC
Source organism: Mustela nivalis (assembly GCF_964662115.1). Classification (NCBI taxonomy): domain Eukaryota; kingdom Metazoa; phylum Chordata; class Mammalia; order Carnivora; family Mustelidae; genus Mustela; species Mustela nivalis. The sequence continues at coordinate 63,260,748 of NC_139040.1, read as the reverse complement.
TGGAGGAGAATACAGGCAGCAACCTCTTCAACCTCAGCTGCAGCAACTTATTCTTAGAAACATCGCCAAAGGCAAGGGAAACAAAAGCAAAAATGAACTATTGGGACTTCATAAAGATAAAAAGCTTTGCACAGCAAAGGAAAAAGTCAACAAAACCAAAAGACAACTGACAGAATGGGGAAAGATATTTGGAAATATCATATCAGAGACAGGGCTAGTATCCAAATCTATAAGGAACTTATACCAAAGTTATATAAAACTCAATACCCAAAGAACAAATAACCCAGTCAAGAAATGGGCAGAAGATATGAACAGACATTTCTGCAAAGAAGGCATCCAAGTGGCCAACAGACACATGAAAAAGTGCTCAACATCTCCTGGCATCAGGGAAATACAAATCAAAGCCACAATGAGATACCACCTCACATCAGTCAGAATGGCTAAAATTAACAAGTCAGGAGCCACTCTGGAAAACAGTATGGAGGTTCCTCAAAAAGCTGAAAATAGAGCTACCTTATGACCCAGCAATTGCACTGTTGGGCCTTTCCCCCAAAGATACAAATGTAGTGATCTGAAGGGGCACATGCAGCCTAATGTTTATAGCATCCGTGTCCACAATAGCCCAACTATGGATAGAGCCTAAATGTCCTGTGGCAAATGAATGGATAAAGAAGATGTGATGTGATACACACACACACACACACACACACACACACACACGTGCGTGTGCACGCAATGTAATATTATGCAGCCATCAAAAATGAAATCTTGCCATTTGCAATGATGTGGATGGAACTAGAGGATATTATGCTAAGTGAAATAAGTCAATCAGAGAAAGACAATTATCATATGATCTCGCTGATATGTGAAATTTGAGTAACAAGGCAGAGGATCATGGAGGAAAAGAGGAAAAAAATGAAAGGGGACAAAACCAGAGAGGGAGACAAACTCTAAGAGACTCTCAATCTCAGGAAACAAACTGAGTGTTGCTGGAGTGGAAGGGGGTGGGAGGGATAGGGTGGTTGAGTGATGGACACTGGGGAGTGTATGTGCTATGGTGAGTGCTGTGAATTGTGTAAGACTGATGAATCACAGACCTGTATCCCTGAAACCTATAACATATTACAGGTTAATAAAAATAAAAAATTATAGTTCAGACCTTTTATTATATCTGTATTAATTAAATCCCTGTCTATGAGTTCTACTTCCTGTCCTTTCTTTTGGGGTGAATTTCTCCATCTCGTCATTTTGTCTAGAAAACAAAGGAAGAAACAAAGCAAAACAAAAACAGAAAGAAAAAAAACCACAAGTAGATCTTGTGTGTGCTTTGGTGTGCTTGTTAAAAGAACGCAGATCTCAAAATAAAAAATAAAATAAAATGAAAATTTAAAATAGATAAAAATATGTAAATAACTAAAATAATTTAAAAAAAGAATTGGAAAAATAAGAAATGAAAATATAAAGAAGAAAGACTAAATGTAAAAATGACGCTAGATTCCTTTTCTAGAGCTAATGCTTTGCAGCACTCTGTGAATTAGTGGGAGTGTTGTTTGTGCTGGTCTTCTGGGGTAAGAGCCTGCTGGGCTGATCCTTAGACTGTCTTGTTTTCAGTGGAAATGTGCTTCTAGGATGCAGAAGGTTGGGGCTTGGTGTAAGCGGCTCCATCCTCCTCTAGGCGACGCTGTTTTGCTCCCTGAAGTGTTTCAGTGCTGATGGGAGGGATGAATATGCCAGAGCCCTGCTCTCTAGCTTCAGCACCGAAATTTCGAGCCACCCCACTTTTCAGTGAGCCCTCACAGGAGAGTATTCAATCACCCTTCTTGTGTCCCAGGTTTCTGTCTGAACCCTGCATTCACCCTGCCTGTGACCAAGGTTTTCGATCTCAGGCACACAACTGAGTTTCAAAACTCCCAATTTGAGGGACTCCTATGGCATAGACCCACGCTTTTCCTCTGGTGGTGGGTCTTACCACCCTTTTGCTATTTTCTAGCCCGTCCCAGGAAAGCAGTTTAACAACTACAAAGTGGTTCACAGTTTATGGCAAAGCAGAGCACTGAATCAGTACCAAAACCAGCATCTCCTAGCTGGCTTCCCTGCTCCTCTGCCTGGAAATAGGGCAGCAAATTGGCTCCACCTGTTCTTGTTGCAACTCAGGGGTTCTTCAGACCTTGCTGTCACTCTTGGGATTCTGCCCCCCTTTGCCACCCAAGCACCTTTAAGCCAGGCATGTTCCCGATGGTGACAGGCTTCTTAAAGTTCTGATTTTGTGTTCTTCTTATACTTTGCAGTTGCCTCCAGAAACAGGCTCCCTCCCTGCCCCCATACCAACAGCTCTATCTCCCCCAAGTCAATTCTCTGCACCTCCTACCTCCCTAAAGTTGGTCATTTTTGTCCTTGATTTGCGGTTTTTGTTCTCTCAGACCTCTGATTGATTTTTTGGGTGTTCAGAATGATTTGATAACTAGCTGTGTTCAAAGGATGAGACAGCTTAGGGTCCTCCTCCTCCTCCTCCTCCACTATCTTAACTCCTCCAGCCATTTATTCCTAATAATATCTTAATCTGAACTAACATTTAACAGAACTAGCTAGCTAGTCACTATCAAGGAATTCTATCTTCCTTTCTTCTGCTAAGCTGTTGGGACTTGAACCTATTACATATGAGACTATAGCAAAATGGTAATACTGGTATTGTAGTATTTATTTTTTATATTACCAAAACATTGGCATTTTATAAAAATCTGAGATAAAATTTTCACAGTTGTCTAGCTACATGTTGTCCTCAGATATTACACCTGAAAAGGGTCCAGAGAGAAATAGTAAGGGTTCTTTATACTTTTGGCTTGAATCTTTCCAAATAGAATGATTAAAAATTAATGATGTAGGGCGCCTGGGTGGCTCTGCCTTCGGCTCAGGTCATGATCTCATAGTCCTGGGATGGAGGCCGCATTGGGCTTTCTGCTCAGCGGGGAGCCTGCTTCCCCCCTCTCTCTCTGTCTGCCTACTTGTGACCTCTCTGTCAAATAAATAAATAAAATCTTTAAAAAAATTAATGATGTAGGGGCGTCTGGGTGGCTCAGTGGGTTAAAGCCTCTGCCTTCGGTTCAGGTTATGATCCCAGCGTCCTGGGATCGAGCCCCACATCGGGCTCTCTGCTCAGCAGGGAGCCTGCTCCCTCCTCTCTCTCTCTGCCTGCCTCTCTGCCTACTTGAGATCTCTATCTGTCAAATAAATAAATAAAATCTTAAAAAAATTAATGATGTATTTTATGGTGACTAACACAACACAATTAAAAGAGAAAGAGAATGATAAAAAAAGAGAAAGGAAGTAAAAAAATAAAAGAGAGAAAGAAAGGAAGAAAGGGAAAGAGAAAGAAAGAAAATATCAGCGCCTGGGTGATACAGTAGGTTAAGGTTCTGACTCTTGTTTTGGGCTCTGGTTGTGATCTCAGAGTGGTGATATCAAGCCCTGCACTGGGCTCTGTGCTCAGCAGGGAGTCTGCATAAGATGTAGGGGCGTCTGGGTGGCTCAGTGGATTAAAGCCTCTGCCTTCGGCTAGGGTCATGATCCCAGGGTCCTGGGATTGAGCCCCACACTGGGCTCTCTGCTCAGCAGGGAGCCTGCTTCCTCCTCTCTCTCTCCCTGCCTCTCTGCCTACTTGTGATCTCTGTCTGTCAAATAAATAAATAATTTTTTTTAAAAAAAGACTCTCTTCTCCTTCCAGCCCTCCCCCCTTGCTTCTCTCTAATAAAATCTTTTTTTAAAAAAAGAAAGAAATCTCAATTAAAAGAAGTGACGAGAGGTCAGCCTTATGAGAATGAATTTGACATTTAAGGGGGAAAGAAGCGAAGAAAGGAAGAAGTCTAACCAGAGAGGAACAGAAGAACTTGGGTTTTCAGGGGTCTTGGAATTGGTCCTAGAAACCACCCTCCCTCTTTTTCCTTTTCTCCTCAGATTTCCATACTATTCTCTCTTTCTGTTTCTCTAAACTTTCTCCACCACTCAGTTCTAAGAAGACTCCATGAGAATTAGATAGAGGCCCAAACTGTTTGTAAGGGAAATAAAAATGACTGATAAACATAAGAAAAGGTGTTTGGAGTTACTGATAATTCAGGAACAAGTAATTAAAACGAGGTATGATGAGAGAATTTTATTTTATTTTTTTAAAAGATTTTATTTATTTATTTGACAGACAGAGATCACAAGTAGGCAGAGAGGCAGGCAGAGAGAGAGGAGGAAGCAGGCTCCCTGCTGAGCAGAGAGGCCTATGCGGGACTCTATCCCAGGATCCTGGGATCATGACCTGAGCTGAAGGCAGAGGCTTTAACCCACTGAGCCACCCTGGCGCCCCTGATGAGAGAATTTTAAAACAAGAAAAGGGATAAGGGTGGTAAGAATATTTTTAAAGTGTGCGTGTTGTTCATAGAGAAGTTTTCGAGTACCATGTAACTCTGGGCATGACTCAGGATGTAAATGACTCTGACTTCAGATTTTAAATACTGAATTGATACAATACTATATTTGCAGGAATATTTTGGCATTTAGGTGGGGGCAGGGACCAAAACAAAAGAATATTTTGGCATTTCAGGACCTTAAAACTCTCTTTTAAAATTTCAATTTCTGGGACACCTGGGTGGCTCAGTTGGTTGAGCAGCTGCCTTCAGCTCAGGTCGTGATCCCAGCGTCCTGGGACCGAGTCCCACATTGGGCTCCTTGCTTGGCAGGGAGCCTGCTTCTCCCTCTGCCTCTGCCTGCCACTCTGTCTGCCTGTGCTCACTCTCGCTCCTCTCTCTCTGACAAATAAATAAATAAAATCTTTAAAAAAAATAAAAAATAAATAAAATTTCAATTTCTGTCACAGAAACCTCTCCCTTTGCTTCCCATCCCAATCCCAAAAAAGTAATGAAACCTTTCTCTGTACCCATAACATGTATTCTCCCACCAGCACATAGGACTGCATTTGTTTTCTTGTTTATTTCCACAAGATTGTAAACAACTCAAGAGCAAAGACCTTTTTTTTCTTTATTCAATCTGTAGTTTTACTGAGCATGTACTATGCAGCCATTTTAGAAAATGAGCATACAGAGATGAATAAGACAATATTCCTGTTCTCAAGGGAATTACAGTTAGGGGAGAAAAGAGGTAACTACAAGATAGAATAAGAGACCTCAGCCTGCACTAAATAAAAGAGGAGGGGTATAGAACCCAAAGTGGGAGGTCAGGAAAACTTCCCAGAAATTGTGTTTGAGCTGTGTTTGAGGGGGGGAAACATTTCATTAATTTTATTTGAGGGTCACAAAAAGAACTTCAGACCTGAAGTTCTCTAGCTGTGACTGCTGGCCGCAGAGCCATGGCCAGGCATCATGAACTGGAAGGCTCAAACCAAATGGATCATTTCTGAGTCTGGATATTTGGGAATGCCCACATATCCTGATGAGTTTCTTCCAGATCTAAGTCATTTACAAAGCACTCATTGGAATATACTAATCATCACTGACTATGCAGGCAGGGTTTACCTGAATGTCTTTAAATTGTTCCCCCAAAGAGCCCGAAGACCATGATTCAACATTTTAACCATAAGTCATACCTTCTCCAGCTGTACTCATATTTTCAGGACAATGATGAAATTACAAAGTGGTGTCAATGAGTAAATGCCAACATGGGGTGGAGGCCAAGGCATTACTATTTTAGTTTTGATGTGTGGTAAAATATGCATACAATTTGCCATCTTAACCATTTTTTTTGAAATAAGCTCTAAGCCCAATGTGGGGCTTGAACTCAAGAGTTCCATGTTCTACTGACTAAGCCAGCCAGGTGCCCCTAAATTCTACTTCCACAGATTAAAGAGAGTCCATTGAAATTCTTCCCTTCTTCTGAAGCCTATATCAGCCGTTCTAGGGAAATGCCTCTCTCATTAGGACCCTTCTCTCAGGGTCTTGATGTCAGGAAACAATTCAAGGTAGACTAACTATGATTTCCATGTCTCCAGGGAATAATTTACATCTCGCACTGAAACCTAATCCATAGGAAATTCACAGCAAAACTGGAAACCCATAGGCCTTTCCTTGGAACAACTTTTGGTGAGCTGTGTCACCTATCTAAGGCAGATTTTCTTTAGCATTCAAAATGAAGGGACTGATTAAATGGTATTTATGGTTCTTTTGGCTTTGATTTTCTGTCAGATTAACACTGCTATAGTTGGTTTCATTCTTGGTTATACCTGGGCATTTAAATCAAGATCTGATACTAACATATTGGTTTCAAGTAGATCCTTTCTAAAAAATACTTCAATGCATATTAAACAACCTGCAGCTGGGCACCTGGGTGGCTCAGTGGGTTAAGCCTCTGCCTTCGGCTTGGGTCATGATCTCAGAGTTCTGGGATCAAGTCCCGCATCGGGCTCTCTGCTCAGCAGGGAGCCTGCTTCCCTCTCTCTCTCTCTCTCTCTCTGTGCCTACTTGTCATCTCTCTCTGTTAAATAAACAAAATTAAAAAAAAAAAAACAACAACCTGCAGCTATAATGGTCTCCACAAGCATTTCACAGCTTCTTCAGAAATCTGATTACAAAACATCCTACATTTCAACTGATTTAATTCAATACCAAACCTGAATATCACAAATGATACATATTCAAATTTAACTATATCTTTAATATTTTGCACCTAAAACAGTGGTGCTAGAAGGAACACTAAAGTAATTTAGTTCAATGCACTTGCATCAGAATAAAGAAATAGGTCCTGAAAGAACCTATTTCAAGTGACTTGCCTATGGTCACATAGCTAGACAGAGAATAAGAACTAAAATCTGTTTAAGAGCTAGATCTCTCTATTTCCTGTCCAGTGTTCCCATTCCATGTTTGCAAATGTACTGTTGTTCAGTCTCATATAACATCATAATCCGTCTGGGTAACTGTTTCAAATCAATTATTTAGTACAAAAAGGTAATGAGCTAGTCACAGTGTTCACCAACTGGGACAAAACTAGATCAACCATTGAAGACAGCCATTCACCTACTTATCCTGGCTGTTTTAACTAACCTACAACAACATTAATGAAAGATAACATATGGAATCCTGGAAGAATGTATCTCGATTTAGAAATACTTAAGGAAATTGGCCTATCAAACTTACTGTAGAAATTTAATTATATTTTCTTTATTTTTAAGATGTTATTTATTTATTTGACAGAGAGAGAGAGAGAGAGAGAGAGATCACAAGTAGGCAGAGAGGCAGGCAGAAAGAGAGGGGGAAGCAGGCTCCCCACTGAGCAGAGAGCCTGTATGTGGGATTCGATCCCAGGGTCCTGAGATCATGACCTGAGCTGAAGGCAGAGGCTTAACCCACTGAGCCGCCCCAAAATTTAATTATATTTTCACCCAAAATGAAATAGCCCAGAGGCACCTGGGTGGCTCAGTCTAAGTGACTGGCTCTTGATTTCGGCTCAGGTCATGATCTAAGGGTTGTGAGATAGAGCTCTGCATCAGGCTCCACACTCAGCAGGGAATCTGTTTGAGATTCTCTCCCTCTCCCACTGCCCCTCCCCTCCGCCTGCTCTCAAGTGCACGCTTCTCTCAAATAAATAAATAAATCTTTTTTAAAAAACTGAAATAACCTAATATTATAATCCTAATTTAATGTTTTAAATTCACCCCCTTTTCATGTTAATAAAAAAACTTAAGAGTTTAGATTGTAAAAGTTTATTGATGTGGTCAAAAAGCAAACAGCCAGACATTTGGTTATCTTTGCTACTACAATGTGTCATTTTGAATAGTATTTTTAAAATGCATAACAAATATTCAAAAATTACTAGAAAAGTAAATTAAGAGTCTACATAAGGCACTTCAGATGAAAGCGAACTTCAAAATTTCCACAAAAGTAACTCTAAGTTTAGTAAATCTGCACTCTACAGATTTTAGCCAGAATGCAATTCTTCTCCTTCCACAAGAAAAATGTGCTCTTAAGGGAGACAAAACAAATACAAAAAAGCGTCATTCTTTTGATGCTCATGGCACATCATAGGGAGCTATACAGATTACATGGCAGTAGTATAACCCTGGTCAATTTGTACAAATCAGGGCATCTTCATACAAATGTCATAAGAATCACAGCATAAATTTATTTGGCCTGAGACAATTATAATATGAACAGCAGATAAGGAATCCAGAATCACACAATTTATAGGGAAGTAATTAACAAAAAGTGGAACCACTAAAGAGTAAAAAGGTCAACTATATACCCTGACCTGCCAAATCTTGGAACAAAAACAAAAAAGCCACATAAAACATTTCTTCTTAGGCAATTATATTCATCTCTTCTGCAAATCTCTATGATATAAGACTTCTAGACCACATGGTTAAGTTATTAGATGGTAAATAGTAGGCAAAGTATTATTTTGACATAATACTTTTAAGATTTAAAATTGTTCACAGTCATTATTATCGTATTTCCATAACAGTGAAACTATGGAGAAGGTTATGGCTAGATCTAATGAGAACCAAAGCAAAAATTTGGACAAAAATTTGGTTTGCATATATGGTTATTTCCACTGACAGAAAAAAAAGACAAAACTCAAAACCTCTTCAAATGTTTACTGTTTCTCCACTTCAAGTGAAAGGATGAAGGCTAAAGTAATAGCAAAAACATAACTTTCAAGAAACAATTTACTTTCTATTCATAAGCAACAACTCAATATATCAGGATATGCTTTTCCCAATCTAGGGGAGTCCTTTTCCTAAATACAAGGGTTAATGAAATACGTTAGAACTGTAATACAGGAATCGACTTAACTAGATGAACCTATTTTTTTCTGTGAGGCACAAATGAAAGAAATGACAATCTCTAATTTGTAGAAACAGTTCAGACCATTTTTAAGTTACACTGATTTTTAGCACTAAGCCACATTTTATTAGAGGGGCCTACCTAAAATAAATTAAGGAGACAGAATGAACCTGAAATCTTTCCAAATAAAAGGAGTTAACACCACACTCATGCAGAAATCATAATCCTGTATTTAGACTTTCTAATGTCTACAGCTACCAAGAAGCATAGCTAGCACTGTATTTCAGTAGGAAACATGAAGGAGGGAGAGGACTGGCTAGTCTTCTTTTCTAAAGGCTAGGCATGTCAGAAGATCACATAGCACATAATGATTTTTCTGCCCAAAAGAAAAGATGTGCAAAGTATACACATCCATGCAAATATGAAACAGCTAAGAATGCATTCCTGATGCATTTGTCTGTAATAGGCATATGTAGGAACACCTGGTCAGGACTATTTTTCCCTACCTTTGGATAAGATAATATAAAATTAGATGGCTAACAGTTAACTAAAGCAGTTCTGAACCTTGTTCTAATTCAAATGTAGTTATAAAATTTTTATAATGTACTTAATACTATTAAATTAAATGTTATACATACAGTTCATCAGCGAGGGAAGGTTAAAAGGAGAACTGTATCCAAATACTTCATGATTTTGACAAGAAATTGCTTGTTAAGGCACTACAAATCTTTGGTTAAATGATTAACTATTTAAATCACTTGAAAAAAAGAGGTAATACAAAATACACAAATTTCATTCTTCTTTTCAAACACACACACACATTTTTCATTTTTCAATTTCCATTACTCCAGTGTCTACATATCTCTGGGATCCTTTTTAACTCATCAGAAAGCTGAAACAAAAATATTAAAAAAACGATTAGTCTCTAAAAAAACAATAGGCCTTACTTCTAATAAATATCTTGATTTTAGACGAAAGAGCATTTGGGTGCATGTGTAATAAACTTTGAGTATTAATAACAAAAAGGGAGAAACGCCAACATATTAAGATAGTCTTAGAAGAGAAGGAAATAGACATAAACTTGTTTTAAAAAAATCTCGTGAAGAGAGACACTGATTAATAATTGGATCAACCATGGTGATGAAATAAGCAATAGAAATCCCAGCAAGATTACCCTTGCATCCCAGTTAGTATTCTATAAAGAAAAAATTATTTTAAAATATAAATACACAGAAGAATAAATCAAGAATCAAAGTTCTAGTAGGTTTTGTTCTTAAAATTAAGTTACATTTGCCAGCCCAAGTGTCCATTAACTGGTAAGTGGATAAAAAAGAAGGAAGTTTTGCCATTTGCAATGACATGGATAAGCCAGAGAGTATTCTGCTAAGTGAAATAAGTCAGAGAAAGACAAATAACATATGATTTCACTCATGTGTGGAATTTAAGAAATAAAACAAGCAAAAGGAAAAAAAAGGGGCAAATCAAGAAAAATACTCTTAACTATAGAGAGCAAACTGAGGGTCACCAGAAGGGAGGTGAGTTGGGGGGATAGGTTAAAGTGATGGGGATTAAGGAGTGCACTTGTGATAAGCATCTTGATTTTAGACAAAAGAGGTGTCAATAGGTATTGTATGGAAGTGTTCAATCACTGTATTATACACCTGAAACTAGTATTACACTATATGTTAACTAACTAGAATTTAAGTAAAAACTTAAAAAGAAATAAAATTAAGTAAGTTTGCAAGAAACAACATGCAAAAGAAGACTAATTTATGATGTTCACTGATTAAAAGGCATCCAGGAATGTCATGAAATAATGAATCAACTAGAGAGTTGTTCAAAATTGTCTACTAAAGGGGCTTCTGGGGTGCCTGGGAGGCTCAGTTGGCTGGGTGACTGCCTTCGGCTCAGGTCATGACCCTGGAGTCCCAGGATCCAGTCCTGCATCAGGCTCCCAGCTTCATGTAGAATCTGCTTCTTCCTCTGACCTTCTTTCCTCTCATGTTCTCTCTCTCACTCTCTCTCAAATAAATAAAATCTTTTTTAAAAATTTCACTTGATATAATTTATCTTTAGTGTTCATAATCCTTTACACGACAGGACAATGTTGTATTAAAAGAACATGAATTGGGCGCCTGGGTGGCTCAGTGGGTTAAGCCGCTGCCTTCGGCTCAGGTCATGATCTCAGGGTCCTGGGATCGAGTCCCACATCGGGCTCTCTGCTCAGCAGGGAGCCTGCTTCCTCTCTGCCTACCTGTGATCTCTCTCTGTCAAATAAATAAATAAAATCTTTAAAAAAAAAAAAAAAAAAAAAAAAAAAAAGAACATGAATTATGGTGCCTGGCACTCAGATGATAAAACTCACAACATCCCCCATTATGTAGGTATATCTCTTGTGGCTATTAACAGAATAAAATCAAGAATTTAGATCAGGGGAGTTAATTTCTTCCCTGAGCCTTAGAGATCACTATGAACATTTCAAGACAGTTAGATCTTCTTGAACACTCCTTCCTATACTCTTTATAAACTGGATTCTAAAAAAATGTTGTTTATGCCATCTAAAGAGCCCTAAAAAGTAGAGGTGTGTGAAGTTTAAAAAAACATTAAAAAAATAATTTGTTCAAGAGAAAATAGGGTATGCAGACAATGTATAAAATATTCTAACCATTAAGTGTTCTTCAGATTTCTAGATTAAATTAGGTGATGTCAGAATAACCCTCAAAAATGTTCCTGAGAAATCACATACTATTGTCCACTGTATCATAATTATCTTAAGTTAACTTTTATAAGCAACATACTTAAGTTAAAGCTTTTATCTGCTTTAGAAGCTACAACAGTTTGGAGGTAAAGCAAAAAAAAAATATTACAAAGCAACAGCAACTCTAATCATTCTAAGTATAGGTAATCACTATGTAAGTGTAAAATAATCATACCTATATGGATATCCATGATATTTAGATCTGAAAATAGAGAGCATCCAACTGAAGAATAATACAACAAGCGCAATACCAGCCACACACATTACTGCAGAAAAACAAAAGTGTAAAATGAGCATGTTAGATGTAATAAAGAACTAGGGCATAAATGGTAGTCTACACTTCCAAGAGTGAAAATTTAGCGGTAAACCTCAACTTTCCAAAAATTTCCATGCCCATTCTTAAATCTTTAGGATTCTGCCTTCCCATTTAATTTGACCAATTACAATACAATAGAGTAGTTCCATTTATATGCTTGTGCAATTTAATTTTGTGAAGTAATAAAGTCATCACAGTCAAGAATTTAGTGTTAAAGGGGCACATAGGTGGCTCAATAGGTCAAGCATCTGACTCTTGATTTCAGCACAGGTCATGATTTCAGGGTTTAAGATGGAGCCTTGGGGCACCTGGGTGGCTCAGTGGGTTAAGCCTCTGCCTTCCGCTCAGGTCGTGATCTAGGGGTCCTGGGATGGAGTCCTGCATCTGCCTCTCTGCTTGGCAGGGAGCCTGCTTCCTCCTCTCTCTCTCTGCCTGCCTCTCTGCCTACTTGTGATTTCTGTCAAATAAATAAAAAAAATCTTAAAAAAAAAAAAAAAGATCGAGCCTTGAGTACTGCGCCATGCCGCAGAGCCTGCTTCTCCCCCTCTCCTTCTGCCCCTCCCCCATGCATGTGAGCATGCTCACACTAATAAATCTTTAAACAAAAAAGAATTAGTGTTAGAAAATTTTACTACTAACAAGATAATCACTTAGTCACTTAATAAATTTCTTCTATAGCGTTAAATGTGGCCTTTTGTGTGTGTTAATACAGCAGTTGAAGTTCTAGGGAAACGTACTTATTGGCCGACACTAAAAACCTTGTCTTGTTATACTTTAGGGAGCAATTCTTTTTCCTTTTTAAATTTTCACACAATATATTTAGGTGTTAAAAGGTAAATGTTAAATATATTTTTAATGAGTATTAACACATGACACAAAATGTGGTATGGATACTGATTTACAGACATCTGGGGCGCCTGGGTGGTTCAGTGGGTTCAGCCTCTGCTTTCAGCTCAGGTCATGATCTCAGGGTCCTGGAATTGGGCTCTCTGCTCAGCAGGGAGCCTGCGTGCCCCCTCCCCACCGCCTCGCCTGCCTCTCTGCCTACTTGTGATCTCTGTCTGTCAAATAAATAAATAAAATCTTTAAAAAAAAAGACATCTAACAACATCATTGTGACACCCTCACTTGAAAGTACTTTATTCGTTTATAGGTAACTACACCACCTATATAAGGAACTCATTCAACGTGGATTCCTCATTTGAATAATGAGGGGGAAATACCATGAATCTTGGTCCTAAATTCATACTCTCTCCATTAATCTCATATGCTCTAGTTTAGCATAGCAGTTAACAACCTTAACTTTGGATGCCGATCCCACAATGCTCAGGTATGATTCTCATAACTTGAGGCTCGTTCAAGTCCTGAAACTAAGACTGGCTAAGAAGCATAGTGGTGGGGATGTGGGAAAGCATGTGTTCTACACCCATGGAAATTCTAGGGAAACATACTTATTGGCTGACTCTAAAAACACAATTTTTAGTCTTACTATACTTAGGGAACCATTCTTTTTCCTTTTTAAATCTTCACATAATATAATTAGGGGCTAAAATGAAAATGTTACACATATCTTTTAGTAAGTATTAACACATGAGCTATTGTATAAGTCTTTTTTATCTAACACACACACACACACACACACACACCTGTGTGTAGATATAGTATCAGTGTATTTACATTTGTATTCTACTTTTTTCACATAATATATCTAAAAGTGTTTAGGGCAGTTTCTGGTAGATAACAAATATTAAATAAGTATTTGTTATTATTAGTTGTGATTATTCTAATGTGCCACCAAAGTGTTTTATAATTAATTGATACTACCAATGTAGCATTCAGAGGGCCTTTTCCCAATAATGAATACCGAAATAGGCAAATTTTTAAAAGTCAGGTAATGAAAGGATTTATACCGACTGGATACAAAATTGATACATTAGTTCTACTTTTGTAATATGTAAAAATTCATTTCAATTCAGCAAAATAAGAATCTCCCAAATTTAAAATCCAATGTCATCATATTTTTTCAAATAAACAAGTACACTATATTTAGGAGGTTAATTTGATGACATACACCCTTTTAGCCATAAAGGGAAAACTCTGACTTAAACGTATTTTATATGAGTGAAATAAAATTACACTGTTAGCATTTCTTTGCAACAAATACCAATGTGTGAATATTTTAATATATAAAAAGTCCATCCAAACCAATATAAAAAGTACTAAGGATAATATATAAATGGCAAAAGACAAAGACTTTTTATAGAAGGGAAAACACAAACAGCTGATAAACATTCAGAAAAATATTCAACTTCGTTAATAACCAAAGTACAGGGGCGCCTAGGTGGTTCAGTGGGTTAAGCCTCTGCCTTCAGCTCAGGTCATGTTCCCAGGGTCCTGGGATCGAGCCCCACATCGGGCTCTCTGCTTGGCAGGAAGCCTGCTTCCCTCCCTCTCTCTCTCTGCCTGCTTCTTTGCCTACTTGTGATCTCTGTCAAATAAATAAATAAAATCTTAAAAAAAAATAACCAAAGTACAAAATAACATTTGCCCCTTATCTGATTAGCAAGTACATACACACACACACACACACACACACACACACACAATTTTTAATGAGCTTAGCTAATGCTGACAAAGCATCTTTAAATACCACTAGTAGGAATCTCAACTGTAACATCTGGGGAAACAATTTAGCATCATCAGTTTAAAATATCAAGGGGATTAAAAATACTACTACAGAGGTATGATAAAAGTCATTCTACTTTTAGGAATCTACCTTAGAGAGTTCATAGAGAATAAAGCTTAGTATACTACGATAGTCACTAAAGAAGTATTTATTATAATGGAAGTTTGAAAAAAACCTAAATGTTTGACAGAATCAGAATAGTTAAATTACAGCATACAGTACAAATTTAAAATTATGTATAGGAAAATATTTATTAGTAAATTATTTAACTCCAGTTTAAAAGTGGGGGTGCAAGATTCAAAATTTTATACAGAGTTTTAAATATGTTTTTACAAATGGAAGAAACTATATTAAAACATTAAAATTTTTAGCTTCTCAATAATGGAATAATGGGTAGTTCTCCCCCCAAATGTTTCATAAATCAGATTTCACCCCACATTTTTTACAATAAGCGTATGTTACTTTTTAAATAATCAAGTAGTAAAATAATATACCTATAACTAAGAGGAGGAAGTGATTAAGAGGACATTGTTTTCTGTATTAAAGGCAGAATTGTTATTTAACATTGTATGTCAACTATACTTCAACAATAAAAAATAAATTAAAAAGGTAGACCTTATATTTTGGCATATGATATAACTTACTTTTTCGCTTTCCAATATCCATGTCAGATGTAGCAGCTTCACATAACAGCACCATCCCTAAGGTAACACCACCATCTTAGAAAAACTGTTTAAGGAGAAATTCACACAGATAGAAAAGACATACCATTTTAATATTTCTGTTCTTTCATGAAGAAAATTATAATGAGGAATGCCTGGGTGGCTCAGCTGGTTAAGCAGCTGCCTTCAACTCAGGTCATGATCCCAGCATCCTGGGATCGAGTCCCACATCAGCCTCCTTGCTCAGCAGGGAGCCTGCTTATCCCTCTGCCTCTGCCTGCTACTCTGCCTGCCTGTGCTCTCTTGCGCTCTCTCTCTCTCTAACAATTAAATAAATTTAAAAATCTTAAAAAAAAGGAAAATTACAATGAATATACAAATCTTCAACTTTCAATTAAAAAAAAAAAACCTGTTACTAAAATAGGGAATCCTTATGAATGTATTAAATGTCACTGGAGGGATACCTGTGTGGCTCAGTCAGTTAAGTGTCTGCCTTTGGCTCAGGTCATGATCCCAGGGTTCTGGGATCGAGTCCCATGTTAGGCTCCCCACTTAGCAGGGAGCCTGTTTCTCTCTCTCCCTCTCCCTCTGCCTGTTGCTCCCCCTGCTTGTGCTCTTTCTCTCTCTTTCTCTCTGTTCAAACCTCTGTCAAATAAATAGATAAAATCTTTAAAAAAAAAAACTTCATTGGATTGTTCTCTTTAAAATAGTTAATTTTATGTTACATGAATTTCACTTTAATAAAAAAAGATGGGTGATTAAAAATACAAAATAAGGGGTGCCTGGGTGGCTCAGTTGTTGATCCCAGGATTGAGCCCCACATGAGGCTCCCTGCTAGGTGGGAGGCCTGCATTTCCCTCTCCCACTCCCTCGGTTTGTGTTCCCTCTCTCGCTGTGTCTCTCCCTGTCAAATCAATAGATAAAATCTAAAAATAAATAAATAAATAAAATGGAGAATCTTATATCTGTACACCATAACAATTATTTACTATGAAGGTATAATAAAAAAATATTAAGGTTGGAAAATTACTTCATTTGTACAAATGAAAATCAGTATTGTTAACAAATGTCCCACTATAATTTAACAGACGAAAATACAAGTTTTTCTGACAAGTACTTTGAAATAACCTTCCTGGACATGCTTGCATGTATTATTCCAACCTTGTATATACTTTATTTTAGTTTGTTTTTTGGGGAGGCCTGAATTCACAACCCTGAAATCAAGACCTGAGCTGAGATCGAGTCAGAGGCTGAACTGCCTGAGCCACCCGGGTGCTCTGATACATTTTAAAAAACATTAAATAGCCTTTTTGCATATTCAACCACCCTCCAGAAGTGAATACACTTGAAATGCGCACCATTTGGACAGAACAGCAAGTAATTTTTATTTGAAAAATAACTTTTCAAAACCTCTCCAGAATTTCAACAATCAACCTCTAAAGCTCAAATTACTATTCAATTACCTAAGTTTGTCCTATTCCAATAAAAAAAAAAGAGAATCCTCTATGTCATCACCTCATTTTGATTCACCTTAATATGGAAACTACATAAATACAAAATACACCTACTCATGCAAATAGGTTATACGTGGCATGGTTGAATGCTAAAATAAGCAAAGTTGAATTTTAAAAGCAAATACAGTATGTTCTAGTAGAAACGAGATTTACCCTCCAGTTTGGTTAATACAAACAGCAATTAAAAATGCCCAAATCAATTACATGTACACACATGCAAATTGTATGCTACCGCATGTGGGTATGAGTAAGCAGAAAGGGAAAAACAGGTGTTCGGATAAGGCCTGAATTTATAATCAGCTCTATACTTTGTCTATTCATCTCTTCACTACCATCTTGCCCTCTCTCATTAATAGCCTCTTTTTAGGGATGATACCCATTCATCATGCTTTTAGTTGCTTGGACAAGTTGTTTTCTCCAATGATTACTTTTTCTTACTGAGGTTCTTTATATCCAGATACATGCAACGATTGATCATTTCTATAGGCTTTTGTTACAGGGCACCTTTTTTTTTAAAGGTTTTATTTAGTTATTTGAGAGAGATAATGAGAGCATAAGCAGGGATGGGAAAGTGGGAGGAGGAGGCTCCCTGCTGAGCAGAGAGCCCAATGTGCCACTCGATCCCAGGACCCGGAGATCATGACCTGACCAAAGGCAAATGATTAACTGACTGAGGCATACAGGCACCATGTTACAGGGTACTTTTGAATAATGGTTGAGACTTGCTTTTGGAATGGTTTGTTTCATATCATGGTCCATACGTATTTTCTTTGAATGAGCTTTCTATCTTACAATATACCACCAATGTCTTTGTGTGCTGTTCTCAGTTATTGAGAGCTGTGATGGGGCACCTGGGTGGCTCAGTTGGGTAAGTGTCTGCCTTCAGCTCAGGTCATGATACCAGCATCCTGGGGTCGAGTCCTGCACTGGGCTCCCTGCTCATCGGGGAATCTGCTTCTCCCTCTGTCCCTTCCCCTGCTCACGCGGGCACTCTCTCTCGCAAAATTAAAAAAATCTTTAAAAAAAGTTGTGATGCGCTGCCATACATATTGTTTCATTCTATTTATTGATTCTTGATTTTTTAAAGATTTTATTTATTTGAGAGAGAGAAAGAGCAGGGGGAAGGGACAGAGGGAGAAAGAGAAGAGAACCTTAGGCAGACTCCATGGTGAGCATGGAGCCTAATGCAGGGCTTGATGCCATGATCCTGAAATCACGACCTCAGCTAAAATCACGAGTTGGACCTTAACTGACTGAGCCTCCCAGGCACCCCTTAATTGATTCTTTAAACTTTTTCCGACACTGCCTACTATATGCCAGGTACTACTAGCTGCTGGAATTAAAAAGCTGGACAAAATATAGACCCTTCCTTGGATAAACTTACAATCTAGTGGTGGATATAAGTGATGAGATAAATAATAAATACCTAATCACTATTAAATACTACTATGGGAGAAATGAATAGAAACTAGAGGAAGTAGTATTCTTTTTTTTAAAAAAAGATTTTATTTATTTATTTGACAGAGAGAAATCACAAGTAGATGGAGAGGCAGGCAGAGAGAGAGAGGGAAGCAGGCTCCCTGCTAAGCAGAGAGCCCGATGCGGGACTCAATCCCAGGACCCTGAGATCATGACCTGAGCCGAAGGCAGCGGCTTAACCCACTGAGCCACCCAGGCGCCCGAGGAAGTAGTATTCTATAACATACAAGAACTATGGGGCGCCTGGGTGGCTCAGTGGGTTAAGCCTCTGCCTTCGGCTCAGGTCATGATCTCAGGGTCCTGGGATTGAGTCCCGCATCGGGCTCTCTGCTCAGCAGGGAGCCTGCTTCCCTCTCTCTCTCTCTCTCTGCCTGCCTCTCTGCCTACTTGTGATCTCTCTCTGTCAAATAAATAAATAAAATCTTTAAAAAACAAACAAACAAACAAAAAAACATACAAGAACTAAAAGAACTACCAGAATTAAAGTACATTATATATGATGAAGGCAAAGACATTTGCATAAAATGAGGCATAATTCCAAAATTCTGGGAAAATGTTTCAATTATGTACTTTATTATTGTTCAAACTAATTTAAACAATGACTTAAAATTTCTTTTCCTATTGAATTAGCAGTTTAAAAAATGAGAATATATAATGATAGTTAGGACCTGCCAGAGCTATCAGTACACATATTCTGACAGCAATCCTCCTTCCCTTTATTTAGCAAAACATTTTTGGAAAATAGTTTGGACAGAACACCAAGGAAAACTGTAAGATTTGTACACTTTGTTTCAAATCTTACCTTTGGGAATCTGGAGATATGCCTAATTTTTTTTTAAAGATTTATGCATTTATTTATTTGTGTGTTAGAGAGAAAGAGAGTACAAGCAGGAGAAGCTGCAGGCAGAAGAAGAAGCAGGTTCCCCACTGAACAAGGAGCCTGGTGTGGGACTCAATCCCAGGACCACGGGATCATGACCTGAGCTGAAGGGAGATGATTAACCGGCTGAGCCACCGAAGCGTCCCACCAAATTATTTTTATATCCAAGTAACCATTCTTTACAACATTCAACAATAGAAGAATAGGGGTGCCTGGGTGGCTCAGTGGGTTAAAGCCTCTACCTTCAGCTCAGGTCATGATCCCAGGGTCCTGGGATCGAGCCCCACACTGGGCTCTAGCCCCACACTGGGCTCTCTGCTCAGCAGGGAGCCTGCTTCCCTTTCTCTCTCTGCCTGTCTCTCTGCCTACTTGTGATCTCTGTCTGTCAAATAAATAAATAAAATCTTTAAAAAAACAATAGAAGAATAACTGAAATATGATACACCCATTATATAAACATTAAGAATGATCACAATTTTTCCTTTTCCTTGCCTATATTTTCTTATTTATCTGTAATTCTCATGCAACTTTTGTAATGATAAAAGAGATACAAGTATATAGAAAATATATGATATATTAAAAAGCTGAACTGCATACAAAGTCTGTCTATACTACAAAAAAGGAGCTCCCCCCAAAAAGATACAACTAAACAAAGAATGCAAGAGACTATGCAAAAATAAACCTAGATTTTAATATTAGGGTTTTTTTTTTTTAAGATTTTATTTGACAGAGAGAGAGAGCACAAGCATGGGGAGTAGCAGGCAGAGGGAGAGGGAGAATCAGGCTCCCCACAGAGCAGGGGGATCCTGATGTGGGGCTAGGAACCCTGGGATCATGATCAGTTGCTTAACCAATTGAACTACCCAGGCACCCAATATTAGGGTGTTAGATCATGAATGAAAATTATCTAATCCACTGTTTTATTTTTTTAATTTAAATATATTTGAAGTATAATTCCATTTGTGTAAAGTTAAAAAATAAGTAAAACTAATCCATACTGTTAGTAGTCAGGATAGTAGTTACTTTTGGGTAGGAAGGTAGCAATCAGGAAGGGGTGATGAGATTGGGAATGCTTTGGGGTATGAGTAGTTTTATTTCATCAACTGGGTGCTGATTACACAGTTGTGTTCACTTTGTGAAAATTTATCAAACTGTACACTGCACTTATGTACTGTGAACACTTCTGCATGAATACAGTAATTTACATAAAGTTTAAAATGTAATTTTTTTAAAGATTCTATTTATTTATTTGACAGAGATCACAAGTAGGCAGAGAGGCAGGCAGAGAGAGAGGAAGCAGGCTCCCTGCTGAGCCTGATGTGGGGCCTGATCCCAGGACCCTGGGATCATAATCTGAGCTGAAGGCAGAGGCTTAACCCACTGAGTCACCCAGGCACCCCTAAAATGTAATTTTAAAAGTTGCTTAGTGGATCAGGCAACTCATGTAGTTTGC
Organism: Mustela nivalis; assembly: GCF_964662115.1. Classification (NCBI taxonomy): domain Eukaryota; kingdom Metazoa; phylum Chordata; class Mammalia; order Carnivora; family Mustelidae; genus Mustela; species Mustela nivalis. Next base: position 63,240,226 of record NC_139040.1, on the reverse strand, counting down.
TTTATTAATCATGTAGTAAGTTTTACAATATCAAAATAATGATCAATATGTGGATATTTTCTAAACTTATAGCTACTAGTTAGTAGTCTTCTTATTCTACTAGTTCTTATCAACATGGTGAGTTTTGAGTTTTGAGTTTTTAGGCTTTGTGTACACTAAAAAAATAAGGGATTTTCAGTCTTCCATAAAGTTTCCTACCTCTAAGAAAGTTAAATAGCTTTATTCATTGTCTCACACCTAGTGAGACACAGCATTTAAGGCACTGTCTTATAACCTGTAAACCTCTGTTCATCTCAATACTATAAGCCCCTTAGACAAATCATGCATTCACAGTCACTAGCAAAATAACTGCTCAGAAAGTATCACCCAAACCTTCCTGACCATTACCAAAAAAAGTAAAAACAAAATAAGGAAAAAAAAATCACCCTGAAAAAATATTCCCATTTTGTATCTGATTAACCAAATTTATAAGAAATGCTGTACTTCCAAAAAATAAGACTATTGGGAAATAGCTTCTGAACAGAAGAAAAAAAGCTTCCGAGACAACCTACGAGGGTGGCAGGATGGCTCAGTCAGTTAAGCATCCAACTTTCGATGTCTGCTCAGGTTATGACCTCAAGATGGTGGGATCAAGTCCCACATCAGGCTCTGCACTCAGCAGGGAGTCTTTCTTTTTCTCTCTCCCTCTCCCTCACCCTTCCTGTCACTCATGCTCTCTCTCTAAAAATAAATAAAATAAATCTTTTTTTTAAAGGGCAACTTATGGAATGGGAGAAGATACTTGCAAATGACTTATCTGATAAAGGGTTAGTATCCAAAATATATAAATAGATTACAAAACACAACACCCCCCCAAAACCCCCAAATAATCCAGTTAAAAAATGGGCAGAAGATATGAATAGACATTTCTCCAAAGAAGACATACAGATGGCCCGCAGACACATGAAAAGATGCTCAACATCACTCATCATCAGGGAAATACATATTAATACTACAATGAGGTATCAACTCACACCAGTCAGAATGGCTAATTTTAACAACACAGAAAACAACAGGTATTGGCGAGAATGGTAGAGTAAAGGGAACCCTCCTACACTGTTGGTGGGAATGCAAACTGGCTCAGCCACTCTGGAAAACAGTATGGAGGTTCCTCAAAAAGTTAATTCATTGTCTATGATGTAGCAATTACACTATAAATATTTATCCAAAGGATACAAAAATATTTATTTGAAGGGATACATGTACCCCCATGTTTATAGCAGCATCAACAATAGCCAAATTATAGAAAGAGCCCAAATGTTCCCTTAATAATGAATGAATAAAGAAGTAGTATCTATGATGGAATATTATTCTGCCATAAAAAAGAATGAAACCTTGACATTTGCAATGACGTGGATGGAGCTAGAGAATATTATGCCAAGCAAAATCAGTCAGTCAGAGAAAGACAAATACCATAAGGTTTCACTCATGTATAGAATTGAAGAAACAAAAGAAACAAAAATGGGCTGGAGAGGCAAACCAAGAAACAGACTCTTAACTACAGAGAACAAACTGATGGTTACCAGAGGGGAGGTGGGTGAGGGGGATGGGTGAAATAGGTGATGGGGATTAAGCAGGGTACTTGTGATGAGCACTGGGTGTTGTATGTAGGTGCTGAATCAGTGAATTCTAGACCTGAAACTAAATTTACACTCTATGTTAACTAACTGGAATCTAAATTAAAACTTGGAAAGGAAAATCTTGCTCTATTTCTTTCTCTTTTAAAAGATTTTATTTATTTATTTGAAAGAGAGAGAGAGAGAAAGCACAGAGGGAGAGTGAGAGGCAGAATCAGGCCCCCACTGAAGAAGGAGCCAATGCAGGGCTCAATCCCAGGACCCTGAGATCATGACCTGAACGGAAGGCAGCTGCTTACCCTGCTGAGTCACCCAGGAGGCGCAAAACGATATATTTCAATAGGTTTGCAATCTGCTCCAAATGTATCTGAAGCCTTAAGTTATGTTTAACCTTTAGGCAGAAGGAAAAAGTAAGAATATTCCAATTTCTTAAATGTCTTATATAATTATATTTAAAAGTTAGGACAAAGCTTAGGAGAGAAGAATATTGGCAGCCCTACAGTGTTAAGGAGACCATGATTAAGGTTCAGGTTCCACCAGAAAGAATGACAAGATTCATTCACCAGGCTCTCAGTTGAAAGCCATGGATGGAGAGGATGGAGAAAATGGGAGAAAAACAATACTGAATATATAGTAGCCAAACATTTTCCAAAATGAGTAAGGGTATTAACCCACAGACTTAGGAAGATCTGCAATTCAGAAAACAGGAACAACAGAAATAAAACATTAGGAGAAAAGTCTTAAAATCCATCAGAGAAAAAGACACACTGCCTTCAAAGAACAATAATAAGAATTAAATCTGATTTTTCTCAGAAACTATGGAAGTAAAAGACAATGAGATAACATTTCCAAAGTGCTTAAAGAAATCTAGAAATCTATACCTGGTAAAATATCCTTAAAAAATAATAAATAATAAAAGTTTTTTTTTTTAAATTAGGACAAAGCTAGAAGACCAACAAAACACAGATCACTTTATATTTTGTAACTATATCTGCCCTTTGGCTACACTGTTCAATTTCAAAATACCATTAATTAAGACCACTTTAAGACACTGGAAAGTTTCCAAGGTATAATAAATTTGTTAGTAGATCAAACCATAAATGAGAATTTCCAACCTAAATTTTTAAATAATTTGAAACAGAAGAAAGGCAAATTTGTATGATCTCTCTTATATGTGGAATCTAAAAATAAATTTTACACACACACACTTACAGAGAAGCCTGCTCTGCTTACAGGGAGCCTGCTTCCCTTTCTCTCTCTCTGCCTACTTGTGATCTCTCTCTATCAAATAAATAAAATAAGTAAAATTTATTTATTTTTTTATTAAAGATTTTATTTATTTATTTGATAGATCACAAGTAGGCAGAGAGAGAGAGAAGGGAGGAAGCAGGCTCCCTGCTGAGCAGAGAGCCCGACACGGGGCTCGATCCCAGGACCCTGGGATCATGACCTGAGCCAAAGGCAGAGACTTTAACCCACTGAGCCACCCAGGTGCCCCTAAACTAAGTAAAATTTAAATAAATTGAATACGAAATAAATTTTAGGATTTGAAAGAACATATGGTTGGATATTTTTCTTGCAGTATTCTTTCTTACCTCTGGGAATAGGTATTTATTATTAGATTAATTTTTTAGCTCATCATTCCATAGCTGAATAGATGAACTCTCCTGGCTCTGAGCTGGATTTTAAGCAGTAAATCTGTTTTCCATATTATACATGAACACTGTTTTGAGAAAGTATCATTTTCTCAAATGTCTTTCAATTAAACCAAAGCTTAATTTTTTTCAGATTGTTTCCCTTCAAGTATCTCTATTAAATCACCAATAAAATAAAATGGGAAACACACACACAAAGACTTACTAAGGAGGATATTTCCAGGGTTTTTAAAAAATTTTTTTCCTTTATATGTACTTGTATTTTCTAAATTTCCTTTAATTAACTTGTATAGCTTTTATCATCAGAAAAAAACATTTTAAGGGATTAAAGTGATTAAATTGATTGTAATCATCTTCAAATTTCTTAGCCAATTCTTACATTGTACAATCCATTTTCTTTTTTAAAATTTTTTTATTTTTTTATACACATATATTTTTATCCCCAGGGGTACAGGTCTGTGAATCATCAGGTTTACACACTTCACAGCACTCACCACAGCACATACCCTCCCCAATGTCCATAACCCCCTTGCCCAATCCCCCTCCCCCCAGCAACCCTCAGTTTGTTTTGTGAGATTGAGTCACTTATAGTTTGTCTCCCTCCCAATCCCATCTTGTTTCATTTATTCTTCTCCTACCCTCTTCACTCCCCATGTTGCACTCCACTTCCTCATATCAGGGAGATCATATGATAGTACAATCCATTTTTAATAGAGTTAAGTGTTGAACTAGTTGACCTCTAAGTTATTTAGATGATGAGATGAGAAGGCAAGGCAAATGACTTTACCATCAAACCACTGCAGAGATTCTCTAACAGCCTGGGCTACAACTGATTGCAATATGTCAATGTCAGGACCCCTCGGCTGAGCAGCACAACTCCAGAAACATTACATTTGTTTACCTTATTGACTTATTCTACAGAATCACTGTTTATATATTTGGGGTGGGGAGATAAACTGTGTTGAGTAAGACTATGAAGTTTAGACTCTTACCTAACTGAGTCACTGTTAACTAACCTTGCAGCTTACAGGGGCATCAATTTTCAGATTTGAGAAAATAAAAACCTGCTCTGCCATTCAAGAGAATGGGAAAACACATAAAAAGCAGCCACAGAGTTCACAGGAAAAAATATATGCCTTTGACTTGGGTTGTGATCTCTGGGTCCTGGGATTGAGCTTCGCATCGGACTTCTGGTTCAGCAGGGAGTCTGCTTCTCCCTCTACCTCCCCATCCCATCCCACTCCCCGCTGCCCCCATGCTTGTGCTCTCTCTCAAATGAATAAATAAAATCTTGAACAACAACAACAACAACAAAAATAACCTGTCTTTGAGAAACTACTGTTTTCTTACTCAATGAAGAGTAAGATGTCTTAAATTGTAGACTGATTCAAATTATATCATATTATGCCTGGAAGGTATAAGTCATTCAACACATTAAGTACAATTTCTAAGTAGCCTTGATTTACAACTAAAGTACAGAGCTTCAAATAAAGAGTTTGCGAAGACAAAATCCCACATTTATCTGAATTCTGTAGAGTTTACAGGAGACAGAACCCTGTGTCCACTTCACAGTCCAAACCTGATGCTGATTCCTTTTCACTTAGCCTGGTTTTGCTTTAAGTTTATCAAAACATTGTTTCATTTACATTTCACCTAAGCTTCACCCTTCCTCCAAATTTTATAATAACTCTATCTTTCCTTAGGTAAATGTCCCATAGTTCTTCTAGTGTACAGTCTCCCTTGTAGCAATGATCAATAAAACTGTCTTTAGGGTGCCTAGGTGGCTCAGTCGGTTAAAGCCTCTGCCTTTGGCTCAGGTCATGATCTCAGGGTCCTAGGATCAAGCCCTGCATGGGGCTGTCTGCTCAGCAGGGAGCCTGCTTCCCCCTCTCTCTCTGCCTGCCTCTCTGCCTACTTGTGACCTCTCTCTGTCAAATAAATAAACAAAATCTTTACAAAAAATAAACCTGTCTCTATTAGACTGAAGGTTTGTCTCTGGTGGTGTTTAGCTGATTGGGCTAAGATAAATAACATAGCAATAGGATTCCAAAGATATTAAAACTTGCATTAATAAGAGAGCAGCCTCAAGCAAACACTATAAAGAAAATATGAGAATGTGACAAAATAGATCAACTAAAATGCAGCACCAAGGACTTATTATAAAAAGAGGATACTAAACAGAAGAACAATGTGTGTTTCAGCTACAAACTGGGCTTGGCTGCTTCCATGGATGTAATTCTGGGGGGAGAAAAAAAACAAAATTAAATATTTAAATATACATTAACTTTTGATATTCTAATCCTAAAATTGGCTATTCTTGAGCCCTATTAAATTATTAATGCACCTGATTTACATAAGCATTGAATCTGTGGCATTCATCAGTAAAGAAACTGGAAAAAAATAAACACTATTTCTGTGTTATTTATTATTCATTTGTCTTTTCATTGTACTATGTTCTCAACAACAGAATACATGAGAAACATAGTACTTCAGTGTACAAGACCATGAGGTACAATAATGTAAACTCCATGAAGGCAAAGATTGCTCTTGTTTACCACTGTATCTAATAATACTTAGCACAGTGCCTAGAAACAGATGCTCAAGTACTTGTGCATTTCAACTAACTGTTTAGTTGAAAGCTGACTTTGATTCTTAGCCTCTTAGAGTCAAAAGGACTCATCAGGTGTGATAAGGATAAGGAATTTTCCACTTTTAAAAGCACATTTCATTAACTGAAGCTCCTCATCCAAGAGAGATTGAAAACCCAATTCCTTCACACCTTGGCAATGGTGTCACAAAATAATAATTATTACCTATCTATCTATATATATGTATATAGATAATCAATAATTAATAATAATAAATAATTATTAAGGTTAACTTTGGTGTATAACGGAAAGAAATTCTGAACTTCCCTTACCACATGTCCTGTGTGCGGATTCTTATGAGCATATGGTGGTCCTCTTATATGGTTCCACATTTGACCAGATGTCATAGCAAGCACAAAACACTAGGAAACAAAAAATAAGGAAATACTTATATAACATGGTACAGCTGCTCCTATACTGATCAGACTAACAGGTTGATGAAAAGCATGCCTGCTCAAGTAATACAGGAACCAAATTTTTTCAGATGAGTAATTTTTGAATAAGGCTTGTATTTCACAAGAATCACTAATACTTACACTGAAAGGAAAATCCTATTTTAAAATTATATATAACCTGACAGATGTTTAAAAATTTAAAACTGAAGAGCCTTTTAGAAGAATATTTTCAAAAGAACTGCATATTTTCTTAGGGGTGACATCCTATCATTGAAATTGGATAAAAAAGGAGCACAAGTTCCCACAAACTGTGGCCATGCTAATAAGATAATGAAGGAAACAAAATGATTTTAAGGCATGAATAAATAAAATCCCCCTCACAGGTAAGAAATAAAACAAAATTCTACCTAAAAATACAATATTGTATGCAAACAATTTTTTAAAAGTTTTGAGATGGTTTATTTTCTGAGGTTATTACCCTTCTAGGTTTACTACATTCAAAGTATTTAAAAATCATTTTTTCTACTTATCTAAGTACAGAATTATCATAGTTCTTTAAATAATTCATTATCCCCTAAATAATTTACTGTATAAGTATTTGAAACACTTTTGTCTTCATTTACACATGACAGTTCTCCTGAGAAATGTATACATTTTATTGAGAAAAAAATCAAATATATTATAGAGGTGCTGTTATTTAAAATACATCTTAATAGTTTTTTATTTTAAGCTTATAAAAATTTTAATTTATATATATTTTACATACATTTATATATGCAAACAAGTTTTGTTCTAAAATTCACTCACCAAAGCTGCAAAAGCCCAACCAGTTTTATTAAAAAGAAATTCCATATTGCTTCTTCGAAGATACACAAGTCCACCAATAACAGCCAAAAGCAATCCCAACATAAGAGGACCAGCATAATTTGGGGGTCTAATTACTCTAATCTAATGGAAAGGAAAGAAAAAATGTTTTAAGTATGGAATTTACTTGTTAATTATATAGGTCAAACTAATTCAAAATGAAAGCAATCAAAACTAGTGTGGTTATTGTTGTGATGAGCACCAGGCATTGTATGGAAGTGTTAAATCTTTGTATTTTACACCCGAAACTAACAGTTCACTATAATTAATTAATTAATTAATTAAAATTATTGAATAAAATAAAAATTTATTTAAATAAAAACTTTAAAAGGAAAATCATACTTTTTTCTTTTCATCCTAATCAAAAAAGTCTACAGTGTATCCCCAAATGGGATAGATAGGTACAGTATTCTGTTTAACTACAACACAACATCTTTTAGATTAAGAAGTATTTTCCGAATACCACTATATAGTCCATCAAAAACCACTCAAAAGAGTGGTTTCCATGCTGAATCAATAAGGTAATAGAAAATGTTTTATAATTTCATTCTTTCACCAGGATGTTTCTGTTAAATGCTACTTATGAAGCAGCTGCCAGACTATTCCACTTCAGTGATATGGTAACGAGACCAATTCAGACCTCCCTGTAAGACTGGAAGAAGACAATGGAAGGAGTAACTTTCTACAAAGTAGGGAAACTTACATTGACATCAGTTCTGTCAGCAATCCACCGGGCAATCTGTTCAGCTGAAAAACCACGCACCTGCAACTCATATGTATCACCTCGCTTCGGTTTCCCTTTTGCAGGAAAGTTGATGAAAGTTGGAGCTGAATTCATGTTGAGCTGAATAAAAAGAAGTCCATGAAAATATAAGTTATCAAGAAAATAATCTTAATAGCAAATATTACCTTGAAATTTAGGCATTTTACAAAGATGAGGAAGCCCAGGTTTAGGGAAATTAAGCGATTTGCCTAAGGAAAGTGGTAGAATCAGGATTCAAACCCAAGACTGTCTGTGACCTTAATTAGTACACTTCACTGACCAAATATTAACTCTGAGCTAGGAAACCTATATTCTACTCCTTTAGAATGGAAAATCTCCCATATCACAAACATTTTAATTTGTTCAGAAATAACACAAAAAGAACACATTTGCAAGAACTAAAATTGCCTTTTATAGCTGAAATAAACTCCAAATTGAGTACATTTTCAGTCTGAGTAAACAAGATAGTGCTCTAAAACTAAAGTGAAAATCAATACAAAATGGTAGTCATGTGCAGAAATAGTTAATTCTAAAAGTTTCTTAAGTGTTTACTGATAAGCATCACATTCTCAATAATGTGACCAAGGTATGCTTAAAGAAGACAACATTGGAATTATTTAGGTAAAAAAACCATAACTGACTCATCTGCCTTATATCTTTCCTGATATAACTGTATTTGTAGAAAAGAAAAAGTCTAAGTACAGGGAAAAGATGCTGACCAACATATGCAAATATTCAGGTCCCCTCAACAGGTAACCCTATAAGGGAGATTAGGTTATGTGAGACATTTATAATTTAAAGACATCAGACAATAAAACAATCTAACGCTCTTGCTTTGATCCTATACTCACAACAGAACCCTCTAACAGTAATTTTTTAGACTTTCCCATAAGGAAGGACAGCATAGTGATTAATGGATATGATTATTTTGGTCTCCTTGGCAAATTAATGAATAGATGAGTCCTTTAGTTACCAATGTCCACAGATTTTTAGTTTGGTAAGTGCGTACAAGGTCTCCAGAACTAAATAAATTCTGGCTACACTGTTAAAAATTCAATTTCAGTCTGAAAAGCTAAGAACCAGACCCTGGACAGTGTTCACTCCACAAACTACTACCCAAACTTCAGGCTGAAATCTTTTTAAAAATTTGTATGTATGTAATCTCTACACCCAATACGGGGTTGCTGGAATGCACTATCTTGAGATCAAAAGTCACATGTTCTTCCAACTGAACCAGGGAGGTGTCCTTAAGACAAAATCATCAATATTTAACTATATCACTTTTGGATTTTTTAAAAAAATGTATAAAAATCTAGGTAATATATGAATCTATTTCCCTTAGGAAATAAAAATAGTTCCAACTGCAATCAATTCTAGCAGCCACTATTATTTTTTTTCAAGATTTTATTTATTTATTTGACACAAAGAGAGAGAGAGTGAGAGAGGAAACAAACACAAGCAGGGAGTGGAAGAAGGAGTAGCAGGCTCTCCGCCGAGAAGGGAGCCCAATGTGAAGCTCCAGTCCAGGACCCTGGGATCATGACCTGAGCTGAAAATAGATGCTTAATGCCTGAGCCACCCAGGCACCCCTAGCAACCACTATTATTATTTCTAGACTTTTCTGAATTTATTCATATACATGTGTATATACCAACAGAAAACACAATATTGCTTTCTGTTTGCTTGAACACAAATGGTATCATATTAACTATAATATTCTACAATCTTCTTTTTATATGCAGCCATGTTTGAAGGATCTATCCATGATTGTGTGTGTGTGTGTGTGTGTGCGTGTGTACACATACCTCACTCTTTCAGATTACTAAGAAACTATGCTATTGTTGGACTTTAGTCTTTTTTTTTCCAGTTAAACATAATGTTGCAATGAAGAGCCACATACTTATCTTCCTGTATACCCACTAAGAGTTTTTCTCCAAAGATGGACTTGTTAGGTCACAGGGTAGAAACATTTGAAATTAAAATGGATAGAGTCAACTTTCTTTCCAAAGTGACTGTACCAATTTATACTTCTATCCGTCAATAAAGGAAGGTATCTATTTCTCTGTATTTTTACCATAAGTTTGTATAATGGGTAAATATTGTGCATCACAATTCTTGTAACTTGTATTTTCATAATTACTAGTATAAGAACTTTATATCAGGGGCACCTGGGTGGCTCAGTGGGTTAAAGCCTCTGCCTTCGGCTCGGGTCATGATCCCAGGGTCCTGGGATCGAGCCCCACATCAGGCTCTCTGCTCGGCAGGGAGCCTGCTTCTCTTCCTCTCTCTCTGCCTGCCTCTCTGCCTACTTGTGATCTCTGTCTGTCAAACAAATAAATAAAATCTTTTAAAAAAAGAACTTTATACCAAATCAGCCCTTTAAAAATATTTTGTAGACTAAAGACACAATCAAGAGAGTGAAAAGGCGGGGCGCCGGGGTGGCTCAGTAGGTTAAGCCTCTGCTTTCGGCTCAGGTCATGATCTCAGGGTCCTGGGATCGAGCCCTGCATCGGGCTCTCTGCTCAGCAGGGAGCCTGCTTCCCCCCCCCCCTCTCTCTGTCTGCCTCTCTGCCTACCTGTGATCTTTCTCTCTGTCAAATAAATAAATAAAATCTTAAAAAAAAAAGAGTGAAAAGGCACTATCTCCAAATCATATATCTGATAAAGGGTTAATATCCACAATATATGAAGAACTACAATTCAACCAAAAAAACAAACAAACAAAAAACAAACCCAAACAGATTAAAAACTGGGAAGAGGACGTGAATAGATGTTTCTCAAAAAAAGATAAAGAAGTGGGCAACAAGCACATGAAAAGATGCTCTACATCACTTAATCATTAGGGAAATACAAATCAAAACTATAATGAAATACCTCTTTATACCCATTAGAATGGCTACCATCAAACAAAACAACTAAAAAATAAATGTTGCTGAGGTAGTAAAGAAACTGGAACCCCTGTGGTGTACTGCCAGTGGGAATATGAAATGGTGCAGCCACTACGGAAAACGGAATGGAGGTTCCTTAAAAAACTAAAAATGGAACATGATCCAGGAATTTCAATTCTAGGTGTATATACCTGAAAGGATTGAATGCAGGGTCTCCAAGAGATATTTGTACACTTATTTTCACAGCAGCATTATTCACAATAGCCAAAAGATGGAAGCAACTCAAGTGTCCATCAATAGATTAATGGTTAAATAAAAGGTGCTATATACATACATTTTCAGCCTCAAAAAAGAAAAAAAATTTTGACACATGCTACAACATGGATAAACTTTGAGGACATAATGCTAAATGAAATGTCACAAAATGACCAATATTGTACATTTATTTTTTTTTAAGATTTTATTATTTATTTGACAGAGAGTGAGAGAGAGCACAAGTAGGGAGAGTGGCAGATGGAAGGAGAGGAAGAGGTAGGCTCCACACTGAGCAAGGAGCCAGATGCCAGCTCAATCTCAGGATCCCAGGATCATGACCTGAGCCAAAGGCAGATACTTTATGGACCTAGCCACCCAGGTACCCGGTATAATTACATTTATATGAGGTACCTACAGTAGTCAAAATCATAGAGACTGAAAGTAGAATAGTAGTCACCAGGGGCTATGAGAAGAGGGAATGGGGAATTATTTAATGGGTATTGAATTTCAGTTTTATAAAATACAAAGAGTGCTGGAGATTGGCTGCACAACAATGTGAGTTAACTTAGCGCTAGTGAATTTTATATTTAAGATTGATAAAGACAACACATTATATGTTATATATATTTTCCCACATATACTGTGGCATATGATACTACTATTTGGAGAAAGATTTGAATTTCTTTCACAAATGGATATACTACCATCCTTATACCACTAACTCTAAATAGAGTTCTAAAATAGGCATCAATTATGAAAAGCTATTTGATGTAAAAGAAAATTAGTTTTGTATTTTTATAAATCACTAACAGAAATTCCTTGCGTATATTGTTAAAATAAGTGGAATTACAATTTTTAATTTCTAAAATAATACCACAGCTTGAATAACAGACAATGAGAAAGCAATTTATTAAACTCAGAAATTATTTCCATTGGTCTAATAAAGGCAAAATGCACTCATCTTTTAGGTTGTAGCATGTTTTTTTTTTTAAAGATTTTATTTATTTATTTGAGAGAGAGAGAGACCGTGAGAGAGAGCACATGAGCGAGGAGAAGGTCAGAGAGAGAAGCAGACTCCCCGTGGAGCTGGGAGTCCGATGCGGGACTCGATCCCGGAACTCCGGGATCATGACCTGAGCTGAAGGCAGTCGTCCAACCAACTGAGCCACCCAGGAGCCCTGTAGCATATTTTTTTAAAGATTTTATTTATTTATTTGACACAAGTAGACAGAGAGGCATGCAGAGAGAGAGAGAGAGAGAGAGAGGAGGAAGCAGGCTCCCTGCTGATTAGAGAGCCTGATGCGGGGCTCGATCCCAGGACCCTGAGATCATGACCTGAGCTGAAGGCAGAAGCCCCAACCCACTGAGCTACCCAGGAGCCCCTGTAGCATGTTTTATAAATGTACTCGTTTTGATTTAAGGGGCTGTGACTGGAATATGACTGGCACAATGACATACTGTAAAATGGGAATATTAAGCTGTTTGGTATTTATTGAATATCCATTATGTACTTAACACTGATAGCTATAGGATGTTGGCTCTACTCTGAAGTAAGTGATTATATTCTAAGATGAACTGTCAAACAACTATAGGGCTAATTTTACTATGAGGTAGAATGTGGATACATGTATAATAGAAATATAAGGAAAATAGTATGGCAACACAAGAAAAGGGATGACTCACATTTCATTTGGAAGATCTGAAAAGGCTGCAAGGGAGTATCTGAAATGAGGCTTAAAGGTAAGTGGAATTTTGAGGGGAGAGAAACAATCAATGATACTGAAATAAGACAGTGTATGACATAATATAAATATGAGAACGGTGCTTATGCATCTGCAGTAAAGAGTGCATGAATGGAAAACTAAGGAATTTTGGCTTTAGTCTAATGTCACTATTTTCAAAAGTATGTTCCACAGAATCTAAGCAAAATCCTTCATTAACTAGTCCAATAATTTGGGAAGTTCTGCATATCACAGCCCAATACTGGATTTGAAAAATAACACACACCAGAATGTTAAAGTCTATGAAAAGTCCTGTGTTGGGAGACAATTCTCCATAGGTTTCTTGTGTTTCTGCATATGCTTCATTAAGAGGAATCGACTAGAACTCATACAGCAATTCAGCAATGTGGCAGGATACAAATTCAATGTACAGAAATCAGTGGCTTTCTTATACACTAACAATGAAAATACAGAAAGGGAAATTAGAGAATCGATTCCATTTACTATAGCACCAAGAACCATAAGATACCTGGGAATAAACCTAACCAAAGAGGTAAAGGATCTGTACTCGAGGAACTACAGAAGACTCATGAAAGAAATTGAAGAAGACACAAAAAGATGGAAGATCATTCCACGCTCTTGGATCGGAAAAATAAACATTGTTAAAATGTCTATACTGCCTAGAGCAATCTATACTTTTAATGCCATTCCGATCAAAATTCCACCGGTATTCTTCAAAGAGCTGGAGCAAATAATCCTAAAATATGTATGGAATCAGAAAGTGCTGATACTTTGGATACCATCATTACTGTGAATAATATAAAGTCCTTTAACTCTGACCCAGGAGTATCATCTCTTCTGCTAGGATCTATGAAACCATGGTAGTCTAACTCATTATCTTGTAAGTAATTAAACCCTCAGATCCTTCATAGGTCATGATACCCTAAAGTAAAAAATAACATTAAATTTTGTTTATCCTCAAGGTTCCCAAATTTAATTTTTCCCAACTATTCTTATTAATACTCTCCAGAGAGGTGCCTGGGTGGCTCAGCTGGTTAAGCGCCCGACTCATGATTTCAACTCAGGTCATAATCTCACGGTCCTGGGATTGAACCCTGTGCCAGCCTCTGGACTCAGTGGGGAGTCTGCTGGATATTCTCTCCCTCTGCTCCTCCTCTCAATTCATATATACATGTACTTTCTCTCTTAATTGAATACATCTTAAAAAAAAAAAACTCTCCAGGGGCGCCTGGGTGGCTCAGTGGGTTAAAGCCTCTGCCTTCGGCTCGGGTCATGATCCCAGGGTCCTGGGATCGAGCCCCATATCGGGCTTTCTGCTCAGTGGGGAGCCTGCTTCCCTTCCTCTCTCTCTGCCTGCCTCTCTGCCTACTTGTGATCTCTGTCTGTAAATAAATAAATAAAATCTTAAAAAAAAAACTCTCCAGAAAAAACTCTAGAAACTGTTTCAGAGGTAATAGGGAGAGTATACTATATGGATGGTGGCAAGTGAACCAGTTGAAAGTACTAATTCAAATGAAAGAGGTTACCCTGTCCCCTAAGAGGAGTGGGAAGGCTGAGAAATTCTTGTGAAGCTCATAGTCCAGGGGCATAGTCTCACTAAAAAACCGAGACCTAATCATAGGACCATAGAACATACCCATCCCACCTTATTAAAGGCCAATACAGCAGTTCATTTTAACCAGTACATCATGTCTGGCTACAAAACCAAAAGTAAAAAAAAAACATGATTTGAAGACACAGAGCAAGTATCATAACTAGACATGACAAGGATGTTGGAATTATCAGATTGGGAATTTCTTAAATCTATGGTTAATATGCTAATGGAACTAATGGATAATACAGCATGCAAAAACAAATGGGTACTGTAAAAAGAGAAGTAGAAATCCTAAAAAAGAATGAAAAAGAAATGCTGGAGATGAAAAACACTATAACAGAAAGAAAAATGCTTTTGATGGGCTTACCAGTACACTAGACATGGCTGAGGAAGAAATATCTCTGAGCTAGAGGATCTATTAACAGAATCCTCAAAAACTGAAAGGCAGAGAATAAAGACTAGAAAGAACAGAACAGAATATTCAACGACCATGGATCAACTACTACAAAAGATGTAACATACACATAATGGGAATACCAGAAGAACAGAGAAAGGAACAGAAGAAATACTTAAAACAGTAATGACTGAGAATTCCTCAAAGTAACATCTGACTCCACACCATAGATTCAGGAAGTTCCAAGAACATCAAGCAGAGTAAATGCCAAAAAATATACCCAGGCATATCATTTTGAACTATAGATATTCCAAGAAAAAAACAAAACAACAACAACCGGAAAGAAGCCAGAAAAATACAACAGCTTACTCATAGAAGAAGAGAGATAAGAATTACTACCAACTTCTCTTTAGAAACCATCCAAGGGAAAAAAAGAAACCATCCAAGGAAGAAGAGAGTGAAATATTTAAAGTGTGAAGAGAAAAAAAAACCACCAACTTAGAATTCTGCACCCTAAGAAATTATTCTTAGACAAACAAAAAACTAAAGGAATTTCATGCAAGAAATGTTAAAAGAAGTTCATAGAGACAAGGAAAATAAGAAAGGTTAGAAACTTGGATCCACATAAAGGAAGGGAGAACACTGAAGAAGAAAAAAATGAGAATAAAATACTTTTCTTTTTCTGTTTAAGATTTTAAGTAATCTTAATACCCAACATGGAGCTGAACTCATAACCCCGAGACCAAGAGCTGCACGGTCCACTGACATCATCAGCCAGGTGTCCCTATTTTTCTTATTCTAAATTTACCTAAAAGATGATAACAGTTTATTCAAAGTAATACCAACAATGTATTCAATTGTGTATGCATTTATGTATGTTTAAATATAACTGAAATAAGTGACAGAAATGATACAAGGGATGGGAGACAGAAGTTAGGAATATATATTTTTTATTTTACGTTACTCACACATCCCATGAAGAGGTATAATGTTATGTGAAAGTGGATGGGGGGTGGTGCCTGGGTGGCTCAGTTGGTTAAGTGTCCAACTCTGGATTTCAGCTCAGGTCATGATCTCAGGATTGTGAGATTGAAACCTGCGCTGGACTCTGCACTTGGTGTGGAGCCTGCTTGAGATTCTCTCCCTCCCTCTCTTCTGCCCCACTGCCAGCACTTGTGTGCATGCTCTTTCTCTTAAAAAAAAAAAAAAGTGGACTTGAATTAGCTATAAAGGTATGTTGCAAATTCTAGGGCAACCACTAAAAAAGGGGAAAAAATAGTATAGCTAATATGCTAAGAAAGGAAAGAAAATGAAATCACATAAAATGTTTAGCTACACAAAAGGCAGAAAAGGAATGGAAAATAAAAATAGAAACAATGACTAAGGACAACAAATAGAAAACAGTAATGAATAGAGTGCATATTAGTCCAACTGCATAAATAATCCAAATACATAAATAATATGAGTATCAATAGTCTAAACATAGGTTCAAAAAACAAGACCCAAGGGGCGCCTGGGTGGCTCAGTAGGTTAAGCCTCTGCCTTTGGCTCAGGTCATGATCTCAGGGTCATGGGATCAAATCCTGCATCGGGCTCTCTGCTTGGCAGGGAGTCTGCTTCCCCCTCCCTCTGCCTGCCTCTCTGCCTACTTGTGATCTCTCTCTGTCAAATAAATAAATAAATAAATCTTAAAACAACAACAACAACAAAACAAGATCCAAGTGTATGTTAACTACAAGAAACCCACTTTATTTTTATTTTTTTTTAAGAAACCAACTTTAAAAAGAGACATATACAGATGAAATATATGAATAATACATAGATTAAAAGGATGGAGGAAAATATACCCTGCTAACACTAATCAGAAGAAAACAGGAATAGCTGTATTAACTTTAGATGGAGCAGATTTCAAAATATGGAGTTATTAGAGATTAAAAAGGGCATTACATGATGATCAAGGGGTCAATTCTCCAAAAAGACATAACAATCTTTACTATGTATGTGCCTAACAACAGTGTCAAACTATGTGAGACAAAATCTAACAGACCTGAAAGGAGAAATAGATGAATCAACTATCATAGTTGGAGACTTCAATAGCCCTCTTCAACACCCAATGGAGAGATCAGCAGGCAAAAAATCAGTAAGGATATGGCTGAACTCAATACCACCTTCAATTAACTAGATATAATTGATATCTACAGACTAACTTCACCCAAAAAAGCACAATTCACATTCTTCTCAAACTCACACGAAACAGTCACCAAGACAAACCACATTATGGGCTATAAAACACACCCTAACAAATTTAAAGTATAGAGATCATACAATGTTGGACCCTTAGACAATAATGGAATTGAACTAGAAACCATAACAGAAAAAGAACTAGAAAATCCCCAAATACATGAAAATTAAATGATACATTTCTAATTAACACATGGTCAAGGACAAAATCTCAAGAAAACTTCAGAAAGGTTTGGAACTAAATGAAAAGGGAAACACAACATATCAAAATCTGTGGGGTAGAGCAAAAAAGGGCTAGAGGGAAATTTATAACACTGAATGCATATATGAGGAAAAATATCTATATCAATAATTTAAGTTTCCCCCTTGGGAAACCAAAGAAAAGTACAAATTAAATCCAAACTTAGCAGACAATAATAAGAATTAGAGCAGAAATAAACAAAATTGAAAATAGTCAATGGAAAAATCAATGAAACCAAAAGCTTGTTCTTTGAAAAGGTCAAAGAAATATGTAAGTGTATGGCCAAACTAAGAAGAAGAGAAGACAACAAATACTAGTATCAGACATGAAAAAGAGGATACCACTATAGATCCTATATGGACATTAAAGGGATAGTATAAAAAATCTACAAGCAATGCTATGTTTACAAATTTTATAACCTACATGTAATGGACCAGTTCTTTGAAAGACACGATTTGCCAAAACTCATACAAAAAGAAATTAAAAAATCTGAATAGGCCTATATCTATTAAAAAAGCTGAACCAAAAATAATAACCCTCCAAAATAGAAAGCACCAGACTCAGATGAGTTCAATGGTAAAGTCTATGAACATATAAAGAAGAAATTATACCAATTTCTACAATCTCTTTCAGAAGATAGAGCAGAAGGAATCTCTGTCTCTGTCTCTCTCTCTATGCAAAAATAAATAAATAAAACTTGGAAAAAGGGGCAACTGAGTGGCTCAGTTAGTTGAGCAGCCGACTCCTGGTTTCAGCTCAGGTCATGATCTCAGGGTAGTGAGATCAAGCCCTGTCTCGGGCTCTATGCTCAGAAGGGAGATGGCTTCGAATTCTTTCTTTCTCTCTCTCTCCTCTGCCCCTCCCCCTGCTCTCCCTCTCTAAAAGTAAGTAAATAAATCTTTAAAAAAGAAGATAAGCATAGGGAATACATGCAGCTCGATCTATGATGCCAGCATTATCTTCATATCCAAAACAGACAAAGACATAAGAAAACCATAGATTGATGTCTCTCATGAATACAGATGCAAGAACTCTAAACAAAATATTAGCAAATTAAATAAATAATGTACAAAAAGAATTATACACCACAACCAAGGAGGACTTAATTCCAAGCATGCAAGGGTGGTTCAATACCCAATTAATACAAAGAAACAACAAGTGTTGGTGAAAAGGTGGAGAAAAAGGAACCCGTTTGCACGGTTAGTGGCAGTGCAAACTAGTACAGCCACTGTGGAAAAGTATATGGAGATTTCTCAAAAAGTTAAAAATACAACTACCCTATGATCCAGTAATTGTACCACTGGGTATTTACCCCAAAAATACAGAAACACCAATTCAAAGGGATACATGCACCTCTATGTCTGTAGCAGCATTATTTACAGCAACCAAGGTATAGAAACAGCCTAAGAGTCCATTAATATACAAATGGATAAAGAAGATGTAGTACATATGTATGTGGTATATGTATGCATTGGAATGTAATTCAGCCATAAAAATGAATGAAATCTTGTCATTTGCAAAGACATGGATGGAACCAGAGAGCCTAATGCTAAGTCAAATAAGTTAGCCAGAGAAGGATAAATACCATATTTCAGTCACATGTGGAATCTGAAAAATAAAACAAATGAGCAAAGGAAAAAAAGAGACAAACCAAGAAACAGACTCTTAACAGTAGAGAACTAATGGTTACTAGAAGGGAGGTGGGTGGGAGGGGTGGGTGAAATAGGTGTTGGGGATTAAGGAGTGCACTTGTGATGAGCACTGTAGGATGTATGGAATTGATGAATCATTATGTACATCTGAAACTAATATAGTACTGTATGTTAACTATATTAGAATTAAGACAATTAAAAATCAATTAATGCAACCTATCATAATAGGCTAAAAAGAACCATATTATCTTATCAATGGATACAGGAAAAACATTTGACAGATTCCAAACCTATCCATGATAAAATCTCTCAGTAAACTAGGATTAGAGGGGAGCTTCCTCAACTTGATAAAGAACATCTACCAAAATACTACAGCTAACATTATAGTTAATGATAAGAAACTACATGTTTTTCTACTAAGTTCAGGTACAAGAATGGCCTTTGTTACAAACCCTTTGGTACAAGAATGGCCTTTATCATCAATCCCTTTTTTTTTTTTTAAAGATTTTATTTATTTATTTGACAGAGAGAAATTACAAGTACACTGAGAGGCAGGTAGAGAGAGAGAGAGAAGGAAGCAGGCTCCCTGCTGAGCAGAGAGCCCGACGCGGGACTCGATCCCAGGACCCTGAGATCATGACCTGAGCCGAAGGCAGCGGCTTAACCCACTGAGCCACCCAGGCGCCCCTATCATCAATCCTTTTTAACATCATCCTAGAAGTTCTAGTTAATGCAAGAAGGCAAAAATGAAATAAAAGGAATATATCTGGTAAGGAAGGAAAAAAAACTGCCTTTGTTCATAGATGACATGATTATCTATGTAAAAGATCTAAAAGAATCAATCAAAATAACTCTTGTAATAAGCGATTATACCAAGGTGGCATGATACAAAATTTAATATACAAAAGTCAATTGTTTTCATATGTAGGAATATTGAACAAGAGAAATTTTATCTTATTTATTTATTTTTAAAGATTTTATTTATTTATTTGACAGAGAGAGATCACAAGTAGGCAGAGAGGCAGCCAAGAGAGAGAGGAAGGGAAGCAGGCCCCCTGCTGAGCAAAGAGCCCGATGTGGGACTCGATCCCAGGACCCTGAGATCATGACCTGAGCCGAAGGCAGTGGCTTAACCCACTGAGCCACCCAGGTGCCCCAAGAAATTTTAAATAAAAAACAATACCATTTACATTAGCATCCCCCCACATTTTGTTAGTATAAATCTAACAAAGTATGTACAAGATCAATATGAGGAAAACAAAACTCTGATAAAAAGAAATTAAAGAACTAGCAAGGGGTGCCTGGGTGGCTCAGTTGGTTAAGCAGCTGCCTTTGGCTCAGGTCATGACCCCAGGGTCCTGGGATAGAGATATGCATTGTGCTCTTTGCTCAGTGGGGAGCCTGCTTCTCCCTCTGCCTGCCACTTCCCCTGCTGTGCTCTCTCTCTCACAAATAAATAAAAATCTTTAGAAAAAAAGAACTAGTGAAATGGAGAGGTATTTTACTTTCAAGGATAGGAAGACTCAATATTGTCAAGATGGCTTCCCAGCTTCATCTATACATTCAATGAATCCTGTCAAAATCCCACCATTTATGTTTGTAGATATTGACAAAGTGATTCTAATATTTACATGGAGAGGAAAGACTCAGAATAACCAACACAATACTGAAGGAGTACAAAATTGGAAAACTGTCACTACCCAGCTTCAAGCTATGGTAAAAAACAAATATATCAATAGCACAGAACAGCACAGAACAGAAAGCTCAGAAATAGACCCACATAAATATAGTCTACTGATCACTGACAAAGAAAAAAGGCAATTAATGGAAAAAGGGGGAGCCTAGGTGGTTCAGTCAGTTAAGCATCAGATTCCTGATTTCAGTTCAAGTCATGATCTCATGTCCCCACACTTTCTCATCCTCTCTCTCTTCTCTAAAAATAAATAAATTAAGGGATACCTGGGTGGCTCAGTCAGTTAAGCATCTGCCTTCCCTGATCTCCCTGATCAGCAGGGAGCCTGCTCTTCCCTTTCCCTCTGCTGCTTCCCCAGATTGTGCTCTCTCTCTCTGACAAATAAATTAACATTTTATAAATAAATAAATAAATAAATAAATAGAATTAATTTAAAACTAAAAAAAAATGGATAAAGGACAGCCTTTTCAACAAATGTTGTTAAAACAACTAGACATCCACAAGCTTAAATAAATAAATAAATAACTCACATACTCTAGACACAGAACTTATACTTTTCATAAAAATTAATTCAAAGTGGATCATAGACATAAATACGAAAGGAAAAAATATAAAACTCCTAGAGGGTAACATAGGAGAAAACCTAGATGACTATGGATATAGTGATGACTTCTTAGATACAATACCAAAGACATGATCCATGACAGAAATAACTGATAAGTAGTACTTCCTTAAAATTAAAAGCTTCTGCTTGGTGAAAAACAAAGTCAAGAGACTGAGATGACAAACCACAGACAAAAAATTTGCAATACACACATCTGATAAATGACTATTCTCTAAGATATGCAAAGAACTCTTAAAATTCAACAATAAGAGAACAAATGAGCTGATTAAAAAATGGGCCAAAGACCTTAACAAGCATCTCATTAAAGAAGATGTATGAATGGTAAATAAGCTTTTGAAAATATTCTCTAAGAAGGAAATAATCAATAAAACTAAGAGGCAGCCTATGGAGTAAGAGAAGATACTTGCAAATAACATTATCTGATAAAGGGTTAGCATCCAAAATCGATAAAGAATTTATCAAACTCACCCCCCCCAAAAATAATCCAGTTAATAAATAAATAGACATTTTCCCAAAGAAGACATGCAGATGGCTAACCGACACATGGAAAGATGCTCAACATCACTCATCATCAGGGAAATACAAATCAAAACAACAATGAGATATCATCTCACACTGGTCAGAATGGCTAAAATTAACATTACAAGGAAAAAACAGGTGTTGGCAAGGATGTGGAGAAAGGGGAATCCTCTTACACTGTTCATGAGAATGCAAACTGGTGCGGACACTCTGGAAATCAGCTTGGGGGTTCCTCGAAAACTTAAAAATAAAACCAACCTATTATCCAGCAATTATACAACTAGATACTCATCCACGGGATACAAAAATACAGATTTGAAGGGGTACATGCACCCTGATGTTTAGAGCAGCATTAGCAATTATAGCAAAACTATGGAAAGAACCCAAACATGCATCAATTGATGAATAGATAGAGAAGATGTGGTAGAAGATGGAATATAACTCAGCCATTAAAAAGCATGAAATCTTGCCATTTGCAATAATCTGGATGGAACTAGATGTGTATCATGCTAAGCAAAATAAGCCAGTCAGAGAAGACAAATGCCATATGATTTCACTCCTATGTCGAATTTAAGAAATAAAACACATGAACATATGGGAAGGGGAAAAATAGTGAAACAAACCAGAAGAGACTCTTAATGGTAGAAAATAAACTGAAGGCTGATGGAGGGAGGAAGGTGGGGGATGGGCTAGATGGCAGATGGTTATTAAGGAGGGCACTTGTTATGAGGAACACTAGGTGTTGTATGTAAGTGAAGCATCACTGAATTCTACCCCTGAAACTAATATTTCACTGTATGTTAACTAAAAATTAAATTAAAAATTGAAAAAATAAGTTTTCTTTACCTATTTTTAGAAAAAAGAAAGAAGGTGCTCTATATGATGTGTCATCAGGGAAATACAAATTAAAAAAATAATAGTAAGATACCACTACACGACTATTAGAAAGGCCAAAATGCAGAATACTGACAACACCAGATACTGATGAGTATGTGCAGTAACAGAGACCCTAATTTATTGTTCTTGGGAATGAAAAATGATACAGCCAGGTTTGAAGATTGGCAGTTTCTTACAAAACTAAACATACTCTTATCATATGATCCAGCAACTGCACTCCTTGATATTTACCCAAAGGAGTTAGAAACTTACATCTGCACAAAAGCCAATATATGGAAGTTTATGAGGAGTTGTAATCATAATTGCTGAAATTTGGAGGCAATCAAGATGTCTTTTAACACATGAAATGTATAAAGAAACTCTGGTATATTCAGGCAATAGAATATTATTCAGCACTACAAAGAAATGAGCTAGCTATCAAGTCATGAAAAAACAAGCAGA
The DNA here is from genome assembly GCF_964662115.1 of Mustela nivalis. NCBI lineage: Eukaryota > Metazoa > Chordata > Mammalia > Carnivora > Mustelidae > Mustela > Mustela nivalis. Next base: position 63,217,103 of record NC_139040.1, on the reverse strand, counting down.
AGCTTTTAGTACTTATTAGTAAGTGAAAGAAGTCAATGTGAAAAGTCTACATACTCTATGATTGTAACTATATGATACTTTGGAAAAGGTAAAACATGGAAATGGTAAAAATCTCAGTGGTTAACAAGGGTTGGGGGGAGGGATGAATTGGCAGAGTATGGAGGATTATTAGGACAGTGAAAACACTCTTTACAATACCATACTGATGGAGATGTATCATGATATATTTGTCTAAGCCAAGAGAATATACAAGAACACAAGTGAATACAGGTACAAGGGACACCTGGGTGGCTCAGTCAGTTAAGCATCTGCCTTTGGCTCAGATCATGATACCAGAGTCCTGGGATGGAGCCCCACATCAGGTTCCCTGCTCATAGGGGAGCCTGCTTTTCCCTCTCCCTCTGCCTGCCACTCCCTCTGCTTGTGCAATCACTCTGTTTCAAATAAAATTTTTAAAAGAAACTGGAAAAAAATAACAGGTGCAAAAAGTCATGATTGACAGAGCCAAAGGGTATGAGATGCAGAACACAGGAAAAGGGCTAAGTTCTGAACAAGAAGATTCTCCACTAAGTCAGGAAACAAGAGGGCAGACAGGTACCTAATTCTAAGAACTATAATGTGGCATAGTGGTGGGATTTATACTGTGCTTTAAAAAGTTACTTGATAAATTGTAGAATTAAAACTGGTTAAAATAGTAACATTTGTATTATACATGGTTTAACAAAATAAAAAACTACAAAACCTACTTGATTACCATCCATTTTCTATATTCTAACAGGTTAGCCTTGACCATTATATTTCATTGGCAACTCAAGTTCAGCTTTTATTTCACTAACTATTCTAGATCTCATATAAGGTAAATCCTATTTAAAACTTCTTGTGGCCAGGGGCGCCTGGGTGGCTCAGTGGGTTAAGCCTCTGCCTTCAGCTCAGGTCATGAACCCAGGGTCCTGGGATCGAGCCCTGAACTGGGTTCTCTGCTCAGCGGGGAGCCTGCTTCCCTCTCTCTCTGCCTGCCTCTCTACCTACTTGTGATCTCTCTCTGTCAAATAAATAAATAAAATCTAAAAAACAAACAAACAATCAAACAACTTCTTGTGGCCAGAAGGAGTTAAGATGATAGACGAGTAGGGGGCCCCAATTTCATCTGGTCCCTGGAATTCAGCTCAATAGTTATCAAATCATTCTGAACACCAGCAAAATCAACCAGAGATCTGAGAAGAGAATTGCTGTAATTCTATAAATTGAAAAGTGACCACTTTTTGCAAGGTAGGAGGTGCAGAAATGTGAACCCAGGGCAATATATGGGAAGATAAATCTCAGAGGAAGAAGCTTCCTTAACTCAGCTACCAGAAAGTATTATAAGCATCAGAGGGCAAAATCAGAACTTTTAGAAATTTGCTACAGGGGGAACATCCCTGCCTTAAAGGTGCTCAAGTGGTGAAGCAAGGCAGAATTCCAGGTGGGAAAGGGTTATCTCAGGATCCCCAGGTCACAAGAATAAAGGGGGTGCCTGAGTGCGATAGAGTTCCCAAGCACCAGAGCAGGGAAGCTAGCTGCAATAGCAAGCCTAGGAGCTGGCATACTTTTATTTTATAACGATTTTGTTAATTTGAGAGAGAGGGAGAGAGAGATAGCATGAGAAGAGGGAGCTGCAGGCAGAGAGAGAAACAGGCTCCCCACTGAGCAAGAAGCACGATGAGGGATTCAATCCCAGGACCTGAGCTGAAGGCAGATGCTTAAAGGACTGAGTCACCCAGGCATCCCTAGGAGATGGCTTTCTGCTTGATGTTGCCATAAACTGCAAACTACTGATGAACTACTGCACAGTCAAGTGACTGTTCTCCAGGCAAGGGTCAAACAAAAGATAGAAGCATGGCAAGATGCCCCTCCTTCCCCTGGGAGGAATAGTACAGGTCTGTACCACATGAGTCTGTAAAGTTTGGAGACTCCAAATGGGGTAGTGTGCCTGAGATAAAAAACCTCAGTCATAGGCTGGGTGAATAGAGTTCAGACAGAAACCAGGGAAACAAGAGTGATTGAATGCTTTTCTGTGAGGGCTCAATGAAGAATGGGAGTTGTAAACGTTTAGCTCCAGGTCCAGAGATCAGGGTGCTGCAATTTTTATGCTCCCCATTGGTGATGAAAGCCTTTGGGTAGCAAAACAGCACCACATAGTGCAATCTGGGAGCGGCTCACACTGAGCCTGGCCTCCTGGCAGAGGGGCAATTCTTGTCTCATTTTTTTTCTTATTTTTTTTTTTTTTTTTTTTTTTTTAAAGATTTTATTTATTTATTTGACAGAGAGAAATCACAAGTAGATGGAGAGGCAGGCAGAGAGAGAGAGGAAAGCAGGCTCTCTGCTGAGCAGAGAGCCCGATGCGGGACTCGATCCCAGGACTCTGAGATCATGACCTGAGCCGAAGGCAGCGGCTTAATCCACTGAGCCACCCAGGCGCCCCCTTTTTTTTTTTTTTTTTAAAGATTTTATTTATTTATTTGACAGAGAGAAATCACAAGTAGATGGAGAGGCAGGCAGAGAGAGAGAGGAAAGCAGGCTCTCTGCTGAGCAGAGAGCCCTTTTTTTCTTATTTTGTTTTGTCTCTGTTTTTCCTGATCTGCTTTGTATTTTTCTGGTGCTGTTTTTGCTTTTCTGCCTTTTCTCCCTCTTTTATCTAATCTTTTCTGGACATAATGACAAGACAGAGAAACTTACTCCAAAAGAAAGAACAGGAGGCAGTACTCACTATCAGGGATTTAATTAATATGGATAGAAGTAAGATGTCAGAACTAGAATACAGAACAACGATTATAAAGATACTAGTTAGGCTTGAGAAAAGCATAGGAGAATCCCATATTGGAGAAATAAAAGAACTAAAATCTAATCAGGCCAAAGTAAAACATGCTATTCCTGAGATGCAGTAAAAAATGGAGGCTCTAACTGCTAGGATAAACAGGCAGAAGAGTCAGTGATATAAAAGACAAAATGATGGACAATAAGAAACTTGAGAAAAATCAACTACTAGATCATGAAGGGAGGATTTGAGAAATCAGTGATACCATAAAGTGAAATATTAGAATAACATGGGTCCAAGAAGATGGGAGAGGGAGAGAGGGAGGGGCAGAAGGTTTATTTGAAGAAATTAGAGCTGAGAACTTCCCTAATCTGAGGAACGAATAGGCATTCAAGTCCAGAGGCACAGAGAATCCCCATCAAAAATCAACAAAAATAGATCAATACCTCAACATATAATTGTGAAGTCTGCAAATTTCAGAGATAAAGAGAAAATCCTAAAAGCAGCTCTGGACAAGAGGTCCCTAACCTACAAAGGTAGACACACGAGGCAGAGAGCAGACCTGTCCAAAGAGACCTGGCAGGCCAGAAAGGACAGGCATGATATATTCAATGTGCTAAATGAGAAAACATGTAGCCAAGTATACTTTATCCAGCAAGGCTGTCATTCAGAATGAAGGAGAGATAGTCTCCAGGACAAACAAAAACTAAAGGAATTTGTGAACACTACATCAGCTCTACGAAAAATATTAAAGGGGATCCTTTGAGCAAAGAGAGATCCCAAAAGTAACAAAGACCAAAAAGAATCAGGGAAAATCTACAAAAACAGTGACTTTACAAGTAATACAACGACACTAAGTTAATATTTTTCCATAATTAGTCTGAATGGGGGTGCCTGAGTGTCTAAGTCATTAAGCGTCTGCCTTCGGCTCAAGTCATGATCGCAGGGTCCTGGGATTGAGCCCTGTATTGGGCTCCCTGCTCTGCGGGAAGCCTGCCTCTCCCTCTCCCACTCCCCCTGCTTGTGTTCCCTCTCTACCTGTGTGTCTCTCTGTCAAATAAATAAAATGTTTTAAAAAAATAATTACTCTGAATGTAAATAGACTAACTGTGCCAATCAAAAGACACAGGGTTATCACACTGGATTAAAAAACAAGGTCCATCAATATGCTGTCTACAGGAGACTCATTTTACACCCAAAGACACCTCCAAATTATAAGTGAGGGGGTAGAGGACCATTTATCATGCTAACAGACACCAAAAGAAAGCTGAAGTAGCCATACGTATATCAGACAAACTATGTTTTAAACCAAAGACAGCAATAAGAGATGGATAAGGAAAGTATATCATAATAATCTATCAAAAAAAAGAATTAACAATTGTAAATATTTATCCTAACTTGCCAGTAGACAATTATATAAACCAATTAATAGAAAAATTAAAGGAACATATTTATAATAATACAATAATAGTAGGGGACTTTAACACCCAACTTACAGCAACAGGCGGATCAACAAGGAAAAAAGGGCTTTGAATGACACACTGAACCAGATGGACTTCACAGATACATTCAGACCATTCCATCCTAAAGCAACAGAATACAGAGTCTTCTCAAGTGCAAAGGGAACATTCTCCAGAAGAGATGACATATAGGGTTACAAATCAGGTCTCAGCTGGTACAAAAACACTGAGATTATTCTGTACATATTTTCAGACCACAGTGCTTTAAAACTTGAACTCAATCACTATGGAAAATGGGGAAGGAACACAAATATGTGGAGCTTAAAGAGTGTCCTACTGAAGAATGAATAGGTCAACCAGGAAAGTAAAGAAGAATTTTAAAAATACAAGGAAACAAATAAAAATGAATACACAACAGCTCAGAACCTTTGGGATGCAGCAAGGATGATCCTAGGAGGGAAGTATATAGCAATACAAGTCTTTCTGAAGAAATCAGAAAGGTCTCAACTACACAACCTAACCTTACCCCTAAAGGAGCTGAAGAAAGAACAGCAAATAAAGCCTAAATCCAGCAGGAGAAGAGAAATAATAAAATTAGAATCAGAAATCAATGAAACAAATCATTCGGCATAATCTCTTCCAGTCCTGTCCATGTTGCTACAAAAGTTCGGTATTCATCCTTTCTGATGGAGTATATACTCCATAGTGTATATGGACCACATCTTCCTTATCCATTCGTCTGTTGAAGGGCATCTTTGTTCTTTCCACAGTTCGGCGACCGTGGCCATTGCTGCTATAAACATTGGGGTACAGATGGCCCTTCTTTTCACTACATCTGTATCTTTGGGGTAGGGAGATGGAAAGGAGAAGGGAGTTGAAGGAAATTGGAGGGGGAGGTGAACCATAGAGACTGTGGACTCTGAAAAACAAACTGAGGGTTTTGAAGGGGCAGGGAGTGGGAGGTTGGGGGAGCCAGGTGGTAGGTATTGAGGAGGATACATATTGCTTGGAGCACTGGGTGTGGTGCAAAAACAATGAGTTCTGTTACGCTGAAAAGAAATTAAAAAAATATATATATATATATATAAGAGTAGACCATAGCTCCCTGTCATTAGCATAGACTATCTTTTTTTGTACATTTATTTATTTATTTGGGAGAAAGAGAGCAGAGGGAGGGTCAAAGCAAGAGGGAGAAAAGCAGACTCCTTGCTGAGCATGAAGCCAGACGTGGGGGGGGGGGAAATCAATGAACAAATCAAAGAGAATGAAACAAATCATAAGAGACTCTTAAGCTCACAAAACAAACTAAGGGTTGTCGGGGGGGAGGCGGGTAGGGAGAGGGAGGTGGGGTTATGGACATTGGGGAAGAAGGTATGTGCTACGGTGAATGCTGTTAAGTGTGTAAACCTGGTGATTCACAAACCTGTACCCCTGGGGCTAATAATACATCATATGTTTATAAAAAATATAAAAATGTATAAAAAAATTAAAAATATGTATTATATGTTAATAAAAATAATAAATTTTTTCAAAAAATTTTAAAAAAGAAAAAGAAATCAGTGAAACAAATCAAAAAAAAAGTAGAACAGATCAAGGAACTAGGAGCCAGTTCTTTGAAAGAATTAGTAAGATTGAAAAACCTTTAGCCAGATGTATCATAAAGAAAAGAGAGGGGCGCCTGGGTAGCTCAGTGGGTTGAGCCGCTGCCTTCGGCTCGGGTCATGATCTCAGGGTCCTGAGATTGAGTCCCATATCGGGCTCTCTGCTCAGCAGGGAGCCTGCTTCCCTCTCTCTCTCTGCCTGCCTCTCTACCTACTTGTGATCTCTCTCTGTCAAATAAATAAATAAAATCTTAAAAAAAAAAAGAAAAGAGAAAGGACCCAAATAAATATAACCATAAACGAAAAAGCAGAGAACATAATCAACACTACAGAAATACAAACAATTATAAGAGAATATTATGAGCAATTATATACCAGCAAATTAGGCAATCTGGAAGAAATCGATGTATTCATTGAAACCTATAATCTACCAAAACTGAAACTGGAAGAAAAAGAAACCCTGAACAGACCTATAACTAGCAAAGAAATTAAAGCAGTAATCAAAAGACTCCCAACAAACAAGAGCCCAGGGCCAGATGGCCTCCCAGCAGAAATCCACCAAACATTTAGAGAAGAATTAATACCTATTCTTCTGAAGCTGTTTCAAGAAGTAGAAAGGGAAGGAAAACTTCCAAACTCATTCAGTGATGGAAGTATTATTTTAATCTGAAACCAAAGACCCCATTAGAAAGGAGAATTACAGACTAATATCCCTGATGAACATGGATGCAAAAATTCTCAATACTAATGGGATCCAATAGTACATTAAAAGGATGATTCATCACGCCCAAGTGGGATCTATTCCTAGTCTATAAAGTTGGTTCAACACCCACAAATCAATCAATGTGATACACAATCGTAATAAACAGACAAGAACCATATGATCTTCTAGATAGTTGCAGAAAAGCATTTAAGAAAATTCAGCATCCTTTCATAATAAAAACTCTCTGCATTGCAGGAGTGCCCCAGGAGGGGCACCTGGGTGGCTCAGTGGGTTAAAGCCTCTGTCTTCAGCTCAGGTCATCATCCCAGGATCCTGGGATCAAGCCCCACATTGGACTCTCTGCTTCAGTAGGGAGCCTGCTTACCCGCTCCCCACCCCCATCTCTCTCTGCCTGCCTCTCTGACTACTTGTGATCTCTGTCTGTCATATAAATAAATAAAAACTTTAAAAAGAAACAAAACCCACAGCAAATATCCTCAAGAGGGAAAAGCTGAGAGCTTTTCCCTGACGGTCAGGAACACAAAAGGGATGTCTACTGTCACCACTGTTGTTCAACATAGTACTAGAAGTCCCAGCCTCAACAGACAGAAAACAAAAAGAAATAAAAGGCATCAAAATCAGCAAAGAAGAAGTCAAATTTTGATTCTTCATATATGACATGATACTCTATGTTAAAAACTCAAAGACTCCATGCAAAAATTGCTAGAACTCACAGGAATTCAGCAAAGTGGTTGGATAATCAATGCACAGAACTCAGCTTCATTTCTACATACTAAAAATGAGGCAGAAGGAAGAGAAATCAAGGAATCAATCTCATTTACAATTGTACCAAAAACCGTAAGATTTCTAGGAATAAACCCAACCAAGAAGCTAAAGGATCTGTGTACTCTCTAAACTATAGAACACTCATGAAAGAAACTGAGGAAGACACACACAAAAAATGGAAAAACAAAACGAAACAAACAAAACAAAAAAAAAGGAAAAACACTCCATGTTCATGGATTGGAAGAACAAATATTGTGAAAATGTCTATGCAATGAATGTATATTCAATGCAATCCCTATCAAAATACAATAAACATTTTTCACAGAGCTGGAAGAAATAATACTAAAATTTGTATGGAACCAGAAAAGACCCTGATCAGCCAAAATAATGTTGAGAAAGAAAACCAGCTGGAAACATCTCAATTCCAGAGTTCAAACTGTATGACAAAGCTGTAATCAACAAGACAGCATTGGGCACCTGGATGGCTCAGTCTGTTAGCATCTGCCTGTGGCTCAGGTCCTGATCTCAGATTCCTGGGATGGAGTTCCGCATCAGGCTCCTTGCTCAGCGGGGAGTCTGCTTCTCCCTTTGCTTATGCTGCTTATGCTTGCTCACTCTCCTCTCTCAAACAAATAAACAAAATCTTTAAAAAAATCATCAAAAAAAATCAAGACAATATGGTACTGGCACAAAAACAGACACACAGATCAATGGAACAGAACAGAGAGCCCAGAAATGGACCCTCAACTCCATGATCAACTAATCTTCGACAAAGCAGGAAAGAATGTCCATTGGAAAATATACAGTCTCTTCAACAAATGGTGTTGGGAATACTGGACAGCCACACGTAGAAGCACGAAACTGGACCATTTCCCTACACCACACACAAAAATAGACTCAAAATGAATGAAAGACCTCAATGTGAGACAGGAATCCATCAAAATCCTAGAGGAGAATATAGACAGCAACCTCTCTGACCTCAGCTACAGCAACTTATTCCTAGATGCATCACCAAAGGCAAGGGAAGCAAGAGCAAAAATGAATTATTAGGACTTCATCAGGATAAAAAGTTTTTGGCCAGCAAAGGAAACAGTCAACAAAACCCAAAGAAAACTGACCGAATGGGATAAGATATTTGCAAATGACATATCCAATTTAAAAAATCTATAAAGAATTTATCAAACTCAACACCCAAAGAACAAATAATCCAATCAAGAAACAGGCAGAAGACATCCAAATAGTCAACAGACACATGAAAAAGTGCTCAACATCACTCGGCATCAGGGAAATACAATTCAAAACCACAATGAGATACCACCTCACACCAGCCAGAATGGCTAAAACTAACAAGCCAGGAAACAACAGATGATGGCAAGGATGCACAGAAAGAGGAAACCTCCGGGGATGTAAGCGAGGGCAGACACTGTGTTAAATAGTACGGAGGTTCCTCAAAAAGTTGAAAATAGAGCTATCCTATGAGACAGCAATTGTACTACTGGGTATTTACCACAAAGATATAGATGTAGTGATGAAAGGGGGCCCCTCACCCCAATGTTTATAGCAGCAATGTCCACCAGAGCCAAACTATAGAAAGAGTCCAGATGTCCGGGGTACCTGGGTGGCTCAGTTGATTAAGTGGCTGTGTTCTGCTCAGGTTATGATCCCAGGGTCATGGGATTGAGCCCCACATCAGACTCCCTGCTCAAGAGAGAGCCTACTTCTCCCTCTCCCTGCCTCTTTGCCTACTTGTGCTCTCTCTGTCAAATAAACAAGTAAACTCTTAAAAAAAAAAGTCTAGGAGAAGAGGGGCAAGATGGCAGAGAAGTAAGAGACCCTGTTTTAACTGGTCCCCTAAAGTGAGCTAATTATGGACCAGAACACTCTGAATACCCATGAAATCAGCCCGAGATATAAGATTATACACTTCTGGATCTCTATGGGGGCAGAAGACACCAGCGGAGAGGTGAAGCGGAGTGGGAACGATTGGACTGATATCGGAGGATAAAGAGAAGGGTGAGGGAGCTACCAGAACCAACCCACTGGAAAATAACACCCCAATACGAAAGTGCCTTGTGATTGTGGACCAGCATTAACTTGGAGTCTGGTTAAGGCACTCAAAAAGAGCAAAAGATCTTAAGAGTCAACTGCTGGAATTGAGCAGTCACGGACATGGGCCTAAGCCCACAGACCCAGGACGGTTACTGCGAGTGACCACCCGTGCCAGAGAGAGTGCGGCGAAGCCTCCAGGCTGTGGTCCCTGAGCCCCAGGCTTTCCACTGCTTGCACCACTGCTCAGCTAGGTGCACTTCCACCAGTGCATGTGAGGCAGATCCAGCGCTCTTTAGAATCACAGCCTTTTGCACTCTGCGTGTACTTCGCAACCGGGATCTGAACCATGCTCCCACCTGCACCTGAGAGAGCTCCATGTGGGCGCTAGCCAATGGTCTCAGGACTGGCCAAGAGTCTGAACACTCTCAGCCCAGGCTTGAAAAATTCACCGCACTATCTCTGGTTGGGATCTCTCCTCCCTGTGAAGCCCTGAGGTCTGGTCCCCAGACAGCAGTCCCGGCAAAGGCAGCCATTGGAATCAGGCTCCCTGGACCAATATCACTCATGGTTTTAGTGGCACAGGGGTGCACAGATAAGCGGGCGCTTTGGGCAACCCCTGAGACAGTGGCTGGAGATGTGCAATGCCTGTGGGAGGTTGCACGGCTCAGCAGAGTTTGCAGAGCGGGAGTCTGTGTGTTCTGGACCACCCACAGGGGAGCAGACTGAGGATTCTCTCCAAGACGGAGGTCTGGGTGCTTTCCACTAAACCTCTGAAAAGCCGCAAAGAGCCGCCAAAAACAAAAAACTCCAGAGAACAAAACCCTGAAAAACCAAATTCCACAGAGTGCAGCCCCTCAATAGGGAGCAGGAGGACTCAACCCAAGCAAGACTGACTGAAAAACAACGCGGCAGGTCCCTCCCCCAGAAAGCCAGCCAAAAGAACGAGGACAACCACCACAGGGTCCCCATAAAACTTTAAAACTCCAATATTGGGGGAAAACAAGGTATTAAGCTCCTGGTATTACCCTAAAAACCTATATATCTCATAGATACATCTTTTATTTTTAATTCATTCTCACTATTCTTGTTCTTTTTAATTTTTTAACCTATTTACCATTACAACTAGAGGTTCAATATAACATATTCCACAATAACCTTTTAACTGGAACTTTTCTCATACATATACATGTGGTTTTCTTTTGCTTTTCTATTTTTTTAACATACATATAGATATAATCTTCAAGGTAATCCTCTTTCCCTAAACATACTAACCATATATATATATATATATATATATATATATATATATATATATTAAGTTTAATATCCCTTTATCTCTACAAAGTTGAGTCCTTTAACAAAGATATTAAGATACACCCAGGAAGGGGCACCTGGGTGGTTCAGTGAGTTAAAGCCTCTGCCTTTGGCTCAGGTCATGACCTCATCTCAGGTTCCTGGGATTGAGCCCCGCATTGGGCTCTCTGCTCAGCGGGAAGCCTGCTTTCCCTTCTCTCTCTGCCTACTTGTGTCTTTCAAATAATATAAATAAATAAAATCTTTCAAATAAATAAATAAAATCTTTAAAAAACTGATACATCCAGGATGAATCAAAATAACCTTCCATGCCCACAGAGAGGATTTATGACCACCCTCCCATCTTTCTCTTGTCAGTGTTTCTGTGTATTTGTTTTTGTTCTGGTATTATATAAATCTTATACTTGGGGTTCATTTTGGGTGGGTTCTTTTTTTCTTGTCATTTACTTTTGTAGGTCCTTTTGTTTGTCTGCTTTTGTTTGTATACCTTATAAATCTTACCTTTGGGGCCCATTCTGGCTGGGTCTTTTCTTTTTTTTTTTTCCTGTCTCTCTCTCTCTCTCTTTTTTCTTTTTTCTTTCTTTTTGGTGGTGACTTCTGATTGCTCAGAAGCACTCCAGGGAGAACCTTGCCTGGATCGCGATTGATATATTCAGCTACACATCCCCTCAACCACGTCTCACCAAAATGACTAGGAGGAGGAACACCTAACAGAGGAAAAATTCAGAGACTGTGCCCTCTCCATCAGAGCTGTTCAATATGGATATAACAGTATGTCAGAAAGGGAATTCAGGCTAACAATTATCCAGGCAATGGCTAGGTTGGAGAAAACCATTTGTGACAAAATGAAATCAATTAGGGCAGAAGTGAAAGCCACCTGGGAAGAAGTTAAAAATGCTATCAATGAGATCCAATGTAATCTAAATTCTCTAATAGCTAGGGTAACTGAGGCAGAAGATAGAATTAGTGATCTAGAAAACAAAATGATAGAAAAAAAGGAACAGGAGGAGGCCTGGAACAAACAGATTAGAAGCCATGAAAACAGAATTAGGAAAATAAATGACACCATGAAATGTCCCAACTTCAGAATTACTGGGATCCCTGAAGGGGTGGAGAAAGAAAGAAGACTAGAAGACATAGTTAAGCAAATTCTGGATGAAAATTTCCCCAATATGGGGAGGGGAACCAGCATTCTTGCCTAGAGGCAGAAATATCAGCCCCCAAGATCAATAAATCTAGAAAGACCTCAAGACACTTGATTGTGAGACTGCTGAATCATAATTTTAGACAAGAGCTCTTGAGAGCAGCTAGGGGGAAGAGATTCCTTACATAGAGAGGAAGGTCCATCAGAATAACATCAGACCTGTCCACAGAAACCTGGCAAGCCAGAAAGGGCTAGCAAGACATATTCAGGGCACTAAATGAGAAGAACATGCAGCCAAGAATACTTTATCCAGCAAAGTACTTTATCCCCAAGAAGATCTAACAATTGTCGATATTTATGCCCCCAATATAGGAGCAGCTAACTACATAAGCCAACTGTTAATCAAGAGAGAGGGGGAAGCAGGCTCCCTGCTGAGCAGAGAGCCCGATGTGGGGCTCAATCCCAGGACCCTGAGATCAATAACTGTTAATCAAGATAAAGAGTCATACTGATATGAATACATTAATAGTTGGGGATCTTAAGACGTCACTCTCAGTAACAGACAGATCATTCAAGCAGAAAATCAATGAAGAAACAAGAGCATCGAATGATACATTGGACCAGATGGACCTCATACATATATACAGAACATTCCACCCTAAAACAACAGAATACATATTCTACTCAAGTGCATATGGAAATTTCTCCAGAATAGACTGCATACTGGGTCACAAATCAGGGCTTAATCAATACCAAAGATTGAGATTATTTCCTGCATATTCTCAGAACACAGTGCTTTCCAACAGGAACTCAACCACAAGAAAAAGTACAGAGGAAATTCAAACACTGGAATCTAAAGAATGCCCTGCTTAGGAATGTTTCGATCAACCAGGAAATCAAAGAAGAACTTAAACAATTCATGGAAACCAATGACAATGAAGACACATCAGTCCTAAACCTATGAGATAAAGGAAAGGCAGTCCTAAGGGGGAAATACATAGCCATCCAAGCCTCACTTAAAAAAACTTAAAAATCCAGGGGCACCTGAGAGGATCAGTGGGTTAAGCCTCTGCCTTCGGCTCGGGTCATGATCTCAGGGTCCTGGGATCGAGGCCCGCATCGGGCTCTCTGACAGTGGGGAGCCTGCTGCCTCCTCTCTCTCTCTGCCTGCCTCTCTGCCTACTTGTGATCTCTGTCAAATAAATAAATAAAATCTTAAAAAAAAAAACCAAAACTTAAAAAAAAAACCAAAACCAGAATACACCAGCTGTCTTTACACCTTAAAGAACTGGAAAATCAACAACAAGCTGAGCCAACCCCACACACAATAAGGGAAATAATCAATATTAGAGCAGGGGCACCTGGGTGGCTCAGTGGTTTAAGCTTCTGCCTTCAGCTCAGGTCATGATCTCAGGGTCCTGGGATTGAGCCCCACATTGGGCTCTCTGCTTAGCAGGGAGCCTGCTTCCCCCTCTCTCTCTGCCTGCCTCTCTGCCTACTTGTGATCTCTCTCTGTCTATCAAATAAATAAATAAATATCTTTAAAAAAAAAGATTAGAGCAGAGATAAATGAGATAAAGAAATACAGTAGAACATATTAATGAAAACAGAAGCTGATTTTTTGAAAGAATAAGATTGATAAACCACTGGCCAAACTAACCCATATGAAAACAGAGAGGACTCAAATTAATAGTTATGAACAAAAAGGGAGAGATCACAACTAACACCAAGGAAGTAGAAACAATCATCAGAAGTTATTAACAGTTACATGCCAATAAGTTAAGCAACCTAGATGGAAAGGATACATTCCTAGAAACCTATAAACTTCCAAAACTGAATCAGGAAATATTGACAACCTGAATAGACCAATATCTCGTAACAAGATTGAAGCAGTGATCAAAACCCCCCCAAAAACAAGAGCCCAGGACCTGATGGATTCCCTGGAGAATTCTACCAAACATTCAAAGAAGAAATAATACCTAGTCTCCTGAAGCTGCTTCAGAAAGCAGAAACAGAAGGAAAACTTCCTGATTCTTTTTTTGAAGCCACCATTACTCTGATCCCCAAACCAGGCAAAGACCCCATCAAAAAGGAAAATTTCAGACCAATATCCCTGATGAATATGGATGCCAAGATTCTCAACAAGATCCTAGTTAATAGGATCCAACAGTACATTAAAAAGATCATCCCCCATAACCAGGTGGGATTTATCCCTGGGATGCAAGGGTGGTTCAACATTCACAAATCAATCAATGTGATAGGACAAATCAATAAGAGAAGAGAGAAGAACCACACTGTCCTCTCAATTGATGCAGAAAAAGCATCTGACAAGATACAGCATTGGTTCCTGATTAAAACCCTTCAAAGTATAGGGATAGAGGGAACATTCCTCAACTTCATAAAATCTAGGAATGAAAAACCCACAGCGAGTATCATCCTCAATTGGGAAAAGCTGACAGCCTTCCGTACACAACAAGGATGTCCACTCTCACCACTGCTGTTCAACACAGTATTAGAAGTCCTAGCAAGAGCAATCAGACAAGAAAAAGGAATAAAAGGTATTCAAATTGGCAAAGAAGTCAAACACTCTCTCTTCTCAGATGTCCTGATACTTTATAAGGAAAACCCAAAAGACTCCATCCCTAAACTACTACAACTCATACAGCAATTCAGTAATGTGGCAGGATTCAAAATCAATATAGAGAAATCAGTTACTTTCTTATACACTAACAATGAAAATACAGAAAGGGAAATTAGAGAATTGATTCTATTTACTATAGCACCAAGAACCATAAGATACCTGGAAATAAACCTAACCAAAGAGGTGAATGATCGAGGAACTACGGAATGCTTGAGGAACTACGGAACACTCATGAAAGAAACTGAAGAAGAAACAAAAAGATGGAAGACCATTCCATGCTCATGGATCAGAAGAATAAACATTATTAAAATGTCTATACTGCCCAGAGCAATGTATACTTTCAATGCCATCCTGATCAAAATTCCACCAGCATTTTTCAAAGTACTGGAACAAGCAATCCTAAAATTTATATGGAACCAGAAGGGAACCCGAATTGCTAAGGAAATGTTGACAAAGAAAAACGAAACTGGGGGCAACATGCTGCCTGACTTCAAGCTTTTCTACAAAGCTGTGATCACCAAGACAGCATGGTACTGACACAAAAACAGACACATAGACCAGTGGAACAGAGCAGAGAGCCCGGATATGGACCTGCAACTCTATGGTCAAATAATCTTTGACAAAGCAGAAAAAAATATCCAGTGGTAAAAAGACAGTCTCTTCAATAAATGGTGCTGGGAAAATTGGACAGCTATATGTAGAAGAATGAAACTCGACCATTTTCTTACACCGTACACAAAGATAAACTCGAAATGGATAAAAGACCTCAACATGAGGCAGGAATCTATCAAAATCCTAGAGAGGAACATAGGCACTCATCTCTTTGACACTGGCCACAAAACTTCTTTCAAGACATGTCCCCAAAGGCAAAGGAAACAAAAGCGAAAATGAACTTTTGGGACTTCAACAAGATTGAAAGTTTTTGCACAGCAAAGGAAATAGTCAACAAAACAAAGAGGCAAGCCATGGAATGGGAGAAGATATTCCCATATGACACTACAGACAAAGGGCTGTTATCCATGATCTATAAAGAACTCCTCAAACTCAACACACACAAAACAGATAATCACATCAAAAAATGGGCAGAAGATATGAACAGACACTTCTCCAATAAAGACATACAAATGGCTATCAGACACGTAAAAAAATGTTCATCATCATTAACCATCAGGGAGATTCAAATGAAAACCACATTGAGATACCACCTTACACCAGTTAGAATGGCCAAAGTCAACAAGACATTAAGCAACAGTTGGAAAGGATGTGGAGAAAGGGGAACCCTCTTCCACTGTTGGTGGGAATGCAAGTTGGTGCAGCCACTTTGGAAAACAATGTGGAGATTCCTGAAGAAATTAAAATCAGAGCTACCCTATGACCCTGTAATTGGACTACTGGGTATTTACTCCAAAGATACAGATGTAGTGAAAAGAAGGGCCATCTGTACCCCAATGTTCATAGCAGCAATGGCCACAGTTGCCAAACTGTGGAAAGAACCAAGATGCCCTTCAACAGATGAATGGATAAAGAGGATATGGTCCATACATACAATGGAGTATTATGCTTCCATCAGAAAAGATGAATACTCAACTTTTGTATCAATATGGACAGGACTGGAGGAGATTATGCTGAGTGAAATAAGTCAAGCAGAGAGAGTCAATTATCATATGGTTTCACTTACTTGTGGAGCATAAGGAATAACAAGGAGGACATTGGGAGATGGAGAGGAGAAGTGAATTGGGGGAAATCGGAGGGGGAGACAAACCATGAGAGACTGTGAACTCTGAGAAACAAACTGAGGGTTTTGGAGGAGAGGGGTGTGGGGGTTGGGTGAGCCTGGTGTTGGGTATTAAGGAGGGCACGTATTGCATGGAACACTGGGTGAAATGCATAAACAATGAATTTTGGAACACACACACACACAGACAAAAATTAAATTAAATTTCAAAAAAAAGAGTCCAGATGTCCATTGGCAGATGAATAGATAAACATGTGGTGTGCTGGGGCACCTGGGTGTTCAGTTGGTTAAGCCTTTGCCTTCTGCTCATGTCATGATCTCAGCATCCTGGGATTGAGCCCCTGGTTGGGTTCTCTGCTCTGAGGGGAGCCTGCTTCCTCCCCTCTCTCTCTGCCTGCTTCTCTGCCTAGTTGTGATTTCTGTCAAAGGAATTAAAAAAAAATATGTGGCGTGGATGGAACTAGAGGGTATTACGCTAAGTGAAATAAGTCAATCAGATAAAGACAATTATCATATGCTCTCACTCATATGTAGAATTTACAAAACAAAGCAGAGGGTCATAGGGGAAGAGAGGAAAAATGAAACAAGATGAAACCAGAAATGGAAACAAACCCTAAGAGACTCTTAATCTCAAGAAACAAACTGAGGGTTGCTGGAGTGGAGGGGAGGGGGAGGGATGGAGTGGCTGGGTGATGGACACTGGGGAGGGTATGTGTTGTGAGGAGCACTGTGTATTGTGTAAGACTGTTGAATCAGAGACCTGTACCCCTAAAAGAAATAATATATGTTAATAATAATAATTCTTTTAATTAGATAAAAAAGCAGCAGTTTGAAAAGAACCTGGGGTACACGTGATAGAATTTTATTCACTAATTTTAGGATATGTGCTGGAGGGGAAGGGATCTACAGATATCTTCGGGAACAAAAGTGCTGGCAGACACTATTTATATTGCCCTCCCCAGCCTACATAGGCAAACACTTGCAGGAGCCAGTTCAAACACTTTCCATCTACCTTGTTACTGCCACCTACGCAGCCCTGGTGTTAGCCTGTAGACTTTCCCCACTCAACCCACCCACCTTAGCAGGTGCCCCTCCAAAGTGGTTCCTGCCCCACCATACCTGGCAGATAGTTTCAGGTGGAACTGGTACCCCTCCAAAGTGACTCCTTCCCTGGGATGAGGAGGAGATAACCACACAAAACAGCACCCCTGCAATTCCTAAAGCTGAGCCTCTTAGGTGACTGCACAAAGAGGCAGCCTTGCCCTTCCCTGCATCTGCAGCTATTGCAGCACCTAGCTATAGACAACCAGGGTTAGGGCCAGACCCACCCAACAGCAAGCCCATGAGTACTGCAGCAGGGCCTCTCAACAGTGTGGAAAGGAATCCCTGCCCAGTACAGCTGCAGTAGGTGAAGGAGGTCACTGAATCCGATTGGGCTGAGGGCCAACCCTGCCCACCAGCATGCTCACAGCCATCATAGCTCATCTACAACAGGAGGGCACATTCAGTTCACACAGGGAAACACCTGGTTCCAGTGAACAGGGGTGGTTGTGCTACAGGGCACCATACGGCTTTTTCTACACAAGGCTACTACTTTCAAGACTAGGAGACATAGTTGACCTACCTAATACACATTAACAAACACAGAGAAATAGACAAAATGAGGAGAAAGAGGAATGTGTCCCAATTAAGAGAACAAGGCAAAATCACAGAAAAAGAGTGAAACAAAAAGGACATAAACAGTATGTCTGATGAAGAACTCAAAGTAATGGTCATAAATGTACTCACTGGACTTGAGAAAAGAGTAGATGAACTCATTGAGAATCTCAAGAAAAAGATAAAACTATATATATATATATATATGTAAAAAGAACCACGGGGTCCCTGGGTGGCTCAGTGTGTTAAAGCCTCTGCCTTTGGCTCAGGTCATGATCCCAGGGTCCTGGGATCGAGCCCCACATCGGGCTCTCTGCTTGGTGGGGAGCCTGCTTCCTCATCTCTCTCTGCCTGCTTCTCTGCCTACATGTGATCTCTCTCTATCAAATAAATAAATAAATAAAATCTTAAAAAAAAAAGAACCAGAGAGAGCTGAAAACCATAACTGAATTAAAAAACACATTAGAGGGAATCAACAGCAGACTGGGAGAAAAAGAAGAATGGATCAGCAATCTGGAAGAGAGAGTAATAGAAAGCAAAAAAACTTAACAGCAGAAAGATAAGAGTAATTAAGAAAGAGAACAGCTTGGGGTGCCTAGGTGGCTCAGTGGGTTAAAGCCTCTGCCTTTGGCTCGGGTCATGATCCCAGGGTGCTGGGATCGAACCCCACATCAGGCTTTCTGCTCCGCAGGGAGCCTGCTTCCTCCTCTCTCTCTGCCTGCCTCTCTGCCTACTTATGATTTCTGTCTGTCAAATAAACAAATAAAATCCTTTAAAAAAAAAAGAAAAAAGAAAGAGAACAGCTTGAAGGACCTCTATGATGTCAGCAAGTATAGTAGCATTTGCATTATAAGGATCCCAGACAGAGAAGAAAGAGAGAAGGGGGCAGAGAAATTATTTGAAGAAATAATAGCTGAAAACTTCTCTAATATGAGGAAGGAAGACATCCAGGTCCAGGAAAGACATCCATGTCTACACAAAGATACATAATAATTAAAATGACAGAAATTAATAATAGAGAATATTTAAAGCAACAAGAGAAATAAAAACAGTTATACAGTTATAAACTAGGGAAACCTAATAAGGCTATCAGCTGATTTTTCATCAGAGACTTTGCAGATCAGAAGAGAGTGGCAGGATAGATTCAAAGTGCTGAGAGAAAAAACCTACAACCTAATATACTCTACTGGGCAAAATTATCAACAGAATTGAAGAAAAGATAAAGTATTTCTAAGATAAAAAAAAGTTAAAGAGGGGCGCCTGGGTGGCTCAGTGGGTTAAGCTGCTGCCTTCGGCTCAGGTCATGATCTCAGGGTCCTGGGATCGAGTCCCGCATCAGGCTCTCTGCTCAGCAGGGAGCCTGCTTCCTCCCTCTCTCTGCCTGCTTCTCTGCCTACTTGTGATCTCTCTCTGTCAAATAAATAAATAAAATCTTTAAAAAAAAAAAAAGTTAAAGAGGTTCATCATGATTAAGCCAAACTTACGATAAATGATAAGGGAATTCTTTAAGTGAAAAAAAGCCATAACTAGAAGTAAGAAAAGTATGAAATGGGGAAATTTCAATGATGAAAGCAAAAATATAGGGAAGGCAGTAGATTACTTACTTATAAAGCCAGCATGGGAGGTAAAACACAAAAGAAGTAAAATCAATTAAATCCACAAAAATTAGTCAAGGGTTACATAAAAACTTACAAAAATGCAAAACAGGACATCATAATACAAGCATAACACTAGATACATCCATCAAACCACAAGGGAAAAGAAGACAAAAATAAGGAGAAGTATACAAACAACCAGAAAAAAATTAACAAATGGCAGTAAATACATACCTATACATAATTAACTGGACTAAATACTCTAATCAAAAAACATGGTAAGTGAACGGATTTAAAAAAAAAAAAACAAGAACAGTCTATGTGCTGCCTACAAGATACTCATTTCATACCTATAGACACAAACAGAAAGACCGTTGAGTGGAAAATATATTCTATGAAAATGGAAGCAGGAAAAAAAAAATCCACGTACTTAAATCAGAGAAAATAGACTTAAAACAGAAGACTGTAAAAAGAGCCATTATGTAATTACATCATTACATAATGATAAAGAGATCAACCTAACAATTGTAAATATGCACCCAACATAGGCACAACTAAATAAATGAAACAAACATTAACAGATATTAAGGGAGACATTCACAGTAATACAATAATAGTAGGGGGTTTTAACATCCCACTGACATCAATGGATAGATCACTCAGACATAAAATCAATAAAAACCAGCAGCTTTGAATGACACATTAGACAGATAGACTTCACACACAGATATAGAACATTGTATCAAAGAAAAATCCAGCAAAATATACATTCTTTTGAATGTATATTTTATATATATATATTGAAGTGCACATTCAATATTCTCCTAAAAGATAATAAATCATGCTAGACACAAGTGTCAAAATTTAAGACAATTAGAATCATACCATGCATCATTTTTTAAAAATTAAATTCAATTAGCCAACATATAGTACATCATTAGTTTCGATATAATGTTCAATGATTCATTAGTTGCATATAACACCCTGTACTCATCACATCACAGGCCCTCCTTAATGCCAATCACCCAGTTACCCCATCCCCTGACTCATGTCCCTTTCTTCAACCTTCAGTATGTTTCCTGGTCAAGAGTCTCTCATGGTTTGTCTCCCTCTCTGATTTCTTCCCAGTTTTCCCTCCTTTCCCGTATTGTCCTCTGCACTATTCCTTATAGTCTACATATGAGTGAAACTATATGATAACTACAGTCTTTCTCCAATTGACTTATTTCACTCAGCATAATATCCTCCAGTTCCATCTATGTTGATGTAAATGGTAGGTTATTCATCCTATCTGATGGCTAAGTAATATTCCATTGTATATATTCAAGCATCTTTTCAATCACAAATGGTATGAAACTAGAAATTAATTACAGGAAAAACAAACTAGAAAAAACACAAAGACATGGAAACTAAAAAAAAAAAATGCCACAATAGGTCAACAAAGTCATCAAAAAGGAAATTGAAGAATACATGAAGATAAATGAAAATGGAAAAATAACAGTCCAAAATCTTTGGGACATAGAAAAAACAGTTCTAAGTGGGAAATTAATAGCAATAGAAACCTACCTAAAGAAAAAACAACAAAAAAATCCTAATCTAACCTTCACTTAAAGGAACTAGAAAAAGAAGAGCAATAAAAGCCTGAAGTTACTAGAAGAAAGTAAATAATTAAAATTAGAGCAGAAATTAAGATATAAAGACTTAAAAAGAGACAATAGAAAAGATCAATGAGAGGCACCTGGGCAGCTCAGTGGGAAGCTCTCTGCCTTCAGCTCTGCCTTCAGGGTCCTGGGATGAAGCCCCATATCAGGCTCTCTACTCAGCAGGGAGCCTGCTTTCCTCTCTCTGACTGCCTACTTGTGATCTCTCTCTCTGTGTTAAATAAATAAATAAATAATCTTTTAAAAAAAAAAAGATTAATGAAACCAAGAGCTGGTTCTCTGAAAAGATGAAAACATGTGATAAACCTTTATCAGACTAATAACACAAAAAGAGAGGATACAAATATATAAAATCAGAAATGAAAGAGGAGAAATAAAAACCAACACCACAGAAATACAAAGGATTATAAGAGAATATTGTTGAATATTATAGGTCAATAATTTGGACCAAAGAAGAAACTGATAAATTGATAGAAATGTACAATCTTCCAAAGTACATCAGGAAAAAATAGAAAATTTGAACAGACTCATTGCTACTAATGAAATTAAAATGGTCATCCAAAAAAATGCTCCTGGGTCATCCAAAAAAATGCAACAGGGGCACCTGGGTAGCTCAGTTGGTTAAAATGGCTGCCTTCTGCTCAGGTCATGATCCCGCAGTACTGGGATTGAGCCCCATGTTGGACTCCCTGCTGAGCTGAGTTCGCTTCTCCCTCTACCTCTGCTCAACACCCGCACGCCCCGCTTGTGCATGCATGTTCTCTTTCTCTCTCTCAAACAAATAAATAAAACCTTTTAAAAATTCCCTCCTAACAAAAAGAAATCCAGGACCATATGGTTTAATAGGTAAATTTTATAGCAAACATTTAAAGAAGCATTAATACCTATTCTTAAAATATCCTAAAAAATATAAGAGGAAGGAAAACTTCCAAATTTACTTACTCTGTGAGGCCAGCATCACCCTGAACCAAAACCAGATTAAAGACACTACAATAGGGGCCCCTGGGTGGCTCAGTGGATTAAGCTGCTGCCTTTGGCTCAGGTCATGATCTCAGTGTCCTGGGATCGAGACCCGCATCAGGCTCTCTGATCAGCGGGGAGCCTGCTTCCCCCTCTGTCTCTGCTTGCCTCTCTGCCTACTTGTGATCTCTCTCTCTCTGTCAAATAAAATAAATAAAATCTTAAAAAAAAAGACACTACAATAAAGAAAATAATGGGCCAGTATCTCTGATAAACACAGACACAAAAATCTTCAACAAAATATTATCAAACTGAGGGCCATCTGGGTGGCTCAGTGGGTTAAGCCTCTGCCGTCAGCTCAGGTCATTCTCGGGGTCCTTGGATCAAGCCCCACATTAGGCTCTCTACTCAGCGGGGAGCCTGCTTCCCTTCCTCTCTCTCTCTCTCTCTGCCTGCCTCTCTGCCTACTTATCTTCTCTGTCTGTCAAATAAATAAAATCTTTAAAAAAATATTACCAAACTGAATTAAACAATACTTTAAAAGGATCATTAACCACAATCAACTGGTATTTATTCTAGGGATGCAAAGATGATTCCATATTCACAAATCAATTGATATAATATATCATATTAACAAAAGGATGGATTAAAAACTGTGTGATAAAAAAGCATCTGACAATATACATCTGTTCACAATAGAAACTCTCAGCAAAGTGGCTTTAGAAAGAACATATCTCCACATAATAAAGGCCATATATGAAAAACCCACAGCGAACATATTCAATGGTGAAACCCTAAAGGTTTTTCCTCTAAGATCAGCAACAAGTTAAAGATATGCATTCTTGTCATTTTTATTCAACATAGTACTGGAAGTCCCAGCCACAGCAATCAGGCATGAAAAAGAAATAAAAGATATCCAGGGCACCTTGGTGGCTCAGTCAATTAAGGGTCTGCCTTTGGCTTGGGTCATGATTTCAAGGTCCTGGGAACAAGTCCCACATCAGGCTTCCTGCTCAGTGGAGAGTCTGCTTCTCCCTCTGCCCCTCCTCCCTCACTCATGTGTGCATGCTCTCTCTTTCTTGTAAAAATAAATAAATTAAAACTTTAAAAAAAAGAAATAAAAGATATCCAAATTGGTAAGGAAGAAGTCAAACTGTCACTATTTGCAGAGGACATGATACTATATATAGGAAAACTTAAAGATTCCACCAAAAATATATTAGTACTAGTATATGAATTCAGTGATACTATGGAATATAAAATTCATATATAGAAATCTGCTGCATATCTATACACTAATAGCTAAGTAGCAAAAAGAAAAATTATGAAAATAATTCCATTTACAATTATACCAAAAAGAATAAAATACCTAGGAATAAATATAACCAAGGAGGTGAAAGACCTTTACTCTGAAAACTATAATACATTGGTGAAAGAAATTGAGGACAACACAAACAAATGGAAAAATATACCATGCTCATTGATTGGAAGAGTATTGTTAAAATGTCCACAATACCCAAAGAAATCTACAGATTCAATGTAATCCATATCAAAATACCAATAGCATTTACCACAGAACTAAAACAAATACTCCTAAAATTTGTATGGAACAACAAAAGACCCCAAACAGCCAAATCAATCTTGAGAAAGAAGAAGAAAGCTGGATATATCAAAATCCCAGATTTCAAGCTATACTACCAGGCTAGGTAATCAAAACATTATGGTACTAGCACAAATACAGACACAAAGATCAATGGAAGAGAATAGAGAGCCCAGAAATAAACCTACACTTATATAGTCAATGAATCAAGACAAAGGAGGCTAGAAGATACAAAGGGGAAAAGATGGTCTCTTCAACAAACTATGCTGGTAAAAGTGGACAGCTACATAAAAGAATAAAACTAGACCACTTTCTTATACCATATACGAAAACAAACTCAAAATGGATTAAAGACCTAAATGTAAGACATAAAACCATAAATCTAAAGGAAAACATACACAGTAATTTCTTGGACATTGGCTCCCAAAACACATTTATGCATATGTCTCTTCAGGCAGGGGAAATTAAGTAAAAAATAAACTACTGGGACTACACCAAAATTAAAAGCTTTCGCATACTGAAAGATACCAACAAAATGAAAAGGCAACCTACTGTATAGAAGAAGATATATGCAAATTACATATCCAATAAGGGGTTACTATCCAAAATATATCAAGAACATACATAACTCAACACCAAAAAGAACCAAAAAATCCAATTTAAAAATGGGGAGGGGGCTCCTGGGTGGCTCAGTCGTTAAGCGTCTGATTTCAGCCCAGGTCATGATCCCAGGGTCCTGGGATCGAGCCCTGCATTGGGCTCCCTGCTTCTCCCTCTCCCATGCCCCCTGCTTGTGTTCCCTTTCTCACTGTCCCTCTCTGTCAAATAAATAAATAAAATCTTAAAATTGGCAGAGAACCTGAATAGTTTTTTCCAAAGACATATAGATGGCAAATAGACATGTGTAAAGATGCTCAACATCACTAATCATCAGAGAAATGCAAATCAAAACAACGAGATATCCCCTCACACCTGTCAGGATGGCTCAAATCAAAAAGACAAGAGGGGCGCCTGGGTGGCTCAGTGTATTAAGCCGCTGCCTTCGGCTCAGGTCATGATCTCGGTGTCCTGGGATCAAGCCCCACATCGGGCTCTTTGCTCGGCGGGAGCCTGCTTCTCTCTCTCTCTCTGCCTGCCTCTCTGCCTACTTGTGATCTCTCTCTCTGTCAAATAAATAAATAAAATCTTAAAAAAAAGACAAGAAATAACAAGTGTTGGCAAAGATGTGAAGAAAAGAGAACCCCTGTGCACTACTGGTGGAAATGTAAATTGGTGTAACCAGTATGGAAAGCAATATGAATCCTCAAAACATTAAAAATGGATCACATGATCCAGGAATCTAACTATTGAGTATTTACCCAAAGAAAATGAAAATGTGAACTAAAAAAGATATACAAATTCTTATTTATTGCAGAGACATTTATAATAGCCAAAATATGTACACACACACACACTCTATCACTCAGCCATAAAAAAGAATGAAATTTTACCATTTATGACAACATGGCTGGACCTAGAGGGTATTTTGCTAAGTGAAATAAGACAGAGAAGGACAAATACTATATGACTTCACTTACATGTGGAATCTAAAAAACATACAAACAAATAGACTCAGAAAAACAGAGAACAAACATGGTTGATAGTCAGAGGGAATTGGAGATGGGCAAAATAGGTGAAGGGGATTAAGAGGAACAAACTTCTGGTTATAAAATAAGGAAGTCACAGAAACATAAATTATAGCATAGTATATAGTATATAGTATATAGTCAATAATATTACAATAACATTGTGTGGTAATGGACAGTGATTACCCTTATGTTGAGCCCTAAGTAATGAATGGAACTGTCAAATCACTATGTTGTACACCTGAAAGCAATATAACAACATATACCCAGTATACTTAGATAATAAGAAATATATAAATAAAACTTCTTGTGTCTATTGAAAAAGATATATTCCACTTTATCTATAGTTAACTTATCCCTACTTAACAACATAAGCCAAAGATCTTACCATCTGAAATACATCAGAGCCTTCATCAAAATCCACCATAGCAAAAAATATCCTATTGGTAAATGCACTGGAGTATCGCCAGGAGTTTGCCAGGATCTGGAATTCTTCATCAGCTTGCCTGGATATAATCAGATAAATGAAGATAACATATAAAACATTTTTTAAAGACTTTATTTATTTGACAGAGAGAAACACAGCGAGACAAACACAAGTAGTGGGAGTTGGAGAGGAGGAAGCAAGCCTCCCTCCAAGCAGGAAGCCAGATGTAGGGCTCAATCCCAGGACCCTGGGATCCTGACCTAAGCCAAAGGTAGATGCCAAACAACCGAGCCACCCAGGCACCCCCATATATTTTAAAATGAACATTTTAAAACATTATTTAAAATAATAATACATTATTTTAAAAATACTTTAAAAATACATTAAAACATTTTTAAAAAACCATTATTTTTAAATGAACATTTTAAAATGAATAGAGCCGGGGCGCCTGGGCGGCTCAGTGGGTTAAGCCGCTGCCTTCAGCTCAGGTCGTGATCTCGGGGTCCTGGGATTGAGCCCCACATTGGGCTCTCTGCTTGGTGGGGAGCCTGCCTCCCTCTCTCTCTCTCTCTCTCTCTCTCTCTGCCTGCCTCTCTGCCTACTTGTGAACTCCACCTGTCAAATAAATAAATAAATAAAATCTTAAAAAAAATAAAATAAAATGAACAGAGCCAAAGAAGCAATAGCAGTTTTTGCAATGGGAGAAATATTTTTGAGAGAGAGATAGACAGACAGAGACACAGAGAGAGGGAGAGAGGGAGAGTGAGAGAGAGACAAACATCAGTCAGGTTCTGCTGACAGGGTCAGGACAAACCTTGGAAAATATTGCCATTGTTTTGGCATAAAAGAAGCCTTATTCTAAGTGTTGGGAATTTCAATAGAAAGTAGTTACTTGATTCAGCTTCATACATTGTGCTTGTTTCTTATCTCAGAGGTCTTTAGGCAGTCATTGGAAAATCCAGCTAATTGTCTAAACAATTTTTAACATCCTAAATTATTTTTAAGGGTTCAAAGACGAGGTTGAAGTATTTCCAGAGAAAGTATACTATAATAGTAATCCATTTTATAAATCTAACATGACATTATTTAGTAAATAAAAATACAGTCAGATGAATTATTAGGGTGAAAGATAACAAGGATCTAGGGAATTGAGATTAATTAAAACCTCAAGTCATATTTGACTTTTCCCTTATTGCCCATATGCTTTCAGTTTCCAAGATGTGATAATTCTTCATTTGCGATTATCTTTTCACTCCATCCCTTCCCATTTATTTTCACTGCTATCAGCTAAAGTCAGATCCTTAATATCAGATGTTACAATATAAAACGTTGACTCTAGTTTCTCCTCTTCCAATCCTTCTTACACTACAATATACATCAGTCTTCCTAAATTACTATCTTCCTGAAACTCCTACTCTTCTCCACTGTTGCTTTTCTACTACCTTCAGAACAGTCTCCAAGCTTTTCACTGGTTATTCAAGGTTATTCTTTATCATCCAGTTCCAATAAGGCATCTAACTATTTATCAGTATAAAACAAGATCTCTTAATTCTGGCACTTTATTTACCACTATCTCTGTACCCCTGCACTTATCTTTTCTTCTAACCAAAATATCCTGCTTCTATCTAAATCTGATCCATCTATCTAGCCCTAATACAAATCCCTTCGTCTCCATTAGACCAACCCAATCTTCCTGTTATATGTCTGTCCTGAGGTTCTGTAGTATATATATATTTTTACAGATTTTATTTATTTATTTGACAGACAGAGATCACAAGTAGGCAGAGAGGCAAGCAGAGACAGAGAATAGAGGAAACAGGCTTCCCGCTGAGCATAGAGCCTGATGCAGGGCTCAATCTCAGGACCCTGCGATCATGACCTGAGCTGAAGGCAGGGGCTTTAACCCACTGAGCCACCCAGGCGCCCCTCTGTATTATTTATAATGCACATAATCCATTTGGTACTTAATTATAAATTGCCCTATAATGGAAGCTAAATTTTCACATGTGGAATTCATTTTCCTAGCCAATGATAAGGGTAGGATATCTTATACTTCTCATCCTGATAGCACCAAATATATAGTATTATACACACTGCTGTTAATTTTATTTTTTTAATGAGTTTAGGAAAATGTGAGCTAATTTTAAATTTGGTCTTATAGAAAGATACTAAAAAAAAACTTAGTTTAATAAGAATGTCATTAATTTGCATTTAGTACAGAATTATGAAGAAGTTTGTGTTTGTTCCCTAAGATTTTGTATACTCCTGACTGCTGAGTGAAATGACTAAATTAAGAGTGATTCCAGATTTTAAGTTTATGCATAATTAATACCTACTATCCAACATATGTACCCAAAAATAAGTACTCTGGGATCAAATACCTTGACTATCTCCTACCTCTGGGGGAAAATCCTTTAAGAAGAGTTGGCAAGTCTTGGGGTAGCATAATGCATATTCTAAAAAAAATTGCTTAATCCTTCACATGGACACACAGGCTGTCAGAATTTGAAAAGCCTTCAAGAGTTTATTAAATAAGTTCTTCACAGGGTAGCTTTGTCATTTTATTTAACATGAATTCCCTGGTCACATATTGATCTAAAAATATAAGTTAAAAAAACACAAAAAGCAAAAGGTAACCTATGTTTTAGTACCCACTATTTTTAATTTTGTTTAAAGAAATATATCCTGGGATGTCTGGGTGGATCAGTTGGTTAAGTGTCTGCCTTCAGCTCAGGTTATGATCCTAGAGTCCTGGGATCGAGTTCCGTATCAGGCTTCTTGCTCAGTGGGGAGCCTGCTTCTCCCTCCACCAGCTACTTCCCCTGCTTGTGCTCATTCTTGCACTCTCTGACAAATAAATAAATAAAATCTTTAAAAAAATAAATATAGTCTTTTTGTTAAAAGAAATATCAATCTTTTTTCCCAAGATCATTTAGAAACAGTAAAATAAAATCAATAAACCAATGTTTGATGAAAGTTTAAGTGAGATTAGTCTCCATTTCCAAGGTATTAATCACTCAGAATAATCTAGAAAAAAAGGAAATATCTCTAAATCATACATCTTTATTTTCTAAAAACATTCTCTTGTAATTCCAAATTGGGATGTAGCTATCATTATTGCATTAGTAAGTATCTCTAGCTTTGGGTAGACCAGGTAAAAGATTCTGGAACCTATCTCTTCATAAATGAGAGAACATTTGCTTTACTTACCTTCTGGGCTTGTTGTATAAAATAAGAGTACGAACCTGAAAGCACTGACAAATAATAAAATACTACATCAATCCAACTGGCATACATTTATATAAGTTGATACCAATTTATATGACAATTATTCAATTTTTAAGTTATTCCTATCATGGCTATCACAATACTTTATCCTTGCTCTTTGTTCCCACTTTGTGCCCACTAATGTGGGCAACCAAGAAATGACTATAAAAGGGGCAATATGTGCTACTACAGACATCCTAAGTAAGACACACACAATAATTGTTTATGTACCCACTGAACTAATTTGGTTATTCTGGGATTGAGAAATGGTTAAAATATTATGTTATTTAATTTTAAAGTGTAGTTGAAAGTTCATACTTGCACACAACACACTGTCTGTGAAGTTGGAGAGCAGTGAACATGACAATAACGGAGTAGTTTCTTGGTGGGGCTTTAACAAGGCGACGGAACTTGTCTCCATTCATTCTTATTACAGGTCTTTTATTGGTCCATTCCATCAGTTGACTAACCTTTTCTGATAACACCATCTAAAAAAGAAAAAAAGGGAGGAACATGGTGTTAATGTTCTCAGCATGGCATTTGAAGTTCCTTTAAAAAAAAAAAGATTTCATTTATTTATTTGACAGAGAGATCACAAGTAGGCCGAGAGGCAGGCAGAGAGAGAGGGGGAATCAGGCTCCCTGCTGAGCAGAGAGCCCAATGTGGGGCACAATCCCAGGACACTGAGACCATGACCTGAGCTGCAGGCAGAGGTTTAATCCACTGAGCCACCCAGGCGCCCCTTGAAGTTCCTTTTAACTAGGCAACTTACCTAAAACAAAGACTAACAAGCAGAGGCATATAGAAAATGTGAGAAACCTAAAAATAAAATCTGATAATTGGGCCTGATAATAATTATTCTTAAAATTCTATTATTTCATGATGAGATTTAATCGGATACCACACTGTTGATGTGAATTACTTATTTATACTAATAAACAAAATATAAAATCATAAAACATTTCATTTGCCAAAGATTCCAAAGAATGTTGAGTTAAACCAGTTAATTTTTTTTTTTAAGATTTTATTTATTCATTTGACAGAGAGAGACACAGTGAGAGAGGAAACACAAGCAGGGGAAGTGGGAGAGGGAGAAGCAGGCTTCCTGCCAACCAGGGAGCCTGATGCAGGGCTCAATCCCAGGACCCTGGAATCGTGACCTGAGCCGAAGACACGCTTAACAACTGAGCCACCCAGGTGCCCCAAACCAGTTAGTTTTGTACAAGATTTTGCTTCTCAAAACCAAAACAAAATAAAAACAAAACACACCTATAAAGAAGCTGGAGTATTAAAACAATCTTGAAAATAAAGAATAATAATGGGAGGGGACACCTGGGTGGCTCAGTCAGTTAAACACCTGCCTCTGGCTTGGGTCATGATCCCAGGGTCCTGGGATGAATTCCCACATGGGGCTCCTTGCTCAGCAGAAGCCTGCTTCTTCCTCTGCCTTCTGCTCCCCCTGCTTGTGCTCTCCCTCCCTCTCTCTCTGAGAAATAAATAAATAAATAAATAAAATCTTTTTAAAAAAGAATAAAATGGGGTATCACTCTACCTGATTTTAAGGTTTACTATACAGCTATAGTAAGCAAGGCAGAGTGGTACAGATGAAAGAATAGACTCATAGATCAATGGCACAGAAACAGACCTACATTGAGTATAGACAACTGATTTTTCATAAAGGTGCAAAAACTCAGTAAAGCAAGGCTAGTCTTTTCAACAAATAGTGCTGGAGCAATTGGACATCCATTATCAAAAATAGGAATCTCAAACTAAACTTCATACTTTATACAAAAATTAAGTCAAACTGATTTTATACTTAAACATAAAAATGAAAACTATGAAAATTTTAGAAAAAAAGGAAAAAGGGGAACCTGGCCAGCTCAGTCATGGAGCATGTGACTTTTGATGTCAGGATTGTGAGTTCAAGCCCCACACTGGGCATACAGCTTATTCCAAAAAATTTGTTTCAGAAAAAAATTAGGAGAGAACATTCAGGACCTTGGGGTAGGGAAAGAGTTCTTAGACCTGAAGCCAAAAAGCATGATTCATAAAAAAGAAAAAAAAAGATAACCTCACCAAAATAAATTTTTTTCCTCTAGGAAAGACCATGTTAAGAGGAGGAAAAGACAAGCTACAGAGTGGGAGGAAATATTTCCAAACCATGTATCTGACAAAGGATTAATAGTTATACTTTTAAAAACCATCAAAACTCGGGGTGCCTGGGTGGCTCAGTCAGTTAAGTATCTGACTCTTGATTTCAGCTCAGGTCATGATCTCAGAGTCATTGGGATCAAGCCCCATGTTGGGCTCCGTGCTTAGCAGGGAGTCGGCTTGAGATTCTCTTCCTCTTCCTTTGTCCCTGTTCACATGCATGCGCTTGCTCTAATAAATAAGTAAATAGAATCTTAAAAAATATTGAACTTGCTTTTCCCAGGAAGGGAACAGTAACATGGATTGTAAAAATGCATGATTTGCCTTTAAAGCATGGCTGAATTCAGCCTATACTGAAAAAAATTTCCTGAGTATACCTATGAACAACAGAGAAAGAATGCAAAAAATTAGTTTTGTAGCACATTCAAAATAATTCTGGTAAAAGCCATAAAATGAGTATGTCCCAAATGGAAAACCACAGACTCTAAGCCCACAGAGAAATATACACACTCTCAAAAGATTAGTAAAACAAATAATTAACACGATTTGTGGAACAATGATATGGAGGAAACAGATCACTCTAAACAACGGTTTTACAACAGTGACAATAGTGACATCTTGACCCAGATAATTCTTTATTGTCTAGAGTTGTCCTGCATATTGTAGGATGTTGAACAGCATCCCTCATCTTTACCCACCAGATGCCAGTAGTACCCCGACCTTCAACTTCAACAACCAAAAATGTTTCAGACATTGCCAGATAACCAACCCCAAGGAGCAAAATTCCCCTCCTCCCTCATTGAGAACCATTGCTGGAAACTGAAAAGAATTTTCACAGTATAATATGTTTTTATCATCTTATTATATAGTCAATTTTTAATTCATTACTGATCAAAACACAATATAAAAGATAAATGTGGCGATAAAGTAAACCAAAACTTCCCAGAGCAAGACCTCAGCATAATGGGTACTAAACTTTCTAGACCCAAGTTTCTACAAGTGTGGCTGGTATAAAGGAGCTTGTTAGATGTTAAGACTTCCAGATTTCATCCGCTAGTAAATCTAATTCAGTAAGTCCACTGTAGGTTCCAAGAGTATGAAATTTTAACAGGTAACCCAAGTGACTCTTTATAGACACTGAAGTTTCAGAACTACTGTTAAACATTCTCATTCTTAAGGGCAGGAACTACATGTTATATAAATACCTATGCATAATATAGGGAATTTAAATAAACATTAAGCTATTCAAATGATGAACAACAGGAAAAAAATACAACATTCCTAATAATTAAACACTACCTGATCTCTCTGGAATGACTGAAGAATATGATATATTTTAGATAACTCAAATGTAACATCTTAATGATTGAGACACTTTAAAAAAAATTCCAGTAGAGTTAATATACGGTGTTATATTAGCTTTAGGTATACAACATAGTGATTAAACAATTCTATATATTACTCAGTGGTCATCAGAATAAGTGTACTCTTGGGACGCCTGGGTGGCTCAGTTGGTTAAGCAGCTGCCTTCGGCTCAGGTCATGATCCCAGCATCCTGGGATCGAGTCCCATATCGGGCTCCTTGCTCCGCAGGGAGCCTGCTTCTCCCTCTGACTCTGCCTTCCACTCTGTCTGCCTGTGCTCACTTTCGGCTCGCGCTCTCTCTCTGACAAATAAATAAAATCTTAAAAAAAAAAAAACTTAGAATAAGTGTACTCTTAATCCCCTTCACCTATTTCACCCATCCCCCATCTACCTCCTCTTTGGTAACCACCTGTTCATTCTCTACAGTTAAGAGTGTTTTTTAAAGAGGCAACCCACGGAATGGGAGAAGATATTTGCAAATGACAGTACAGACAAAACGCTGATATCCAGGATCTATAAAGAACTTCTCAAACTCAACACACACAAAACAGATAATCATGTCAAAAAATGGGCAGAAGACATGAATAGACACTTCTCCAATGAAGACATACAAATGGCTATCAGACACATGAAAAAATGTTCATTACCACTAGCCATCAGGGAGATTCAAATCAAAACCACATTGAGATATCACCTTACACCAGTTAGAATGGCCAAAATTAACAAGACAGTAAACAACGTGTTTTGGAGAGGATGTAGAGAAAGGGGAACCCTCTTACACTGCTGGTGGGAATGCAAGTTGGTACAGCCACTTTGTTAAAGTGTGGAGATTCCTTAAGAAATTAAAAATAGAGCTTCCCATGGAACACCTGGGTGGCTCAGTTGGTTAAGCAGCTGCCTTCGGCTCAGGTCATGATCCCAGCGTCCTGGGATCGAGTCCCACATCAGGCTCCTTGCTCGGCAGGGAGCCTGCTTCTCCCTCTGCCTCTGCCTGCCATTCTGTCTGCCTGTGCTCGCTCTCTCCCCCCCCTCTCTCTGATAAATAAATAAAATCTTTTCCCTATGACCCTGCAATTGTACTCCTGGGTATTTACCCCAAAGATACAGATGTAGTGAAAAGAAGGGCCATCTGTACCCCAATGTTCATAGTAGCAATGGCCATGGTTGCTAAATGTGGAAAGAACCAAGATGCCCTTCATCGGACGAATGGATAAGGAAGATGTGGTCCATATACACTATGGAGTATTATGCCTCCATCAGAAAGAATGAATACCCAACTTTTTTATCAACATGGACGGGACTGGAAGAGATTATGCTGAGTGAAATAAGTCAAGCAGAGAGAGTCAATTATCATATGGTTTCACTTATTTGTGGAGCATAACAAATAACATGGAGGACATGGGGAGATGGAGAGGAGAAGGGAGTTGGGGGAAATTAGAGAGGGAGATGAACCATGAGAGACTGTGAACTCTGAAAAAAAATCTGAGGGTTTTTGAAGGGGTGGGGGGGTGGGAAGTTGGGTGAGCCTGGTGGTGTGTATTATGAAGGGCATGTATTGCATGGAGCACTGGGTGTGGTGCATAAACGATGAATTCTGATACACTGAAAAGAAACTTTAAAAATAAAAAATTATTAAAAAAAGAGTCTGGTTTTTGGTTTGTCTTTTTTCCTTTGTTTTGCTTATTAAATTCCACATATGAATGAAATCATATGGTATTTGCCTTTCTCTGACTGACTTACTTCACATAGAATTATACTTTCTAGTTCCATCCACATTGTTGCAAATGGCAAGATTTCGTTCTTTTTTTGGTTGAATAATATTCTACAGTACGTATGTACATATACATCTTCTTTATTCACTCATCTATCAATGGACACTTGGGATGCTTCCATAATTTGGCTATTGTAAATAATGCTGTGATAAACACAGGGATGCACATATCCTTTTGAATTAGTGTTTTTGTACTCTTTGTGTAAATACCCAGTAGTGTGATTACTGGATCATATGGTAATTCTGTTTTCAATTTTTAGAGGAACCACCATATTGCCACAGTGGCTGCACCAGTTTGCATTTCCATCAACAGTACACAAGGGTTCCTTTTTTTCCCCACATCCTCACCAATACTTGTTCGTGTTTTTCATTTTAGCCATTCTGACAGGTGTGAGATGACATCTCATTGTAGTTTCACTGTGCATTTCCCTGATGATCAGTGATACTGAGCATCTTTCCGTGGAGGGATGTATATTCATGTCTTCTGCCCATTTTTAATTGGATTATTTGTGTTTTTCTGGTGTTGAATTATAGAAATTCTTTATAAATTCTGGATACTAATCCTTTATTGGATATGTCATTTGCAAATATCTTCTCCCACTCCGTAAGCTGCCTTTAGTTTGCTGATTGTTTCCTTTGCTGTGCAGAAGCTTTTTATCTTAATGAATCCCGAACAGTTAATTTTTGCTTTTGTTGCCTCAGATGTATCTAGACAAATGTTGCCCAATGTCAGACATATTTTCTAGACATATCTAAGGAAAAAAAGCTAATGTCAGAGACTTTACTGCCTGTGCTCTTCTAGGATTTAACACTTTGCTGGTCATACATTTAGGTCCTTACTCTATTTTTAGTTTATTTTTGTATACAATGTAAGAACATGGTCCAGTTCTTCCAACACCATTCGTTGAAGAGACTTTTTCCCATTGCACATTCTTGCATCCTTTGTCAAAGATTAACTGACCATATAATTATGGGTTTGTTTCTGGGGTTCCTATACTGTTCCATTGACCAATGTGTCTATTTCTGTGCCAGTGCCATACTGTTTTGATTATTATAGCTTTGTAATACCACTCAAAGTCCAGAATTGTGATACCACTAGCTTTATTTTTCTTTTTCAAGATTGTGTTTTCCATTTGGGGTCTTTTGTGGCTCCATACAAATTTTAGGATTGTTTATTCTAGTTCTGTGTTAAATGCTGTTATTATTCTGATGGGGATTACATTAGATCTATAGCTTTCTTTGGGTAGCATGGACATTTTAACATTTGTTCTTTTAATGCATGAGCATGGAATATCTTTCCATCTGTTTGTGTCATCTCCAATTTCATTCATCAGTGTTTTATAGTTTTTAGAGTCCAAGTCCTACCTAGCCACTTCCTTCACTAGTTCTCTGTCTTCTCTATGTATTTGTTTAAAGATTTTATTTATTTGACAGACAGAGATCACATGTAGGCAGAGAGGCAGGCAGAAAGAGAGGGGGAAGCAGGCTCCCCGCTGAACAGTGAGCCCGATGCGAGGCTTGATCCTAGGACTCAGAGATCATGACCTGAGCCGAAGGCAGAGGCTTAACTCACTGAGCCACCCAGGTGACCCTAGTATATGGTTTTATAAAGGAATTTCTCATTTATTCACATTTGAGTTGAAAGCTTTCTTAATTGGAGTAAACCTCTAGTACTGAAAAACCATCTTCCTTAGGATACCTTTCATTCTTTGTCATGAACCCATTGTTTGAGTACTGAAAGCTATGGCTCAGAAATAAAAATTTTGTTTTTCTACAGCATCTTCACTAAGTCACACTCTGCACTCCCCAGATATCCCTTTATCTTCCAATGACATAACCTTCAAAAGAAAAGGATTAAAATGTTGCCCATATCCTTTATGACCTTCTATTATTTAATACTTTAAAGTTAAGAACCACAAAGGACTATAGTACAGAAGAGTAAGAGGTTTATCAAACGAATTATTCAGCAACTAAAAATAGCAACTGATTTGGAAACAACTCAATGCAAATACTTTTCTACTAACAGCTTTACTAAACATTTAAGAAAATACATCCAGGGCGCCTGGGTGGCTCAGTGGGTTAAGCCGCTGCCTTCGGCTCAGGTCATGATCTCAGGGTCCTGGGATCGAGTCCTGCGTCGGGCTCTCTGCTCAGCAGGGAGCCTGCTTCCTCCTCTCTCTCTCTGCCTGCTTCTCTGCCTACTTGTAATCTCTCTCTGTCAAATAAATAAAAATAAAAAAAAAAGAAAAGAAAATGCATCCATCCAATTTTTAATCTGCATTAGATATATTTATCCAAAACAAAATATAGGCTTGCTATAAAAAAACATTAAATATATAAGGAAGGACTTTCATAATCAATTTCCTTCCTGGACTACATTATTTATTTTCGACTCAAACAAAACAAAGCATAACAAAACAAAACAGCAATATTATTCACAATTAAAATACTTGCCAGCAAAGTTAAGTAAGCTTGTACTCTCTGTTCTCTTGAAACATTTATATTAGTATGACCACAAAATAATCCTAACAGGAAGCCAATTAATATCTCTAATTCTATTAGCAATAATCAAGTATGATGAACATTTTAGGCCTATAAAGGATTAAGAGGGCCAAGAATAGGCAATGACACAATAGTTTGATTTCACTCTACCTTCCTGCACAATATATATCTAAATTAGCTCTAGTAAACTAGATTAAGTCTTAACAACTATAATTCTCCTACTGTCCCTGAATATTGCTCATGAAAAATAGCATATACATAATCACTTAAAGCTCAAATTTGACCCTGCCATTAAGATTTCTTCTGAATTTCAGAAGTAATAAAGCTAAACAGCATCAGTCTGAATTACTCTAAAAGGTACCTCCCTTCCCCCACTCCCAAACTTATTTGATTGTATCTGTGTTCCACACCATCAGGGTTTATTTATAAAAATTCTTGGTATTTTTAGCTTTCTTAATCATCCACTAGTTCTCAGACATTTGTAAAATAAGATTCCTGGTTAAGCAATACATTTCCAACTCCATCCTTAAATTAAGAGTGACACTGAGCAAATGTGGAAACATTATCTGGCAGATAACAAATGAAGGAGACAGACAGCAAGCAGAGAAGAGGGAATTTTTAATCCCTAAATGTCATCTGTTCCATTCTCAGTGCACCTACTTTCTGGACAGGGCTAAACTATATTCTGTCCCCTCTCCTTGATGTTTTAGTTTTAGGGGGTACTTCAATTTGTTTTGCAACTTCTACTGGGCCTTGATTCTTAGTAATAAGGTATTTTCTAAAGAATCACAGAGATTTTAGGGGCGCCTGGGTGCTCAGTCTTAAAGTGTCTGCCTTTGGCTCAGATCATGATCGAGTCCTGGGATGGAGCCCCACATCGGGCTCCCTGCTCAGCGGGAGGCCTGCTTCTCCCCCTTCCACTGTGTCTCTCTCTGTCAAATAAATAAATAAAATCTCAAAAAAAGAGAACCAGAGATTTTAAACATGTGACAATTTCATTTGTCAGATTTCAAAGCAATGTCAAAAAATGTAGAAGTTTTTCCAACAACAGCCTGCCTTGTCAAAATATGCAGTCAAAATTGCTGTTTTGTCAAAATTATTCTATTTTCTGAATATCCATAAAAACATCACAAAAAGATCAGGCAAAAAATATTTCACTACTGCAGAGGAACACAGTCTTATTTTCTAATATTCATCTAATGTCTTCTACATGCAAAGGATGGCATTATATATCTGTTATAGCCCACATTTAATTTTCACTTTACAGCCCTCATTTAATTTTCACAATATGCAAACAGGCATTTTTGGATTCTACTGATAAGGAAAATGAGACTCAGCAACTGGTTAAGGATCATTAGGGTCGCATTAACATATACGTTCTTTAAAATTTTACTGTTTTTTGGGCGCCTGGGTGCTCAGTGGGTTGAGCCGCTGACTTCGGGTCAGGTCATGATCGGGGTCCTGGGATGGAGTCCCACATCGGGCTCTCTGCTCGGTGGGGAGCCTGCTTCCCTCTCTCTCTCTCTGCCTGCCTCTCTGCCTACTTGTGATCTCTGTCAAATAAATAAATAAATAAAATATTTTTAAAAATTAAAAAAATAAAGTTTTACAGATTAAAAAAAACCTGATAAATGGGCAGAAATCTATCTTCCTAGCATTATTATAATCAGGTTTTGGTATGTTATGTGCATTCACTGTTCTCTATATTTCATTTTATTTCTCTATTACAGATTCCCAGAAGTAGATCAAGATACATGGATCATTTTATCAAAGGCCATGTTTTTTCATGGTTATCGCGCTGCCTTCCTAAAATGACAACAGATGCAAGGACAAACAACTCCCCTTCTACCACAGACGGATATAATTCATCATAAAAAAATAAAACAAGTCATTGCAAAAGAAGTCTTTGTGACCTAGAAGACAGCATTGGGTTTGGAGTCAGACCAGGGGTGGAATCTCAGCTCAGTCTCTAGAGCTGTCTTTTTTGGGCAAGTCCCCAATAACCTCTCTTCTTAATCTCTCTTCCCTCATCTTCCTAAATGGGTTAATACTTACTCTGCAGGGTTATTGTGAGGATTATAGATAATGCATATAAACCATTGTGCCTGGCATATAAAAGGGCACTGAATAAATATTAGAGAATAAGTCAATGTTCCTGTGAAAACACTACTATAGGTATAAATAATCAGGTAAGTAGGATGGCATTACATTTAACAATAGACAACCAGGAGGAACTTGAGTGATTTTTAACTGTATAAATTTAGGAAAACTTTCTTTTTAATTTTTTTATTTGTCAGAGAGAGCACAAGCTAGTGGGAGAAGCAGTGGGAGAAACAGGCGCCCTGCTGAGCAGGAAGCCTGATGTGGGACTCGATCCCAGGACCCCGGGATCACATGAGCTGAAGGCAGACACTTAACCAACTAAGCCACCCAAGCATCCCAAAAAGTATCTTTTTAAAAGGAATACTTAAGATTATAAGCCCAGGCATCAACCTACTATTTAAAGCCACATCTACTATGGTGGATAGACCTGGGATTTTTTTTTAAATGTTTTTAAAAAATTGACCAAATGAAGTACTCTACAAAAGAATACCTATATGTTAAAATTGTCTCTGAGTAGTATACTTCTGTAAATATTTTTAAAAATTTTTTAAAAGGGGCGCCTGGGGGATGACTGAGTGGCTCAGTCGGTTAAGCGGCTGCCTTCGGCTCAGGTCATGGTCTCAGGGTCCTGGGATCGAGTCCCACATCGGGCTCCTTGCTCTGCAGGGAGCCTGCTTCCTCCCTATGCCTCCGCCTGCCACTCTGCCTGCCTGTACTCTCTCTAGCTCTCTGACAAATAAATAAAATCTTAAAAAAAAAAAGGGGGGGCGCCTGGGTGGCTCAGTGGATTAAGCCGCTGCCTTCGGCTCAGGTCATGATCTCAGGGTCCTGGGATCGAGTCCCGCATCAGCTCTCTGCTCAGCAGGGAGCCTGCTTCCCTCTCTCTCTCTCTCTCTGCCTGCCTCTCTGTCTACTGTGATCTCTCTGTCAAATAAATAAATAAAATCTTTAAAAAAATTTTTAAAGATTTTACTTATTTGAGGGAAGAGTGAAAAAGAGAGAGAGAGAGAGAGAGAGAGAGAAAGCGGGAGCGGCATAAGAAGAGTGGAGGGGAGAAGCAGACTCTCCTACTGAGCAGGGAGCCCCACATGGTGTTTGTCCTGGATTATATCCTGAGCCAAAGGCAGACACTCAATCAATGGGGCTATTTTTTAGAGAGAGAGAGAGAAAAAATATATATATGCGCAAGCAGGGTGGGAGAAGGGAGAGAGAGGCAGAGGGAAAGAGAGGATCCTAAAGCAGACTCCCCACTGAGCAGGAAGCTAGAAGCGGAAGTGGTATTTGATCCCAGGACCTTGACATCATGACCTGAGCCTAAACCAAGAGTTGGGACGCTTAACTGGCTGAGCAAACTAGGTGCCCCACAGCAGTCTTTTTCAAACAGCCTAAAATATTCTCAGTTACAGGGGAAAGGGATAAAAACTAATCCATGTTTACCATCCTATCAATTCTTTGTTTACCGATGATAAAATCCAATTTTAGGCTGTAAAACCTAAATAAACCGCAAGTGAAAGAACAGGATTCCCAACCCTATATACACACATTTATTAATTTATTTAATTAATATCATGTTTATCAAGGCTCTTTTTGACACTGCTAGGTGCCAGAAAAAATTAATTTAAAGGTATTTGTATTTTTAAAAAAGTATATTCATGATGCTCACAGTCTAATGGGGGAAGACTGATATATGAACAATGATAATATAATGCGCTGAATTCATCTCAGTTCACCTGGGGGGACCAGGAAAACCCTGGTTGAGGAGGAAGGTAATGTTTGAGCTAAGACTTACAGAGTAGGAATCCTCAGGGGCACCAGGGTGGCCCTGTCAGTTAAGCATCTGCCTTCATCTGAGGTCATGATCTCAGGGTCCTGGGACTGAGACCCTTGTCCAGCTCCTGCTCAACGGAGAGTCTGATTCTCCCTTCTCTCTTCCTCTGCCTCTCCCCCTCCTCATTCTGGTGCAAGCATGCTCCTGTGTGCACATGCGTGCACTCTCTCTCAAATAAATAAGTAAATGAATTAACTAATTAATTAAATCTTTAAAATAAAAAGAGCACGAATCTTAGGTGAATGAGAGGGTGGGGTAAGAGAGAATGAAAATACTCCAGCAAAATACAGACACTTGCAAGAGAATACAGAAAGATCAAGGAAGGCAGGTCATTCAGTATGACTTGTATAGGGGAGCTTGGACTGAGATAAACCTGGAAGAAACAGACAAGGGTCAGGCTACAGAAGCCCTTTCATACTTTGCCAAATAGGTGAAAAGGTTTTCAGATTTTAATGTTAGCATCTCTGGCAGTACTATGAAGGATGGGTTCAAGAACAACTAGTTAGGCAGTATTGCAATAGATTTGTAAGAGCAATAAGGGTCTGAAATGTGGGCACCATGGGAAAGGAGTTGGAATCTGATTCCTTTTTAAACTATTTTATTGAGATAAAATTTATATAACATAAAATCTATCATGTTAACCATTTTAAAGCATGTAATTTATTGTTGATTCCTTTTTAAAATAATCTATCTCCTGCTCGGCCCTTCAGCTTCTACTTCAGTGAAAGATTAAATGAATAAATAAAATTAAACTGGAAAAAACAGTAGGTTTTTAAAAAACCTTCACTTTTCTTATTTATAAAAAGAGTGGTTACTGTAGAAATTCAGATAATACCAGTACATGAAATAAAAAGTAGAAGTGTTCCCCTAATGAACAATCCCAACTACCCAGAGAAAGCCACTCTTAAGACTATAGTGTATCTTTATAAAATTTAAAGTATTTAAATTTAAAGTATTGCTCCATATCTTGTTATACATGTAAAAACATCTTGGAATCCTCTGAAAAAAAGCCTGTTTGCTATACCCTTGAAAACTGTATGTTTTTGTTTCACTTTCTGCAACCTAATAAGTAATCCATTTTAATTTACTGGCTTATTTTTTCTTAACAAATAGTTCAAATATTCAGAAACAGAAAAGATAGGTTCCTTTAAATTCAGCTCATCTTGATAAGCTGAAATATCTAAATGATATTTTAAAAGTGTGTGTACAAGTGTCGTGTACTAGAAGCAGCACAAAATGTACAGGAACTAGCATAAGACTGACCTAGGGTTTTAGTTCTTGTTCTGCAACAAGTAATTGTGTAAGTTTAGGACTCGGTTTTCTTCATCCACAAAATCAGGGAGCATAAATAATACAAATAATTGTGAGTAATCCTAAAAGCTCTAACAGCATATGGCCCTTAGTCATAAATGTTTCAAAACACAATGTTAAAATTTCTTTGCTTGGATCGTTTAGTGGTAAGGAAAGAATACTCTATCTCCTCTACTTACCACAATCAGTAAATTCCACAAAGAGAGAATCTTAGTATTGTTCACTTATGCATACCAAGCTTCTACAACAGTGCTTGGCATGTTTGATATTAGTAAATGATTGAAAATGGTTTAAGAGCCTTCATCCCAGTAAATTGTTTTGAATCACTTATTTGGACAATATCATAAATCTGGCATAGTTCAGCTTTTCAGTTTAATTCTCACATTCCTGAAGCAAAAATGATACAAATATAGCTCTTATACATCTATAAGGGAGTTACACCTACTGACAGCAAACAGATTCAAGAAATGCTACCCCCGGAACTCGAGTCAAACTTTCCCTATCACCTGATGGGGCCCATACTCAAAGTAGTGTGAAAACTCTCCGCGTTGTACATGCACAGGCCTATAGAAGCCAGGTTGTCATCTACCCCCACCCCTCTCAGGCTCTACATCCATAGAAGACAAGGAATTACAGTTTTCTTCTTTCGCGAACCTCAAAACTCTTAAAGTGAAACTGGAGCCACCAAAAGACAGAACGAATGGAGAAAGGGGATGGGAAGGAGTACAAACCCTCTCAAGCCCCATTATTTGGGAAAAGCCCCTGTTGCTGCAAAGAGTGTCCTCACCTCCTTCTTTCTTTGGGCAGAGGCTGAGGGAACCCCGTAACTGAGCAGCAGCGCCACCGCCATGTTTGCGGAGACACACCACAGCCACCAACGCGCTGCCATGTTCGCTCCTCTGTCTCTCTCTCCCTCAGAGCAACGAAAGTTTTCTCGGGCTGGGTCTGAGTGCAGGGCGTGAGAACAGGCAAACCAGCCCCCTGTTCCGCCTCATTGGTCCAGCTCAGCCCTGCTGGGCGACCCTTCACAGTACGTCACGACGCTCTACGCCTAGGCGCTCGCTAAAACACGGTTCACTTCTAATTGGTCTCCGTTAGCCAATAGAAAAAGGATAATCTGGTGGTTTTTCATTGGTCTTCTAAAGATGATTAACTGCCCCCTTCATTTACGGAAAGATGAGGCGTATTAAAGCGCCTGCCCAGGCGCATGCGCAGTTGTGAGGTGTTGTGGGTTTTTTGCTGGAGGACGGGTTCCTTCCTTTAGTCTAAAATGGCTTCGGGTTGTTAAAACATAATCTGTTTCCCATTCATTTAGAGGTCCTGAAATCCGCCTTGTTTGTGTAATATTATAGAAAATTCGGGCCTAGCCCTGTAATTGTTAGCTATCTTATTCCCTCATTCTGCTTCTAAAAGTTTTTCGAATCAAGATGAAAAAAGTAAAAGCAGGAAAGCAGAAATATCACTGAAGATTTTTATTTTTATTTATTTATTTTAAGATTTTATTTATCCATTTGACAGAGATCACAAGGAGGCAGAGAGGAAGGCAGAGAGAGAGGAAGGGAAGCAGGCTCCCCGCTGAGCAGAGAGCTCCATCCCAGGATCCTGGGACCATGACCCGAGCCGAAGGCAGAGGCTTTAACCCACTGAGCCACTCAGGCGCTCCAATCGCTGAAGATTTTTAAAAAGTAAATGAGCAAGAGCTTGTTGAATATCTTGTGTCCCAGGAACTGTGCCATATGCGGTGCACAGAGCAGACATCAAGTGATTTTTTTAAGTTGTTTTTTTTTTTTTTCATGACATTTTTAAAGTTAAACTTATTAATTGATTACTTTAAGACAAGGACTTAAATTTCAGGTTACAGACAGCAAATACTGACTTGTGATTTTGTTTGGGAGATGAACACGAAGCTAAGGTTGTAAGGAAGCATTTCTTTTTAGTTTTTCTATGATAGTCCCTTTTCATTAAACTTCAATTCCCCTATGTAAAAAAATTAAAATCCTACGTTGAACTTTCCTATGAGGTTCTATTCATTTGGTCCGGTTTTGTTTATTTTAGTGGATTGTAAAACTGGGATGATTTAATTAGATTAAAATAATATATTCAAGAAGAAAATAACCAACAAAATAAAATCAGTTGTCTATAACTTGGTTTTATTTCCACAGTGTGAAACACGAAATGACTATTTTTTTAGTATATTGCTGCCGAAGCGAACACTGACTATTCTTTTAGGTCTTGCTGGGAAACACATGCACAAAAGCACAGAGAATAAGAATTTCATTATGTTGGAGAGACAAGGATATGTATATGGAACGGAAAATAACTGGTTCTGAAGTGAAATATGTGATC
This sequence comes from Mustela nivalis, assembly GCF_964662115.1. Taxonomy (NCBI): domain Eukaryota; kingdom Metazoa; phylum Chordata; class Mammalia; order Carnivora; family Mustelidae; genus Mustela; species Mustela nivalis. The sequence continues at coordinate 63,172,708 of NC_139040.1, read as the reverse complement.
TGGAGATATGAAAAACGTTTTAAGACATTTACAGATACTCATAATAATAATAATACAAAATAGAAGTATATGGAGACATGCTGTTTGATTCTATTTATATGACATTCTGGAAAAGACAAACTCAAAGGGACAGAGAATAGATCAGTGGTTATCTGGGGCTGGATGTGGGGAAAGAGGTTGGTTACAAAGGAGCCACACAAGATAAGTTTTGTGTTGATGGAACTGTTATGTCCTTTATTGTTGGGGTGGTTATACTAGGCACTTGTCAAAACTCACAGATCAGTATAACAAAAAAGAATGAATTTTACTGCATGTAAATTGAATGAATAAAAATTAAAGTAAATTTTTAAAGAACAGGGAAATCTCACCTATCATGTTGGCAAAAATTCAATACATGCCATCGTCAAGGCTGTGGGGAAACATGCACCCTTCTACAATGCTTGTGGAAATGCAAACTGGCATATATATAGAGGGTAACCTGACAATATCTAGCAAAACTACATACATATTTATCCTCTGATCCAACAATCCCACTTCTAGGAATCTACTCCAGACAATAAGAATATATGTGCATATAATTATTCATTTTAGCACTATTTATGATTGAAATATTCTCAGAAATACCCAAATTTGGATATTTGGGTATCTTTGGAGGTTCAAATACAGTTTCAAATGCAGGAGACTGATATATACTATGGTACATTATTGTTTTACACAATGGCCCCTGTACCTACACAGCAAGGAGAGACCAAGGAGAGACTGAGGCAGACCACTTAGACTTTTAAAGACAGATTTTTTAAACTTTTTATTTTTTTTTTAATTTTTAAAGATTTTATTTATTTATTTATTTGAGAGAGAGAGAGTGTGTGTGAGCATGATCGGGGTAGGGGCAGAAGGAGAGAAAGAAGCCGACTCCCCACTGAATGCAGAGTCTGACCTGGGGCTCAATCCCAGGAGTCTGAGATCATGACCTGAGCCAAAGTCAGATGCTTAACTGATTAAACAACCCAGGAGCCCCTAAAATTTTTATTTTGTTTTTCTTCTTGAAGTATAGTTGACATACAATGTTACATTAGTTTCAAGCGTACAACATAGTGACTTTATAATTTTATACATTATGCACTGCTCACCACCGTGAGTGTGGTCACATCTGTCATCATACCACATTATAAAAATATTACTGACCGAATTCCCTATGCTGTCCTGCTTATCTCTATGACTTACCTACTTTACAACTGGAAAGTTGTACCTCTTAATCCTTTTTACCTATTTCACCCATCCTCCTTCCCTCTGGCAACCACCACCTTGTATTTATGGGTCTGTTTCTGTTTTTTGCTTGTTAATTTATTTTGGTTTTTTAAGATTCCACATATAAGTGAAATCATATGGTATTTGTCTTTCTGTATCTGACTTATTTTATACCCTCTAGGCCCATCCATGTTGTCACAAGTGGCAAGATTTTATTCTTTTTATGGCTAAGTAATATTCCACACTTTACCCATTTATCTATCTATGGACACTTAGGTTGTGTTTTTAATAAGCAAGGAACTCAGGAGGCTTGTTTTTGGGAGCTGTAAAGCCAGTACAAATTCCTAACTGCCCACCAGAATCTCAAAAGTTTGTATAGAGGCCTTAACTGGGTTCAGTCATGTGTGCTGTCCAGGTGGTCTCAACAATAACTTACTTTCTCAAGGCTGTGTGGTTGGAATAGCTCCCACTTGGGAAAAGCAGGCAGAGTGTACATTCCCAGAATGGGGTTTGGGTGAGGAATATATGATTGCCTGGGTCCAGCTCACAGGTCAACTGGCAGTCAAGTCCTCTTTATTACCTCATCCAATATATGTAAACACCATGGAGTATTTCACGGCTTTTAAAAAAGGAATGAGGAAGTGTTGTTTAAATGATATGGGTTTTCAAGATCTATTGTTAAGTGAAAAAAACCAAAGTACAAAAGAATATACATGTTATGCTACATTTGTGTAAAATAGAAGAGGAAATAAAATATACACATATTTGTCCATTTTTGCAAAAGGAAACACGGAAAAAGTTAAGCCAGAAACTAATGAAATTGGTTATCTATGGGAGGTGGAGGAAATGGAGTGGAACAGTTATGGGAGGGAATGATCCTTCTCTAAGTATACAAGTTTGTATAGTTTTGACTTTTGTAATAATGTAAACACTTCTAAAATAATCCAAATATAAAACCTAATCATCTGGTTTTTCAAGATGAAAAAAGTTCTAAAGATGAATAGTCGTGATGATTGTACAAAAATGTGGATGTACTTAATGCTACTAGACCGTACACATAATTATTGATGGTAAATACTATGTTACATATATTTTATCACAATTTAAACATTTTTTTTATTTATTTGACAGAGAGAGATCACAAGTAGGCAGAGAGGGAGGCAGAGAGAGAGAGAAGCAGGCTCTCTGCTGAGCAGAGAGCCTGATGTGGGGCTCGATCCCAGAACCCTGGGATCATGACCTGAGCCAAAGGCAGAGGCTTTAACCCACTGAGCCACCCAGGCACCCCTGCCACAGTTTTTAAAATAATTAGGAAACCTGTCTTGCTTAGTTGGTAGAGCATGCAACTTTTGATCTCAGGATTGTGAGTTTGAGCCCCATATTGGGTGTAGAGCTTACTTAAAAAATAAATAGATAAAAATTTAAAAAATAAAATTAAAGAATAATTTAAATCACATCAGTAAGAACGTGGTAGAACTGTAATTGAATATAAATGGAAAAAGGAAGCTTGACACTATTTCAAATGAAAAACAACCACACTTAAAAAAAAACTAATCTGAACAATTTATGAACACACCACTTTGATTATATCCCATTAGTCTAAAGGAAAAAAGGACAAGCAAATCTGAAATTCTACTAAGTAAGTTTGTTTTTCATAGTAATATGAGTATAACAATTCTGAAAATTTATTTTGTATAATATAATATGCATAAACACTGATCTTATTGAAAGCAAGGATTCTCACTATGGAAGAAAGGAGATATAAATTTGAAATGAGGGAAGTAGAATAGAACTTTCGGAGTTTGGACTATAATTGGAGGTGTTAGTATAAATTTATCTTTCATAACATATATTTCTAGCTCTATTTGCTGAAAGGACTAGACGCAATGACACTCCAATATCAATGAGCACACCTGGGACTGAATATATGTTGCTAAATGCCATCTCTAAAAGAAATTAGGGCTTCTTCCAGGAATGGCTGGTTCCAGTGTGGGTGCAGGGAAAAGTACAAGATGCACCCTGAACATCTTATGTCGGAAAATAAACATGTGCTCAAAAAAAAAATGAAGTCATATAAAAAAATACGCATGAGACAGCTTGAAGGGAATCCTACTGATCACATCTGGGACTACTGATTACTAAAATAAATCATGAAAGTAATGGATTATAATTACCGAATCCACATGTCCATATTGATAATGAACAAATAAATTGGAGAGGGGATAAAATTCCTCCCTACAGTACAACAACCACTATTAAATATAGAATAATGGGAGAATTAGAAAATCATCAAACTTTCAAACTAATAATTAATTGATTTAGGCAAAAATCAACAATGGATACAAAAACTAGTAGGTGAAATTTTTATGAAAAACAGGATATTCATATAGTATCTATGTATTTTTCACATTACTTATTTTATTACAAAGGGGAAAAAACAGTAACTTTAGGAAATTGTAAGCCACTCTTTGGACCAAAGGATTAAATTTGGCAATAATGAGACAATAATGGGACATTGCATCCTTCCTCATAAGATGCCGTAAGTGCATAAACTGAATTTAATTATGAGAAAATATCAAGCGCACACAATTTGTGGGAACTTTTATAAAATAACTGGTCTATACACTTCAAAAATATTACAGAGCACAGAGCTGTGGAGTCAGGAGGTCCATTACCAGTTCTTCCACTTACAAGGAACTGATCTTGATCTTCTACTAGTCATTTAAGGATTCTGTACCTCACTTCTTTCATAGATAAAACTGAGAGAATAAAGGTTACCTGTAGTGAGGGAAAAAATAATGCCACCAAAGACTAAGAAATTTTGTGGAACTACTCAATTCTGAAGGAGACTTAAGTTACATGACAACTAAATTCAATATGGGGTTCTGGATTGAATGCTGGTTAGAGACACGGGAACAGTTGATGAAATTGCAATCACTGTGTTGTATCAGAAATAAAATTTCTTAATTTGGTAACTGTACTATGCTTATGTAAGATAATATCTTACTCTCAGGAAATGAGCCCTCAAGTATTAACAGGTGAAAGTACATAATGTGGGAGACTGAGTGGCTCAGTTGGTTAAGCCACTGCCTTCGCCATTGGCTCAGGTCATGATCCTGCAGTCTTGGGATAGAGCCCCACGTGCGGCTCCAGGCTCCATGGGGAGTCTGCTTCTTCCTCTGACCTTCTTCTCTCTCTCTCTCTCAAATAAATAAATAAATAAAATATATATTTTTAAAAAGTACATAATGAGGGGCGCCTGGGTGGCTCAGTGGGTTAAAGCCTCTGCCTTCAGCTCAGGTCATGATCTCAGGGTCCTGGAATCGAGTCCCGCATTGGGCTCTCTGCTCGCCAGGGGGCCTGCTTCCTCCTCTCTCTGCCTTCCTCTCTGCCTACTTCTGATCTGTCTCTGTCAAAGAAATAAATAAAATCTTTTTAAAAAAACAAAAAGTACATAATGTTTGCAAGAGAGAGAGAACACGTGTGGCAAAATATTATCCAAGTGGTGAACCTTGGCAATAGGTGTTTAGGTGTTCTCCCTCCACCACCAATATTTTATAATGAAAATATCCAAACATACAGAAAAAGTGAAATAATTGTACTCTGAACACCACCATCAAGATTCTAAAATCGATTCATTGTATTTGCTTTATCACGTATTTAACCACATAATTACGATTTTATTTTACTATTCTAGCAACTTTTCTCTAAATCTCAAAATTAAAAGTTAAACAAATTAGTATACAGTAGTAGACAAAAAATTAGAGAAGCGAAGGAACTTCGGGGGACTCAAAAGAACGGGTAGTGTGGAGCGAGACACAAGTTCAGACCTCTGAAACACCAACTTGAAGCTACTGCCTTTGATGATTCCGTCTAAGATCAGTGTATCGGCTGTCTCCTGTACAACCCTAAACCTGGCTGAAAGGTTCTTCAGTAAATACCGACAAACCTCACTTACAAAGCGTGAAACTACATTTCCCAAAAGCCTTTATCTTTCCTGTCTGTAAAGAGGATTACAATTTCTATAGGCTGGAGTTTTTTTTTTTTTTTTAAGAGGTCTCGCGATATTTCATTAAATTTCATTAAAGAGCCCAGCCAAAAGCCATTTTGTTTTTCAGGGCTTTTTGCAAGGAGACTTGGTACCAAGTTGTAGCAAAGCGGAGGCTGTAGTTGCTCGGTTCTGTTTTCACCTTCAGGATGTTTCCCATGGCCAGAACCGCTCTACGTCGTCTCCGAGGTAAGCAAAAATTGTGAGCAAATAATTTCCAACCGCCTTTTACACGTTTGTCTTAGTGGTTTCTCGTGCCCTTTCCCTCCTCCTGCATCGTGACTTTCTAATTCTAAATGCGCTGTCTCCCGCCTCGCCCCGAGTAGTTGAGAAGCTGTCCTTAGCATCACCCCGTGTTTCTGTTTTGGTTCCTAGCTCACTTTCTGCAACCAGAGTCGTAGCATAGCCCTGTTTTTTGTTTTTGCATTTTACGTTCACTTATCTACGATTTCAGGGAAGGAGGTTCTTCGTGGACACTATTCATTCCTTCAGTAATTTCATAAATTTTTAGCTTTGGGAGTATATTTACCCCCAGTGAACTTCCTCTCCAATAACTGTAACTAACGGAAGGAAACTGGAAATCTAGCTCTTTCATTGCAAGGAGACAACCCTAGTGGTGGCCCTGCAGCTTTTATGTTGTTTGTTGTTTATTAAATGAGTATTAGCTTATTCGAAAACAGTTGTAATTTTTTTTCTTATCTAAGAGTTTGGCAGGTAAAAGGGAATTTTGGGACCAGCCTTATGTATTGAGAATGCACAAGATTGGAAAGAGAAAATTCATTTCCGTACTGGATTTGCAGTGAAGGTGACCTTGAGTAACTTGAGCAAGCAGTTTTACATTGAAAGTGACCTTAAGCAATTACCATTTAGCGTCCTTAAACCTGTTTTTACTTCTACAGAGACATTAGTGGTATTACTAGATTGTGTTCTATACACTCAAGTAGCTTTGACAGTCACCAAAAAAAATAGTTGCCCAACTGGGTTTTCAATATTCCAAAAGTCACATCTGTTATCTCTTTCTCTTTGGGCAAATAATTTTTTCTGAACCTCATTTTCCTGCTTTGTAAAACATAGGGTTAGTAAATATTTACTACCTCATACAATTCTTGGGGATACCAGTTGGTTGTAACCAAACCATTTCTTGTTACAGAAGAGAAGTCTAAAGAAATCCACTTTGGTGATTGAATTTTGGTGAACTGAATTTTAAGGTCATGAGATGTTGCAGAATTGTTTGGTAATTTTAATTTATTTGCCCTTTGAGCAGGTAGGGCCTTGTACCTTAGGAAAGGGAATTTTTTTTTAACCAATGTGGAATTCACACGCTCACTTTTTAACTGCTCTAGAGCAGAATATATTGTGAAATGTTTGTAAATTTGCTCATCCCAAGTGTGTCTAAAGGTGAAAAGAAAACCTATAAGGCAGTTAGGAGAAGAAATTATTAATGGTCAAATAACTATTCTGAAATAACCCACTGTATCGCATAGAAGCCATTATATTCTTAAATGCTAGTGAATGGGCAACATTGCTCTTTCTGTCTGTCTGTCTTTCTTCCTTTTGCTGTTTTTTAAAAACTATGCTTTCTATTACAGGGGCGCCTGGGTAGCTCAGTCCGTTAAGCTTCCAGTCCGAGGTTTCAGCTAGTCTGTGGTCTCAAGGGTCCTGGGATCCTCTGAAGTTAGGGTCCTGGGATCCTCTGAAGTTAGGCTCCTTTGGACTCAGCCTGGAGTCTGTTTCTCTCCCTCTGCACCTCCTCCCCAGCGCTCTTTCTCTCAAATAAATAAATCTTAAAAAGAAAAAGATACATGTTTTCTATTATGTAAGTACCATTTGAGCCTCAAAACAGTTAGGATCGGGTCGCCTAGGTGGCTCAGTGAGTTAAGTGTTTGCCTTCCGCGGAGGTCATGATCTCAGCGCCCTTGGATGGAGCCTCCAGTCCTGTTCCTTGCTCCGTGGGGAGTCTGCTACTCTCTTTGTCTCCCCCGCCACCCCTGGCCACCGCGCCTTCTCTCTCTCTCAAATAAAGTCTTAAAAAATATGATAACAATCTGTTACTTAGAAGGAAAAAAGAATCTTGAAATACACATTTTGCTCTTTGCCAAGCTTTCCTGAGAGCCCAAGAGGCAGTTTGAAAACTTACTCTATTAAAATAATAGTAAAGCAAAGTTTTAATGTCATTCTGCTCAAAAACTTTTGCCTCAACCGAAAAAGTGGCCCTTCATTATCCTTTCTGGTTTTATCCCTATTACTTGTCTATATACCTCGTCCTTCAACCAAACATAATTGGTTTTCTAGTATACTGGGCTTTTTTCTCCACCTTTTTTTTTTTTTCAGATTTCCCCTTCCTACATCTACATAACCAAATCCTACTTGGTGTTCAGAGTACTTAGCTAATATTCTACTTTTTTGTATTACGGTGATTTGTGTATAGATGTCTCATACCCTCCTCTAGATTGGAGGTTACTTGAAGACAGGGTCTGTGTCTTACACATTTTCATGTACCCTATTTCTTTTAGCATAGTGTTGTATTCATCAGTAATTATTTTTTGAAGATTTTATTTATTTGGGAGAGCATGAGAGAGAGAAAGAAAGAGAGAGAGAGATATCTCTAGAGGGGGAGGGGCAAGGGAGCAGCAGAATCCCTGCTGAGCAGGGAGCCTGACTTGGGACTGGATCCCGGGATCATAGAACCCTAATCTGAGTTGAAGGCAGACACAACCGCCTGAGCCACCCAGGCACCCTCATTAGTAATTTTTTTTTTTAAAATCAGCATTACTCTAGTTTTTGGAGGGTTTTTTTTTTTTTTGCAGTTTTATGGTGATAAACATTTACTATGCTTTAATTTGAAATTCTTTTGAGTTTACCCTTTTATGTTGTAAGTTGCTGAGCACTGCAGAGTAAACTAGTGAAAATTTAAGTCCTAAATATTCAAATTAATGAGTAAGAGCCAAGTTACAGAGGTTTATAGTGAATGTTACTGACATCACCTTTACTGTTTTATCCACCAAGATTTTATTACAAAAATTTTCAGACATAGAGAAAATTAAAGTATACTACTATGCTTTTAGCTACAGTATGTTTTAACATTGTGTTGAACCTCAAAGGACTAGAAATTTAACATCCTGTTGCTTCCCTGATTAGCAATATCAATTACATATTCTTTTCCTTATAATTGATAGATATGCTTCTGTATTTCCTTTTTTTTTTTTTAAGTTCAAAGCATCCCACAAACAGTGGCAAGGCAGAGCCACCAGAAAAGGACACCTGATTTCCATGACAAATATGGTAATGCCATATTAGCTAGTGGAACCACTTTCTGTATTGCTGTGTGGGCATATGTAAGTACTGTTGATTGATAATTTTCTATATTAGATATTTTTCATTCCTGTTTATTTTATGTATTCAAAATGCTTTCACAGAGTAGTATACATTTCTAGTTGGGAGGGACTTCAGAGATTTTCTGATGTGATTACCTATCCAGTGCAGGAATTTCTTCCATAGCATTAAGCATTCATATTCTACCCATCATTTTCTTTTTTTCTTTTTTTTAAAGTAATCTGTACACCCAGCATGGAGTTTGAACTCACAACCTGAAATCAGGAGTTATAAGCTTCGCCGTTTGAGCCAGCCAGATGCACTAACCATCATTTTCTTTCAACAAGAAATTCTGATTCCATTTCCATGTATCATCCATTAGCTACTAGAAACCAAAGATACTAGAAAATTAGATACTACTTTCCTGGATCTTCTCTTTCAAATTAAACATCCTTAGTTCTGTTAATCACTTTTTGTTACATATTTTCCAGGGTTTTCACCATCTTGGATCACCTTCTTTCACTTAATTGGTGTCTTTTCTAAAATTCTGCCCGCAGAACTGAGTAAATTTCTGATGGATGAGGTGTACAATGACTTGCTTTCATTTTTTTAGTTTTTTACATCTTAACATTTAAGTTTTCTTACCAGTTGATGTACTTACTGGTTAAAAGTAGGATAAATATATAAGTTGCTCTTAGAGATATCTATTAATCTTGCCTTAATACACAAAAATATTTATTCATGGGGCTTTTCATTCTTGTTTTAACCTTCCTTAAATACACAGGTAAAATACGTGTAGTATTTAGAAGAGTGATTAGATTTTGAACAAATGTGTGGTCAGGGGCACTTTGGAGGTTGTGTTCCTTGATGAAAAGATACTATAAAATTGTTCTTTTACAGTATTTAGATAGTTGTGGTGGAGTGAAGCAGTGTTTGAGGAGGTAGTCGAGAAATGTGAAGTAAAAATTGGAATTAATGAAATTAAAAATTCAATTGTTCAGTCATACTGGCTGCATTTCAGTTGCTCAGTAGCAATATTTGGCTCTTGTGTTAGACAATGAAGATCTAGACATTTCTTGCATCTCAGGAAGTTCTATTAAACAGTACTGGTCTAGAGAATTAGGACAGGAATTAGCTTTGGCCTACATGGAGGAGGCACTATATCCCAGCTGAATTTCTGTGTGTTTTTAACCTATAGAGTAGAATATTTTTGTCACTTTTACGAAATAGTCTCCAAGGGAGAGTAGACTCTAGTTTAAACATTTATAACTAATAGCATTTTAATTCTTACAGACAGCAACACAAATTGGAATAGAATGGAACCTGTCCCCTGTTGGCAGAGTCACCCCAAAGGAATGGAGAGATCAGTAATCATCCCAGTTGGTGTAATACTGAATTGTTTCAAAACCAACTCATAACTGATGCCAAATAAAAACACTCTGCACCCCATTAAAATATGGCATGATTGAAGAAATAAAGTACATTTGAAACCACTGTTGTCAGTTTGTTTATTTCTTTTGTAATGAAACTAAGCCTGATCACTTTTCATTTATTTAACCTTAAGTGTTACTATTTAAGTCAGATTCTTTACAATTTCTTAAATTTTTCTTTCTGAGATAATATGAAAGTAAAATCTAGCTGTCACTTGGAAGTCAACTTTATAGTAGGCTGAAATTACAGTTCTTGAATAACTGATCACAGAATTAATTTAGGTCATCTTTGAGTGTCTAGATACTGATTATGCCTACTACTTTCATCTCTAATCTATGTTTATATTTGTAGTTGTTACTAGGGCCTTTTTACTCCTGCCAAGAGAACTTGGGGTGTCACCGGACCCAAGGAAGACTGGTCCTGTCAAATGAACTCTTAGAATGTCTGAAGATTAGCTAGCCCTTTGGCTCCATTGGCACATTTATCTTCGAGCTTTGGGTCTTCCATTATATTTATTTAGGATGTTTATGATGCTATTAAAGAAAGGATCTTTCAAATACAGTTTATTGGTGTTAACCTCTGCTGTTGACTGTTAATTACACCAACTTTTTTTTTTTAATTTTTTTTAAGATCTTATTTATTTATTTGACAGAGAGAGATCACAAGTAGGCAGAGAGGCAGGCAGAGAGAGAGAGGAGGAAGCAGGCTCCCCTTGAGCAGAGAGCCCGATGCGGGACTCGATCCCAGGACCCTGAGATCATGACCTGAGCCGAAGGCAGCGGCTTAACCCACTGAGCCACCCAGGCGCCCTACACCAACTTTTTGATACATGTATTATCCTGAATTCAGTATGACTTTGGATTTTGTATGTAAGATGCTAAGTGAAGAAAACATCTACACCATGTACTTCAGTACTTCTTTGGCTGAAGGTGTAAAAAGCCTCATGTTTGTTGATAGCTCAAATACGCAGAAAATGAAATTTCAGTGGAGTAATCTCCCATCCAAGTACTAACCAGGCCCGACCCTGCTTAGCTTCCGAGATCAGACGAGATCGGGCGCGTTCAGGGTGGTATGGCCGTAGACTCAGTGGAGTAATCTATGTTAGCTGAATTAGAGATTCCTGAGTTCACTTACATATATAACAAGTTATGAGGTAAATGGCTTTTAGGACTCTCCAAATTAACCTGGTATAGAAAGGATTTATGCATAACCAAACATTTGAAAGATTTGTACTTATTACATGAAATACTAGAAGAATGCTTTCATGGCAATATTTTTCTCATTAAATGCATCAAAGCCAGTAAGTAATTTCACTGAGTAGGAAAAGTTGAATGTCCTTGCAAAATAAGTGCATTGCAAAATTAGTAACTACACGACAGTGCTGATATTTGATAAAATTTGAACACTTTATTTTTTTTAAAGATTTTATTTATTTGATAGACAGAGATTACATGTAGGCAGAGAGGCAGGCAGGGAGAGAGGAGGAAGCAGGCTCCCCGCTGAGCAGAGAGCCAGATGTGGGGCTCAATCCCAGGACCCTGAGACCATGACCTGAGCTGAAGGCAGAGGCTTTAACCCACTGAGCCACCCAGGCGCCCCTGAGCACTTTATATCATATTTAGGAAGTATGTTAAAATAGGACTGAAGTGTTCAAATGCATGTAACCCTGAGATGTGATTAAGCAAAAATAAACACTTGTCTTTAAGGAAGTTTCAATGGTCATTAGATTATTTACCTTTTTATTCCTGAACTGGCATTACTGACAACTACAAGTGATTTTCAATATGATTTGTACCACTTCTGTCAGGTAAGTGATAATTTTCAGCTATTACAGGCAAAAAAGTATGTATGACCTTTAAAATAGTCTATTTAGGGGCGCCTGGGTGGCTCAGTGGGTTAAGCCGCTACCTTCGGCTCGGGTCATGATCTCAGGGTCCTGGCATCGAGTCCCACATTGGGCTCTCTGCTCAGCATGGGGCCTGCTTCCCTTCTTCTCTATCTGCCTGCCTCTGTCTACTTGTGTTCTCTGTCAAATAAATAAAACCTTTAAAAAAATAGTCTATTTGTCCATTTGCCAATATATATGTTGCTTTGCGTGATAAAACTTGGTGGTGGTAGTTGGTTTTTTGCAGGCTTTTAAAGCTTAATTTGTAGTTAATCTTGTCCTGATCAGTAATTCTAAAACTACCTCAGGCATGGCTAGAAATGAAGCAGTACTATAAGTCTAAATTAGTGTCATCACAACGTTCTGACCTTGCAGCTTTCCTAATGTACAGAATCAAAACTTTATCCTTTCACAAATACACTCAATTTATCCCCAAACACATTGCTGAGAGTTTTAATATTTAGGGTGGGAAGGTTGTCAAATTAGTCTTCCTATCAAAAATCTGTACATTTGAAGAATTTAGGTAAGTGACTTTAGAAGCATTGCCAATCCTTTAAATGTTACTTGTTGGAGGGCTATCACATATATTTTTTTAAAAATAAGGGTGAAGATCATAAATACTATTCTTTTTTTTTTTTAAAGATTTTATTTATTTATTTGAAAGACGGAGATCACAAGTAGGCAGAGAGGCAGGCAGAGAGAGAGAGAGGGAAGCAGGCTTCCTGCGGAGCAGGGAGCCCGATGCGGGGCTCGATCCCAGGACCCTGAGATCATGACCCGAGCCAAAGGCAGCAGCCCAAACCACTGAGCCACCCAGGCGCCCCATAAATACTATTCTTTTTTTTTTTTTAAAGATTTTATTTATTTATTTGACAGAGAAACCACAAGTAGACGGAGAGGCAGGCAGAGAGAGAGAGAGGGAAGCAGGCTCCCTGCTGAGCAGAGAGCCCCATGCGGGACTCGATCCCAGGACCCTGAGATCATGACCTGAGCCAAAGGCAGCGGCTTAACCCACTGAGCCACCCAGGCGCCCCCCATAAATACTATTCTTAACTAAGTTAAATTACTATGTGTTTTCTGTTTTTTTTAAGATTTTATTTATTTGACAGAGATCACAAATAGGCAGAGAGACATTCAGAGAGAGGAGGAAGCAGGCTGAGCCGAGAGCCTGATGTGGGGCTCGATCCCAGCACCCTGGGATCATGACCTGAGCCAAAGGCAGAGGCTTTAACCCACTGAGCCACCCAGGCGCCCCTGTTTTCTGTTCTTTTAAATTCATTAAACTAGGCTCTTTGGTGGGTCAGTTGGTTGGGTGGCTGACTCAGGGTTGTGAGATCAAGACGCAGATTGGGCTCTGCTCGGTTTGAAGTCTGCTTGAGGGTTCTTTCTCATTCCCCTCCTCAGGCTCACTTGGGTGTTCACTCTCTCAAATCTTAAATTCATTAAACTTATTTAGCACTAGGTACTATAATAATTACAGAGGTACAGATAATGTGCCTTCGCCCTTGTGACTGATAACTCCATTGGAGATTTTTAAAAAATATTTTTAATTTATTTTTTATTTTTTTATAAACATATAATGTATTTTTATCCCCAGGGATACAGGTCTGTGAATCGCCAGGTTTACACACTTAACAGCACTCACCATAGCACATAACCTCCCCAATGTCCATAACCCCACTCCCCCCAGCAACCCTCTGTTTGTTTTGTGAGATTAAGAGTCACTTACGGTTTGTCTCCCTCCCAATCCCATCTTGTTTCATTTATTCTTTTCCTACCCCCTTAACCCCCCATGTACCATCTCCACTTCCTCATATCAGGGAGAGCACATGATAGTTGTCTTTCTCCGATTGACTTATTTCACTAAGCATGATACCCTCTAGTTCCATCCACGTCGTCGCAAATGGCAAGATTTCATTTCTTTTGATAGTATTTCTCATAGTATTCCATTGTATATATATACCACATCTTCTTTATCCATTCATCTGTTGATGGACATCTGGGTTCTTTCCATAGTTTGGCTATTGTAGACATTGCTGCTATAAACATTCAGGTGCACGTGCCCCTTCGGATCACTACGTTTGTATCTTTAGGGTAAAAACCCAGTAGTGCAATGGCTGGATCATAAGGTAGTTCTATTTTCAACTTTTTGAGGAACCGCCTTGCTGTTTTCCAGAGTGGTTGCACCAGCTCGCATTCCCACCAATGGTGTAGGAGGGTTTCCCTTTCTCTGCATCCTCGCCAGCATCTGTCATTTCCTGACTTGTAAATTTTAGCCATTCTGGCTGGTGTGACGTGATATTGTGGTTTTGATTTGTATTTCCCTGATGCCGAGTGATGTGGAGCACTTTTTCATGTGTCTGTTGGCCATCTGAATGTCTTTGCAGAAATGTCTGTTCATGTCTTCTGCCCATTTCTTGGTTGGATTATTTGTTCTTTGGGTGTTGAGTTTGCTAAGTTCTTTATAGATTTTGTACACTAGCCCTTTATCTGATATGTCGTTTGCAAATATCTTCTCCCATTCTGTCAGTTGTCTTTTGGTTTTGTTGACTGTTTCCTTTGCTGTGCAAAAGGTTTTGATCTTGATGAAATCCCAATAGTTTATTTTTGCCTGAATGCAAACATTTAACTGACAGAGCTATCCAGGTGTCCCATGTGATGTAATTTTTAAGATTTTAAATTTTGGGTTGAAATTGTGACTTAAGGTTGTGCACGTTTATTGGCAATTACAACTTAATGGCTGGGAAATTTAGTAGTCCTGAAGATATGTATGTGGATGGGTACAGAGGGGAAAGGAATAATTCTTTGTGAAATACTTAATTGTAGGCCTAAAATTTAGATCTCTGGGCAATTTTAAATATTGCCTGTCAAGGCTTAGTAGGAATTTGACAATAGGTGGGGTATAATTGGTTTACTTAACACTTAAATATGGTTAGTGTGTGCCACTTTCCTAAGCCTTTTACAAATAGTATTTTAATATTTATCCTTTATATATCATTTTGAGTTTGGCAACATTATTAGACTTGGGGGTGCCTGGGGCATCTGCCTTAGGCTCAGTTCAGGACCACAGGGTCCTGGGATCCTGTCCTGCTCCTCGAGATGTCCGCATCTGCTTCTCCTCCCTATGTCTCTTTCAGAGCATGCCGGTGCTTGCTCTCTCTGTCTTTCTCTCTCACAAACAAAGTCTATGTAAAAAAGACTTGATACTTATGGCAACTGTGTTCAAACAGTTCCAGCTGAAAATATAATTAATTTCCCCATACATCTCATGACAGATATTCAATTTAAGGCAATACGAAAAGACCGCATCTCACTTTGAATTTAGTGAGATGGAGCCTGTTCCTCTTACTATTAATATTAATTGTTTTAAAAATCTTAGGATTTTGCTATTTTTTAAAATGTGAAAATGGGAAGACAGGATTAAAAATACATTTTTCTCAAATGCTTTCTGTATCATTTATTGCATCATAGACATTTTATGCATCTCATTTCTTTCTAAACTCATGGCGGTAGATACTCTAATAATTCTTTGCATCCTTGGAATCCTCTAGGTTTTCAAGATGATGGACAAGCGAATGGATAAATGGACAAGTGGTTCAAAGCTTTAGATTGGCGATATGAAGGTAATGTGAGGTGAGATACCTGTCCCAACCCCAATATATACATAAAGATTATGAATAAGAAGTCCAATTTTTTTGAGATAATTTTTGAATGGAGAGACGAGTGCAAGTTCATAGTTCTGGCATTTGCATTTGGAGTTAGGCTATAGAGTAACATCACCCCGTTAATTTCATGCTGAGAAAGGCTGAACTTTGCAGAAGATGATTTACAAAGACGTCTATGGTACTTAATGGCTCGAGGTTGGGAAACTACAGATGACACAGGTTTTGGTGGGATTTTGTTTTGTTTTGTTTTGTTTTTGGTGGTGGGAGGAAGGAGGCGTCTCTGCCGCGCCAAAGATCTCCACGCGAGGGTGCGTGTCAACTCAGGGGCAGCAGGGGGCGGGAGAAGCTCAACTCCGGGGCTCTTGTCCCTCTTCACGTGACGCGTCCCTTTCTTGCATCTCAGGCCCTGCTTCCGGCCTGGGCGTCACCCGGAAGTAGGGGGAGTGAGGAAAGGACGGGTAAAGGCCGCAGGCTCGGGCGGCGGTGGGTGGAGGAAGAGAAGCCGTGGGAGTGCCGCCGCCACAGCCGCTGCCGACGCCACCGCGGCCGCTGTCCCCGACGCCGCCGCCCCCCTTCCCACGGCACCACTACTGTTTCTTCTCCTTGTGTGTGAGATTGGTACCTGCGCGTGGATCTGCCTTTGCCACGGGGCTGCGTAGCTCGCGAGGTTTCAGCATAGGAAAGGAAAACCAGGTACGTCCTATATGGGCTCCCTGTCGTCCCCTTCTACTGGAGAGGTGTTCTGTACCGTCAGTCTCTACTACCGAGTGTAGCGGGGTTATTTTAAACAAGACAGTCTCCAAACTCTCACTTCTTCACAACTCTGGTATTTACCACACTTAGTTTTACCTTCCCAGCAGGGGATAATGGAGGGGAGATTGAGTCCTGACCCGTGTCACTTTTCTTGTACTCTTCTGGGAAAGTGCCCTGATCATCCAGTGGCCTATGTTACCCAATTAGTTGAAGGTACAAGAAGGTCCGTACCGGTATTGGAAGTCATATGGACTGAAGACCATTAATGAAATGATGTAAAGAAATATATTTTGCTTTTTGCTTTCTCTTGGAGCATAAGCTAAACTGAGAGAACACTCTCGTTTCCATTTCATTTTGTTCATTCTGCCTCCTTCCCTGTAAAGTTATTCTCCATCCCTGTAGCACCTTTATCTTTGACACTTTGTTGTAGACGTTGGGTTTATCCTAAGCACCAACAGCTCTTTTGTTTCACAAGTTCCTATTTTTAGCATCTGATTTTTGTTTTAGAGTGTGTTCATCTACAGTAATAGGGTTTTGTATTGAGTCTTAATGTGTGCAGGACATTGAATTTGGTGATATTGAGATGTGGGGTGGTAGGGGGTATGCACAAGAAACAGCACAGAGTCTCTGATCTCAAATGAGTTTGCAGTCAAGTTAATTGAGACAGTTATGAAGACAGTGGGTTCTAGCAGCCCCACTAATTGAATAGACTGCTTATTTCATCCTTTTTATTTATTAACTTTTCAAAAGATTTATTTATTTGAGAGAGAGAGAGAGATTGATTGAGCAAACATGCAAGCAGGGAGAGGAGTAGAGGGAGAGGGACAAGCAGATTCTGTGCTGAATTCAGGGCCCAGCCTGAGGTGGGGCTGCATTTGTGACCCTGAGATCCTGACCTGAGCCAAAAATCAAGAGTCCATTGCTTAACCAAGTGATTCACCCAGGTGCCTCTCTCATCCTTTTTAAAGGATATTTTGAACAGAGATTTTATTTTTAAAACTTTCTTGTGTCTATGTTCATGATATGAGAGAGTGCTTTTTCGCTCTACCAGCTGAGCTATCGAAGGGACGGGCTGAGAGAGTGCTTTTTGACTGGAGGGTCTCACAGTGCAGTAGGAAAGACAGATACACCCTCCCAGTCTCACTAACATTGTTTGTTAGAGAAAGTGTTATGAGAGTTCAGGGAAGGTAGCATTTGAGGTGGGCCTTGAAAATGGATAGGATTTAACTTTGTAGGAATGGACGTAGGGGAGGGCAGCCCAAGTAGAAGAAAAAATATGAGCAAAGGCTTGGGGGCCTGGAAAGATGCTGGACATGCAACAACATACTGTACATAAACACCCCTATTTCTAACACAGCCACAGCCTCTATGATAGTACTATTAAAGGGAAAAAAATACAGAATCTAAAACTGGTAAGCTTAGAACCATATACAGCTACCCTCCAGCCAATAAAAAAAGCTTATATATAGAAAAAATACATGAAATGACAAAACAGTGTTAATGTATGAGATTTAATTCTGATGTAAACTCAAATTTAAAAAAAATAAAGCTTTCTATATATTTTTTATTTAGGCTTTTATTTTAATTCCAGTTAGTTAACATAAAGTAGTATATTAGTTTCAGGTGTATAATACAGTGATCCAGCACTTCCATACATCATCAAGACAAGTGCACTCCTTAATCCCCATTCTCTGTTTACCCCATTCCCTCACCTCCTCCCTTCTGGTAACCATCAGTTCTCTATAATTAAGATTTATCTCTTCCTTTTTTCCTTTTAAGGTTTGTCTTCACCTTAGACAAACCCAAGATTTGTCTCTTGATTTGTCTCTCCCTTTTTCCTTTTAAATCTTGCTATATTTTAATTCTTATTGACTGTTATGACTTAAATGTAATTTGGAATCAATTTTTAAATTGCTGGGAATGAATAACATTATCTGACGCCAGAAGCTGTTCCAGCATTTTCTCAAGGAATTTATGCATTTCCTTTTCTCCTCCGAATTGATTTCTCTACTAGTCTTCTTAACCTGATAGAAACTATTCTTTTCCATTCTTAGTCTTTTTTTTTTTTTAAAGAATTTATTTATTTATTTGACAGAGACAGATCACAAGTAGGCAGAGAGGCAGGCAGAGAGAGAGGAGGAAGCAGGCTCCCTGCTGAGCAGAGAGCCCGATGCGGGACTCGATCCCAGGACCCTGGGATCATGACCTGAGTCGAAGGCAGTGGCTTAACCCACTAAGCCACTCAGGCGCCCTTCCATTCTTAGTCTTGAAAAGATCTTGATTCTTGGCCTCTAGGTAGGGCTAGATTAAACACAAATCCCTCCAAAGCGTAGGTTAACATCTCTGATCTCTAATGCAGAAGGTTGTTTTTCCTTGAAAAATGCATGAAGTAGTAGAATTTATTTGAAAATGAGAGAGCATGATGAGCAAAAATAACCAACTAACACATTACAATCTTTACTTCTGTGAGCGCTTTAAGGCAACACATTCCTTTTGTAAATGCCTCATTATAGTTTCTTTTATCTATATATTTAAAAATACTTGAAAAACTTTAATCAAGACTTTTTACACATCCTAATGAGTGAAAATAATGTTCATTTGACAGTTGGGAAATTAAATTGTGAGGATAGATTTGTTTGAGGTGATACAGGTACTGGAACAGGTGGGAATAATATATGGGAGTTTCGTCTTAAAATTCCCTCTACTCATCTTTGTTAAAGGTTTAACAGAGTTTTGCTTTTAAATTGTGATCTTCTTAGGACATAAATCAAAATATGGATGGGGGAGTGGGCAGGAAAGACAGGCCACAGGCCTATTTTGGTTCAATTTACTATCTCAGCAATCATGATTTTTACTTATAAATCTCAGTCTTCAGATTGATTGAATGTGGTATAACTTGCTTACTTACTTGGTAAAGTAGTATGGCAAGAAAATTATCACAATACTTTTAGAATGTGTTTCTTTAAAGTGAAAGGGCAGGATCTCTCTGGTTTCATAAATATGTTGCTAGTTTCTCCAGCACTGTTAGAAAATTGAAGTGATTTTCATATCTCTGTGGGATTAAATGTGTGGGGTATTGGTAAATTACACTAGTTTTCACAGATATTTCTTTCCTTGAAGGGAATGAGGATAAAATGTCCCCATTTTGAGCCATTTTAATTTTGTTTCATGCTTTCTGTCCACATTTAGGATTATACAGCTATGTTTTTTAAAACCTATTTTTACTACATAATTCTCTAGTGCAGAAGTTCAATTTTCCAGACCTATACTCAGGAGTACATTTACATAATTTACTAATTGAAATTAATGGGTTATTTCACATCTTAGGGAAATTGTTTTAACTTGGCTATTTAACCTTAGTTGATTTTGTTTTGGTTTAAAAAAGTGTTTTGTTTTGGGACGCCTGGGTGGCTCAGTTGGTTAAGCAGCTGCCTTCAGCTCAGGTCATGATCCCAGCGTCCTGGGATCGAGTCCCACATCGGGCTCCTTGCTCAGCGGGGAGCCTGCTTCTCCCTCTGCCTCTGCCTGCCATTCTGTCTGCCTGTGCTTGCTCTCTCCCCTTCTCTCTCTCTGATAAATAAATAAAATCTTTAAAAAAAAAGTGTTTTGTTTTATGCTGTTGTAATTGTTGCTGATCCTGCTTGTGCATTTGATGTGCCAGCCAAAGACTGGGAGAGAATAATACTGGAATTACTTCCCTGCTCTACTCTGACCTGTGAGTTTGCAGGGCATTGTATAAACTTGGAATTATGAAGAAGATGGTTTTTACTCTCTTGAGTGTTCACCTGAAGTGTGCTACCTGCCATTCAGGAGAAAGCATTAAGAAGGCTTCTGTTGAGACCTGAGAAACTGTCATCAGACATATAAGAACAGGAGAAAGAACTCCACAGTGAAGAGCCCTTTAAAGAAAATTCTCAGGACTGTTTAGGAAAAATTTGTAGCTGACTCTTGGGGTCATGAGGATACTTAAGAGTTGATCCTTGAGCTAACAAGGTTATGAAGCTTGAGCTTGAGCTTGGTTATGAAGGAGTTCCAAGTGTTAATCCTTGTACTTTGTTGATCCTTGTACTTAACAATGGTAAGCAAAAAAGGGGTTATCTATTTTTTTGGTGAAAATAAGATTATTTGCTCTAAGAATTCTTTTTAAAAAAGATTTTATTTATGTATTTGGCAGTGAGAGAGGGAACAAAAGCAGGGGGCGGGGGAGAGGGAGAAGCAGGCTCTCCGTCAAGCAGGGAGCCCGATGTGGGGCTCAGTCCCAGGACTCTAGGATCATGACCGGAGCTGAAGGCAGATGTTTAACGACTGAGCCACAGAGGTGCCCCTGCTCTGAGAATTCTAATTGAATTATTAAATCAATTAATAATGCTCTTAAGACATACCTGGATGGCTTACTCAGTTAAGTGTTTGACTCCTGATCTCAGCGCAGGTCTTGATCTCAGGGTCATTAAGTTTAAGCCTTGTGTTGGGCTCCATGGAGCCTACTTAAAAAAAAAAAAAGATTGACAACCTAACAGAAAAATGGAAAAATAGAAAATATAATAATGCTATTAATATAAAGGATATTGTATTGATTATTAATATATTAGTAAAACGCTACTATTAATATTAAAGTATTTGTATACAACCAGTTTCCTCTTGGCCAGTAAATTCTTTCTCTTCTTTTACTATGACATCTCACTGTTAGCTCTGAATATCAGTTTTTAGTTCAGACTTACAGCCACAATAGGTTGATATTAATTTCTCTTTTTTTTTTTAAAGATTTTATTTATCTATTTGACAGAGAGAAATCACAAGTAGATGGAGAGGCAGGCAGAGAGAGAGAGAGGGAAGCAGGCTCTCTGCTGAGCAGAGAGCCCGATGTGGGCCTCGATCCCAGGACCCTGAGATCGTGACCTGAGCCGAAGGCAGTGGCCTAACCCACTGAGCCACCCAGGCGCCCTAATTTCTCTTTTTAAAAGATATTATTTACTTATTAGAGAGATTGAGGGAGCGAGTGGGAGGATGGTCAGAGGGAGAAGTGGACTCCCTTTGGAGCAGGGAGTCTGACTCTGGACTCGATTCCAGGACCCTGGGATCATGACCTGAACAGAAGGCAGATGCTTAACTGACTGAGCCACCCAGACACCCTTGGTATTATTTTCTAATCATACCTGTAAGTGGGTTTTTATGTATTAGCAATCAGATTGGTGTCCTGCGTCTTCAAGTATTGTCCATCTAAAGCAAAGTGTTTTATCTGGCTTCTCTTCTTCTAGCTAGGTGATAATAGGATGAGTTTTAGTAGCCTTAAATTCACTGTATGATGATGGAAAAAAGAATAATATATTTAGTGCAGTGTATTATTTGACCTTGAATTTAGGGTATGATTAGGATTGCATAAGAGTGTGTCTACTATGTTTATTACAAAAAAAAAAAAATAACCCACAAGTGCCTGTTTCTTAACTTTAGGGGAACTGTTAAGTCATGGGATCTTGAATCATTTTCTTTCTTTCTTTTTTTTTTGTGTGTGTGTGCATGTAAATGAAGGAGACCAATCCTTCCTCTGGTATGAGAAAAAAAATCTAGGACTTTGTAGTTTGCACTTTGGTAGGAGTTGAAATATTCTTTCATAGACCAAATTTTATTTCTAGACCTAGCAAGTGGCTAAGCTGAGATTTAAAGCCAGTCAGTCTGGTTTTAGAACCTTGTTCTCACCTTACCTTAAAGGAACTGTATTTTTTTAAGTACATAGACATTTGAGCAAAATTAGCTCTATTGGAATTAAGTTCCTTATTTGTCCTAAAGGGAAAAATATTTATCTTCTTTGAAAGTATGAGCAAATAGTCTACTGCCATACCACCCTGAACGCGCCCGATCTCGTCTGAAAGTATGAGCAAATAGATTTGATGATAAAATAAATTACAGTATTGGCAATTCAAAATTTCTTTGGTACATTCAAACTAAATTCATAAGTAAGGACTCATAGTTTTGTTTTAAGGTAATTACATTATTTAAAGATATGCTAAAGGACCTAATGTTTAAAATGGTGTTGGTCTTATTTTGTTTGTATTTTCTAGGTCTCCCAGGAAGAGAAAAGAAATGGACTGTGTGTGTGTTTCTTTTTTTGTAAAAGAAAGAAAAAAGAAAAAAAATGTTTACTCAAAATATATATTTCAGACATTAGGTAAATACAAAATGATTTAACAGTACCTACCTCAGAGGATTGTCAGTGAGTTAATATATGTGAAGCCCTAATAGCAGTGCCTCGCAGGTAGTAAACACACAATAAAGTTTAGTTAACATCATTCTTTTAAAAATTATTTACAGTAAAAGTAATGTTAGCAACCAATGTAATAAAATTATAAATTATAGTTTTGTGGTACTATAAATTGGGTGCACTGTAGGAGGAATATACTAATATACAATCAGTACCTGGAAGTAATATTTAGTTTCCAAATAACACCACAGAAAATGGAAAACTCAGATTAAGAGGGCACAGTAGCCTACATTACACCTACATTTCTAAACTCATACTGACAGCTAGCAATTCAGATCACCCTGATGTAGTCTTTCTGCTTTACCACTGACAAAACTCATAACCGTCGGCTTGTATAATTAGCTACAAACTGTGGGGCCATTGAGCTTCTCTGGATTATTTCTCTAATTGCCAAATGCTGAAACATACTTTTGAATGATTTCTGAAATACAAAATATAGGCAGAGGGAAAGGCTTTGTGTAGGTCTGACCTACTCTGCAAAATAGCTGCATTCTTACAAAGTTGTATGTAAGTTGAGTTTTTATAAATTACATCAGCACACCAAGGAATACATGTTTATTGTGTGCTCGTTGTATGTCTAGTGTTTATGTGGGTTCTGTAAGATATGTAAAGAAGCATAAGGAATATGCTCCAATGTTTAACCAGAGAAAGAAGCCCAGTACCAAACAATTACAGAGAAATTAGGTATGATGCTGATTCCAAGGGTATTCAGAACTCAAAAAGAAAGTGGATATGAGTATTTGACATGTTTTTCATGGAGGAGGTGGGTTCATTTACTAAGTCAGCAGTTATTGAGTTGCTGCCATTTGCAAGGTACTGGGGATATGACTTTGTATACAACAGATGTGATCATGCTTTTCTGGAGTTTATAGATGAGTGAGGTGATAGGATTTAAATATGTGGAAGAGAGCATTCCAGGTGAGGGGACCAATCTAAACAAAATCATAGAAAGAAATGGCAATCATGGGCTATATGGCAGTGAGGGTACTTGTCTGATTGTAGTAGAGATTTTATGTTGGGGAAGAGTATTGAAAGGGATAGATGAGGGCCATCATTTGAATGCTTTGATTAGCTATTTAAGTCTGGGGAAGGTAAGGTGGGAACAGTCTTTTGGGATTAAACCTTTGACCTATGGGATCTGACCCTATCTCCAGGGAGATAGTGTCAGAATTGAGTTAAATTGTAGGACACTTAGCTGCTGTCACAGAGAATTGCTTGGTAGGGGAAAACTGTCACAAATCTGGTGCCAGAAGTGTTGTGAGTGTGATAGTAGTATGAGAGTTAAGGAGAAACATGAGAAGAAAGACTGGGTTTTTCTTTTTTTTCTTTTTTTAAATTATTTATTTGTCAGAGAGAGAGAGAGAGAGAGCGAGCACACAGGCAGGCAGAGTGGCAGGCAGAGGGAGAAGTAGGCTCCCTGCTGAGCAAGGAGCTGGATGTGGGACTTGATCCCAGGATGCTGGGATCATGACCTGAGCCGAAGGCAGCTGCTTAACCAACTGAGCCACCTAGACGTCTCTGGGTTTTTCTAATACAGCCAGCTTTTTAATGCTTTGAGCAGGTATTTAATCTGTGGTAAATTCCTTGGATATGGTATTTTGGAGAGAGTTAGCATGCATGGATTTTGGAGTCATAGGCCTCAATTTGATCACATTTTCATTCTAATTTGTTCCCTGAATTTAGAATTTTTTTTTTTTTGAGAGAGTACACATGTGAGGGATGGGGCAGAGGGAGAGGGAGAGAGAAAGAATCTTAAGCAGGCTCCATGCTCAGCTTAATCTCATGACCTTGAGATCATGACCTGAGCCAAAATCAAGAGTCTTGATGCTTAACCAACTGAGCCCCTCAGGTATCCTCTGAGTAGAACTTTGTATTATGTTTTCTTTTCCTTTTTAAAAAAGATTTTATTTATTTATTTATTTATTTGACAGACAGAGGTCACAATTAGGCAGAGAGGCAGGCAGAGAGAGAGAAGGGGGAAGCAGGCTCCCCACTGAGCAGAGAGCCCCATGCGGGGCTCGATCCCAGGAACCTGAGACCATGACCCAAGCCGAAGGCAGAGGTCCAACCCACTG
The DNA here is from genome assembly GCF_964662115.1 of Mustela nivalis. Lineage (NCBI taxonomy): Eukaryota > Metazoa > Chordata > Mammalia > Carnivora > Mustelidae > Mustela > Mustela nivalis. The sequence goes on along the minus strand of NC_139040.1, from coordinate 63,148,035 downwards.
AGCCACCCAGGCACCCCTGTATTGTGTTTTCTTAGTGGCACAACTATGTAAGCAACAAAATGATATTTACACAGAGCAGCTGGGATCAGTAACTTCTAGTAGCACCAAGTAGCACTAGAGAGCAATGTGTAAATGAAGTGCCAGTGGGAAGTCCAAGAAGTCAGAAGTAGAAAGAGGTTAGGCAAGGAATAAGGAAGAGATAGATTATGTGATGGTTGATAGAACGCCATCAGAAATATCTTCAAGCAAAATAGAATACATTTGCCTAGCCTTTGTTTTCAGTCATGTTTCTTTATGAATAGTGTGTTTTCTTTGTCCAAGTATGAGGAAAAGAAACTTAGAAGTTATTTGACTCGGCCACTTGAAGACTACCAGTGGTCATTTTAGGTTTTGTTCTACAGTTGAAGCATCTGACTAGACCATTGTGTCCTAGTTTTGTATTTTACCTCATCACAACTTGGTCAAAAGCTTATGTAGTAAGTTTTGTTTATAATCTGTGTTAGGATTCTCTCAACGTACGAGTGGATTGCCAAATGAATGCCTGTTATGACCTGCCTTTTGTCTCTTGTTACTTTGGGTTTAAGGTAAGTATAATCATGTTCTAAGAAGGTTTAACTATATTATTATGATATTTTCTAGAGTTTTTTTTTTCCATCAGATAAGTAGAAATGATCACAGAAGACCATTTTTGTCTCATCCAAATCCTTTATTAGGGTGATCTCCAACCTTATTTTATGGAGGACCTTCTTTTTCTTTCTTTTTTTTAAAATTAGGCTCCACACCCAGCATGGGGCTTGAACTCCTAACCTTGAGATCAAGAGTCATGTGCTATACTGACTGAGCCAGCCAGGTGCCCCTGGAGGATCTTATTTTAATCTGAGCTTGAGATCAGGGTGGATACAGTCACTGTAGTTCCTGAGAAGTAGTTGCTGGCTGTACTGTTCTTGCTTTCACTCTGCGAATGTTAGCTGGGATAGCCGGAATGTATAGCAGAAAGAGGATATAGCAGAGTGGAGAAAACATTTTTGGAAACTACCTTGGAGTTCCATGAAGCAAGGTTTCTAGACCTACCTGTAGATCCTGAACTGCAGGTTGGAGACTTCTACTTTATTTCATTTAGTGCTGTTGTCTTACACAACTCCAGGGGGCAGCAGCCACATTGTTAGTATATAAATATTTTAAATATATATAAGTCTGTAAATTTTTTGATGTGGAGTTATACAATATGGCTGGCTAGCATGAAACCTACCCAAACCACTTCTATTTCTAGCCCCTTTCTCTTCTCAGTACCTACAACATTCAGGAGCCATGGTAGTCCCAAATTCATCACTTGAATTTCACTTCCCACCTTAAGGCTCTTCTGTACTCCAATAGATGAAATTTAGATCTTTGAGGATTTTAAGAAGGTCCATCTATTTTCTTATTCTATTTAAGTGTACTCATCAGTAAAATGATGATAATACCTGCCCTAACTAATAGGTTGTTGGGAGTATCAAGTGAAATAATGTATGCAAAAGTTCTTTATAAATTATAGAGTGCTATACAAATATAGGATAATATTCTTCCTTGATGTGTTGTCTTATAGTGGAAAGAGTACTGACTTCGAGACAGGAGTCTAGAATTTAAGTTCCAAATTATGCTATTAAGTTCCAAATTTTTACTTATGTTCCAAATTATGCTATTTAAGTTCCAAATTATGCTATTTGTACTTTGGACAAATTACTTTGTGTTTCTGGCCTTTGCTTCTTTATCTATAAAAGGAAACTAATAATGCCACTCCTCTCCAGCTAGAAACCCAAGAGTTATTTTTTCTTATCCCACAGTCAGTCAGTCACCAAGTCTGTTGTCTAGTTCTTCTTTTTTTTTCTTTTCTTCTTCCTTTTTTTTAAAGTAAGCTCAATACTCAACATAGGATTGAATTTACAACCCTTAGGTCAAGAGTCACATGCTGTATCAACTGAGCCAGCCAGGTACCCCTGTTGTCTGATTCTTGATATTTCTCCCTCCTCGCTATCTCCATTTAATCCTTAATCATTTCCCTTCTGGGCTATACCCTTTTAAGGAATTATGGTAAGGGCACCATGGGTGGCACAGTGGGTTAAGCATCAGGCTCTTGGTTTCAGCTCAGGTTGTGTTCTCAGGGATTGTGAGATCCAGCCCTGCTTTGGGCCCTTTGCTCAGTGGGAAGTTGGCTTGTCTCTCTCCCTCTGCTAATCTTCTCCCCCCACAACTGCCAAGCTCGCTCTCTCTCTCTCAAAAACAAAAGCACAGACTGGATCAGACTTACTGGGTTCAAATTTCAGTTATGTCACATACAAGCTGTATGACCTTGGGAAAGTTCCTTACCCTCTCTCTCAATTTCATCATCTGTAAAATAGATATAAAATTAGTACCTATCCCATTAAGTTGTGAAGATTAAAATAGTAAAAAATATTAGGTATTATTATATATTATTATTTACCGACAAAAATTTTCATTGTAAGTGTTGAATGAAAGGAAGCATGTAATAAAACATAGTATGTAATTTTTATTAAAAATGTGTGTATTTATACATATATGCACATAAAATAATCTCCTAAACTTACACACACACACTCCCCTACCTCAAAATGTTCATTTAGTTATCTCTTGGTAGTGGAATGATTTGTTGCCCTTTTTAAAATTTTTATTTTTTTTAATTTTTTTAATTTTTTTATTATTTATTTATTTATTTTTTAAAGATTTTATTTATTTATTTGAAAGACGGAGATCACAAGTAGGCAGAGAGGCAGGCAGAGAGAGAGAGAGAGGGAAGCAGGCTTCCTGCGGAGCAGGGAGCCCGATGCGGGGCTCGATCCCAAGACCCTGAGATCATGACCTGAGCCAAAGGCAGCAGCCCAAACCACTGAGCCACCCAGGTGCTCCCCCTTTTTTAAATTTTTAAAAAGATTTTATTTATTTATTGGACAGAGTTAGAGAGTGAGAGAGCGCGTGTGCGTGCATGCTTGCATGAGCAGGGGAGTAACAGAGGGAGAAGCACACTCCCTACTGAGCAGGGAGCCTGATGTGACATGTGGCTCAGTGCCGGGACTCCGGGATCATGACCTGAGCAGAAGGCAGATGCTTTACCGACTGAGCCACCCACGTGTCCTTGATTTGTTGCTTATTATTTTATGTGCTTATCTGTGTTTTCTATTTTTCTCCAGATGGTGTTTATTCCTTAGATTTTATTTTAAAGATTTTATTTATTTATTTGACAGACAGAGATCACAAGTAGGCAGAGAAGCAGGCAGAGAGAGAGGAGGAAGCAGGCTCCCAGCTGAGCAGAGAGCCCGATGCGGACCCCATCCCAGGACCCTGTGATCATGACCTGAGCCAAAGGCAGAGGCTTTAACCCACTGAGCCACCCAGGCACCCTATTCCTTATATTCTAAAGGAAAGAAAGGCATAAAACATCTCTTCTGTGAAGTCTTCACTGAACTCCCTTCCTTCATCCTTTAGATCACCAGTATAACATGTATTGCTGAACTCCTTGAAGGCAGAGCCCATGTCGTATTTATTTACCTTTGTATCCCCAGTTGGGCCTAGCACAGAACCTAGAAGACAATAGGAACTTGGCAATATTAGTAAGGTGAAGAAGAGATGGAATTACGTGCCAAGCACTTTACATGTCTTACCTCATAATATTCCTCTCAACAGTCCCATGAGTAAAAGCCATCTGTATTTTTTAAATGAGTAAACTGCACATCAGAGAGATTAAACAGTTTGATGAAAGTCTCACACCTACTAAAGGGCAGAATTTAGATTCAAATACAAGTCTGTCTGGTGCCAAGGATGTTCTCTTTAATGTATATCAAATTAATGAACTGCTTAATGAATGTACTTGCTGTCTCTAATGAAACTTATGAAGCACTCCTTTATAAATAGAAATGTGTTGTGTGAATGTAAGGATACGTTATTGTTGTTTCTTTTGTGATATTCTGTTCCCACCTGCACCCTCAGTTCTGACTGGGCAAAACTGTTTTCCTGCTCCCACACAATTTTTCCTCTCTCTACCCATATTGTCTTTTTATATTTTGTCTTTTTATATTGCTCATGTTCTACCTACTTTTGATTAACTTGGCTTATAATTATGATATGAAGCTTTTCAGGTTAATCCATCCATTTCCATCAAACTCATTATTGTGCATGCATGTTGAGGAGACTGATTTTGCAAGTATCTAGCCGGGTATAATTTTAAAAAAATATTTTATTTATTTATTTGACAGACAGAGATCACAAGTAGACAGAGAGGTAGGCAGAGAGAGAGAGGTGGAAGCAGGATCCCTGCTGAAAAGAGAGCCCAATGTAGGACTCGATCCCAGGACTCTGGGATCATGCCCTGAGCCGAAGGCAGAGGCTCTAACCCATTGAGCCACCCAGGCGCCCCTGGCCAAATATAATTTGTTTTATGCAAAAGTATGGCAGATTCATCTTTGAACATAGGTGCTTAAACTCTTCTTAATTTTATCTGTTTACCTTTCTCTGTTCTATGTCCAACTTTAATTTCCTGCATTCATAGCCATGCCTTTTTCAAAAGGAGGTGGTGTTTTTAGCTGAAAGGTGTTAGTAATATCTGACTTATTTCTGGGGTGTGTGTGTGTGTGTGTGTGTGTGTGCATGTGTGTGTGTACATACATGAACCCTTCATTAAAAGTAGAAAAAAAGGCAGGTGAGGCAAGAGAAGTACTTTGATAATTTATTTCTAAGAACGAAGAGAATATACTAAACCGAAATTTAGAATTTAGTTGTAGCTTGACTTAATACAGCTTTTTTCAGGATTAAAAAATTGAATCCACTTTAAAGCAAACTAACTGCATCCACTTTGTGAAAATTTCACATCTGAAATTGGGGACGGGGAAGCTCCCTTGTGGGTAAAGCATGTTTTTTACTCTACCAAAACCAGCTTTCTAAGGATTTCAGCCTGTTTTTGAGTATTAGTTTTTTAAGATGATGAAGTTCATCCTAGTGCTTTCTAAGAGAGCACAGAACCCCAGAACAGAGGAATGAATTCTGGCGGTGGGGGAAACTTCCTGCAGATCATAATGGATTTGTATTTTAAATTCCCCAAATAGTAAATGTTATTGGCTATTTGTCTTGATTTCTGTTCAACAAATGTGCATTGAATTCAAATTAATCTTCTCCCCCAGCAATTCTGTGGATTTGATTAGCCATCAGTATTAGGGCTTCTGCTTGCTTGTGATAGATAACAAAGCACTTGGCTGGCTCAGGTTTGGGAGTTCAAACTGCCCCCCCCTTTTCTTTTTTTCTTTTGCTTTTTGTGGTTTTTTTTTTGTTGTTGTTTTTGTTTGTTTGTTTGTTTTGAGTAAAAGCTCCTTGTTGGGCGTTGTGGAGACTACTTAAAAAACAACAAAAAAAACCATGAATGTAATTAAAGTGAACATATTTTTTTAAAAAAACTAAAAAAACCAACCAACTAAACAAAAAAGAAAACCCAAAAAACAAAGCACGTGAAACTTCCCAGTTAAAAACTCTAAGGATATGGAATGATGTAGGCCTTCTCTGAATTCATTCTCAGTCATCTGTCTAAAAGATACCTGGGTAAAACAGTTGGTGTTGACAATTTGGACTCGCTATTCCCTTTTTAAAAACTTTTTAAAAACTGAATTCCTCATATATTCCTAGAACATAATTTTTCATCCTTATCTGTTCTTTTCTTGTAATTTTTTAAAAAGATTTTATTTATTTATTTGACAGAGAGAGAGCACAAGCAGGGGGAGCGGCAGGCAAAGGAAGGGGGAAAAGGAGGCCCCCTTCTAAGCAGGGAGCCCGACCCTGGGATCATGACCCAAGCTGAATGCAGGCACTTAACTTACTAAGCCACCCAGGTGTCCCAATCCTTATCTGTTCTGATGGTGATTGAACTTTGAACAGGAGAGGACGTTATCAGATTTTCACCTTCTTTAACCGAAGTGTATAAAACAGGACATTAAAGGAATTGAGGGGTTGGGTGTGGGTGGGGCTATAGATCTGAACTGTATTTACAGAGTGTCTGCTTATTTCATGCTGAAAATTGTTCTTTGGACCTTTGATAAAAAAATTTATGAAAACTATAGATAGTAGAATTAGTCAAAGTATTCTGAAAAATAAATACATACATTATTTTTAGGTTTTGGTCATAGCGTACAAATATTTCATCTCTAAGAATTAAGACAAAATAGTTTTTCTACCAATATTTTAACTGCTTTTTCAAAAAGATTTTATTTATGTATTTGACACAGAGAGAGATCACAAGTCGGCAGAGAGGCAGGCAGAGAGAGGGGGGAAGCAGGCTCCCCACTGAGCAGAGAGCCTGATGTAGGGCTCTATCCCAGGACCCTGAGAGCATGACCAGAGCGGAAGGCAGAGATTTAAACCACGGAGCCATCCAGATGCCCTTAACTGCTTTTTTTTTTAAGTCCTGGGAAGATTGATTATATTCTTACCTGATAAAGAAGATACTTCTGCATAATCAGCAAGAGGAGTTACCAGGCTATTCCACATATACTATTACAACTTCTTCCAATACAAGTCAAATGTTAGTGTGCATAGGATTGGTGGTATAAATCTACCTGATACCTTTTTGGTTTGGCTGATTTAATAGTATGAATGAAGCCAAAGTTACAGATCTCATCTCTGTGAGTGTACTTGTCTTCTGGTGTCATTAGCTATACCTCTAACTCTGCTGCACAGTTTTATGAATGCAGTTTGTTAGTTAAGAGGGAAACTAGCCCAGGAAAGCTATCAGTCAGTAAGATAGCCATCATCAGTGGCCATACTTTTTTTTTCTCTCCTGATAGGAGGATCTGTAATATCTAGATGTGTTTGTAATTTCAAACACAACATACACATTTTCACTTATCAATGGAGACTGCACTTAGAAATTATTCCTTTGGACTTTCAGGATATTCTGAAAGTGAATTGGGGGAAATCGGAGGGGGAGACAAGCCATGAGAGACTGTGGACTCTGAGAAACAAACTGAGGGTTTCAGAGGAAAGGGGTGTGGGGGATTGAGTGAGCCTGGTGTTGAGTATTAAGGAGGGCACATATTGTATGGAGCACTGGGTGAGGTGCATAAACAATGAATTTTGGAACACACACAAAAATTAAATTAAAAATTATTTGTAGTTTCTTAAAACTTGAAAATTTTTCTTTTTCTTTTTTCTTTTTTTTTTTTAAAGATTTTATTTATTTATTTGAGAGATAGAGGTCACAAGTAGGCAGAGAGGCAGGCAGAGAGAGAAGGGGAAGCAGGCTCCCTGCTGAGCAGAGAGCCCGATGCGGGGCTCGATCCCAGGACCCTGGGATCATGACCTGAGCCGAAGGCAGAGGCTTTAACCCATTGAGCCACCCAGGCGCCCTAAAAATTTTTATTTTAAAATTTTGTTTTCATTTAGTATTTTACTATTTCATTTACAGCTCTGTAAGGGGAGAAATATATCAGAAAAAAATACAATTTTCTCATTCTGAAAATTCTGAATGATTCTGCTTTGCCATAAGGGATAAGAAAAGACAGAAAAGCATGTGTACAAACACACAAATATTATCTTTGAAGCTAAAAAATACCATATTTCAGTATTAAATGCTAGGGACTAGGGTGAAAGGGTGAGGGCATGTGAAAAGTAATTTATGCCAACTGTTTCTGTCCTTGAATTAGCATTTATCTTGGGTTTGATACTCAACTGCACTCATATTGGGAACTTAGTGAAAACTGCCTAGTGATTCCACTTTGAACTTACAACCCATGTATGACTAAGATTTTCTGAGTACAAGCCTATCTGTAGGTCAGATAAACTTTAGGAGCTCTTGATGTCTCTCCTTTTACATATATTTTCTATTTATCATAATATGAATAAAAAGGTAAAGAGATTTGGAGGTAGTACAGGAGAATGGTCTGGAGTGAGAGTTCTGGGGTCAGATTATCTGGTAGTTTGTGCTCATCTTCACTCCTTGGTTTACTGACTCAAGCATGACCTTGAACAGGCAATTTTGCCCTCCAAGTCTCAGTTCTTTTTATTGTGAAAGAAGCGTAGTATACTATCTGCCTTATAAGATAAGTATGAGGACTGAAAGAGACAACCGTTCTACAAAGTTCTGGGCATGGTCCATTTTGTCTGGCTACCTTTCATCTTGGAAATGGATCCTCATTCATCTTCCATGGATCCAAAGTGAAGCTTTGGCTCCCATGCTTTGGTTTCAGTACTGCTTGAAGTATTCTAACAAATGTATGCGAGCTTTGGAACATAGACATCCCTGACATGGTGTTGCCTGGTGGTAGTTTTTTCTTTTAATTATGGTAAAATTATATTATTATGACAACAAAATTTTACCATTTTAACCATTTCTAAGTGTACAGTTCAGTGGCATTAACTATATTCATGTTGTTAAACAACCATCATCACCATCTCTCTCTTGAGCTTTTCTCATCTTCCCAGACTGAAACACTGTACCCATTAAACAATATTCATGGCAGTTTTTGTTTATTTGTTCTCAGACTTTGTGACTAAGGCTGCTAATTAGGAGAAATATTACTCCATACAAAGAAAGACATAAACAAAGAAATGTGATTAGAAATCTGTATTATCCCAAAAGCACAACCCATACGTGAAAAAAATGGTTATTTGGACTTTATTTATTAAAATTAAGAACTTTTGGGGGCACCTGGGTGGCTCAGTGGGTTAAAGCCTCTGCCTTCGGCTCAGGTCATTATCTCAGGGTCCTGGGCTTGAGCCCCACATAGGGCTCTCTGCTTAGTGCGGAGCCGGCTTCTCCCTCTCTCTCTGCCTGCCTCTTTGCCTACTTGTGATCTCTGTCAAATAAATAAATAAAATCTTAAAAAAATTAACAACTTTTGTCCTATGAAAAAAAAATGAAATGACAAGTCACAGATGGAGAGAAAGTATTTATAAATAACATTTCTGACAAAAAGTTGTATCAGAATAAAATTAAAAAACCCTCAAATTTCAAAATTCAAAATGAGAAAATAACCCAGTAACAAAATGGGCAAAAGCTCTGAATAGACAGTTCATCTAGAAAATATGCAAATAGGAAATAAAGTAAATACAAATTAGGCAGATGCAAATGAAAACCATTAAAGAAATGCAAATTAAAACCACAGTGATGATTTAACAAATGTTGATAGTGGGCAAGGTTGTTGTACATGGGAGGGAAAGAGTATGTGGGATATCTTATACTTTCCATTCAATTTTGTTGTGACCCTACCAGTACTTTAAAAAATATTTAAAAAAAATGATGTGAGATACCACTATACACCTATTAGAAAACTGCAATACCATGTGTTAGCAAGGCAAAACAACTGGAACTTTCAGATATTCCTAGTGGGAATGAAAAATAGTACAGCCACTTTTGGAGGCAGTTTGCTAGTTTTTTATGAAATTAAACATATATTTACCATATGGTTCAGCAATTCTAGGTATCTAGCCAAGAGAAGTGAAACCTATGTTCACACAAAAACCTGTACGTGAGTATTTAGGCCAGCATTATTCAGTATTAATCACCAAAAACTGGAAGCTATCCAGTTATTTCAACTGATAGATAAACAGATTGTCCTATACCCATACCGTGAAATACTACTCCATGACAAAAGAGGTACTGCCTGTTGATTCATGCAATAATATAGGTAAATCTTAAAATGCATGTAATTAAGTGAAAAGCCAGATTCAAAAGACTATATAATGTGATTCCATTTATATGACAATCTGAAAAAGCAAAAGTATAAGGAAGAAAACAGGGCAGTGGGTGCCAGGATTTAGAGATGTAAGAAAGTTATTAAGTAAATTGGTTATTAAGGGGCAGCATGAGGGAATTTTGGAAGTGGTTCTTGTGTCTTTCCAACTCCCAGCCTCTATTGACCACTCTCACCAAAGTAATAGGCATTGCTTGATTCAGTAGAATGTTTGGGTAAGTTAATGATAGATTTTGTGAGCAAACTACCTACTTGAGCTCTTCAGACTGTTAGGACAAAGCTTTTATCTTGCAGAACAGGCAGCCCAGGATGGAAGTTGCTGAAACAAGGCAAATGCTTTCCCTTTTTTTTTTTTTTAAGATTCTATTTGTTTTCCTTTTATAATTATTAAAGTATAAGGGAACACATAAAAGTTGTAGGGAACAAGATTTTTTTTCAGAGAATGCTTTTTTTCATGATTTTATTTAAATTCCAGTTAATATACAGTATAATATTAGTTTCAGGTGCAGGATTTAGTGATTCATCTTTTATATACAACAACCAGTGCTCATCACAAGTGCCCTCCCTCCTTAATACCCATCACCCATTTAACCCATGCACCCGCTCACCTCCCCTCCAGTAACCCTCAGTTTGTTCTCTATAGTTAAGAGTCTGTCTTCTGGTTTGCCTCTCTTCCCCACCCCCTTCCATGTTCATCTGTTTTATTTCTTAAATTCCACATATTAGTGAAATTCTATGGTATTTGTCTTTCTCTGACTTGTTTTGCTTAGCATAATACTCTCTAGCTCCATCCATATCATTGAAATTTTCAAAAGGCTCATTCATTTTTAGTGCCTTTTAAAAAATATTTAAAAAAATTTTAATCTCTACATCCAACATGGGGTTTGAACCTACAACCCTGAGAACAAAAGTTGCATGCTCTTCTGCCTGAGCCAGCCAGGTGCCCCAGTTTTAATACATTTTAAAAAGTAAATTTAAATTTTCTCATGAACATCAGGTATCCTACAACTCTTGTGAAACAGCCTGCTAGCAATAGACATATCCCAGAATTCTTATAGGATTGGGTTAACCAAAGTGGGATTTGAAGTTATTTAAGGAATATACGTGGGCAGCAGGTTGAATCATCTGTTTCCTAGGATTTATTTATGTGTGTAACCCCACATGGATTGTCAGTCACTCTGTTTCAATAAACAGTATGTTCATGCAGTAAACTTCATAAAGTACAGCAAAAAATCCAAACTAATATCAGAACTACTGCTCTTCAAGATAACTGTTTACTTGGTCTTCCAAACTTCTTGCTGTGCAAACATGCACACTTGTGTCTGTTTCTTTTTAAAAATAAAAATTTATTATTCAATATATTATTGCCTGTTTTTGTATATAAGAAAATTTAACTTTAATAACTATATGGTATTCCATTGAATACATGGGCCATCATTTATTTTACCAGTCCTCATTTTTTTAGTCATTTAACTTGTATTCATTTTTTTTGTGAAGAGTATTCTTTTTTTTAAAAGATTTTTTAAAAAGATTTTATTTATTTATTTTGACAGACAGAGATCACAAGTAGGCAGAGAGGCAGGCAGAGAGAGAGGGGGACGCAGGCTCCTTGCTGAGCAGAGAGCCTAATGCAGGGCTCGATCCCAGGACCCTGGGATCATGGCCTGAGCCGAAGGCAGAGGCTTTAACCCACTGAGTCACCCAGGTGCCCCAACATGGTTAATACTTTATAAGATTTTTGATAACATACTTCCAGATTTTCATCCAGAAAGCTATCATTTCACGCTCCCACTAGCAGTATAGGAGAGTATCTATTTAACACTTAACACCAGATGTTATTAAAATTCTTTCTAAGCTTTGTCAGTCCGTTATGTGAAAATGATTATCTGTTTATTTTTATCTTCCATGACTAGTGAGACTTTGTGACCATTTGTATTTTTTTCATTTCTGAGTTGCCTGTTTATTTCCATTGTACATTTTTTCTTTTGGGTGTTCGTCTTTTGTTATGGATATGTAAGAGATATTTGTGTGTTAAAGGTATTAATCACATGCCTGTCATATATATTGCGAGTCCATTTTCACATTTTGTTGTTTATCTTTTATCTGTGTTTTTTCCCTAAACAAGAGCTTTAATTTTTTTGTATCTTGCCTTTCATATCATGCTTAGAAAAAGGCCTTCTTTACCCTCACATTATACTAATTTTTGCTTATAATTTCTTTCAGTACCTTTTGTATTTTATGTTTAAATTTGCAATGCATCTAGAATTTATTTTAGTTTAGATATATAACATTGGTAACTAACTTTACTTTTTTCCAAAACGATTAACCAGTTGTCCCAATACAATTTGTTAAGTGAGCCACTGTTTCTTCAACCTACTTGAGATGCTGTCTTGGGGTGCCCGGCTGGCTCAGTCCATGGAGCATGTGACTTTTGATCTCGGGGTTGTGAGTTTGAGCCCCATATTGGGTGTAGAGATTACTTAAAAGTAAAATCCTAATAAAAAAAGAAATGATGTCTCTGTTTTTTTATATAGTAATATATAGTAAGTCATATTTTAGTGTATAAATATATACATATATACACTTTCCCTTATCATTCTTTCACAGTTTGTACATTCTTAGATGTTTATTCTTTCATACGGTCCTTAGGATCATTGTTTTGGGTTTTACCTCAAAATCCCACTGACTCTCTTAAATGTATAGATTAATTTGGGCAGAATTAATTTGTTTTCACAATATCTTCATACACATTTCTTATTAAGTTTATTACTAAATATTAAAATTTTTTTCAGGGAGACGTTGAGGTGTTTTATGAATGGGATATTTTACCATTATGTTTTCTAAGTGATTATTGTCAGTGAGCGAACAGTTGATTTTGATATATTTAACTGCCACGTCATTCAGTTTTCTAATACCTCTCTGTATTAACTTAACCTTAATAAACTCTGTAATTAGAGCGAATAGTTCAGGAAAACAAGCATATTATCTAATACAAAAAAATTTTCTATAAAACATAAATTAATATAGATTTATCTGTATACTTTACTTGCTTTTTTCATTAGATTCATATAAGAACCCTAGCTAAATTAGCTATCCATATTCCTATAATATTAAGAACTATGTCACAGTATAGTCTCTGTCTTTCCTGCACAAGAATCCTCAAAGGTGCTTGTTAAAAATGCAAATTCCTGGACATCTCTGCTAATGAGTTAAGATCTTTGGGTATAGAGCTTGGGGACCTGGAGTTTTAAGAATCCCTCCTAAGTAATTCTTTTTAAAAAATTTTTTAAAAAAAATTTATTTGACAGACAGAAATCACAAGTAGGCAGAGAGGCAGGCAGGGAGAGAGGAGGAGGCAGGCTCCCTGCTGAGCAGAGAGCCTGATGTGGGGTTTGATCCCAGGACCCTGGGATCATGACCTGACCTGAAAGCAGAGGCTTTAACCCTCTGAGCCACCCAGGCGCCCCCCTAAGTAATTCTTAAGTACATTGAAGTTTGGGAACCATTGGAGTGAAAACTGATGCTCTGGGAACAATTAAGTGACTTACCCAAAATTCACATAGGTAATTTATTCTTGATCCCAGGTTTCCTGACTCCAGGTCGAGTGCTCACTACATGTCTGTCTCTGTCTCTCTCTGTATGATTCCTAAAATAATAACAAAACTTTCATTTATATCCTTAGAATATAATTCAGGAATTAATTCTTTTCACTTTTTTTTCTGATTGCCTTAAAAGTTCTGTTGAGTAGGTATGAGAACTAATATCACATGCTATATAAATCAAATATAAAATGTCTTTATATTAGACACCTTAAAGCTTATGAGAATAAATTACTATATTCCTCTGTTTATTAATTAAGTATACTGTATTAAGAGAATTTGTTTCTCTGGGAACAATGTCAGTTTATAAGCATCAGGGTGGAAGTGATGTGAAAAGGTAGGAAGCTGGGTCTTTTCAGCCTTTTGAGTAGAAAGAATGGCCAGAAAAGTGATTTATCAGTTTTACCATTTTTAGGTAGGTTGAAATGAGTATAATATCTTGATTATCAAGACAGTATGACTTTAAAGTTATTTTGCCCAAGGAAGATTTATTTATTGGTCTTTGTTGTTGTTGAGTCTGAAAAAAAGATTCTCTCAAGTCCAAACCACCGTATTATCTCCTAATGTCAAAATCTTCATTTTATGTGCAACACTCTGTAATTGCTTACTTGTAGGGTTTTAATGTAATTTGTGGGTCTTATTCCTAATTTTATAGGCTTTCTATATTACTAGTTTTAGAGAAGGTTTAATTAATTTTGGTTATGGAAGTTTTAGAAATTCCTTTGTTCCAAATTCATCCCTAAAGTCAGATTATTTAATGCTGTGTGTTTTCCTGGATATCCCAAAGATTCTCAACCGGACACTTTGGAAACTGGTTTGTTCATTTTTCTCTTGAGGCTTTGCATAATATTCTGATTACAGCTGGATTTTCCTAGGCTTTTAAAACTAACTGTAGTGAGATTTTTTTTTATTGCTGCTGTTTATTTTAAACTGTCATTCTGTGATTAAGGAAACTGTATCCCAGTTTTTCTTTCTGCTTCTCTTTGCAGTTTAAGATTACAGAATCATATTCTGCTCATTGTTTTTCATGCCCAGCACTAAGATAATTCCTTTTTCTCGTAGGTTTTCTGTCAGCCTTCTCTTATTCCTCTTTTCTTCACTTCCTTTATTTTTTACAATCTCTCTCTCTTTTTTTGGTTATCCTTAACCTTTGGTTATTTTTAAAAACAGGAACTGTGTGACCTCCTTCCTCTTTTTTTTAATTTTTAATTTTTTATAAACATATATTTCTCTCCCCAGGAGTACAAGTCTGTGAATCGCCAGGTTTACACACTTCACAGCACTCACCAAAGCACATACCCTCCCCAATGTCCATAACCCCATCCCCCTTCTCCCAACCCCCCTCCCCCCAGCAACCCTCAGTTTGTTTTGTGAGATTAAGAGTCACTTATGGTTTGTCTCCCTCCCAATCCCATCTTGTTTCATTGATTCTTCTCCTACCCACTTAAGCCCCCATGTTGCATCACTGCTTCCTCATATCAGGGAGATCATATGATAGTTGTCTTTCTCCACTTGACTTATTTCGCTAAGCATGATACGCTCTAGTTCCATCCATGTTGTCGCAAATGGCAAGATTTCATTTCTTTTGATGGCTGCATAGTATTCCATTGTGTATATATACCACATCTTCTTGATCCATTCATCTGTTGATGGACATCTAGGTTCTTTCCATAGTTTGGCTATTGTGGACATTGCTGCTATAAACATTCGGGTGCACGTGCCCCTTTGGATCACTACGTTTGTATCTTTAGGGTAAATACCCAGTAGTACAATTGCTGGGTCAGAGGCCAGTTCTATTTTCAACATTTTGAGGAACCTCCATGCTGTTTTCCAGAGTGGTTGCACCAGCTTGCATTCCCGCCAACAGTGTAGGAGGGTTCCCCTTTCTCCGCATCCTCGCCAGCATCTGTCATTTTCTGACTTGTTGATTTTAGCCATTCTGACTGGTGTGAGGTGATATCTCATTGTGGTTTTGATTTGTATTTCCCTGATGCCAAGTGATATGGAACACTTTTTCATGTGTCTGTGGCCATCTGGACCTCCTTCCTCTTTTGTGTTTGCTAAAAGATCTGTCTGCAAATGTCTAAAGCTCTGGGAAAAAAAATATGCATCCATTTCAGCAAGAAAGATATGCTTGGCTGATTTCATTTTTTTTCTTTATTATTTTTTTCTGAATACTAAAGTAATACATGCTTATTTTCATGAAATTATAATACAGAAGTATATAAAGTAAAAAGTCACCTCCTCAAAGGGCAATTGTTTTTATTTATTTTTTATTTATTTTATTTTATTTTATTATTTTTTTTTAAAGATTTTATTTTTTTATTTGACAGAGAGAGATCACAAGTAGGCAGAGAGGCAGGCAGAGAGAGAGAGGAGGAAGCAGGCTCCCTGTGGAGCAGAGAGCCTGATGCGGGACTCGATCCCAGGACCCTGAGATCATGACCTGAGCCGAAGGCAGTGGCTTAACCCACTGAGCCACCCAGGCGCCCCGGGCAATTGTTTTTAATAGTATGTATCTTTCTAGACCCTTTGACCCTTTTCTATTCATGTATATGCTTTTATGTCTGTATACAGATTTAGCTCATCCTCTAACTGCTGTATAGTCTTCTACATGAATGCATCACAATTTATCTATTTCTATATTGGCATACATTTAGAGAGTCTCCACGTTCTGATTATTCTAAGTATGCTTACCCTATAGCTTTCTACATCTGTATATTTTTGTAGGTTAGATTCTTTTAAGTAAAATTGCTGTGTCAAGGATTATGTACCTATCATATCTTGATAGGTATTGCAAAATTGCCCTACAAAAAACGCTGTAATGATTTATGTTTCATGGACAGTATGGTAGAATATTTTTCTGTACCCTTGACCGTATTGATTAGATACATTGGTCTTTTAAATTTTTGCTAACATGATCAGCAAAAATCATATCATTGTTTTAGTTTACATCTAATCTGTAGTTCTCAAATTGGTATTTTTATGTAGCTTAAGCATCTTTTCACTCAACTAAATTAGTTGTTAAATAAAAAGGTTTGTAAGCTTGCACAAGTCTTCAGGAAGAAAAAAAATCACACATTTAAAGAAAGTGGGTAATCTTTTTTCCCCTCTTTTCATACATATGCTTGAAATAAAATAGCATAATGTACAAATTGATTATTTTTTCAGGTGCATATAAAGAAGTCCCACCTGGTAGACTTTAGCATGCGTTGGGCTGATGAACTAAGTATCTCTTTCCTAGGCTGTTCTTAACCTGTTACCTGCTTGAACAGGCCATTGCTCAAATCTGCCAGTGAGAATGATTTAGCTTTGTGGGCAATTAAGTCATTCCTGATGGTTGGCTACTTAGTTTTTACTTCATAAATCATTTTAAATCTGTATTTTTAGATGTCTCATTTAGCTTACTACTATTTAACATCAACCTGTCATGAGAACTCTTCACTTATTCTGCTTTATAGGTCAGAGTCCCTGTAGGCATATGCATTAAATTGTCCAGAATTGCACAATAAAATCACAGAGCTAAATGGTAGCAGAGATCTAATTTGCCAAGCTATCTCAGTAGGTTAGTACTGAAATGATAAGTTGTGAGTGACTAAGATATGTTATCGTCAATGAAACTTCAAAAACGGAGGAGATTCTTTTCTCTCCAGTGATTATATTACAATACTGCCTTCAAATGAGAGATCTTATTTCCTAACTTTATCAAGACATATAATATTCTATATTTCTAAGGGTTACAAATTATATTTTTCAGAAGTACAGATATAGACTTAATTCTGACTTTTCTTATCTATCAAAGGTGTGATTAAAAATAAATTTACAAATATACTGAGATGGACTGGAGTTAGTCTTTTTTTCTTTCAGTTTTATTGAGATATAATTGACATATAGCACTGTGTAAAATTAAGGTGTACAGAATAATGACTTGACTTATATACATTGTAAAATGACTACCACAATAGTTTTAGTTAACCTCTATCACTGTGCATAGATACAAAAAAAGAAAAAATTTTTTCCTTGTGATAAGAACTTTTAGAATTTATTTACTCTCTTAGTAACTTTCAAATATACTATGCAGCAGTGTTAACTATAGTCATAATGTGTGTAACCAACATTTATTTATCTTATAATTGGAGGTTTGTAAATTTTGACCATTTTTATCCAATTCCCCATCTCTTGACACTGCTAACCATGACTCTCATCTATTTTGGTCAAGATTCCTCATAAGGTTTTTGTCTTTCTCTGTCTGACTTACTTTAGTTAGCATGTCAGTCAGGGATGCCTCCAAGGTACCTCTATGTTGTTGCAGATGGCAAAGAGTTCCTTCCTTTTTTATAGCTGAATAATATTTGTGTGTGTGTGTGTGTGTGTGTGACACATCTCCTACCTCTTCTATATCTGTTATCAGGTGATTGACATTTGGGCTATTTCTAAAATTTGGCTATTGTTGATAATGCTGCTCTAAACATCTGGGTGCACATGTCCCCTTTGAATTAGTATTTTCATATTCTTTGGGTAAATACAGAGTAATACAATTGCCTGGTCATAGAGTAGTTCTATTTTAACATTTTGAAGAAACAGTATATAAGATATTCATTGTACCTAGTAGTACAGTTGCTGGATTGCACGATAGCTCTGTTTTTAACTTTTTTAAAAAGATTTTTTATTATTGATTTGACAGCATGAGCGAGTGCAGAAGCAAGAGGAGCTGCAGGCAGAGGGAGAGTCAGTAGCAGCCTGCCTGCTGAGCAGGGAGACCAATGCAGGCCTTGAGTCTGGGAGTCTGGGATCATAACCTGAGACCAAGGCACACACTTAACCAACTGAGCTACCCAGGCACAGGTGGCTTTTTAACATTTTGAGGAACCTCTGTAGTAGTTTGTTGAGAATTTTTGCATCCATGTTCATCAGGGATATTGTCCTCTAAATCTCCTTTTTAGTGGGGTCTTTGCCTGGTTTTAGAATCAAGGTAATGCTGGCCTCAGAAGTTTAGAAGTTTTCCCTCCATTTCTTTCTTTCCTTTTTTTTTTTTTTGAACATTTTGAGAATAGGTGGTAATTCTTTAAATCTTTGGTAGAGTTCTCCTGTGAAGGCATCTGGCCCTGAACTTTTGTTTGTTGGGAGATTTTTTTAAAAAGATTTTATTTATTTATTTGAGAGAGAGAGAGAGAGAGAGCAGGAGTAGAGGGAGATAAAATCTCAAGAGGATTCTGTGCGCAGGGCGCCTGACAGGAGGCTCAGTCTCATGAATGCATGATCATTACCTGAACGGAAATCAGGAGTCAGATGCTCAACCGACTAAGCCACTGAGGCACACTGTTTGTTGGGAGATTTTTGATTACTGATTCAATTTCTTTGTTGGTTATCAGTTGGTTCAAATTTTGTTTCTTCTTGTTTTAGTTTTGGTAGTTTATATATTTCTAGGAATTTATCCATTTCTTTCAGCTTGCCCAATTTGTTGGCATATAATTTTTCATAATATTCTCTTGCAGCTAGTATTTCTGTGGTGTTGTGATCTCTCCTCTCTCATTTGCAATTTTATTTATTTGGGTCCTTTCTCCTTTCTTTTTGGTAATTCTCACTAGGAGGTTCTTAATTTTATTAATATTTTCGAAGAATCAACTCCTAGTTTCATTGATCCATTCTTGTTTTTCTTGTTTCTGTATCATTTATTTCTCCTCTTATCTTTATTATTTCCCTTTTTCTGCTGGCTTTAGGATTTGCTGTTCCTTTTCTAGTTCCTTTAGGTGTAAAGTTAGATGTGTATTTGAGGCTTTTCTTGCTTCTTGAGGTAGGACTCTAGTGTTATGTACTTACGTCTTATGACTGTTTATTTATTTATTTGACAGAGATCACAAGTAGGCAGAGAGGCAGGCAGAGAGAGAGGGGGGAAGCAGGCTCCCCGCTGAGCAGAGAGCCTGATGTGGGGCTTGATTCCAGGACCCTGAGATCATGACCTGAGCCAAAGGCAGAGGCTTAACCTACTGAGCCACCCAGGCACCCCGACTATTTTTTTAAATTAAGATTTTATTTATTTAAGAGAGAGAGAGTGCACAAGTAGGGGAGAGGGGTAGAGGGAGAGGAATAAGCAGACTCCTTGCTGATCAGGGAGCCTGACTTGGGGCTTGATCCCAGGATCCTTGGATCATGACCTGGGTATAGAAGGCACATGCTTAACCAACTGAGCCACCTGTGTTCCCCCCTACCCCTTTGCCATGACCACTTATGCTGCATCTCAAGGGTTTTGGACCGTCATGTTTTCATACTCATTTGCTTCCATGTATTTTCTTTAATCTCTTCTTTTATTTCCAGGTTGACCCATTGTTTCTTTAATAGGATGTTATTTAACCCCCATATGTTTGTGGTCTTTCCAAATTTTTTCTTGTGGTTGACTCCAAGTTTCATAGCCTTGTAGTCTGAAAATCTGTGTGATATGATCTCCATATTTTTGTTTTTGTGGAGGCCTGATTTGTGACCTAGTGTATGATCTATTCTGAAGAATGTTTCATGTGCACTTGAAGAGAATATGTATTCTGCTGTGGTAAGGTGAAATGTTCTTCAGAACATATATCTGTTTTGTCCATCTGGTCCAATGTGTTATTCAAAGCCATTGTTTTTTTGTTAATTTTCTGCTTAGAAGATCTCTCCACTGTTGTTGGTGGGGTGTTAAAAGTCCCCTATTATTATTGTATTATTATCAATTAATTTCTTTATGTTCGTTATTATTTTATGTATTTGGGTGCTCCCAAGTTGGGGACATAAATATTTATAATTGTTAGATCTTCCTGTTGGGTAATCTCCTGTATTATGATATAGTGCCCTTTTTCATCTCTTTTCAGTATCTTTGGTTTAAATTCTAGTTTGTGTGATAGAAGTATGGCTACTTCGGCTTTTTCTTTTGATATCCATTAGCATGATAAAGGGGTTGCCATTCATCCCCTCTCTTTTAATCTTCAGGTGTCTAGGTCTAAAATGAGTCTCTTATAGGGAGCATATAAATGGGTCTTATATTTCTATCCATTCTGATGCCCTGTGTCTACTGATAGAACATCTAGTCCATTTACATTCAGAGTGATTATTGATAGGTATGAATTTATTGTCATTGTATTACCTGTAAAGTTGATGTTTCTGGAGATTTTTTCTGTTCATTTCTCATCTTTATCACTTTTAGTCTTTCTTTCCCGCTCAGTGAGTCCCCTTTAATATTTCTTGCAGGGCTGGTTTAATGGTCATGAACTCCTTTAGTTTTTGTCTGGGTAACTATATCTCTTTCTGTTTTGAATGATGGTCTTTCTGGATAGAGTATTCTTGGCTGCATATTTTTCCCATTTAGTATGTTGAGCGTATCATGCTATTCCCTTCTGGCTTGCCACATTTCTTTGAAGTGATCTTTTTTGTTTTGTTTTTAATTTAATTTTATTTTTTCAGTGTTCCAAGATTCATTGTTTATGCACCACGCCTAGTGCTCCATGCACTACATGCCCTCCTTAATACTCACCACCAGGCTCACTTAACCCCCCACCTCCTCCCCTCCAAAACCCTCAGTTTGCTTCTCAGAGTCCACAATCTCTCATGATTCGTCTCCCCCTCTGATTTCCCCAATTCACTTATCCTTTCCTTCTCCTAATGTCCTCCATGTTATTCCTTATGTTCCACAAGTAAGTGAAACCCTATGATAATTGACTTTCTCTGCTTGACTTATTTCACTCAGCATAATCTCCTCCAATCCTGTCCATGTTGATACAAAAGTTGGGTATTCTTCCTTTCTGATGGAGTCATAATACTCCATTGTATATATGGATTATATCTTCTTTATCCATTCATCTGTTGAAGGACATCATGGCTCTTTCCACAGTTTGGCGACTGTGACCATTGCTGCTATGAACACTGGGGTACAGATGGCCCTTCTTTTCACTACATTAGCCATCAGGGAGATTCAAATCAAAACCACATTGAGATACCACCTTATACCAGTTAGAATGGCCAAAATCAACAAGATAGGAAAGAACAAGTATTGGAGAGGATATGGAGAAAGGGGAACCCTCTTCCACTATTGGTGGGAATGTAAGTTGGTGCAACCACTTTGGAAAACAGTGTGGAAATTCCTTAAGAAATTAAAAATAGAGCTTCCTTATGACCCAGCAATTGGACTACTGGGTATTTACCCCAAAGATACAGATGTAGTGATCTTTTATTAAAAAAAATTATTTATTTGACAGATACAGATCACAAGTAGGAAGAGAGGCAGGCAGAGAGAGAGGAGGGGAAGCAGGAACCCTGCTGAACAGAGAGCCTGATTTGGGGCTCGATCCCAGGACCCTGGGATCATGACCTGAGCCAAAGGAAGAGACTTTAACTCCCTGAGCCACCAAGGCACCCCATTTTTAAAAAATACAATTTGTGGGGAGACCTGGTGCTAATCTTATTTGTCTTCCCTTATAAGTCGGGACTTCTTTTGTCTTGTTACTTTTAGGATTTTTTTTTTCTTTATCTGTATATTTTAGAAATTTAACTACAGTGTGTCCCGGTGTTGGACTGCTTTTGTTGATTTTTTTTTTTTTTGTGAGTTCTCCTCTGTGCATCCTGGATTTGGATGTCTTGTTTCCTTCCCCAGATTCAGGAGGTTTTCAGCTATGATTTTCTCAAATAAATTTTCTCACTCTTTTTTCCCCCTCTCTTCTTCTGGGACTGCTATGATATGAATATTATTATGCTTTATGGAGTCACTGAGGTAGGCCCTAAGTCTGCATTCTTGATCCAGTATTTTTCTTCCTCTCTTCAGCTTCACTATTTTCTGTACTTTAATCATCTATATCACTTATTAATTTCTTGCTTTTTCTATCTTTGAGGTCATTATATCCAGTTGGTTTTGCATATTGGTTATTGCATTTTTAAATTTCATCCTGACTAGTTTTTAGGTCTTTTATCTCTGCAGTAAAGGACCCCCTGGTGTCTTTTATACTTTTCTCAAGCCCAGCTAGTATCCATATGATTGTTGCTTTGAATTCTGGAGCAGACATATTACTTATATCTGTTTTGGTTAGATCCTTGGCCATGACCTTTTTTTTGTTCATTCTTTTGGAGTGAATTCCTCCATCTTGGCATTTTGTCTAGGTATTTGTCTTCTTCCAGTGTGTTAGGAAATCCTGTTACGTGTCTTGCTTCTGAGTGTAGTGGCTGTATTAAGAAGTCACATACTGTCCAGATCCTGATGCTTCAGGAAGCGTTTCTGGTATAGGCTGTGTACATTCTGCTGTTTTGTTTTGGATTCTCTTTCCCTCAGGTTAGTCCTCTACAGTTTCTCCTAGCCTGGGAGAGTGTTTGGACCTTAGCTAGTGTGTAGCTGGTTTTATCTAGATGTGCTCTGGTCTGCTTGTTCAAAGATACCTGATGCTATTTCAACTTGAACTGAAGCTTTGCAGCTCTCTAAGGTCAGTAGACATGGGGTATGTTGGGAGGTTTGTGCTGGTCTTTGCAGGGAGGGCCCTGTTGCTCTACTTCTCAGGCATATTTTCCTGGAAAAGCAGCACTTCCAAAGTGCAGGGGTGTGGGGCTTGTTGTAAATGATTTTGTCCACCACTTTTGAGGCTATGCTGCTTACCAAAGTTAGTATATGTTAAGGGGCAAGGTAGAGAAATGTTGCCAGTCCTCCGCCTTGTCCAGGAGAGGAGAGTTCCCCTCTGCTCTCCGGGAAGCCCTCCCAGCAGAGTGAGTAATAACCCCTTGTGTGTCCCAGGCATCCCTCAGATCCCTGCCTTCACCCTGTCTGTGTCTGGGCCATCTGCCTACTGGGCAGTGCAGTGCACCTGTGTTCTATCCCAGGCGGGCCAGCTGAGTTTTAAAACCCCAAACTTTAGAGACCTGGCCTGGCTCCAACCTGCACTTGTTTCCTAGGGAGGGTGTCGCTACACTGGGGCTGATGGAAATTTGTCCCAGAAGGGCAGTTGCACCAAGGCACAGGTATTCAGAGTTTAGTTAAAGCACAGCAATGAGCCAGCATGTAGGTTAGGCACCCTCAGTAGGTGTCTCTGCACTGTTGCTGAGGGGTAGGGGATGGTGCCCACAGGTTTATTTGTCCCCAGAGAGAGAATGCTATCTCTCCCAGATGTGCTCTAAGAATGAGGAACCGTTTCTCCCGGTGAGTCCCAGGGGTTCTCTAATTACCTTGTCTGCTTCTTGGCTTTTACCCTCTTTCTCCATGGGAATACTGCAGCACCCTCAGGGCTGCATATCCACTTGCCATGGACTCTAAAACTCTAGTCTTTGAGCCCTGCTGGTTGTAAAAATTCACAAAAATCAGCCCCTCTCATTTTCCCAGTGAATGGCTTTGGGGAAGTGTTTTCCTTGTACGATCTACAATGTGCTCCCCTCTCTCTCTCTCTCTATCTCTCTCTCTCCCTGACCAGGGTTCCTTCCACTTTGCTTCCTTCCACTGGCATTTCCTTCCTTCGCTTCCTTCCACTGGCATTTCCTTCCTTCTGTTCCTTCCACTGGCAGCCCTTTACTCCCTGAAATCACATCTCCACACCTCCTACCTTCCACAGTGTGGCCTCTTCTCTCCCTCCAGTTGTACATTTTGTTCTATCAGTCCTCATTGATTTCTTCAATTATCAGAATGATTTGACATTTATATAGCTGTGTTTCAGGGATGCAGCAAGCCAAGCCTGGTCCTCCTACCATTCTGCCAGTTTAGCGCCTCTCCACAATTTAGAATTTTTATTTTTTATCTTTTTAAACTTTTATTTATTTATTTGAGAGAGAGAGAGAGAAGGAGCAGGGGGAAGGGCAGAGGGAGAGGGAGAAGCAAACTTCCCACTGAACAGGGAGCCTGACGTGGGACTCACACCAGGAGTCTGGGATATTGACCTGAGCGGAAGGTGGATGCTTAACTGACTGAGCCACCCAGGCACCCTTAATTTATAATTTTTAAATGTATATTTCCTGTTTATTGGTACAATGGATTTCTTATTTTGTCAGTTGTCTGATATGTGTATATATATATATATATATATGATATATATACTTGCATATGATGAAATTCACCTTATTGAAGTATATAATTTAATGGTTTTTAGTATATTCACAGATTTGTGCAGCCATTACTGCTACTTTCAGAACATTTCATCACCCACCAGAAGCTCCGTGCATATATATTTCTGTAGTTTGTTTACATGGTGTTCTTTTACCACCACAATTTTAAAATTTCATATAATTAAATTTAAAAATCTTTTCCTATATTGTTTCTGATTTTGCCTTATTCTTTAAAAGGCCTTCCCTACTACAGGGTTTATAGTTGCTGTTGTTAATTAGAATTCATTTTTATATCTTTGTAGCATTTTCTGTTTTCATTTTTTTTAATGATTTTATTTATTTATTTGACAGAGATCACAAGTAGGCAGAGAGACGAGGCAGGCAGAGAGAGGAGGCAGGCAGAGAGAGGAGGAAGCAGGCTCCCCTCCAAGCAGAGAGCCTGACATGGGGCTCGATCCCAGGACCCTGGGATTTTTTAAAAAAATTTTTTCAATTTATTTATTTTCAGAAAAACAGTATTCATTATTTTTTCACCACACCCAGTGCTCCATGCAATCCGTGCCCTCTATAATACCCACCACCTGGTACCCCAACCTCCCACCCCCATGCCACTTCAAACCCCTCAGTTTGTTTTTCAGAGTCCATAGTCTCTCATGATTCACCTCCCCTTCCAATTTACCCCAACTCCCTTCTCCTCTCTAACACCCCTTGTCCTCCATGCTATTTGTTATGCTCCACAAATAAGTGAAACCATATGATAAATGACTCTCT
Source organism: Mustela nivalis (assembly GCF_964662115.1). NCBI lineage: Eukaryota > Metazoa > Chordata > Mammalia > Carnivora > Mustelidae > Mustela > Mustela nivalis. Next base: position 63,122,906 of record NC_139040.1, on the reverse strand, counting down.
CTGCTTGACTTATTTCACTCAGCATAATCTCTTCCAGTCCCGTCAATGTTGCTACAAAATTGGGTATTCATCCTTTCTGATGGAGGCATAATACTCCATAGTGTATATGGACCACATCTTCCTTATCCATTCGTCCGTTGAAGGGCATCTTGGTTCTTTCCATAGTTTGGCGACCGTGGCCATTGCTGCTATAAACATTGGGGTACAGATGGCCCTTCTTTTCACGACATCTGTATCTTTGGGGTAAATACCCAGGAGTGCAATTGTAGGGTCATAGGGAAGTTCTGTTTTTAATTTCTTGAGGAATCTCCACACTGTTCTCCAAAGAGGCTGCACCAACTTGCATTCCTACCAACAGTGTAAGAGGGTTCCCCTTTCTCCACATCCTCTCCAACACATGTTCTTTCCTGTTTTGTTAATTTTGGCCATTCTAACTGGTGTAAGGTGATATCTCAATGTGGTTTTAATTTGAATCTCACTGAGGGCTAATGATGATGAACATTTTTTCATGTGTCTGATAGCCATTTGTATGTCTTGATGGGAGAAGTGTCTGTTCATATCTTCTTCCCATTTTTTTTAAAGATTTTATTTATTTATTTGTCAGAGCGAGAGGGAGAGAGAGCGAGTACAGGCGGACAGAACGGCAGGCAGAGGCAGAGGGAGAAGCAGGCTCCCTGCTGAGCAAGGAGCCCGATGCGGGACTTGATCCCAGGACGCTGGGATCATGACCTGAGCCGAAGGCAGCTGCTCAACCAACTGAGCCACCCAGGCGTCCCTTCTTCCCATTTTTTGATATGTTTGCCTGTTTTGTGTGTGTTGAGTTTGAGGAGTTCATTATAGATCCTGGATATCAACCTTTTGTCTGTACTGTCATTTGCAAATATCTTCTCCCATTCCGTAGGTTGCCTCTTTGTTTTGTTGACTGTTTCCTTTGCTGTGCAGAAGCTTTTGATATTGATGAAGTCCCAAAAGTTTATTTTCACTTTTGTTTCCTTTGCCTTTGGAGACATATCTTGAAAGAAGTTGCTGTGGCTGTTATCGAAGAGATTACTGCCTATGTTCTCCTCTAGGACTCTGATGGATTCCTGTCTCACGTTGAGGTCTTTTATCCATTTTGAGTTGATCTTTGTATATGGTGTAAGAGAATGGTCGAGTTTCATTCTTCTACATATAGCTGTCCAGTTTTCCCAGCACTATTTATTGAAGAGACTGTCTTTTTTCTACTGTATATTTTTTCCTGTTTTGTCGAAGATTAATTGACCATAGAGTTGAGGGTCCATATCTGGGCTCTCTACTCTGTTCCACTGGTCTATGTGTCTGTTTTTATTGCCAGTACCATGCTGTCTTGGTGATCACAGCTAGGTAGTAAAGCTTGAAATCAGGTAACGTGATGCCCCCAGCTTTATTTTTGTTTTTCAATATTTCTTTAATGATTCGGGGTCTCTTCTGATTCCATACAAATTTTAGGATTGCTTGCTCCAGCTCTTTGAAGAATACCGGTGGAATTTTGATCAGAATGGCATTAAAAGTATAGATTCCTCTAGGCAGTATAGACATTTTAACAATGTTTATTCTTCCGATCCAAGAGCATGGAATGGTCTTCCATCTTTTTGTGTCTTCTTCAATTTCTTTCATGAGTGTTCTGTAGTTCCTCGAGTACAGATCCTTTACCTCTTTGGCTAGGTTAATTCCCAGGTATCTTATGGTTCTTGGTGCTATAGTAAATGGAATCGATTCTCTAATTTCCCTTTCTGTATTTTCATTGTTCATATATAAGAAAGCCACTGATTTCTGTACATTGACTTTGTATCCTGCCATGTTGCTGAATTGCTGTATGAGTTCTAGTAGTTTGGGGGTGGAGTCTTTTGGGTTTTCCATATAAAGAATCATGTCATCTGCGAAGAGAGAGAGTTTGACTTCTTCATTACCAATTTGGATACCTTTTATTTCTCTTTGTTGTCTGATTGCTGTTGCTAGGACTTCTAATACTATGTTGAACAAGAGTGGTGAAAGTGGGCATCCTTGTCTTGTTCCTGATCTCAACGGGAAGGCTGCAAGCTTTTTCCCATTGAGGAAGATATTTGCCGTGGGTCTTTCATAGATAGATTTGATGAGGTTCAGGAATGTTCCCTCTATCCCTATACTTTGAAGCGTTTTAATCAGGAACGGATGCTGGATTTTGTCAAATGTTTTTTCTGCATCAATTGAGAGGACCATGTGGTTCTTCTCTCTTGTCATATTAATTTGTTCTATCACATTGATTGATTTGCGAATGTTGAACCATCCTTGTAGCCCAGGGATGAATCCCACCTGATCATGGTGGATAATCTTTTTAATGTGCTGTTGGATTCTGTTGGCTAAGGTCAATAATCACTCTCAATGTGAATGCCCTAAATGCACCCATAAAACGGCACAGGGTTGCAGATTGGATAAAATGACAGGATCCATCCATATGTTGTCTACAAGAGACCCATTTTGAACCTAAAGATACACCCAGACTGAAAGTGGAGGGATGGAGAAGCATCTTTCATGCCAATGGGCCTCAAAAGAAGGCTGGGGTAGCGATTCTCATATATTGATAAATTAGACTTCAAACTAAAGACTGTAGTCAGAGATGGAGAAGGACACTACATAATTCTTAAAGGGACTATCCACCAAGATATCTCACAATTGTAAATATCTATGCTCCCAATATGGGAGCAGCCAATTACTTAAGAAAACTGTTAGTCAAGATAAAGTGTCATATTGATATGAATACACTAATCGTAGGAGATCTTAACACGCCTCTCTCAGAAATAGATCATCGAAGCAGAAAATCAATAAAGAAACAAGAGCATTGAATGACACATTGGACTAGATGGACTTCATAGATATATACAGAACATTCTACCCTAAAACAACAGAATACTCATTCTTCTCAAGTGTACACGGAACCTTCTCCAGAATAGACCACATACTGGGTCACAAAACAGGACTCAACCGATACTAAAAGACTGAGATTATTCCCTGCATATTCTCAGATCACAATCCTTTGAAATTGGAGCTCAATCACAAGGAAAAGTTCAGAAGGAACTCAAACACCTGGAAGCTAAAGACCACCTTACTTAAGAATGCTTGGATCAACCAGGAGATCAAAGAAGAACTGAAACAATTCATGGAAACCAATGAGAATGAAGACACTTCGGTCTAAAACCTATGGGATACAGCAAATGCTGTCCTAAGGGGGAAATACATAGCCATCCAAGCCTCCCTCAAAAAAATTGAAAAATCCAGAATACAACAGCTGTCTCTACACCTTAAAGAACTGGAGAATCAACAACAAATCAAACCAACTCCACACATCAGAAGGGAAATCATCAAGATTAGAGCTGAGATCAATGAGGTAGAAACCAGAGATACAGTAGAACGTATCAATGAAACTGGTTTTTTGAAAGAATCAATAAGATCGATAAACCATTTGCCACACTAATCCATAACAAAAGAGAGAAATCCCAAATTCATAAAATTATGAATGAAAAGGGAGAGATCACAACTAACACCAAGGAAGGAGAAACAATCATCAGAAGTTATTATCAACAGTTTTGTCAATAAGCTTAGCAACCTAGATGAAATGGATGCATTCCTGGAAAAATATAAACTACCAAAATTGAACCAGGAAGAAATCGGCAACCTGAATAGACTGATATCTAATAACGAGATTGAAGCAGTGATCAAACACCTCCCAAAAAACAAGAGCCCAGGACCTGACGGATTCCCTGGGAATTCTACCAAACCTTCAAAGAAGAAATAATACCTATTCTCCTGAAGCTGTTTCAAAAAATTGAAGCAGAAGGAAAACTTCCAGACTCTTTCTTTGAAGCCAGCATTACTCTGATCCCCAAACTAGGCAAAGACCCTACCAAAGAGGAGAATTTCAGACCAATATCACTGATGAATATGGATGCTAAGATTCTCAACAAGACCCTGGGATTTTTACTCTATTATCATGACCTGGGCTGAAGGCAGAGGCGGAACCCATTGAGCCATCCAGGTGCCTCCGTTTTCATTTTTTTAAAAACAACATCTAAACCCAGTATGGGGCTTGAATTCACGACCCTAGGATCAAGAGTTGTATTCTCTACTGACTGAGCCATCCAGGTGCCCCAGTACAAGGTTTTTTTTTTTTTTTTTTTTTAAATTTTAAATTTTTTAACAATTGGTCAAGTGATTTATATATTATATTTAAACTGTCAAAATAAACAAAAGATTTAATATATACTGTGCAAAGTAAGGCTATTTTAGCTTCAAAACATACATAATATGGTAAGCAATAACACAGGAGATAATAAAGTTGTGTCTGAACAGTCTCACCTAAATATACATTTCTTTTTTTTCCCTAATATTTGGTGGAATCCTACAAGTGCAAAATGAGCTTTTGTACCATCAAGATCATGACTGAGCCTTCATATCACACAATCATGGTCATCAGTTTTTCGTGCTTACTACTCTTACTGTCCCAGTTATGTTTGGCCAGGTTTTAGAGCACCCACTCACATTATTGCATTTCTGTGTAGAAAAAGCTACCCGGCATTCACCTTCATTTGATTTAATTGCTTTAAATCAATTAGTTACTGTTATATTTTCATAGTACACAGTGCTGACTGGAATTTGAAAATGTGGTATATTCAGGTACTGTTGTTAACAACAGTCACAAAAAAGGGGAAATATTCTACATGGATGACTTGTTTAATAAGCTACAATGAATATGTGAAACTGTAAACAGTGATGTGGAATAATATGTAATGACATAGAAAGATGTCTATGATATAATGTTTAATGAAAAAGAAAGATAAGGGATGCCTGGGTGGCTCAGTCGGTTAAGCGGCTGCCCTTTACTTGGGTCATGGTCCCAGCATCCTAGGATCGATCGGGTCCCATGACAGGCTCCTTGCTCTGCGGGGAGCCTGCTTGTCCCTCTGCCTCTGCCTGCCACTCTGCCTGCCTGTACTCTCTCTATTTCTCTGACAAATAAATAAAATCTTTAAAAAAATGAAAGAAAGAAAGACACTATAGAGTACTTAGATACCAGAATACCTGACTGACTATGATTTAAAAAAATAAATAAATAAAAAGAGTGGAAGGGCACCTGAGTAGCTCAGTTGGTTAAGCTGCAGACTCTTGATTTTGGCTCAGGTCATGATCTGAGTGTTGGGATCCAGACTCACCCACTGGGCTCCCTCAGTAGGGAGTCTGCTTAAGAGTTTCCCTCTCTCTTCCTCCACCCCTCTCTACACTCATGCTTGCTTACTCTCTCTCTCTAAAATAAAGTTTAAAAATCTTTAAAAAAAGGAAGAAGAAAGAGTGGACACAAATACATGGTCTAGAAATCTAATGGCTAATTTAAATGTATCCCCAAACTGTATTCCAGCCTGTAATTGAAAACCCCAATAACTGTGACTAAAATAAGATTTATTTCTCTTATAAGAAGAGGGTTGCTAAGACAATCCAGTCCTGGTGAGGAAGCATCATATAGTTAGGGCCCACTCCACTTCTATCTTTACTTTTCATCATTATGATTTTTATCTTCAGTGTAGTCTCATTTAGTATATGGCTTCTGAAGCTCCATTCGTCTTGTCTACATTTCAGATTACTGCATTGGAAAACATGTTTGAGTACTTTATCTTTTTTGGTCAAATAGATGCATAAACATTGGTTCCCACTGATTTCTTATGTGTCACATTTTTATCCCTCTTTTACTTCTAGAGTCCCCTCTCTGTGGTGACATGAAGGAACATCTATTAAAAGTTACCACCAGGGGGCACCTGGGTGGCTCAGTGGGTTAAAACCTCTGCCCTCAGCTCAGGTCATGATGTCAGTGTCTGGGGATTGAGCCCCACATCTGGCTCTCTGCTCCGCAGAGAGCCTGCTTCCTCCTCTCTCTGCCTGCCTCTCTGCCTACTTGTGATCTCTGTCTGTCAGATAAATAAATAAAATCTTTAAAAAAAAAGTTACCACCAGTAAAATACTACTGTGTTAATAGTAGCTGCTCTATCTACTTTGCCTTGGCAGTTCTTCCAGAGGCAGCATTTTCCTTAATTATTGACAGAGGGAGCTTCTTCAGGCAGTGGACATTTAGCTAGATTAATTCAAGGGTTGTAGTGGTTTGTTAGACTACCATAATATGATAGACAGATTGGGTGGCTTAAACAACAAAAAAAGGTTTTCTCACAGTTGGGAAGCCTAGAAGTTCAAGATCAAGGTGCCAACATGGTTTGTTTCTGTTAAGATCCCTCTTTTTGGCTTGTAAATGGATATCTTCTTGCTGTGTCCTCACATGGCCTTTTTCTCTGTGTCTACAAGTTTTTTAATAACTAAAACTTTGAAAGACATTTTAACAGCTGGTAGGGTAACTAGCATCTTTATCCTTTTAGTGATGGTTTTTATAAAATTAAAGACCTACTTGAAAAATTTGGTCAGAGTTGTCATTTTCCGCCTTACCAAACTTGTATTTATAGCTTTCTTGTTCTTAATCAGTTGTAGCAAATATAAAATAAGTGCTTTTTCATAATGGTTAAATACCAACAATTGATTTTAGTTTTCATATATATTTATGTTTTTCATCATGGTTTGTGGCACTATTTTGTCTTAGAACTAAAATCGTAAAGTGGATTTTTCCTTATGAAGAAAGTGACGTCATTGCAAGCAGTCTGTTATTTACCTACAGACTCTCACAAGCTTGAATCAGATGATTATTTTGACAGGGGAAAAAGGCATTCCAACCACCAAACAATCTTAGAATCTGAGTGACTGCTGCGCCAATACCATATTATCCCATAATATAGTTGAAAAGTATCTGACACATTTCAGTGTCAAATCATTAAGTCCTACTACCCTCTAGTTTTCTGGGATAACATTGCCTCCTTGTCTGAGGCAATGGAAGTTTTTTCTATACTAAAAACATGTTTTTTCCTCTAGTCCATTATTGACATGGCAGCAGATGCTCAGCCCCCGGTGGAAAGTCAACTAGTACCTTGAGGACTATTTCTCAGTTTTTTTTAGAACCTGTCTTCTCCTGGGTGCATTGCAGGATACCAGTATTTTTCAAGCATTTTTCCCACTCTACCCTGACCTTTGGCTGGTTTTATTTTATGTGTTTTGCAAACATTGCCCTATTAAGGTAAGCCCTTTGAGGCTATTGTTAGCTCTGGACTCCAGTCTGAATTGTCTGTATAAGGGTGAGTAAGTCTGAGTGTTCGCTCCCTTAATTTTAAAAGGAAGCTACTATCTATTTTTACTGCAGGATTCTTGTGAAATTCATGTATATGATAGTTTTCTCAACTATTCAGTGCTATAAGAAGTTTAAACATCGGTATTATTATCATAAGGACAGCTCTTTTGTAGTGAGGCAGTGATTAGTCCAGGAGTCATAAAAACGACCAGCAAAACACATTGCCTTTTCTTAATTTGAATGTTCTGTTCTTTATTTGACCTTATTAATATGTCTTAAGTATTGACTTCTAATCTTTTGGGAGTGGTCAAATTATGTTTTGAAACACGCTTGTCTACTCCAGCAGTTTCATCTGGAATATTCATCCTCTGTTTATATAATGACATTTGTCTGATAAAAGAGATTATGCATTTAGTATTTTGAAAATAGGTTAAAGAGTGAGATCAGTTTTCATTTTAAATGCTTACACAATTTAAATGAAAGCGGTGCCATTATATAAAACAATAGAGAAGTTAATGTTTTCCCTTTTTGTTTCCAATTTAGAGGTGGTAGTAATTTTATTTTGCTGTTTGTTTTTTTTTCTCAACACAAGCTGTAGGCTCATTGTGGGGCTTGAACTCATGGCCCCATGTTCAAGAGTTACATACTCTTACAGACTAAGTAGCCAAGCACCACTAGAGGTGGTAGTGATTTTATATGGAAGGCAATGGGCAGGAAACCATTAAACTGATTTGGAAATATGTAGATACCTTGAAGGCAACTGGTTTAATGTTTGCACAGCTAGAAATTGTCAATTTGTTTAACAACACAGGGAAGTTTTTATAACCCTGGAATAATAGGAGGATTTTGGATGTTTATATGTTTGAATTTATCATTGCTCTCACTTATTGAATTCTTTCAATTTTAGTAACCCTTCTCTTAATTTCTGCACATTCCCTATATTGTTTTTCTTTATTTCCCCCTAAAATGAGCTGGTTTTTTAAAAGTCTTTTTTCCGGGCGCCTGGGTGGCTCAGTGGGTTAAGCCGCTGCCTTCGGCTCAGGTCACGATCTCAGAGTCCTGGGATCGAGTCCCGCATCGGGCTCTCTGCTCAGCAGAGAGCCTGCTTCCCTCTCTCTCTCTCTGCCTGCCTCTCCATCTACTTGTGATTTCTCTCTGTCAAATAAACAAATAAAATCTTAAAAAAAAATAAAAATAAAAGTCTTTTTTCCTCAGCTTTGTTGAGGTATGACTAACAAATAAAAATTGTATATAATTAAGTATATAACATGATGTTTTGATATACATATACATTGTGAAGTGATTACCACAGTCAAGCTAATTAATATATCCATCGCCCCACATAGTTAACACTTTTTGTTTTTGAGAAAAATTAAGATTTCTCATAGTAGATTTCAAGTATACAGTATTTTTTTTTTAATATAATTTTTTATTTTTTATAAACATATATTTTTATCCCCAGGGGTACAGGTCTGTGAATCACCAGGTTTACATACTTCACAGCACTCACCAAAGCACATACCCTCCCCAATGTCCATAATCCCACCCCCTTCTCCCAAACCCCTCCCCCCAGGAACCCTCAGTTTGTTTTGTGAGATTAAGAGTCACTTATGGTTTGTCTCCCTCCCAATCCCATCTTGTTTCATTTATTCTTCTCCTACCCACTTAAGCCCCCATGTTGCATCACCACTTCCTCATATCAGGGAGATCATATGATAGTTGTCTTTCTCTGCTTGACTTATTTCGCTAAGCATGATACGCTCTAGTTCCATCCATGTTGTCGCAAATGGCAAGATTTCATTTCTTTTGATGGCTGCATAGTATTCCATTGTGTATATATACCACATCTTCTTGATCCATTCATCTGTTGATGGACATCTAGGTTCTTTCCATAGTTTGGCTATTGTGGACATTGCTGCTATAAACATTCGGGTGCACGTGCCCCTTTGGATCACTACGTTTGTATCTTTAGGGTAAATACCCAATAGTGCAATTGCTGGGTCATAGGGCAGTTCTATTTTCAACATTTTGAGGAACCTCCATGCTGTTTTCCAGAGTGGTTGCACCAGCTTGCATTCCCGCCAACAGTGTAGGAGGGTTCCCCTTTCTCCGCATCCTCGCCAGCATCTGTCATTTTCTGACTTGTTGATTTTAGCCATTCTGACTGGTGTGAGGTGAGGTGATATCGCATTGTGGTTTTGATTTGTATTTCCCTGATGCTGAGTGATATGGAGCACTTTTTCATGTGTCTGTTGGCCATCTGGATGTCTTCTTTGCAGAAATGTCTGTTCATGTTCTCTGCCCATTTCTTGATTGGATTATTTGTTCTTTGGGTGTTGAGTTTGCTAAGTTCTTTATAGATTCTGGACACTAGTCCTTTATCTGATATGTCGTTTGCAAATATCTTCTCCCATTCTGTCAGTTGTCTTTTGATTTTGTTAACTGTTTCCTTTGCTGTGCAAAAGCTTTTGATCTTGATGAAATCCCAATAGTTCATTTTTGCCCTTGCTTCCCTTGCCTTTGGCGTTATTCCTAGGAAGATGTTGCTGCGGCTGAGGTCGAAGAGGTTGCTGCCTGTGTTCTCCTCAAGGATTTTGATGGATTCCTTTCGCACATTGAGGTCCTTCATCCATTTTGAGTCTATTTTTGTGTGTGGTGTAAGGAAATGGTCCAATTTCATTTTTCTGCATGTGGCTGTCCAATTTTCCCAGCACCATTTATTGAAGAGGCTGTCTTTTTTCCATTGGACATTCTTTCCTGCTTTGTCAAAGATTAGTTGACCATAGAGTTGAGGGTCTATTTCTGGGCTCTCTATTCTGTTCCATTGATCTATGTGTCTGTTTTTGTGCCAGTACCATGCTGTCTTGATGATGACAGCTTTGTATAGAGCTTGAAGTCCGAAATTGTGATGCCACCAACTTTGGCTTTCTTTTTCAATATCCCTTTGGCTATTCGAGGTCTTTTCTGGTTCCATATAAATTTTAGCATTATTTGTTCCATTTCTTTGAAAAAGATGGATGGTACTTTGATAGGAATTGCATTAAATGTGTAGATTGCTTTAGGTAGCATAGACATTTTCACAATATTTATTCTTCCAATCCAGGAGCATGGAACATTTTTCCATTTCTTTGTGTCTTCCTCAATTTCTTTCATGAGTACTTTATAGTTTTCTGAGTATAGATTCTGGGCCTCTTTGGTTAGGTTTATTCCTAGGTATCATAGGGTTTTTGGTGCAATTGTAAATGGGACTGACTCCTTAATTTCTCTTTCTTCTGTCTTGTTGTTGGTGTAGAGAAATGCAACTGATTTTTTTTCTTTTCTTTTCTTTTTTTCTTTCTTCCTTTTTGAACCTCAAGTATACAGTATTTTTAGCTATAGTCACCATGCTGTAAATCTCCAGATAGTCATTATACATAACTGAAACTTTTACCTTTTTTAAAAAGTTTTTTTTAAAGATTTTATTTATTTGAGAGAGAGAGAGAGAGTGCATGAGCAGGGGAGAGAAACAGAGGGAGAGGGAGAAGCGAGAAGCAGATTCCCCACTGAGCAGGGAGCCAATGCAGGGCTCAATCCCAGGACCCTGAGATCACAACCCAAGTCCAAGGCAGACGTTTAACTGGCTGAGCCACCCAGGTGTTCCCTAAAGTTTTTATTTAAATTCCAGTTAGTTAACATACAGTGTAATATTAGTTTCAGGTGTACAGTATAGTGATTTAACACTTAATATAACACCCAGAGCTCATGACAAAAAGTGCCATCCTTAATCCCTGTCACCTGTTCCCCCACCCACTTTCCTTCTGGTAAACATTAGTTCATTTTCTACAGTTGAGTCTGTTGTTTTTTTTTTTTTTTCACTCTCTGATCATTTGTTTCTTAAATTCCATCTCTGAGTGAAATCATTTTGTATTTATCTTTCTCTGAGTTATTTTGCTTGGCATAGTACTCTCTAGCTCTGTCCATGTTGTTGCAAATGGCAAGATTTCACTCTTTTTTATGGCTGAGTAATATTCCTGTGTGTGTGTGTGTGTGTGTGTGTGTGTGCATGCACTATATCTTCTTTATCCATTCATCAGTTGATGGGCATTTGGACGCATTCCATAATTTGGATATTGTTGAGAATGCTGCTGTAAACATTGGGGTGTGTGTATCCCTTTGAATTAGTGTTTTTATATTCTTTGGAAAAATAGCCAGTAGTGTAATTGTTGGCTCATAGAATAGTTCTGTTTTTAAGTTTTTGAGAAATCTCCATACTGTTTTCCAGAGTGGCTTCACCAGTTTGCATTCCCATCATCAGTTTCTCCATGTCCTCACCAATACCTATTGTTTCTTGAATTAATTTTAGCCATTTTGACTTGTGTGAGGTGATATTTCATTGTAGTTTTATTTCAATTTCCCTGATGATGAATGAGAAACATTGTACCCTTTGACCAACATTTCTTCATTTCCCCCACCCCCCTGGGCCCTGGGAATCACCCTTCTAGTCTCTACTTCTGAGTTAGACTTTTTTAGTTTCCACATATAGGAGAGATCATGCAGTTTTTGTCTTTCTGTGTCTGGCTTATTTCACTTAGCATAATGTCTACCAGGTTCGTTCATTTATTTTCCTTTAAAAATATTTTTTAAAAAAGATTTTATTTATTCGAGAAAGAGAGCAGAGCAAGAGAGAGAGAACAAGTACATGGTGGGGAGGGGCAGAGGGAGATGGAGAAGCAGACTCCCCACTAAGCAGGGAGCCCAACGTGGGACTTGATCCCAGGACCCTGGGATCATGACCTGAGTGGAGGGCAGATGCTTAACCGACTACACCACTCAGGCATCCCTTAAAAATTCTTATAATAAAATAATTTAGTCCAACAAAGTGTATAGGAAACCCTATAACATAAGTATGTATCAATTACACAGCCTAAGAATTTGAACAGTATATGTATAGTTGAAATTCCCCTTCGTGCTCAGTTTCATCCCTTCCTCCTTCCCCAAACTCCTAAATTTGGCATTTGTCATTCCCATGCACAATTTTATATTTTGACTAACATTACTACCTATGCATGCATACAGAAACAATATATCGTATTGTTTTAAGTTCCTAGACTTTTGTATTCTTGTGAAATCTTTTTTCAAATTTTTAAACATTTTTTTTGAGTTAGAGCGAGAGAGAGCATGAGTGGGGAGCAGCGGCAGAGGGAGAGGGAGAAGACTTCCTTCTGGGTGGGGAGGCCAACATGGGACTTGATTGCAGGTCCCTGGGATGATGACCTGAGCCAAAGGCAGGTGTTAAACTGACTGAGCCACCTAGGTACTCTCTTGTGAAACTTTTCTTATTGCCTCAGCTATGTTAATTAGATTTATCTATGCTGTTGCTCATAGTTCTAGTTTTTCAACTTCTGTCCTATGGACATTTGGGGCTAGATAAGACTTTGTTGTGAGTGGGTTTCTTTTTTTAAACATTTACTTATTTTTGATTGAGGGAGAGAGATGGAGTGTTCATGTGTGAGCAGGGGGAGGGGCAGAGGGAGGGAGAAAGAATCTCAAGCAGACTCCCCCACTGAGTGTGGAGCCCCATGCAGGGCTCTATTTCACAATGCTGAGATCATTACCTGAGCATAAATCAAGTCGGATGCCCACCTGACTGAGCCACCCAGGCGCCCCTGTGAATGAATTTCTTGTCTATTAAGGATGTTTAGTGGTATCCCTGGCCTCTAGATGCCAGTAGCAGCTCCCCCTAATTCCCCTTCGCCACCCAGTTATAACCAAAAATGTCTCCAGACTTTGCCAGGTGTCCTTTTGGTGGTAATCTCCCCTCCCCACAGTGAGAACCATTATTTTAGTTCATTAATTTTAAGTACTGTATCATTCAGTATCTCTCTCTCTCTCTCACACACACACACACACATACACACACACTCACACACACTCTACCACCACCACCTATTTGTCTATTTTCTGATTGATAGACATCTAGGTTATTGCCAGAGTTTTAACTATCAGGAACACTGTTGCAATGAGCATTCTTGTTCATGTTTTCTCTGCACATGTGTGAGACTTTGTGTATGGTGATATGCCTAGGAGTGAAAATGTTAAGTTCTAGTATATGCATATCTTCAGCTCTAGCAGATAATGTCAAACAGGTTCCGTAATAGTTGTACTAATTTACACTCTCACCAGCTGAATAGGAAAGATCCTGTCACTCCATATCCTTACTGACACATGATATTGCTAGATTTTGAAATTTTTATCTACCTGATGGCTGTAAATGATATTCATTGTGGCTTTAATTTGCATTATCTTAATTACAGCTTATTAATCCAGAAGTCTTTCCAAAATTATGAAGACTAATTATTTTAGGAGGATTAAAAATAATATTTAAGTTTCTGTGATCAGCTTTAAGAAGTGGTTTTGAGCAGACTTCATATATATGTGTCATGTTTGTACTCGATTCACTGAGTCTCTGTTTCTAAACCAGACATGATGATCCAGTCATAATGCTGTTCTTCCTCTTAGGAAATGTTATTACTAATGGTGATTACAATGTGTGTTTAGGGAGTGGCTCCAAATACTTTAATAACCCTTATTTTCCTCACTGTTATTGGTTCCTGTTGTTCTCAGAGTTACTGCATTCCTAATTGCTGCATGCCAGATTTGTTCTTTGATATTGTGATCTCCCAGAAGCCTGTGCTTTACTATACCATATTAATTGTTTATGCTCATACTTTGTTTTCTGAGTCATTTTGCTAAATACAATGGGAGGTTACAAAAGATGTTCCTGACTTTGTACCTATCCTTGAGACATTTATTTGTTTTTTAATTTTTTTTAAAAGATTTTATTTATTTGACAGAGAGATATCACAAGTAGATGGAGAGGCAGACAGAGAGAGAGGAGGAAGCAGGCTCCCTGCTGAGCAGAGAGCCCAATGCGGGACTCGATCCCAGGACCCTGAGATCATGACCTGAGCCGAAGGCAGCGGCTTAACCCACTGAGCCACCCAGGCGCCCTATCCTTGAGACATTTAAAATTCAAAAGATGGACATTGCATTTGTTACAAAATCAGTTAGAGTTGTATATATAGGAGTAGCATGAGGTAGATGGAATTCTTCTGAGCTTTTTTGTGTAAAGGCCAGTTTAAGTAGAGTTTTGAAGAAAAAATTCAGGTGAATTATGAAGTTAGGAGGAAAAATATATTATTCATAGATGATTTAACATGCTTAAATTAGGATTTAGCCATAAATGTGGCTGTATTAATGTAATTTTCATTTGTGCTCAGAAATTCCTTCTTCCCCAATAAATACTTCCAGGTGAATTATTTTTAAAAAGATTTTATTTATTTATTTGCCAGAGAGAGATAGCATGCACAATCAGAGGGAGCAGCAGGCAAAGGGAGAAGCAGGAGAGAGAAGCAGGCTTCCCACTGAGCAGGGAGCCCAATATGGGGCTTGATCCCAGGACCCTGGGATCATGACCTGAACTGAAGGCAGATGCTTAACCAACTGAGCCACCCAGGCATCCCTATCCAGTTACTTTAAAAGGGCCTTTCTGCTTGGTCTCTCTCAGTTCCTCAGTGAGCCTGAGAGATGCTCCAGTACTTTGGTCTGGGACATACCTCATAATAAAACTGTATTTCGGTTTTACATTTCTAAATAAACACACAAACTGGCCTTCATCTGCTGAATGTATTATAGTCCAAAAGTTTGTTACCAGTTCTGTTGTTTGAACTTGACATTTTCCAGTAGAATAATTCAGTTTTGGTAGTATGCCTTGATCAACCTTCAAAAGCCCAGTTTGACCCATAACATATCTGAGCTATGCAGTACTAAGTCTGAGTGCTCTGTCCTGGAGGCAGGTATGCATGCGCTACCAGAGGAAAGAGAGTGTCTCCTTTTTAAGAGTGAGGGCTGACTGTGGACAACATTTTGATAGGATATGTTTGTTTTAGACGTTACTCTACTTTCCTTTTTATACCCATTACTGCTACGAAGAGGGACCCTCTCCCTAGTCCCTGATGCCTTTATGTTGCCCTTCAGTACCTCACCTCCTGTCCTATCTAGGCTTCACAGGTATTAGGAGGTATAATTCTAGCTATGAGTCCCTTAAACTAGCAAAGTGGAGCTTGTATTTTAAAAAGAGAATATAGTGTCTCTTAAGGCAACTGACCCGGATTCTTCAAAACTCATTTCATGGGAGAAAACAGATAGGGGAGGGATTGTTTTAGATTAAATGAGACTAAAAGAAACACAACCAAATTCAGTGTGTGAACTTTGTCTGGATCCTGATTTGGGAAAAATAAAAGCTGCAAAAGATGTTCTTGGGACATTTGAGAAAATTTATTAGCACCACACTCTAACCAATTGAGCTAACCGGCCTCTTGGGAAAATTTAAATAGAGAATTTGTATTAGATGATGTACAATAATTAATTCTCTTAGCTTTGATAGTAATAGTGTGGTTATGTAGGAGTTCTTATTCTTTGAAAGTGAATGCTGGAGTATTATGATTTCTAAAACTACATTCAAATGTTTTAGAAAAAACAAGGCAAATATAGCAAAATTCAACCATTGTTGAATTCATGCAGAGGATATACAGATAGATGTTCATTGTACTATTACAGATTTTATGTGTGGTTGAAATTTTTCATAATAAAAGTTCAGGGGAAAAGGGAATATATATTAATATAATTTCTAAATCTTGAATATTCACGATACTGAATTCAGGCATATGGAGATTTTTTTTTTTGATCTGCAGTAGCTAGTTATAGTTCCTCTAAACTAATTCAGATCTCCTACTTCTTCCCTTATTTCACTTATCATTCATACAAAGATTCAGATTTTGTCCTATTGTCAGCAGCTGCTCTGGCTAGAGGAAGGAAGATAGAGTTTCATAAGGCAGTGACAACTTATTTTTACAATTAGATTGTAAATCATAGATTATCAGAATGTAAACATCTTTGGCAGTATGCTTCATTAGATATCATGATTTTTTTTTGACCTTGAATAAAGGCTGCTTCATGTCATTAAAAACAAAAATCAGACAAAATGTATTTCTGTACATTGAATAACTATTGTAAGTCTCTGTAAAAATAGGTAATAATTTAATACTGGTTTAAGAAGTAGTAATGGACATACCTGAATTGTTAACTATCGCGTTTGTAATAGCTTTAGCTGTAACTTTAAAAGCAAATAACATGGGAGTGCCTGGCTGGCTCAGTCAGTAGAGAATGTGACTCTTGACTTCAGGTTCATGGGTTTGAGCCCCACATTGGGTGTAGAGATTACAAAAATAAAATAAATAAAATTACAAAAAATAAAAGTAAACAACACAAGGCTTCCAGTTATGGAATGAATAAGTATTAGTGGATAAAAGTTATAGTATAGGGAATACAGTCAGTGGTATTGTAATATTGTTGTATGGTGACAAATTGTAGCTGCACTTGTGGTGAGCATAGCATAATGTATAGACCTGTTAAATCACTATGTTGTATACCTGAAACTAATGTGACATTGTGTGTTGATTATACTCCAGTAAAAATAAATATAAAAGATAAACAAAGTAAATAACACAAATAGGCTAATAATTATGAATCAATTTCACATAAAGTCACACTATATATAACTATTCCATAATTAATGCAAATTGAATAAAATTAAGACAGAATGTGGGCTTAGTGATGAATTTTTCTTTCAGCTTTTCTTTAAAAAATTTATTTATTTTTAGAGAGAAAAAACGTGCACTTGCAAGTAAGGGGAGGGGAGATGGAGATGGAGGGGAAGAAAGAGAATCTCAAACAGACTCCCCGCTGAGCATGGACCCAGAAGCAGGGCTTTATCTCATGACCCTGAGATCATGACCTGAGTAGAAATCAAGAGTTAGATGATTTTTTAAAATTGTATCTCCTTTATTTATTTGACAGAGAGGTAGAGCCAGAGAACACAAGCAGAGGGAATGGCAGGGGGAGAGGGATAAGCAGGCTCCATACTGAGCAGGGAGCCTGATGTGGGGCTCGATCACAGGCCCCTGGGATCATGACCTGACCCAAAGGCAGATGCTTAACCATCTGAGCCACCCAGGCCCCACAAGAGTCAGATGCTTAGCCAATTGAGCCACCTAGGTACCACTCTTTCAGCTTTTCTATGTTTTTACATTTAAAAATGAATATATAGAAAATAGTATGAAGGTGCCTCAAAAAATTAAAAATAGAACTACCGTATTCAGCATTTCCACTTCTGGGTATTTATCCAAAAGACATGAAATCACTGTATCAAAGATATCTGCACCCCTGCATTATTTACAGTAGCTAAGGTATGGAAAATACTTAAGTGTCCTTCAGTGGGTGAATGGATAAAGTAAATATGGTGTATATATACATAATATTATTCAGCCATTAAAAAAGGAAATTGTGGTGGCGCCTGGGTGGCTCAGTGGGATAAAGCCTCTGCCTTCGGCTCAGAACATGATCCCAGGGTCCTGGGATCAAGCCCCACATCAGGCTCTCTGCCCGGCAGGGAGCCTGCTTCCTCCTCTCTCTCTGCCTGCCTCTCTGCCTACTTGTGATCTCTCTCTGTCAAATAAATAAATAAAATCTTTTTTTAAAAAAGGAAATTCTGGGGGCGCCTGGGTGGCTCAGTGGGTTAAGCCGCTGCCTTCGGCTCAGGTCATGATCTCGGGGTCCTGGGATCGAGTCCCGCGTCGGGCTCTCTGCTCGGCAGGGAGCCTGCTTCCTCCCCTCTCTCTCTCTGCCTGCCTCTCTGCCTGCTTGTGATCTCTGTCTGTCAAATAAATAAATAAAATCTTTAAAAAAAAAAGGAAATTCTGTGACTGGCAACAATATGGATTGAAAGCATTATGCTAAGTCAGAGGAAGGCAAATTTTATATGAGCTCACTTATATGTGGAATCTTCTGAAACAAACAAACAAACAAACAAACTCATAGATAAAGAGAACAGATTGGTGGGTTGCCAGATGTGGGTGTTGGAGATGGATGAAATGGGTGAAGGTGGTCAAAAGATATAAACTTTAAGTTCTGGGGATATAATATACAGTATGGTGATTATTGTTAACAGTACTGCATGGTATATTTGAAAGCTGCTAAGAGAGTAGATTGTAAAGGTTTCTACCATAAGAAAAAAAAATTTAACTTCATGATAATTGATGTTAAATTTATGGTAATCATTTCACAATGTATACATGTATCAAATCATTTTGTTGTACACCTAAAACTAATATAATGCTATATATAAGTTATATCTCAATTAAAAAATGACTAGAAGCAACAAAAACGAAATACATTGGACTTCATCAAAATTAAACACTTTTGGGCACCAAAGGACTCTATCAAGATGGTAGAAAGATAACTCACAGAATAGGGGAAAATATTTGGAAATCATATATGTGATTAGAGATTAATATCCAGAATATATAAATAAATTCTGTAACTCAACAAAAAACTCAAAAGCCCAATTAAAAAATGGGTAAAGGAAAAAAAAAAGGAGTGCCTGCATGGCCCAGTTGGTTAAGTGTCTGCCTTCATCTCATCATGTTCCTGGGCTGGGATCAAGCCCCATGTGGGGATCCCTGCTGAGCAGGGAGCCCACTTCTCCCTCTCTGCTGCTCCCCCTTCCTCTGCTGCTCCCTCTTCTTGTGCTCTCTCTCTATCTCTGTCTCTCAAATAAATAAATAAAATCTTTTAAAAAATGGATAAAGGGCTCACATAGCCATTTCTCCAAAAAAGATATACAAATGGCCAGTAAGCACAAGAAAAGATGTTCAAAATCACTAGTAATCAGGAACATGCAAATCAAAACCACAGTGAGATACCACTTAACATTTACTAGATTGGTTAAAATAAAGAAAAATCAGATAATAACAAGTGTTGGTGAGGAGGTGGAGATATTGGAACCCTCATATGCTGCTAGTAGGACTGTAAAATGGCACAGCTGCTTTGGAAAACTATGGCATTTCCTCAATTAAAACAGAGAGTTCTCAGACCTAGTAGTTCCACTCAAGTATTACCCAAGAAAAATGAAAACACAGAAATTTATACATAAGTATTTTTAGGAGCCTTATTCTTAGTAGCCAAAAGACAGGGGCAACCTAAATGTCGACTGATGAATAGATAAACAAAATATAGTATATCCATACTATGGAATATAATTCAGCCGTAAAAAGGAATGAAGCACTGACACATTCTACAACATGGATGAACCTTGAAAACATTATGCTAAGTGAAAGAAGCCAGTCACAAAAGACCACATATTATATGTGATTTCATTCACATGAAATGTCCAGAAGAGAAAAATCTATACAGACACAGAGATTAATGGTTGCCTGGCAGTGGGGGTGGGGGCCTTAGGAGGTGGGAGGGTGATAGCTAAAGATTATCAGGCTTCTTTTTGAGGTGACAGAAATGTTCTAAAATTGACTGTGGTAATGGTGGCACATACCTGTGAATGTAACTAATGCCTATTGAATTTTACACCTTAAATGTGTGAATTATATGTGAATTGTATTTCAGTAAAGCTGTTTAAAAAATGGTTCTGGGAGAAGCTGACATCCAATGTAAAAGAATGTAACTTGGATCCCTGCTGCACACCATGTACAAGAATTAACTCAAATGGATTTAAAGACCTAAATGTAAGAGTGAGACTACCAGACTCTTAGAACATAGAAGTAAATATTCATGGCTTT
Organism: Mustela nivalis; assembly: GCF_964662115.1. Taxonomy (NCBI): domain Eukaryota; kingdom Metazoa; phylum Chordata; class Mammalia; order Carnivora; family Mustelidae; genus Mustela; species Mustela nivalis. The sequence goes on along the minus strand of NC_139040.1, from coordinate 63,103,028 downwards.
CAGTGTGGCAGTGGTTTCTTATATATAGGACATCATAAGCACAAACAACAAAAGAAAAATTGATAAATTTGGTTTCATAAAAATTAAGGTTTTTTTTTGTTTCAAAAGATGCCATCAGGAAAGTGAAAAAAAAAAAACGAAGTACAGATTGTTAAACCTTAAAAATATTATGCTAAGTGAAGGAATTTCAGACACAAAGTCCACACATATTGAATGAATCCATTTTTATGAAATTACCAGGATGGACAAATCCATAGAGATAGGAAGTAGATTCATTTTTGCCAGTAGATGTAAGAGGACTGAGGAATGACTGTAGATGATGGGTATGGAGTTTCTTTTAGGGATAATGAAAATGTTCTGCAGTTACATAGTCATGATGGTTGCATATCCTTGTGAATATTACTAAAAAACACTGAATTGTTTGTCTTAGGGTGAATTTTATAGCGTATGAATTATATCTCAAAGAAGAATATATATATAATGAAAAATATGTGCTAAAAACCAGTTAACATTTGAAAACAATTTATCCCCAAGGAAATTCTGTGGTTTTAGCTATTTGGAAATTATATTGGTGGTCCGCTTGTTCAAAGCTCCAGTGAAATCAGTCAAAGTAAGAAGAATCTACTTATTTGCTTTGTTAGAAGCAGAGGATGAGATTCAGCAGCAATTTCTGTTTGTTTCTCTGAGCTTAGCAAAGCTGAGATGATGTAGTAATTATTTTTATTCCACATGGAATAAATTTATTGCAAAGAAATATTTTAGTAATTGTTTTTTGTAAATTTAATTTATTTTGAATTGGTTTTGTATTTACATAATTCAAAATGCAGAAGCATTAGTTCAGAGGTAACTAATGTTATGATTATTTGTGAGTCCTTCTAGAGATATTTTTACACAGTGTTTTGATTTTTTTTTTAAGATTTTATTTATTTATTTGACAGACAGAGATCACAAGTAGGCAGAGAAGCAGGCAGAGAGAGAGGAGGAAGCAGGCTCCCCGCCGAGGAAAGAGCCCGATGTGGGGCTCGATCCCAGGATCCTGGGATCATGACCTGAGCTGAAGGCAGAGGCTTTAACCCATTGAGCCACCCAGGCGCCCCACACAGTGTTTTGATTTTTTTAAAAAATTTCCCTCCTGTAGTTTAGCATTTTTCAAAGAAATGACTTTTAGGGCAAAATAGAGTCAATGTAAATCTTGGTATTTGTAAACCCCCTCCCCCTTTTGTAAAAGATTTTATTTATTTATTTGACAGAGAGAGATCACAAGCAGGCAGAGAGGCAGGCAGAGAGAGAGGAGGAAGCAGGCTCCCCGCTGAGCAGAGAGCCCGACGTGGGGCTCGATCCCAGGACCCCAAGATCATGACCTGAGCCGAAGGCAGCAGCTTAACCACTGAGCCACCCAGGCGCCCCGTAAACCCCCTTTTGAGTTCTGTAGTAGGCCATTGTTAATTTTGACAAATAAGTCTAAGAGAAACACTTTGGTGTCTAATTTTTTATTATGGCCACACTATAAGATCTTTATCCAAGGGCATGGAGACCCCCTAATGAATACTGGATTAATTTTATTGGACCCAAGACTTGTATTTTTATTTGTAGTTCAATTTTAAGTAATAGCATCTTCATAATAACTGGTTACTTCCTGCTCATCATTGGTTTGGTAACAGTTTTACTTTACTTCAGTATTTCTCTTCTCCCTCATACAAAACGGTACTTTCTACATAATTTGTGATCTTTTCAAAAAGATTTATTTTGAAAATCTATACAATTTGCAAGTTCTTTACATTGAGCTAATATTCTTCCAAATAAAATTTTTCCAAATGTCCACATAATTAATCATCTTCTAATTAATACCCCCTAATTTACCTAAACATGAGTAATCTGTAGTGCTCTAAGAGGCCCTCAGATCTGCACTGGGAAGTCTCTCTTTTTTCCTGAATAATTTCTTTTTCTTTTAAAGACTTTATTTATTTATTTGACAGACAGAGATCACAAGTAGGCAGAGAGGCAGGCAGAGAGAGAGGAAGGGAAGCAGGCTCCCTGCTGAGCAGAGAGACCCATGCGGGGTTCAATCCTAAGACCCTGGGATCATGACCTGAGCCCAAGACAGGGGCTTTAACCCATTGAGCCACCCAGGCGCCCCCTGAATAATTTCTTAAGCCTGAATCTAGTGCTGCTTTTATCATAATCATTTCACTTTACCCTTTTTTTTTAAAAGATTTCATTTATTTATCTGACAGAGAGAGATCCCAAGTAGGCAGAGAGGCAGACAGAGAGAGAGAGGAGGAAACAGGCTCCCTGTAGAGCAGAGAGCCCGATAGGGGACTCGATCCCAGGACCCCGAGATCATGACCTGAGCCGAAGGCAGCGGCTTAACCCACTGAGCCACCCAGGCGCCCCTCACTTTACCCTTTAAACAAAAGAGTTTTATAAAAATATGTTCTTCCTTCTTTTCTTGTAATTTTCATTTATCTTCCTTCCTGTCTAGTGGTTTGGTTTAATTTTCTTTATTCTCTTTTTTTAAAAGATTTTATTTATTTATTTGACAGAGAGAAATCACAAGTAGATGGAGAGGCAGGCAGAGAGAGAGAGAGGGAAGCAGGCTCTCTGCTGAGCAGGGAGCCCGATGCGGGACTTGATCCCAGGACTCTGGGATCATGACCTGAACCGAAGGCAGCAGCTTAACCCACTGAGCCACCCAGGCGCCTTCTTTATTCTCTTTATTATTCTACTGTTTTGGAAGCTTTATATTCTATTTCTAGTCTTCTACTGGTTACCCTTAAATTTTTAACATGTATTCTTTTTTCTAAATTAAATTAAATTTGTGTGTGTGTGTGTGTGTGTGTGTGTGTTCCAAAATTCATTGTTTATGCACCACACCCAGTGCTCCATCATGCAATACGTGCCCTCCTTAATACCCACCACCAGGCTCACCCAACCCCCCCACCCTTCTCCCCTCCAAAACCCTCAGTTTCAGTTTGTTTCTCAGAGTCCACAGTCTCTCATGGTTTGTCTCCCCCTTTGATTTCCCCCAACTCCCTTCTCCTCTCCATCTCCCAGTGTCCTTCATGTTATTCCTTATGCTCCACAAGTAAGTGAAACCATAATTGACTCTCTCTGCTTGACTTATTTCACTCAAAATCTAAGGTTTATCTCTTTTTTAACATTCCAAATAAGAACAGGATTTTCAGAATGCCTCAGCTATAAACTCCCTTCCCTATTATTGTTTTCTATTATTTCAGGTCTACTGTGTGTATTTGAAAAGATAATATATCCTGTTACAAAATTTAAAAGATACAGAAGAGACTAGATCTTAATTGTTATCACCACAAAAAAAAAAAAATGACAAGTGATGTGATAGAGGTGTTAGCTAATGGTGGTAATCCTATTACTACACACACACACACACACACACACAGACACATGCGCGTATCAAACCAACACATTGTACACCTTAAACTTATACCATGTTATGTCAATTATATCTCAACTTTAAAAAGAGGTATAAAAGGTTATATACTAAACATTCTTTTTTCCACCCTTATCCCCTAACCATTTAGTTCCTCTCACCAGGGGAAACACTGTTTCCATGGGATATATTAGGTTGATTTATATGAAAATGGCAGTATTTGACTATTTTGATATGCAACAATGGCAATTTCACGTGATTCAAATTAGTTATTAGTGGGGACAAAAGATTCTTGCCTTCATACAATTTTCATTCCTGTGGTACATGTATTAGTTAATTATTGCAGTGTAAGAAATTACCTAAAAATTAAGTGGCTAGGGGCCCCTGGGTGGCTCAGTGGGTTAAGCCTCTGCCTTCGGCTCAGGTCATGATCTCAGGGTCCTGGGATTGAGTCCCGCATCAGTCTCTCTGCTCAGCAGGGAGCCTGCTTCCCTCTCTCTCTCTCTGCCTGCCTCTCCATCTACTTGTGATCTCTCTCTGTCAAATAAATAAAATCTTAAAAAAAAATTCAGTGGCTTGAAACAATAAGCATTTATGGTCTTGGAATTTTTGTGAGTCATAAATATGGGAGTGATTTGCTGGGTGGTTCTGGTTCAGGGTATTTCACAAGATTGTAGTCAGTATGTTTACTGGAGCCTCAGGCATCTAAAGGCTTAATTAAGTCTGAAATACCAGCTTCTAAGATGGTTCACTCACAGGGCTGTTGACAGGAGGCCTCAATTTCTTGCCACGTGAACCACTCCCTAAGGCTGCTTGAGTGTCCTTATGATATGGCAGATGGCTTCCCCCAGCTTGGGCCATTCAAGAGAAAAGACAAGGAGGAATCCACAGTGACTTTTACCCCTCTCCCATAGTGCCTGCCTTTTATGATCCAGTCTTGGGAGTTATACCTTGTCTATTCCACCATATTTTGTTGGAAACCAAGTCATTGAGTACAGGTCACACTCAAGGGAAAGTAGTTAAATTCCACCTCATTTTTCTTTTTTTGAAGATTTTATTTATTTGCTAGAGAGAAAGTGAACAAACAAGTGAGAGAGAGGGAGAGAGGGAGAACACAAGCAGAGGGAGAGGGAGAAGCAGACTCCCTGCTGAGCAGAGAGCCTGATCTAGGGCTCGATCCCAGGACCTGAGCCAAAGGCAGATGCTTAACCGACTGAGTCACCCAGGCGCCCCAAATTCCACCTTTTGAAAGGAGTAACAAAGAATTTGTGAGCGCATTTTGAAACCACCACAGGAAAGCAGGTAATGAGCAATGAACACAGTAAGTAAATTATGGAGTATATTAGAAGATAAGTTCTATGAAAAAAAAAAGACAAAATAGAGCAGATGTAAGGGGAATCAGAGTGGATATGTATGGAAGGGATGTGGATTGCAATTTTAAGCAGCATGGTCAGTGTAAAACTCATTATGGGGATTCGATTTGAGTAAAGGCTTCAAAGAGATGAAGTTAGCTAAGCAGGTATCTGGAAGAAGAAAGTCTATTCCAAGGGAATAGCTAAAGCAGTGATCCTGAGATGAGAGTGAAATGAGATGAGAGAAAAGAATGCTGACTATATTTTATTTGTAGAATAATTTCAGTTGAGAAATTGGGGGGAAAGTTGAGGAAGGATTATTTCCATGACTGAAATTAGTGAGTTCATTGTTTCTAATAGGAATGTAAAGAAGAAATCAAGATGGATCGAAGTATGCGTGTGGATTCAGTCACCATCTCTGTTGAGGGAATGACATGTAGTTCCTGTGTTTGGACCATTGAGCAGCGGATTGGAAAACTGAAGGGTGTACATCATATTAAAGTAAGTTAGTCTTTGGAAATAAGTAAAGTCAAATGTTGATTGGAATTCTAGAAAATTACTTTATTTCTTTTTAAGATTTTATTTATTTATTTGAGAGAGAGAGACAGTGAGAGAGAGCATGAGCGAGGAGAAGGTCAGAGAGAGAAGCAGACTCCCCACGCAGCTGGGAGCCCGATGCGGGACTCGATCCCGGGACTCCGGGATCATGACCTGCGCCAAAGGCAGTCGTCCAACCAACTGAGCCACCCAGGCGTCCCTAGAAAATTACTTTAAACACTGAGATAAAAGCAGATATACTGACACATTTGGCAATAAAGACTGAGAAGATTAATATATTTTCTTTGCCCTTTAACTTTTCTTTTTATAAAAAATAAGAAATTTTAGTTTTAACTTAAAGACATTTGAAGATGGCTTGACATTACCATGGTTTTATATTTATAGATTTATGTTTTATAAATATAAATAAATATATATTACTCTTAATTTCTTACTAAACTAAAATATATGTTTTCAGAGAAAGGGTGCTGGGCTTTCTTCTCTTATATAGCATGACAGTTATTATGTGAAATAATAATGTAATCTTCCTTAAGCACATGCATACAAGGCGTAACAGTAATTTTCTAAGCTTTTTTCACTTCAATTGTTTAAGTGTTTCTAGTTAAATATATATAATATATATATTTAAGTAGTGTGTACATTCAGTATGGGACTTGAACTCACAACCCTGAGATCAAGAGTCACATGCTCTACCAACTGAGCCAGTCAAGCACCCCTTTCACTTCAATTTTTTAAAAAAGGTTTATTTTATTTACTTTAGAGAGAGAGTGGGGGTGGTGAGGGGGTGGGGCGAGGAGTCAGAGAGATACCACCTTACAACAGTTAGAATGGCCAAAATTAGCAAGACAGGAAACAACATGTGTTGGAGGGGATGTGGAGAAAGGGGAACCCTCTTACACTTTTGGTGGGAATGCAAGTTGGTGCAGCCTCTTTGGAGAACAGTGTAGAGATTCCTCAAGAAATTAAAAATAGAGCCTACATAGGCACACTCCACACTGAACACAGAGCCCCATGCAGGGCTCAATTTCATGATCATGAGGTCATGACCTGAGCCGAAACCAAGAGTTGGATGCTTAACCTACTGTGCCACCCAGGTACCCCTTCATTTTGATTATCAATTGCAAAAATAAAATTGATTTTTTCAGACCACCTTAACACATTCCTGCTATAATTCATCTCAAAATGTTGATGAGAAGAGTGGTTTATAAATATATTCTAATTTGTCTGTAATGAACCTGAATTATTAATATAACTATTAAAAATAAATAAATATATAATAAATAAATAAATATAACTATTATAAATAAATTAAATGGCTTTGTCTCACACCTTCTAATCATAAGAACCAAAAGTCCCAAAGTCAATACAAGACTACCCTACAGGGAATATAGTGATGCCACCTCGCCTACTGTCTTATAAAAAATTTTTGAATGTTTCCCATGTTCATTTTTTGGCATAGACATGTGTTAAAGCTACAAAGGGTCTTACATATGACTTCAATAGTCTAACCTCCTAATTTTACAGATTACAAAATGGAAGCTTAGTTTAATGAAGTGAATTGTGACATAGCTACCTATCACCAAAGCAAAACTAGAACTGAAGTTGCATGATTCCTGGGCCAGTATATTTTCTGGTCATATAGTGTCTACAGATACAATTTAATTTGCATATGGTTCTCAAACTTGTCGCCTCCGAATTATTCTCTCACGTAAATTCTGAAAAATTAATCATCATAAAGGTGCCTTTTAGCACCAAATTGATGGATTATCTTTGTGCACCTAGTTTATATAAATTCTTCAGAGTAATTCTAGTATTTTCAGTATGAAAAACCTTGAATTATGTTTGGTCATTACTTTTTAAAACTTTTTATTTTCATGTTGTTAAAAATGTCTTTGATTGGGGTGCCTGGGTGGCTCAGTGGGTTAAGCCTGTGCCTTTGACTCAGTTCATGGTCTCAGGGTCCTGGGATCGAGGCCCATATTGGGCTCTCTGCTTAGCAGGGATCCTGCCTCCCCACCTCCACCCCCGCCTGTCTCTCTGCCTACTTGTGATCATCAAATAAGTAAATAAAATCTTTAAAAAATGTCTTTGATTTTAAAAATGTTTTTGATTTTACAGCCTTTGGAGTAAAAAATTGTTTTGGTTAATCTTTACTCTGTAATCCAGCTTTCTCAACTCAGCCTTTTGAGTCTAGCTTCCTTCACTTAGCATTATGCATTTGAGATCTATTTATGTTGTTTTTTTGTATCACTAGTTCTTTCCTTTTTATTGCTGAGGGGTATTCCGTTGTGTGGATGTCCAACAATTTGTTTGCCCATTCACTCATTGGGAAACATAGGGATTGTTGCCACTTTTTTGTAATTATGTAAAACAATGCTCTGAATCTTTGGGGTAAATACCCAGTAGTGCAATGGCAGAGTCATAGGGAAGCTCTATTTTTAATTTCTTGAGGAATCTCTACACTGTTCTCCAAAGAGGCTGCACCAAATTGCTTTCCCACCAAAAGTGTAAGAGGGTTCCCCTTTCTCCACATCCCCTCCAACACATGTTGTTTCCTGTCTTGCTAATTTTGGCCATTCTAACTGGTGTAAGGTGGTATCTCAATGTGGTTTTCATTTGAATCTCCCTGAGGGCTAGTGATGATGAACATTTTTTCATGTGTCTGATAGCCATTTGTATGTCTTGATGGGAGAAATGTCTGTTCATATCTTCTGCCCATTTTTTGATATGATTGTCTGTTTTGTGTGTGTTGAGCTTGAGGAGTTCTTTATAGATCCTGGATATCAACCTTTTGTCTGTACTGTCATTTGCAAATATCTTCTCCCATTCCGTGGGTTGCCTCTTTGTTTTGTTGACTGTTTCCTTTGCTGTGCAGAAGCTTTTGATTTTGATGAAGTCCCAAAAGTTTATTGTCGCTTTTGTTTCCTTTGCCTTTGGAGACATATCTTGAAAGAAGTTGCTGTGGCTGATATCGAAGAGATTACTGCCTATGTTCTCCTCTAGGATTCTGATGGAGTTTTGTCTCACGTTGAGGTCTTTTATCCATTTTGAGTTGATCTTTGTATATGGTGTAAGAGAATGGTCGAGTTTCATTCTTCTACATATAGCTGTCCAGTTTTCCCAGCACTATTTATTGAAGAGACTGTCTTTTTTCTACTGTATATTTTTTCCTGTTTTGTCGAAGATTAATTGACCATAGAGTTGAGGGTCCATATCTGGTCTCTCTACTCTGTTCCACTGGTCTATGTGTCTATTTTTATGCCAGTACCATGCTGTCTTGGTGATCACAGCTTTGTAATAAAACTTGAAATCAGGTAACGTGATGCCCCCAGCTTTATTTTTGTTTTTCAACATTTCCTTAGCGATTCGGGGTCTCTTCTGATTCCATACAGATTTTAGGATTATTTGCTCCAGCTCTTTGAAGAATACCGGTGGAATTTTGATCAGAATGGCATTAAAAGTATAGATTGCTCTAGGCAGTATAGACATTTTAACAATGTTCATTTTTCTGATCCAAGAGCATGGAATGGTCTTCCATCTTTTTGTGTCTTCTTCAATTTCTTTCATGAGTGTTCTATAGTTCCTCAAGTACAGGTGTAGTGAAAAGAAGGGCCATCTGTACCCCAGTGTTTATAGCAGCAATGGCCACGGTCGCCAAACTGTGGAAAGAACCAAGATGCCCTTCAACGGACGAATGGATAAGGAAGATGTGGTCCATATACACTATGGAGTATTATGCCTCCATCAGAAAGGATGAATACCCAACTTTTGTAGCAACATGGACAGGACTGGAAGAGATTATGCTGAGTGAAATAACTCAAGAAGAGAAAGTCAATTATCATATAGTTTCACTTATTTGTGGAGCATAACAAATAGCATGGAGGACAAGGGAAGATTGAGAGGAGAAGGGAGTTGAGGGAAATTAGAAGGGGAAGTGAACCATGAGAGACTATAGACTCTGAAAAACAATCTGAGGGTTTTGAAGGGGTGGGGGTGGGAGGTTAGGGGAACCAGGTGGTGGGTATTGGAGAGGGCACGGATTGCATGGAGCACTGGGTGTCGTGCAAAAATAATGAATACTGTTACTCTGAAAAAATAAAAAATTAAAAAAATAAAATAGTTAAAAAACAAAAACAAAAAAACAATGCTCTGAGTGTTCACATGGGAGTCTTTGTTGTTTGTTTTTTTTTTTAAATATTTTATTTATTTATTTGACAGAGAGAGATCACAGGTAGGCAGAGAGGCAGGCAGAGAGAGAGAGAGAGAGGAGGAAGCAGGCTCCCTGCTGAGCAGAGAGCCCAATGCGGGACTCGATCCAAGGACCCTGAGATCATGACCTGAGCCGAAGGCAGCGGCTTAACCCACTGAGCCACCCAGGCGCCCCATGGGAGTCTTTGTTTAGACATAGGTTTTCTCTTGGGAAGATTCCTAGGATTGAATTTGTTCTATCATATGCTAAGTGTATGTATCATTTGTTGAGGTGTTCGCAAGTGATCTATCATAGTGATTGTACTATATTTTCTTCATCAGCAATGTTTGTGGGATCTGGTTTTTTTAGATTCTCTCTAACACTTGGTATATCAGTCTTTTTAGCTATAGACGTTTTAGTGGGTATGTAGTGGTATCACACTAATTGTCATTTCCTTAATGGCTAATGATATTAAGCCTTTCATGTGGTTGTTAGGCATTTGTATAACTTCTTTGGTCAAATGGATGTAAAAACTTTTCTCAATTTTTTAGCCATTATCTTTTTTTGTTTCCTTATTCAATTTTGATTAGTATTTATGTATTCCAAATATAAATCTCTTTTAGATATGTGTCTTGCAAATATTTATTAAGTCTGTGGCTTGTCATTTTCATTCATTTTTAAAAATATATTTAATTAATTAATTTATTTTAAATTTTATTTATTTGGGAGAGAGAGAGATCGCAAGCTGGGTCTGGATAAAAGGAGCAGCAGACTCCCCGCTGATCAGGGAGCTGACTCCAGACTTGATCCCAGAACCCTGGGATCATGACCCAAGCTAAAGCAGATGTTTAACTGACTGAGCCAACCAGGAGCCCCTTATTTATTCATTTTGGGGAGAGAGAGAGCGTGCATGAGTGGGTGGTAGGGGCAGAGGGAAAGCCTCTTCAAGTACACTCCCAGCTGAGTGTGGAGCCCAACACAGGGATTGATCCCACGGCACATGAGACCACGACCCAATCCGAAAACCAAGAGTCAGATGCTTAATAGACTGAGCCACCCAGGCACCTCTCATTCTACTTTTTAAAATTAAGTTTTTATTTATTTATTTATTTATTAAAGATTTTTATTTATTTATTTTGAGAGAGAGAGCGAGACAGTGAGAGAGAGCATGAGAGGGGAGGTCAGAGGGAGAAGCAGACTCCCCATGGAGCTGGGAGCCCGATGTGGGACTTGATCCCAGGACTCTGGGACCATGACCTGAGCCTAAGGCAGTTGCTTAACCAACTGAGCCACCCAGGTGCCCAAGTTTTTATTTAAATTCCAGTTAGTGGTGTACCTGGGTGGCTCAGTTGTTAAGTGTCTCCCTTTGGCTCAGGTCATGGTCCCAGGCTGGGATCGAGCTCCGCATTGGGCTCCCTGCTTGGTGGGAAGCCTGCTTCTCCTTCTTCCACTTCCCTTGCTTGTGTTCTCTCTCTGGCTGTCTGTCTCTCTGTCAAATAAATATATAAAATCTTTAAAAATAAATAAATAAATAAATAAATTCCAGTTAGTTAACCTACTTTATAATATTATTTCATGTGCACAATGTAATGATTCAGCATTTACATGCAACACCCGGTGCTCATCACAAGTGTCCTCATTAATCCCTGTCACGCATTTAACCCATCTCCCTCTGGTAACCATCAGTTTGTTCTGTATGGTTAAGAGTCTGTTTCTTAGTTTTCCCCTCTTTTTTCCCACGTTTCTTTCGTTTCTTAAATTCTCCATATCAATGAAATCATACAGTGTTTGTCTTTCTCTGACTTACTTCATTTAGCATGATACTCTCTAGCTCCATCCACTTCATTGCAAATGGAAGATTTCATTCTTCTTTGGCTGATTAACTTTCCTTTTGTACATTCCATATACATAAATGTATATACACAAATACACACACACACACACACACACACACACACACACACACACACTACATCTTCCTTATCCATTCAGCAGTGGATGGATGTTTGGTCTCTTAACAAAATTTGGCTATTGTTGATAATGCTGCTGTAAACACCAGGGAGCATGTGTCCCTTGGAATTAGTATTTTTGTATTTTTTTGGTAAATACCTAATAGTGCAATTGCTGGATCATAGGGTAGTTCTGTTTTTTTTTTTTTTAAAAAGATTTTATTTATTTAAGGAGAGAGAAAGCACACAAGCAGGGTCAGGGGCAGAGGGAGAGGGGGAAGCAGGTTCAATCCCTGGATCCTGGGATCATGACCCAAGCCACTCAGGCGCCCCAGGGTAGTTCTATTTTTACATTTTTGAGGAACCTTCACACTGTTTTCCAGAGTGGCTGCACCAAGGTTCCATTTCCACCAACAGTGTAAGAGGGTTCCCCTTCCCCTGCATCCTCACTAGCACATGTTCTTTCCTGTGTTGTTAATTCTAGCCATTCTGGCAGATATGTGGTCATAGCTAATTGTAGTTTTGATTTGTATTTCCCTGATGATGAGTGATATTGAGCATGTTTTCATGTATCTGTTAGCCATCTGTAAGTCTTTGGAAAAATGTCTATTCAGGTCTTTTGCCCATTTCTTAACTGGATTATTGTTTTTTCTTTGTTGAGTTTTAACTTCTTTATGTATTTTGGATACTAATCCTTTGGCAGCTATATCACTTGCAAATATTTTCTCCCATTCCATAGGTTGCCTTTTCATTTTGTTGTTGTTTGCCTTGTTAGTTTGATGTTAGTTTGCTGTGCAGAAGCTTTTTATCGTGATGACGTCCCATTAGTTCATTTTTTGCTTTTGTTTCCCTTGCCTAAGGAGACATACCTAGTAAGAAGTAACTACAGCTGGTGTCAAAGAAATTATACCTGTGTTCTCTGGGATTTTAATGATTTCCTTTCTCACATTTTGGTCTTTAATCCATTTTGAATTTATTTTTATGTATGCTGTAAGAAAGTGCTCTAGTTTCATTCTTTTGCGTGTTGCTGTCCAGTTTTCCCAACATGATTTGTTGAAGAGACTCTTTTTCCCATTGGATATTCCTTCCTGCTTTGTCAAAGATTAAATGACCATATAGTTGTGGGTTCATTTTTGGGTTTTCTATTCTGTTCCATTCATCTATGTATCTGCTTTCATGCCACTACCATATTGTCTTGATCACTACAGCTTTGCTTTTTTTAATTATTTAAAAAAATTTTATTTAAATTCAATTAACTAAAATACAATGTATTATTAATTTCAGAGGTAAGATGCCAGTGATACATCAGTCTTATATAATACCCAGTGCTCATTATATTACATGCCCTCCTTAATGTCCAACACTCAGTTACCCCCTCATCCCACTCCCCTCACCTCCAACAACCCTCAGTTTGTTTCCTATAGTTAAGAGTCTCTTACGGTTTGTCTCTCACTGTCTGATTTTGTCTTGTTTTATTGTTTTCCTCTCTTCCCCTGTGATCCTCTGCTTTGTTTCTTAAATTCCACATGAGTGAAACCATGATAATTGTCTTTCTCTGACTGAAAGACTTTGCTTAACATTGATACCCTTCCATCCGTGTCATTGCAAATGGCAAGATTTCATTTTTTGGATGGCTGAGTAGTATACCATTGTATATATATACACCACATATCCTTTGGCCATTCATCTGTTGATGGATGTCTGGGGTCTTTCCATAGTTTGGCTATTGTGGACATTGCTGCTATAAACATTGTGGTGAGGGGCCCCTTTGGATCACTACATACCCAGTAATGCAATTGCTGGGTCATGGGGTAGCTCTGTTTTCAAATTTTGAGGAACCTTCCTACTATTTTCCAGAGTGGCTACACCAGCTTGCATTCCCACCAAAAGTATAAGAGGGTTCCCCTTTCTCCATGTCCTCGCCAATATCTATCATTTCCTGATTTGTTAATTTTAGCCATTCTGACTGGTGTGAGGTGGTATCTTATTGTGGTTTTAATTTGTATTTCCCTGATACTGAGTGATGTTGAGCAATTTATCATGTGTCTTTTGGCCATTTGGATGTCTTCTTTGCAGAAATGTCTGTTCATGTCTTCTGCCCATTTCTTGATTGGATTATTTGTTCTTTGGGGGTTAAGTTTGATAAATTCTTTATCGATTTTGCATACTAACCCTTTATCTGATAAGACATTTGCAGATACCATCTCCCTTTCTGCCATTTGTCTTTTCATTTTGTTGACTATTTTCCTTTGCAGTGCAAAAGCCTTTTATCTTGATGAAGTCCCAATAGTTCATTTTTGCCTTTGTTTCCTTTGCCTTTGAGATGTATCTAGCAAGAAGTTGGTACAGCCAAGGTCACAGAGGTTTCTGCCTGTATTCTCCTCTAGGATTTTAATGGATTCCTGTCTCACATTTAGGTCTTTCATACATTTTGAGACTATTTTTGTGTGTGGTGTAAGGAAAGGTCCAGTTTCAGTCTTCTGCATTTGGCTGTCTAATCTTCCTAATACCATTTGTTGAAGAGACTGTCTTTTTTCCATTGGATATTCTTTCCTGCTTTGTCAAATTAGTTGAGGGTCATTTCTGGGTTCTCTATTCTGTTCCAATGATCTGTGTGTTTGTTTTTGTGCCAGTATCATACTATCTTGATGATTACAGCTTTATAATAGAGCTTGAAGTCCGGAATTGTGATGCTCCCAGCTTTGATTTTCTTTTTCAACAATCTCCTGACCATTTGGGGCTTTCTCTAGTTCCATACAAATATTAGGATTGTTTTGTTCCGGCTCTGTGAAAAACGTTAATGGTATTTTTTTTTTTTTTTAGAATGAGAGAGAGAATGCAAGATTTGGGGGTAGGTGGTTGCAGAGGGAGAGGGAGAAGCAGACTCCCCACTGAGCAAGGAGCCCAATGTGGGGCTTGATCCCAGGACCGTGAGATCATGACCTGAGCCAAAGGCAGATGCTTAACCAACTGAGCCACCCAGGTGCCCCAAGTTAATGGTATTTTGATAGGGATTGTATTGAATGTGTAGATTGCTCTAGGTAGCATAGACATTTTCACAGTATTTGTTCTTCCAATCCATGAGCATGGAATGTTTTTCCATTTCTTTGTGTCTTCCTCAATTTCTTTCATGGGTCTTCTATAGTTTTCTGAGTATAGATCCTTTGCCTCTTGGGTTGGATTTATTTGTAGGTATATTATGGGTTTTGGTGTAATTGTAAATGGGATCAACTCCTTAATTTCTCTTTCTTTTGTTTTCATTGTTAGCGCATGGAAATGCAACTGATTGCTGTGCCTTTGTTTTATATCCTGCTTCTTTGCTGAAAACCTGTATGAGTTCTTGCAATTTCGGGGTGGAGTCTTTGGGTTTTTAATATAGAATATCATGTCATGTGTGAAGAGTGAAAGTTTGACTTCTTTGTTGATTTGGATGTGTTTCTTTAATTTTTTGGTAATTGGTTTATATAATTGGCTGCCCCCATCTTAGGGGCATAAATATTTACAATTGTTCAATTTTCTTGTTGGATATATGATGTAAGTATGACATAGTGTCATTCCTCATGTCTTATTACAATCTTCAGTTTAAAATATAATTTGTCTGATATAAAGGTTGCCATCCCAGCTCTCTTTTGATGTCCCTTAGCATGATAAATGGGTTTCCACTCCCTCACTTCCAATCTGGTGGTGTCTTTGGGTCTAAAGTGAATCTCTTGCAGACTGCATATTGATGGATTTTGCTTTTTATCTAATCTGATACCCTGTGTCTTTTGAATTGGGTATTTCATCCATTTACATTCAGAGTAATTATTGAAAGATATGAATTTGGTACTATTGTATTACCTGTAAAGTCACTGTTTCTGTATATTGTCTCTATTCTTTTCTGATATTTGTTCCTTTGGGGCTCTGTCTTTGCTTAAAGGATCTCTTTTAGTATTCCTTGCAGGGATGGTTTAATGATCACAGATTCTTTTAGTTTATATTTGTCCTGGAGGCTTTTTATCTCTCTTTCTATTTTTAATATTCCAGCTGGAAAAAGTATTCTTGACTGCATATGTTTCTCATTTAGCACCCTAAATATATCATGCCAGTCCTTTCTGACTTGCCAGGCTTCCGTGCATACTTCTGCTGCCAGTTTAATGTTTCTGCCTGAGTAGGTTATGGACCTCTTATCCCCAGAATGCTTTCAGGATTTTCTTTTTGTCTCTGAGATTTGCAAGTTTCACTAATATATGTTGGAGTGTTGTCCTATTTTTATTGATTTTGAGGGAGGTTCTCTGTGCTTCCTGGACTTGGATGCCTGTTTCCTTCCCCATAGCAGGGAAGTTCTCTTCTATAATTTGCTCAAATATACCTTCTGCCCTACTCCCTATCCTCTTCCTCTCAGATCCCAAGTATTCTAATATTGCTTCGCTTTATAGTATCACTTATCTCTCAAATTCTCCCCTCGTGATTCAGTAGTTGTTTATCTCTCTTTTTCTCAGTTTCTTTATTCTTCTATCATTTTATCTTCTGTATCACTAATTCTCCTTTCTGCCTTATTTATCCTAGCAGTTGGAGCCTCCATTTTTGTTTGCGTCTCATTAATAGCCTTTTTTATTTACAATTGATTAGATTTTTGTTCTTTTATTTCTCCAGAAAGGGATTATCTACTGTCTTCTATGCTTTTGTTAAGCCCTGCTAGTATCTTTATAATTATTATTCTGAACTCTAGTGCTGACATCTTACTTATGTCCATACTGATTGGGTCCCTGGAAGTACTGCCTCTTGTTCTCTTTTTTGAGGTGAGTTTTTCTGTCTTGTCATTCTCCCACCTTGCAGAAAGTGATTGTTTTTCTCTTCGTAGAGTTATAGCTATTCTTTTCTTAGATCACCTGTTGAATTCACAGGTGTTCAGAATGGGTTGTAATATAACTTGAAGTCTGGCTTAGCTTTTCTTTTTCAAAATTGTTTTGGCTATTTGGGATCTTTTGTGGTACCATACACATTTTAGGATTGTTTGTTCTAGCTTTGTGAAAAATGCATGTGGTATTTTAATAGGGATTGTATTAAATGTGTAGATTGTTTTGAGTAGTATAGACATTTTAATAGTACTGGTTCTTCCAATCCATGAGCTTGAAATATTTTTCCATTTCTTTGTGTCCTCTTCAATTTTTTTTCATAAGTGTTCTATAGTTTTCAGAGTACAGACCCTTTACCCCATTGGTTAGGCTTATTCCTAGGTATCTTATGGTTTTTGGTGCAATTGAAGATGGGATTGATTTCTTGATTTCTCTTTCTGCTGCTTTATTATTGGTGAATAGAAGTGCAACAGATTTCTGTATGTTGATTTTGTATCCTGCAGCTTCACTGAATTCATGTATCAATTCTGGTGGGGTTTTTTTTTTTTTGGTGTATCTTTCAGGTTTTCTATATAGTGCATCATGTCATCTGCAAATAGTGAAGGTTTTACTTCTTCCTTGTCAATTTGGATACCTTTTATTTCTTTTCACTGTCTGATTGCTGATGCTGCGACTTCCAGTACTATGTTAAATAACAGTGGTGAGAGTGGACATCCCTGTCTTATTCCTGACCATGAGGAAAAGCTCTCAGTTTTTTCCCCATTGAGAATTGTATTAGCTATGGGCTTTTCATAAATGAACTTTATTATGTTGAGTTCATTTCATAAATGAACTTTATTATATTAACCCTACTTTGTTGAGGTTTTTTTTTTTAAATCATGAATGGTTGTCATACTTTGTTAAGTGCTTTTTCTGCATCTATTGAGAGGATCAGATGGTTCTTACCCTTCTTTTTATGAATGTGGTATATCATGTTGATTGATTTATGAATATTGAACCACTCCTGCAGACCAAGAATTAATTCTACTCAATCGTGTACAGTGAGTCTTTTAATATACTGTTGGATTAGATTTGATAGAAGTTTGTTGAGAATTTTTACATCCATGTTCATCAGAGATATTGTCCTACATGTAATTCTCTTTTTTAGTGGAGTCTTTGTCTGGTTTTGCCCTGTTTGTTGGGAGATTTCGATTACTGATTCAGTTTCTTTTTTGGTTAATGGTTGGTTCAAATTTTGTTTTTTCCTGTTTCAATTTTGGTAGTTTATGTACTTCTAGGAATTTATCCATTTCTTTCAGATTGCCCAATTTTTCATAATATTCTCTTACAGTTAGTATTTCTCTGGTGTTAGTTGTGATCTCTTGTCTCTCATTTGTGGTTTTATTTATTTGGGTCCTTTCTCTTTTGTTTTAAGGAAGTTTTCAGCTGTTATTTCCTTAGATAAATTTTTTGCCTCCTTTACTCTCTCTTCTTTTTCTGGTACTTCTATAATGTGAATGTTATTATGTTTGATGGAGTTACTGAGTTTCCTAAGTCTGTTCTCATATCTATAATTTTTCTTCCTCTCGTTGGTTGAACTTCATTATATTCCATTGTTTTCTCTTCTACATCACTTACTCATTCCTCTGCTTCTTTACTCTGCCCATTCATTTGATGTAGTCTCTTTCAAATAGCAGTTACTGCATTTTTCATTTCTTGTTTAAAAAGATTTATTTATTTACTTTAGAGAGATGGAGGTGGGGGGGGGAGGGAGGGAGAGGAAGATAGAAACTGAAGCAGACTCCACACTGAATGTGGAGCCTGATATGGGGCTTGAGATCATGACCTGAGCCAAAACCAAGAGTCAGATGTTGAACTGACTGCAACCCAGGTATCCTACATTTTTCATTTCTGAGTTATTCTTTTTTAACTCTTTTATCTGGCTGTGAGGGGCTTGATGAATTCTTCTATTTTTTTTCTCAGGCCCAGTGAATCTCCTTATGATTATTGCTTTAAATTATCACCAGGAATATTACTTATATCTTTTTTGCTTAGATTTCTGGCTATCACCTTATCTTATTGTTTCATTTAGGATCAATTCCTCTATCTTGGCATTTTGTCTGGGTCTCTGTCTTCTGTGTGTTAAAACATAAAAACTTAAAAATCTTTTTATATTTCGTGCTCTGGACATAATGGCTTTATGATGATGAGGTCATTTACTGTCAGGGCCTGGCACTTCAGGGAGTGTCTCTGGTGTGTGCTGTGTGCACTCTGCTGCTCTGTTTTGGCTGCTCTATCCTTCCGGCCAGTTGTCTGCAGAGGTTCTCCTTGCCTGCATTGGGCAGCATTTGGTCCTTGGCCAGAGTGTGGAGAGTTTTAACTTGGTGTGCTCTGGTCTGCTTATGACATGAGACCTGATAACTACTTATGCTGGCCCAGAAGCCTTATAGAACTCTTTGGTCAGGAGACCTGCGGTGGGCAGGGGCTTCCACTGGTCTTCTAGGGAAGGGGATTCCTGTGCAGGGACTGAGGCAAACTTGACTGGGAAGGGCAGTAAGGGCAGAGCACAGAAGTATAAGACCTAGAGCAAGCAGGTAAGACAACCAGTGTCAGTGCTGTGTTGTTTGCTGTCTGTGGCTGTGTGTTTATGCTGCTGAGGAGGGAAATGGTGCCAGACAGGTCCTTTTTCCCCTTAAGAGGGGTCTCTGTGCTTATTGTTTGAGGGAATCATTCCCAGAAGAACAAATAATCTCCCTCTTGTGTTGCCTAGGCATTTTCAGTCAATGTTTTCACACTGCTTCTGGTGTGTTTGCCTGCCTTCTTTCCAGGAGCAATGCAGTGGCCTCTGGGCTCTATGCTAGCCATGCTTGCCGACTTTTAAAACTTCAAGCTTTAGGGACATGTTGTGGGCAGGGGCCTGCAGTGTTCTTCTGGGGGAGGGTTTCACCATGCTGGGAAAGAAGGAGGTTTGACTGAGAGGGGCAGTTGTGCCAGAGCACAGGGGCATGGGGCTTGGATCAGCATGGTAGGCAGCCAGTGTTGGGACCAAGCATCCTTGGTTGGGTGGCTCTGTGTTTATGCTGAGGGGCAGAGGAGAAAAGAGGCATCTATCAGCTCTTTTGTCTCTGGAGAGGTATCTCTGTGAAGGCTCCCTCTCACAGATGTGCTCCAAGGAGAATGAATAACTTTCCCATGTGTGCCCCAGGTGTTCCTCAGATTGTGGTGTCTGCTCCTGGGTTGTTTGCTTGCCTTCTCTCCAGGAGTAGGGCAGTGCCCTCAGAGCTCTATCCCAGCTAAGCCAGTGACCTTTAAAATTCCAATCTTTTAAGCCTTGCTGGTTGCAGAAACTCATGAAGATCAGCCACTCTCATTTTCCCAGCCAACGGCTTTGAGGAAGTGTTCTTGTGCATTCCCCTGTGTGTTCTTCTCTTTTGCCTTTCTCCATGATGAGGGCTCCCTCATCTCTGCAGCACTTGCAATCCATTTCTCCCCCAAACCACATCTCCACACTTCCTACATTCCTTCATGTAGCCTCTTCTCTCTCTATTTGTGGAATTTGTTCTTTCAGTCCTCAGGTTGATTTCTTGGGTATTCAGAATGATTTGATAACTATCTAGTTGTGTTTGAGGAACTAGATGAGCCTAGAGTCCTCCTACTACACCACCATCTTAGCTCCCCCTGTCTTTTCATTCTTTTAAAAGTGTCTTTCCCAGAGCAGATGTTTTTACTTTTGATGAATTCCAGTTTATCTACTCCTTTTCTTTATAGGTCTTGTATCTGGTGTCATATTTAAGAAATCTTACCCAAAGTCACAAAGATTTTTCTTCTATGTCATCTAAATTTTATCATTTTATGTTTTATATTTAGTCTATGATTCATTTTTGTTTGAGAGAGAGAGGGAGGAAAGAAAGAGATCACAAATGCAGAAGGGGATTCAGAGGGAAAGGGAGAGAGACTCTTAAACAGGTTCCTTGCCCACTGTGGAGCCCGACATGGAGCTTGATCTCCCTACACTGAGATCATGACCCATGCTGAAATCAAGAGTCATATGCTTAAGCGAGTGAGCCACCCAGGCGCCCCTCATTTTAAATGAATGTGTACACATTTAAGATGTGGATTGAAATTACTTTTTTATATGAGTATCTAGTTTTTCCAAGAAGTACTGTTTGTGCTTCTTGGAAGTCTATTCTTTACACATTGAATTGCCTTTGTACCTTTGTTGAATGTCAGTTGACCACATATTTATGGGTATATTTTTGTATGCTCTGTTCCATTGATTTGTGTTTCTATGCATTTGCCAATAAATACCATACAGTTTTGGTTATTGTAGCATTATAGAAAAATCTTAAAATCAGTCCATTTCCTCACTTTGGTTTTTTTTTTTTTTTGAAGATTGTTTTGACTATTATAGTTCCTTTCCATTTCCATATAAATTTCTATCAAAATTTCTGCTGGGATTTTGATTTGGATTGTGTTGATTCTGTAGATCGCTTTGGATAGGATAAAGATCTTTATTTTTTAAAGATTATTTATTTATTTATTTGACAGACAGAGATCACAAGTAGGCAGAGATGCAGGCAGAGAGAGAGGAGGAAGCAGGCTCCCGACTGAGCAGAAAGCCTGATGTGGGGCTTGATCCCAGGACCTGGGATCATGATCTGAGCCAAAGCCAGAGGCTTTAACCCACTGAGCCACCCAGGTGCCCCTAAGAATTTTTTAAAAAAAGATTTTATGTATTTATTTGTGTGAGAGAGAGAACAGCACATGAACAGGGGAGAGGGGAAGTGGAAGAGGGAGAAACAGACCCCTCGTTGAACAGGGAGCCTGATGCAAGGCTTGATCTCAGGACCCTAAGTTCATGACCAGAGCTAAAGGCAGGTGCTTAACCAGCTGAGCCACCTAGGTGCCCCAGGATTAACATCTTAACAATATTGAGTTTTCTAATCTGCATATGATATATATTTTCATGTATTTAGGTATTCCTTTCTTTCTTCTATCGGGGATCTATAGTTTTCAGCATGCAGATCTTGAATATATTTTTTTTAGATTTATATTTAAGTAATTCATATTTTCAAATAATATTTAAATGATACTGTTTCTCAAATTTTATTTTCATTTGTTCATTTTAAACTTACAAAATGCAGCTCATTTTTGTTTGTTGACTTTGTATCCTGAAGTTCACTAAATTATCTTATTAAATCTATTGTTTTTTTTGGTAGATTCCTTGGGATTTTCTGCATAAGCAATTATGTCATCAGGTCATAAAGATAATTTTATTTCTCTCTAGTATGTATGACTTTTTAATTTCTTTTTCTTGCTTTATTGAACTGGGTAGAACCTCCATTACAATTTTGATACAAGTGGTAAAAATGGACATCTTTGTCTTTTTTCTGATCGTGGGGGTGGGAAACGTTCAGTGATTCATCATCAAGTATTGTGTTGGGTTTTTGAAGATGGCCTGTATCAAATTAAGGAAGTTTCTTTCCATTCCTAGTTTTCTGAGATTTTTAGTTTTTTAATTATGAATAGATGTTGAAGTTTTTCAACTGCTCTTTTTGCATATAGGGATGATCATATTATTTTTCTTCTTTAGGCTGTTAATATGGTGAGTTATATTGATTCATTTTCAAATGTTGTACCAGCCATGTAGTCATAGGATAAAGCCTACTTGGTCAAAGAGTACATACATTTTTAAAAAATTTGTTTTCAGCATAACAGTATTCATTATTTTTGCACCACACCCAGTGCTCCATGCAATCTGTGCCCTTTCTAATACCCATCACCTGGTTCCCCCAACCTCCCACCCCCCGCCCCTTCAAAACCCTCAGATTGTTTTTCAGAGTCCATAGTCTCTCATGGTTCACCTCCCTTTCTAATTTCCCTCAACTCCCTTCTCCTCTCTAACTCCTCTTGTCCTCCATGCTATTTGTTATGCTCCAGAAATAAGTGAAACCATATGATAATTGACTCTCTCTGCTTGACTTCTTTCACTCAGCATAATCTCTTCCAGTCCCGTCCATGTTGATACAAAAGTTGGGTATTTATCCTTTCTGATGGAAGCATAATACTCCATAGTGTATATGGACCACATCTTCTTTATCCATTCGTCCGTTGAAGGGCATCTTGGTTCTTTCCCGAGTTTGGTGACTATGGCCATTGCTGCTATAAACATTGGGGTAGAGAAGGCCCTTCTTTTCACTACATCTGTATCTTTGGGGTAAATGCCCAGTAGTGCAATGGCAGGGTCATAGGGAAGCTCTATTTTTAATTTCTTGAGGAATCTCTACACTGTTCTCCAAAGAGGCTGCACCAAATTGCTTTCCCACCAAAAGTGTAAGAGGGTTCCCCTTTCTCCACATCCCCTCCAACACATGTTGTTTCCTGTCTTGCTAATTTTGGCCATTCTAACTGGTGTAAGGTGGTATCTCAATGTGGTTTTCATTGGAATCTCCCTGAGGGCTAGTGATGATGAACATTTTTTCATGTGTCTGATAGCCATATGTATGTCTTGATGGGAGAAATGTCTGTTCATATCTTCTGCCCATTTTTTGATATGATTGTCTGTTTTGTGTGTGTTGAGCTTGAGGAGTTCTTTATAGATCCTGGATATCAACCTTTTGTCTGTACTGTCATTTGCAAATATCTTCTCCCATTCCGTGGGTTGCCTCTTTGTTTTGTTGACTGTTTCCTTTGCTGTGCAGAAGCTTTTGATTTTGATGAAGTCCCAAAAGTTTATTTTCACTTTTGTTTCCTTTGCCTTTGGAGACATATCTTGAAAGAAGTTGCTGTGGCTGATATCGAAGAGATTACTGTCTGTTTTCTCCTCTAGGATTCTGATGGATTCCTGTCTCACGTTGAGGTCTTTTATCCATTTTGAGTTTATCTTTGTGTACAGTGGAAGAGAATGGTCGAGTTTCATTCTTCTACATATCGCTGTCCAGTTTTCCCAGCACTATTTATTGAAGAGACTGTCTTTTTTCCACTGTATATTTTTTCCTGTTTTGTCGAAGACTAATTGACCATAGAGTTGAGGGTCTATATCTGGGCTCTCTACTCTGTTCTTCTGGTCTATGTGTCTGTTTTTATGCCAGTACCATGCTGTCTTGGTGATCACAGCTATGTAGTAAAGCTTGAAATCAGGTAACGTGATGCCCGCAGTTTTATTTTTGTTTTTCAATATTTCTATAGTGATTCGGGGTCTCTTCTGATTCCATACAGATTTTAGGATTATTTGCTCCAGCTCTTTGAAGAATACCGGTGGAATTTTGATCGGAATGGCATTAAAAGTATAGATTGCTCTAGGCAGTATAGATATTTTAACAATGTTTATTCTTCCAATCCAAGAGCATGGGTTGGTCTTCCATCTTTTTGTGTCTTCTTCAATTTCTTTCATGAGTGTTCTGTAGTTCCTCAAGTACATATCCTTTACCTCTTTGGTTAGGTTTATTCCCAGGTATCTTATGGTTCTTGGTGCTATAGTAAATGGAATCGATTCTCTAATTTCCCTTTCTGTATTTTCATTGTTAGTGTATAAGAAAGCCACTGATTTCTGTACATTGACTTTGTATCCTGCCATGTTGCTGAATTGGTATATGAGTTCTAGTAGTTTGGGGGTGGAGACTTTTGTGTTTTCCATATAAAGAATAATGTCATCTGCAAAGAGAGAGAGTTTGACTTCTTCATTGCCAATTTGGATACGTTTTATTTCTCTTTGTTGTCTGATGGTTGTTGCTAAGACATCTAATACTATGTTGAATAAGAGTGGTGAGAGTGGGCATCCTTGTCGTGTTCCTGATCTCAACGGGAAGGCTGCAAGATTTTTCTCATTGAGGATGATATTTGCTGTGGTCCTTTCAGAGATAGATTTGATGAAGTTCAGGAATGTTCCCTCTATCCCTATACTTGGAGGCATTTTAGTCAGGAACGGATGCTGGATTTTGTCAAATGCTTTTTCTGCACCAATTGAGAGGACCATGTGGTTCTTCTCCCTTCCCTTATTGATTTGTTCTATCACATTGATTGGTTTGTGAATGTTGAACCATCCTTGTAGCCCAGGGATGAATCCAACCTGGTCATGGTGGATAATCTTTTTAATGTCTGTTGGATCCTGTTTGCTAGTATCTTGTTGAGAATCTTAGCATCCATATTCATCAGTGATATTGGTCTGAAATTCTCCTCTTTGGTAGGGTCTTTGCCTGGTTTGGGGATCAGGGTAATGCTGGCTTCATAGAAAGAGTCTGGAAGGTTTCCTTCTGCTTCAATTTTTTGAAACAGCTTCGGGAGAATAGGTGTTATTTCTTCTTTGAAAGTTTGTTAGAATTCCCCAGGGAATCTGTCAGGTCCTGGGCTCTTGTTTTTTGGGAGGTTTTTGATCACTGCTTCAATCTCGTTACTAGATATCAGTCTATTCAGGTTGCCAATTTCTTCCTGGTTCAGTTTTGGGAGTTTATAGTTTTCCAGGAATGCATCCCTTTCATCTAGATTGCTTAGCTTATTGGCATATAAGTGTTGGTAAGAACTAATGATGATTGTTTCTACTTCCTTGGTGTTCATTGTGATCTCTCCCTTTTCATTCATAATTTTATGAATTTGGGCTTTCTCTCTTTTCTTTTGAATTAGTGTGGCCAATGGTTTATCGATCTTATTGATTCTTTCAAAAAACCAGCTTCTAGTGGTGCCTGGGTGGCTCAGTGGGTTGGGCCTCTGCCTTCGGCTCGGGTCGTGGTTTCAGGGTCCTTGGATCGGGCCCCATGTCTGGCTCTCTGCTCAGCGGTGAGCCTGCTTCCCCTTCTCTCTGCCTGCCTCTCTGCCTACTTGTGATCTCTCTCTCTCTCTGTCAAATAAATAAATAAAATCGTTAAAAAAAAAAGAAAATTATTTAAAAAAAAACCAGCTTCTAATTTCATTGCTATGTTCTACTGTGTCTCTGGTTTCTACCTCTTTGCTCTCTGCTCTAATCTTGATGATTTCCCTTCTGATGTGTGGAGTTGGTTTGATTTGTTGTTGATTCTCTAGTTCTTTAAGGTGTAGAGACAGCTGGTGTGTTCTGGATTTTTCAGTTTTTTTGAGGGAGGCTTGGATGGCTCTATATTTCCCCCTTTGGACTGCCTTTGCTATATCCCATAGGTTTTGGACCGAAGTGTCTTCATTCTCATTGGTTTCCATGAATTGTTTCAGTTCTTCTTGATCTCCTGGTTGATCCAAGCATTCTTAAGTAAGGTGGTCTTTAGCTTCCACGTGTTTGAGTTCCTTCTGAACTTTTCCTTGTGATTGAGCTCCAGTTTCAAAGCATTGTGATCTGAGAATATGCAGGGAATAATCTTAGTCTTTTGGTGTCAGTTGAATCCTGATTTGTGACCCAGTATGTGGTCTCTTCTTGAGAAGGTTCTATGTGCACTTGAGAAGAATGAGTATTCTGTTTTAGGGTGGAATGTTCTGTATATATCTATGAGGTCCATCTGGTCCAATGTGTCATTCAAGCTCTTGTTTCTTTATTGATTTTCTGCTTCGATGATCTGTCTATTTCTGAGAGAGGCGTGTTAAGATCTCCTACCATTAATGTATTCATATCAATATGACTCTTTATCTTGATTAATAGTTTTCTTATGTAATTGGCTGCTCCCATATTGGGGGCATAGATATTTACAATTGTTAGATCATCTTGGTGGGTAGTCCCTTTAATAATGATGTAGTGTCCTTCTGTATCTCTGACTACAGTCTTTAGTTTAAAATCTAATCTTTCTGATATGAGAATCGCTACTCTGGCCTTCATTTGAGGCTTACTGGCATGAAAGATGCTTCTCCATCCCTTCACTTGCAGTCTGGGTATATCTTTAGGTTCTAAATGGGTCTCTTGTAGACAACATATGGATGGGTCCTGTTGTTTTATCCAATCTGCAACCCTGTGCCATTTTATCGGCGCATTTAAACCATTTACATTGAGAGTGATTATTGATAGATACGTTTTTATTGACATCGTGTTACCTTTGAAGTCTTTCTTTCTATAGATTGTCTCTATATTTCTGTTCAATGCTATTCTTGGGATTTTTCCTCTTTTATAGAACCCCCCTTTAATATATCCTGCAGTGTTGGCTTGATGGTTGCATAGTCTTTTAAGCCTTGCCGGTCTTGGAAAGTCTTTATCTCTCCATCCATTTTGAATGTCAGTCTTGCTGGATAAAGTATTCTTGGTTGCATGTTCTTCTCATTTAGTGCCCTGAATGTATCTTGCCCCCCTTTCTCGCTTGCCAGGTCTCTGTGGACAGGTCTGACGTTATTCTGATGGGCTTTCCTCTGTAAGTAAGGAGCCTCTTTGTCCTAGCAGCTTTCAAGAGATTATACCTACAATTGTCATTCCTCAATTTGACTATCAGGTGCCTTGATGTTTTTTTTTTTGAATCTATAATCTTGATTGGATACTGTTTGGCCTCTAGTACATGAACGCTGGTTCCATTCGCGAGATTGGGAAAATTTTCATGAAGAACTTGTTCCATTATATCTTCTAGACTTTCTCCTTCCCTTCAGGGAATTCCAATAATTCTGACGTTGGAACGTTTCATGGCATCATTTATTTCCCTGATTCTGTTTTCATTGTTTCTAAGCTGTTTGTTCCAGGCTTCCTCCTGATCCTTTCTCTCTATCTGTTTGTCCTCCAGATCACTAATTCTACCTCTGTCTCAGTTACCCTAGCTTTGAGAGAATTTAGATAGTTTGGAACTCATTGAGAGCATTGTGAACCTCAGCGCTGGTCGCTTTTAGCTCTTCCCTAACATTGTGAACATCCTGTCTGGTCGCTTTCAGCTCGGCCCTAATCAATTCCTTTTGGTCATCCATGGCTTTCTCCAACCTAGCTATTGCCTGGATAATTGTTAGCCTGAATTCTCCTTCCAACATATTGTCTATTTTGATAGCTGTTAGCTCTGTTGCAGAAGGTCTATCCTGTGTATTTTTCTTCTGTTGGGCATTCCTCCTCTTAGTCATATTGGTGAGAGATGACTGAACAGATGTAGCTGTATATATCGACCGTGACGCAGTCAAGGTGCACCCTGGAACACTTCTGAGCATCAGGATTCCCCACCCAAATGAGAGAATAAAGAAAAGAAAAAGAAAAAAAAAGGAGAGAGAGAGAGAGAGAGACAGGAAAGAAAGGGAAGATGAAAGAAAAGGTTCAGCCCAAATGGGCCCTAAGGTAAGATTTATGAAGTATACAAACAAAAACAGACAAACAAAAATACTGATAAAAGTATATAAGTTTAACTCTATATGAATATTAGAGGATAAAAATAAAAAGGAATAAACTAGACTAAACTAAAATTTAAAAAAAAGAAATTTGAAAAAAAAAATAAAAAAAGAAATTTGAAAAATAGAAATGCAAAAGAAAAACAGAGGTGTATGTATCAAAAAGTTCAGGTTAGAAGGTTATTGTGAAATTTGATATACTGGACAGCTCACTGTGATGGTAAATAGGATAAAAAATTATCTATATAAAAAAATGAGCCAGAATAGTGGGAACAAATTAAAAATAAAAGTTGTCCTATGAAGTATTGGTGGTGTTTCTCTTGTAGTCTTTCTTTCTTTTTTTTTTTTTTTTTACTTTCCTGGTTGGTTTTCTGGGGGAGGGGCCTGCCACATGGGTTTTTAGGCAGTGATGTTCCCTGAGTTAAGTCCTCCAGTCCCCCTCAAGGGGGTGGACTATGAGGAAATTGATTTTATCAGGCTTTTTTTCACTGGAGGTTTTTTTATGTTTGTTCCCCCCCTTTTTTTCCCTCTTGCCTTGACCGCTTTTGATGGTTTTTGTAGGTTTAGAGGAAATCAAACTGCACCCTGACCTCCCTCTCAGAGAGAAGCCTCAGTCTGTTCTTCTGTGGGTGTTGTGAAGCCCATATAAATTTCCCCTGGCTGCTGGCAGAGGAGGTTCCAAGTCGCGGTCCCTGGGGATGCAGGATCTTCTGCTTGTCCCCAAAACCATGGCAGCGGCGGCTGTCTGGGCCGCTCCAGACCGCCAGAGTGGTTCCAAGCAATGATCGCACACTGAGATTTTCCTGCTGGCTCGGGCTGGGAGTGCCTTGTCTTTCTGGGTTTAAGAGTGCCTGGCTTGCGAGCACCTCTCACAGGGGAGCCTTTGGGTTGCACGCGTGTCTCAGGCTCTGTAGCAGGGCTCTGCTGACTGGTGTGGTTCCCATCCCCTCACAGGAGCCAGACCTCACATAATCTCAGTTGTGCTGGGGCTCAGGGACCAGGACCTAGTTTCTCCACCACACTCTCTCTGGCTCAGTGCCAGGGGAGGCTGTCCTGGGACCGGGGACTTTAGCCCCTGTCCCTAGCCACCATGATTCCCACAATCTCCCCCCCCCCCCCCCCCCGCGATCCTTTGCTCTTTTTGAGTGCTTTCAACCAGTCTCCAAGTTAATGCTGGTCCCCAGATGCAGGGCGCTCTCGTATTAGAGGTATTACTTTCCTACTGGTCTCCTCTGGAGGCTCCCTTCCCCTTTTGTTTATCTTTCAAAATCAGCCCACCGTTCTCACTCCACTTTACCTGCCCACTGGCATCTTCTGCTCCTGTAGAGATCCAGACGTGTATAATTCTGATCTCAGGCTGATTTCGTGGGTGATCAGAGTTTTTTGGAAGGTAATCAGCTCACTTTAGTGTACAGGTTGAAAGGGCGCCTCCTCTTACTTCCCTGCCATTTTGTCTCAAGTACATACATTTATTAAAGTTTTTATTTAAATTCCAGTTAGTCAACATACAGTGTAATATTAGTTTCAGGTGTACAATATAGTGATTGAGCCCTTCCATACAACACCCAGTGCTCATCAGAGCAAGTGCATTCCTTAATCCCCATCAAGTATTTAACTCATCCCCCATCCACCTCCCTTCTGGTAACTGTTTGTTCTCTGTAGTTAAGAGTTTGTTTCTTGGTTTGCCTTTATTGCTCTTTTTTTCTTGACCTTTTGCTCATTTGTTTTGTTTCTTAAATTCCACATATGAGTGAAATCATATGGTATTTGTCTTTCTCTGACTTATTTCACTTAGTATAATACTTTTTAGCTTCATCCATATCATTGCAAATGGCAAGATTTCATTCTTTTTGATGGCTTAGTAATATTCTGTCGTGTATGCATATGTATATGTATATACATATATGCATATACGTATGTGCATATATGTATATACATATACATATGCATACACATAAACATATGTATATACCAAATATTCTTTATCCATTCATTAGTTGATTGCACTACTAGGTATTTTCTCAAAGAGTACAAAAATACTAATTTAGAGGGATACATGCAGCCCAGTGTTCATAGCAGCATTATCTATAATAGCTGAATTATGGAAACAACCCAAGTGTCCGTTGACTGAGCACTTAAGTTTTATTTATTTATTTATTACTTTAAAAAGATTTTATTTACTAATTTAACAGAGAGAGACACAGTGAGGGAGGGAACACAAGCAGGGGGAATGGGAGAGGGAGAAGCAGGCTTCCTGCCGAGCAGGGGGCCCAACACTGGGGTCGCTCCCAGGACCCTGGGATCATGACCCAAGCAGAAGGCAGATACTTAATGACTGAGCCACCAAGGTGCCCCTATTTATTTATTTTAGAGAGAGCCTGTGTACTCAAGTGGGGGGGAGGAGCAGAGGGAGAGAGAGAGAGAGAGAGAGAGTGAAAGAAAGAGAAAGACAAACTTGGCACCAAGTGGGTGGCCTGATATGGGGCTTGATTGCATTATCCTGAGATCATGATCTGAGCCCTAATCAAGAGGGGATGCCTGGAGGGCTCAGTCAGTTAAGCTTCTGCCTACGGCTCAGATCATGATTTCAGGATCTTGGGATCAAGCCCCACACTGGGCTCCCTGCTCAGCAAAGAGCCTGCTTCTCCCTCTCTCTCAGCTGGCTGCTGTGCCTATTTGTACTCTCTGTGTGAAATAAATAAATAAACCTTAAAAAAAAGTCAGATGCCCAACCAACTGAAGCACACAAGCACCCTGAGTACGTTTTTTTTTTTTTTTTCTGAGTACTTGTAGTGAGAAATTTCAAACATAGAGAAAAGTAGAGAACCTGGTGCCTAATACAGGGAATCTCCCTGTACCTATCACCCAGGAGAATCCTTGCTGTTTATTTTCATGAGATTCTCATCATTTGAATTTGATAATGTATTTTGCTGATGCTTTTAAGAGTTGATCTAGGCCTTTTTGCCTATTGTACTTTGTTAAAGTAGAAGTCCCTGACTAGCTCATGGATTTTTCTAGTATATCTCAATACCATTTCCAAGCCTTTCTGCTGCCCATCCTTTTTTCCTTGTTACTCTTCAGGATTGTAAACATTGTTTGGAGTGTAGCTAATGTCCACACTCTCATGCTTCATTCAGTTTGGCTTTCCTCCTGTTCCCCCTATTTCTTACCAGTTTGTATCTAAGGGTCCAAAGGAATTAACAATATTGCCTTCTTCCCAAAAGTTTAGGAATTCCTAGTATAATGAAAGTAATATATGGATGCTTTTTCTTAAATATTATACTATGAATTGCTGACTCTTGAGCATGTTTATTTTCAGTATTTTCATCAATCCCCAGATGTGTCATTTTTAACTGAGTCATTTCCTCATTTGTGTAATGTACTGATTATTTTAATTTTTACTTATTTTTAAAATTTCTTTTCAGTGTTCCAGAGTTCATTGTGTATGCATCATACCAGGTGCTTCATGAAATACGTGCCCTCCACAATACCCATCACCAGGCTCACCCAACCTCCCACCCCTGCCCCTCCAAAACCCTCAATTAGTTCCTCAGAGTCCACAGTCTCTCATGGTTCATCTCCCCATCCAATTTCCCCCAGCTCCCTTCTCTCCATCTCCCTATGTCCTCTGTGTTATTCCTTATGTTCCACGAATAAGCGAAACCATACTATAACTGATTTTCTCTGCTTGACTTATTTCACTCAGCATAATCTCTTCCAGACCCATCCATGTTGATACAAAAGTTGGGTATTTATCCTTTCTGATGAAGGCATAATACTCTATTGTATATATGGACCACATCTTCTTTATCCATTTGTCCGTTGAAGGGCATCTTGGTTCTTTCCACAGTTTGGCGACCATGGCCATTGCTGCTATAAACACTGGGGTACAGATGGCCCTTCTTTTCACTACATCTGTATCTTTGGGGTAAATACCCAGTAGTGCAATTGCAGGGTCATATGGAATCTCTATTTTTAATTTCTTGAGGAATCTTTGGGGTAAATACCCAGTAGTGCAATTGCAGGGTCATAGGGAAGCTCTATTTTTAATTTCTTAAGGAATCTCTACATTGTTTTCCAAAGTGGCTGCACCAACTTGCATTCCCACCAACAGTGTAGGAGGGTTCCCCTTTCTCCACATCCTCTCCAACACATGTTGTTTCCTGTCTTGTTAATTTGGCCATTCTAACTGGTGTAAGGTGGTATCTCAATGTGGCTTTGATTTGAATCTCCCTGATGGCTAATGATGATGAACATTTTTTCATGTTTCTGTTAGACATTTATATGTCTTCATTTTTCAAAGAGCTGGAGCAAACAATCCTAAAATTTATATGGAATCAGAAGAGACCCCAAATTGTTAAGGAAATGTTGAAAAAGAAAAACAAAACTGGGGCATTCATATTGCTTGATTTTGACCTTTACTGATTATTTTAATGTATTATTTAAGTTTTTGGCATCATTAAAACAACTTTGTATTGGTGGTAGTTCTATTTATTGAAGGTTTTCTATAATTTTGCTTTTATACAATATTTGATACAATGATGGTGGAAGTTAATACAACTTTGTAATTTGATCAGCTGCATCAATCTTAAAATGGTTTTCCTATGAGTAGTTCAGATCCACATGCAAAAGGTACATTTTTGGACACACTATCCAAAGTAGATGTTAATATTGTAAAGGGAGTTTTGTCCAGCTGGACATCAGATTTAGCACAGCATTTATTTATTTATTTATTTATTTTTTTAAAGATTTTATTTATTTATTTGACAGAGAGAGAGATCACAAGTCGGCGGAGAGTCAGGCAGAGAGAGAGAGAGAGAATCAGGCTCCCGCTGAGCAAAGAGCCCGATGTGGGGCTCGATCCCAGGACACTGAGATCATGACCTGAGCCGAAGGCAGCGGCTTAATCCACTGAGCCACCCAGGCGCCCCTTAGCACAGCATTTAAACTCAGGGATCAATGGTTTCTTTCTAATAATCAGTAGTGCATTATATTACTATGTGCATGAACCATTAAATTTGGACTAGAATATCTGGCATATCTCTAGATCAGATAGAGCTCTACCTTTTAATTAATCTAAACATTAATTTTTACCTATTCACATTGATTTTACCCAATTACATTTTGTATTTTTTTCACTAATCATAACTATCCAACATTAGATGGATATTTTCCAGTTTGTTGATTAGAAAAAAAGGATGGCAAAAGTATTTCTGCACCCTTCAGTCCCACATCTTTAAAAATTAGTTGTTTAATTTCATTGAGTAATAAGTATGACACCTGCATTTGATTTATCTTCAAATGAAAGCAGTTAAACCTCCTCCACTTGATCTAAGATGGATGATGATGCTGGGGGGCCAGAATAGAAGCTGAATCTTACTAATTGTGCTATCTTCAGTAAAGCGATTTTAACCATCCATAAACTAGTTTGTACACTTTTTCTATAAATGACTTAGGTACTTATTGTCCACTGACAACTAGTGGATTTTCCAGAACCCCCAACTCCTTGTATAGCAAATTATTTTAGATTAATATTTGTTTTAACATATTCATATATAACTAAAGGAAAGGATTCTGCTTTAACATTTGCAAGTACATTCCTCTATAGATTTCCAAAAGGTCTATTTCACCCCATTCATATGTAAGGCTGCTATTTCCACTGTGTCTTCCTAGAATTCCCCTATGCTTCATAAGGACTGTTTAAGGTCAGAAAAATGCAATTGATTTGGATTAACTTATAAAGGAAAAGTAGCAGTGATATAATTGGAAAGCACTTTGTATTATCAACAGTGGTTTATATGGATCCCAGTGACAGATACTTAAGGCTCTACTTTCCAGGGCACATTCATAATTTGATTGCTAAAAATAAAAAGACACTTACCCTTTCTGCCTTTCCCAGCTCTGCCTCTCCTCCTTCAGTCAAAGGCCCTTATGATATTAGTGTATATTAGTAACCTTTCTTCTTTTTTCTTTCCTTTAAAAAATATTTTACTAAGTGTTTAGTCTTCTAACCCCAGAGACAGATTTATTGTGAAGCTTATGTTTCATAGCCTCTCGTTTGCGTTGACCCTTTCTGAGACTCTGGAAGGAGTCTTAAAAGTTTGTTCACATGGTTATGTGTTTTTGCAAAAGTAAAATATCTTATCCACAAGCATTTATTAAGTCAATTGTTTATTTATACTTAGCCCTCTGGTAGACTTTCTCTTTGTGTTGAGTGTTACTGGATTTGCCGTGAGCATTTTGGGGGATCTGACTTAAGGGAAAGTTGAGTTGGGAATGTTTGATTTGGGTTTGGTAGGGTATTTGGCCAAATATGGTTCTTAGTTACTTCTGTGTATAGTGAAGTTTTTGCTAGGAATTCTGTTTAGGAATGTCTTCCTGTAATAACCCTACCAACCATATTGCCAACTCAATCAGTGTTATGACACAAAGGTGTAGGGCCCAGTGTATAAAATGGTAAATGATTGCTATCAGTTAAAAGAGTTGGGGCACCATGGTGGCTTAGTCATTTAAGCATCTGCCTTCTGCTCCAGTCATGATCCCAGAGTTCTGGGATCAAGCCCTGCATTGGGCTCCCCACTTGGCGGAGAGCCTGCTTCTTCCTATCTATCTGCCTGCTGCTCCCCCTGCTTGTGCTCTCCATCTCTCTCAAATAAATAAATTAAAATCTTTATTAAAAAAACACCTAAACAGTATTTAATACTAATTACTATACAAGTAAACTTCTCTGAAATTCTCTGAAATTTTATAGTACATATATGAAAGAAAATAGTTTCCCCAAATTTGACAACAGCTCTAAAAATTTATTAATATCTAGTTGTGACATTAAAAGGAACTTTCCTAAGCTATCACTAATAAAAACATATTTTGACATACAGGAATACTTAAATTATTTTCATTTTCTCTATGTAGAAAAAGCCTTTACAAAATTATTATCAAATGAAGCAGGAGAGTATACAGTGAAAATATAGGAAAAGAATATATAGAGGTGCATCATGATTTTACTGTGTTTTGTTACTCATTCAGAATATTTACTTTTGTACAGAATTTTGTTATATATAGTTTTATATTATTATTTTTGTTTTTTTTTTTAAAGATTTTACTTATTTGAGCATGAGAGAGCAGAGAGCATGAGAGCAGGGCAGAAGGAGAAGCAGATTCCATGCTGAGCAGGGATCCCCAGTGCAGGACTTAATCCCAGGACTCTGAGATCATGACCTGAGGCAAAGGAAGACACTTAACCGACTGAGCCACCCAGGCTCCCCTAGTTTTATATTATTTTTCTTAAGAAAGCCCTTCATATGTTTGTATTTCAGAGGCCACAAAAGGTAGATTCACTTCTTTCTAGGCATCACATAGAAAATTGTCCTGTGAAAACATAATTTATAGTCAGAATGCAGCTTAATATGTTAATAATACATAAACATTGGTCGCTTTTTTTAATTGGTCACTTTTTAAAGACTTACGGTTTCAAATTTCTGAATCATAGTTACAGTTGAGATTACAGTTAAGACTAATATGCAGTCAATTTAGAAAACAGATTTGGAGGGGCAACTGGGCGGCTCAGTTGGTTAAGTGTCCAACTCTTGGTTTTGGCTCAGGTGGTGATCTCAGGGTCATGAGATAGAGCCCTACCTCGGGCGGAGTCAGGTTGAGATTCTTTCCCCTCCTCCCTCTCGGCTCCTTCCCTGGCTTGTTGGCACTTGTGCTCTCTCTCTCTAAAACTAATAAATATCTTTGTGTAAGAGAATGGTCGAGTTTCATTCTTCTATACATAGCTGACACAATGTGATACAGGAATCCATCAAAATCCTAGAGAAGAACATAGGCAGTAACCTCTTTGACATCGGTCACAGCAACTTCTTCAAGAGACATCTCCAAATGCAAAGGAAACAAAAGCGAAAATGAACTTTTGGGACTTCATCAAGATCAAAAGCTTCTGCACAGCAAAGGAAACAGTCAACAAAACAAAGAGGCAACCCACAGAATGGGAGAAGATATTTGCAAATGACAGTATAGACAAAAGGTTGATATCCAGGATCTATAAAGAACTCTCAAACTCAACACACACAGAACAGATAATCATGTCAAAAAAATGGGCAGAAGACATGAACAGACACTTCTCCAATGAAGACATACAAATGGCTAGCAGACACATGAAAAAATGTTCATAATCATTAGCCAATTCAAATCAAAACCACATTGAGATACCACATTACACCAGTTAGAATGGCTAAAATCAACAAGACAGGAAACAACAAGTGTTGGAGAGGATGTGGAGAAAGGGGAACCCTCTTACACTGTTGGTGGGAATGCAAGTTGGTGCAGCCACTTGGGAAAACAGTGTGGACATGCCTCAAAAAATTAAAAACAGAGCTACCCTATGACCCTGCCATTGCACTACTGGGTATTTACCCAAAGATACAGATGTAGTGAAAAGAAGGGCCATTTGTACCCCAATACTCATTGCAGCAATGGCCATAGATGCTAAATGGTGGAAAGAACCAAGATGCCCTTCAACAGATGAGTGGATAAAGAAGATATGATCCATATATACAATGGAGTATTGTGCCTCCATCAGAAAGGATGAATACCCAATTTCTGTATCAACATGGATGGGACTGGAGGATGTTATGCTAAGTGAAATAAATCAATCAGAGAATGTCAATTATCATGTGGTTTCACTTACTTGTGGAACATAAGGAATACGATAGAGGACATTAGGAGAAGGAATGGAAAAGTGAATTGGGGCAAACCGGAGGGGAAGACAAATCGTAAGAGACTGTGAGCTCTGAGAAACAAACTGAGGGTTTTAGAGGGGAGGGGTTTGGAGGAATGGGTAAGCCTGGTGATGGGTATTAAAGAAGGAATGTATTGCATGGAGCACTGGTTGTGTTACTTAAACAATGAATCTTGGAACACTGAAAAAATAAAATTAAATTAAAAAAATAAAATTTAAAAAAAGGAAGAAAACAGATTTGGAGAGGACATTTTTTCAACTAAGTCAAGGAGCTCTTGTGTTTGAAGTAAAACTGAAATCAAGTAATGTAATTGTGATGTCAAGTAGGGTTGTTTTATTGAAAAAATGCTGCAATAGAACAGGTTTGAGCTTTAATTAACAGAATTCAAGGAGAGTTGAATAGTTAAGATGTCTCTAATTTTGTAATAAGTAGAATTAATGTGATTATTTCTCTTTGCATCATCAGCATTTAAATACATTTTGGGAATTTTGTCTTACCTCATAAAGTTTGTAAATGAGTATAATACTCTTGTTTGTCTTGTCCTTGTGAAGACTGTAGACTTTAAAGAGATTAACCCAAGGTTTAATTTAATCACTCAGTAGTCTGTTCAGGGGAAAAGTAAAATGGGCAGATAATATGATGGTCTTTCTCTGGAATTATTTGGCCTTTTTGAAAAGGGAAATGTAAAAACAAATTTAATTAGATATGAGTACTAAATGACTCCAGAGATTAATGCCTTATTACTAAATTGCTTTTGTCCTTGAAATTTATACTGCTAGCTTTTTAAATTTATTTTATTTTATTTTAAAAAATGATTTTGCTTATTTATTTGACACACAGAGAGAGATCCCAAGTAGGCAGAGAGACAGGCGGGGGTGGGGGGAGGCAGGCTCTTTGCTGAGCAGAGAGCCTGATGTGGGATTCAATCCCAGGACCCTAAGATCATGACCTGAGCTAAAGGAAATAACCAGTGGGAAATAACCCACTGAGCCACCCAGGTGCCCACTGCTAACATTTTTAAAAATTTAATTTAGTTCATTTTTTTTTCAGTGTTCCAAAATTCATTGTTTATGTACCACACCCAGTGCTCCATGCAATACATGCCCTCCACAATACCCACCACCAGGCTCACCCAACCCTCCACCTCCTTCCCCTCCAAAACCCTGTTTGTCTCTCAGAGTACACAGTCTCTCATGGTTTATCTCCCCCTCCGATATTCTGCTAACATTTTGAGTGCTTTTTCCCTTTACTCAGAAAAAGGCTGCAGTCCTTATGACTAATTTAGACTATGCTTTTTAAAAAAATTGGCCACCTAGATGCTAGCAGTTACCAAATTCATCCTGTGGACCAATACATTGCTTGCTCCCCTTACCTATTTTTTTTAAGTTGAAGCATAGTTGATATACATAATCTTTTTTTATTATTGAAAAAGTAACACAGAGTAAAATCCCCCTCCCAACAGAAACCAGTTATCAGTTTGCTAATGTATGTATCCTTCCAGAAATAGACTGTGAATGTAAAATGGTTTACATGTATATATGTGTATCTATCTAGACATCTATCTGTCTATCAATGGAAGCGTATGTCCACTGAGAAAGAAGAGCTGAAACAAAACAAAAGCATTTATTTGGGGTCTCAGAATTACAATTTGGGAAGCACAGATTTAAGTAGCAACACAAATTGTGCTCCCCTTGGGAACAAAATTCAGTGGTTGAATGAGCCAAGATGCCCTTCAACAGACGAATGGATAAAGAAGACGTGGTCCATATATACAATAGAATATTACTCAGCCATCAGAAAGGATGAATATCCAACTTTTGCATCGATATGGATGGGACTGGAGGAGATTATGCTGAGTGAAATACGTCAAGCAGAGAAAGTCAATTATCATGTGGTTCACTTACTTGTGGAACATAAGAAATAATGTGGAGGACATTAGGAGAAAAAATGGAAAAGTGAATAGGGGCAAATTGGAGGGAAAGACAAACCATGAGAGACTGTGGGCTCTGAGAAACAAACTGAGGATTTAAGAAGGGAGGGGTTTTGGGATACGGGTGAGCCTGGTGGTGGGTATTAAGGAGGGCACGTATTGCATGGAGCACTGGTTGTCATACATAAACAATGAATCTTGGAACACTGCATCAGAAACTAATGATGTATTTTATGGTGGCTAACATAGCACAGTAAAAAAACAAAAAACAAAACAAAACCAAACTCCAAGTCAGTGGTTTTTAATGACCAAGAGGAATGCGTGTATATACTGTTTGCAAAGAATTTTGATTGGTATTGGTGGCAGAAAACTAATTTTGGCTAAATATTATTTATTATTAAGGCTATTATTAAGCAAAAGTCTATTAATATAGTAGGTTGCAGATGTTTGTGCAGAGTCCTTGGAATATTTGTGGTTTGGCCCAGTTCAGAAATTTATGGTTCCACCAGGTGAGGACATGTATAAGGCCCACCTCCTTAATGGCCTTCTGGCTCCATTTTAAAACCCCTTGACATAAGTGACTCCATTTTCTTTCACCTTTCACATACACTATATATATATTATCTATACCTTGATTTTCTCACTTAGCAAATATATCTTAGAGATTGTTCCATATCAACAATAGAGATGATTTTTAAAATTTCTATTTGGATCATTTATTCTTCTCCTACCCACTTAAGCCTCATTTGGAACTTTCTTCATAACTTTTCCTATGGCAAATGATAGAGCATTAAACATTCTGTTTTTCAAACGTTGTATTAGAGTAAAACAGGCATTTTGCCTAATTCCTGGGTAATAGTTATCCATCCATGAAGATGTAGAGTCAGTTATTCAAGAAGAGTTTGGTTTCTGATTTAGTTGAACTTTACTCCAAATTTCAAAATAAGATCAAACTCAATATAAAAATCTAGCAGTAGAGGAATGTTATGGACAGGGAGTTTCATTATTTCCTTTGTATAACCTTGTATTTAAATATTTCATAATTAATAACCATGCTTTAGTTGAATAATTTTTGAACAAATGAGTGATAATAGTGAAAAGTCTGCTAATGCACTCAAGTTTACAGATAGTTTAGTGTATGAAAAACAATACTGCAACAACAATAAAATCTCTGCATCTTTTTCATTTTAAGATATTTAGTTTTTGAATTTTTTTGTAAAATAGAAACTTTTATCCATTTTAACATATGTATCACACTGAATGTGATACATTAAGCAATAATAGGGAATACTATAAAGTAAGAGTTTTAAGGGCAATCTGTACTATCTGTTTGGTATTCTTTTTTTTCCCAGTGTTCCTTCAAATTCTGGTTAGTTGGGGCATCTGGGTGGCTCAGTTGGTTAAGCAGCTGCCTTCAACTCAGGGTTTTGGGATTGAGCCCCACATCAAGCTCCCTGCTCAGCAGAGAGCCTGATTCTGCCTCTCCCTCTGCCTGTTGCTCTGCCTACTTGTGCTCTCTCTCTCTCTCTCTGACAGATAAATAAATAAATACATAAAATCTTTAAAAAAGAAATTCTGGTTAGTTAACAGTGTATTATTAGTTTCAGGTGATTCAGCACTTCCATACAACACTTAGTGCTAATCCAAACAAGTGCATTCCTTAATCCATCAACTTTTTAACCCATCCCCCTACCCACCTACCTCTGGTAATCATCTCTTTGTTCTCCATAGTTAAGAGTCTCTTTCTTGGTTTGCCTCTCTCTCTCTCTCTTTTTCCCCCTTTGCTCATTTGTTTTGTTTCTTATATTCCACATACGAGTGAAATCATATGGTATTTGTCTTTTTCTGACTGATTTATTTCGCTTAGCATAATGTTCTCTAGCTCCATCCATATTGTAAATGGCAAGATTTCATTCTTGTTTTATGGCTGAGTGATATTCCATTGTTTCACATGTTTATCCATTCATCAGTCAGTGAACACTTGGGCTGTTTCCATAATTTAGCTAGTGCAGATAATGCTGCTACTGTAAGCATCGGGGTATATGTATCTCTTTGAATTAGTATTTTTGTATTGTTGGGGTAAATCCTTAGTAGTACAATTGCTGGGTCATAGGGTAGTTCTATTTTTAACTTTTTGAGGAACCTCCATACTGTTTTCCAGAGTGGCGGCACCAGTTTGCATTCCCACCAATAATGCAAGAGGTTTCCCCTCTCTCCACATCCTCGCCAACAACCATTATTTCTAGTGTTGTTGATTTTAGCTATTCTGACAGGTAATACAATAAGGTGATACCTTATTGATACCCTGATGATAAATGATGTTGATCATCTTTTCATGTGTCTGTTGACCATCTGTATGTCTTCTTTGGAAAAATGTTTATTCATGTCTTCTGCCCATTTTTTGTGTTGTGTGTATGTATGTGTGTGTGTGTGTGTGTGTGTGTGTGTGTGTTGAGTTTGGTAAGTTCTTTATATATTTTGGATCTTAATGCTTTATCAGATATGTTATTTGCAAATATCTTCTCCCATCCATTAGTTTGTCCTTCTGTTTTATTGATGGTTTTTTTCCTTTGCTGTGTAAAAACTTTTCATTCTGGTGTAGTCCCAATAGTTTATTTTTGTTTTTGTTTCCCTTGCCTTAGGAGACATATCTAGAAAAATGTTGCAATGGCTGATGTCAGAGAAAGAGCTGCCTATGTTCTTTTCTAGGATTTTTATGGTTTCAGGTCACATGTTTATGTCTTTAATCCATTTTGAGTTTATTTTTGTGTATGGTGTTATAAAGTGGTCCAGTTTCATTCTTTTACATGTTGTCCAGTTTTCCTAGCATCATTTATTGAAGACACTGTCTGTTTCTCATCGTATATTCTTGCCTCCTTTGCCATAGATTTGACCATATATGCATAAGTTTATTTCTGGATTTTCTTTTTCTTTTAAAATTATAGTTATAAATTACAGTCTTACTGTAATTTATAAATTACTACTAATAATAAATTTACTGTAATTTATAAATTACTTTATAAATTACAGTTAACCACTGTATAATACATCAATAGTTTTTGATGTAGTGTTCAGTAATTCATTAGTTGTGTATAATACCCAGTGCTCATCACAACACATGCTATTCCTGTTCCATTGATCTATGTGTCTGTTTTTGTGCCAGTACCATACAGTTTATATTAATGGCTTTTAATTTTTGATATCCTATATTGAAGCATCAGAGTAGAGTGTTACTTGATTATTATATACATGTTATTTTTTTAACAAGGAGTAATACAATTTGTATTGTAAAATATGTAATCTATATTGGGTTCCTCATATGTATTTTAAATAGTTTTTAGTTGAGTTAAAACTATTTGTGGTTGGTGAATGAAACATGTTAGAAATTCAAGATAACTGATGCATCATTTCACTTTTCTGACTAAAGTCTATATAAAATGATAGAGTCCTTTCAAGCTCTGAAAAACCTCTGATTACCTTTATTTGGAATTGTTCTGAAAATGTAAGAAAATAAGCTTTAAACCAGTCTCTTAGGAAAATGAAACTCTTTGAGTTAGGGTATTTGTCCAGGGTTCTAGCTTTCATCCTACTTAAGAGCAAATTATATAGAAATCATATGCAGATAAAGTACTGTGCTTGAATTTCATGTTTTAGGCATTTCAGTAGATAAAGAATACCATACCCATTAAAATAGTGGATCTTTATAATTCCTATGGACATTTAGCACGCTCTACTCCATTAATGCTATTGAGACCACAGAGTATTTTGACTTATTTTCTTTTTCTTCTCTTCCACTCCTGCCTTTATCTAAATACAGTGAATAGTCTTCCACCTTAAGTCCTTCCTATGCGTCACATTCATAATTTGTAGACTGGTATATGTTTATTTTTAGAGGTACTATTGATTTAATGGAAGAATAGTTCTTATGGAAAATAGAAGCAACAACATTGGTTCTTTTTTAAATGTTATTTATTTAAATTCAGTTAGCTAACATAGAGAACATCATTAGTTTTAGATGTAGAGTTCAGTAATTCATCAGTTACATGTAATAACCAGTTATCGTTATTATCAGGTGTCCTCCTTAATGCCCATCACCCAG
Source organism: Mustela nivalis (assembly GCF_964662115.1). NCBI lineage: Eukaryota > Metazoa > Chordata > Mammalia > Carnivora > Mustelidae > Mustela > Mustela nivalis. The sequence goes on along the minus strand of NC_139040.1, from coordinate 63,060,752 downwards.
TTACCCCATCCCCCCACCTGCCTCCCCTCTAGCAACCCTCAGTTACTTTCCCATGGTTTATTTTCCATAGTTAAGAGTCTCATATAGTTTTTCCCTCTCTGATTTCTTCCCATTCCTTTTTTCCCTTCCTTCCACTACGATCCTCTGCATTGTTTCTTATATTCTTTTATTTAGGATTTTATTTATTTGAGGGGAGGAGAGTGAGCATGAGTCAAGTGGAGGGGAGAGGGAGGAGTAGACTTCCCGCTGGCTAGGGAACCCGACACAGGGCTTGATCCCAGGGCCCTGAGATCATGACCTGAGCTGAAGGCAGACGCCTAACCAACTGAGCCACCTAGGTGCCCATGTTTCTTATGGTCTTCATATGAGTGAAACCATATAACTCTCTTTCTCTGACTAACTTCTTTTACTCAGCATAATAGCCTCCAGTTCCATCCATTCCAATGTAAATGGTAAGATTTCATCCTTTCTGATGGCTGAGTAATATTCCATTGTGTGTGTGTGTGTGTGTGTGTGTATGTGTGTGTATCACATCTTCTTTATCCATTCATCCATTGGTGGACATCTCAGCTCTTTCTGCAGTTTGGCTGTTGTAGACATTGCTGCTATAAACACTGGGTGCAGGTGCCCCTTCAGATCACTACATTTGTATCTTTGGGATAAATACCTAGTAGTGAAATTAATAGCATTGGTTCTTAATGAAAGATTGAGAAAAAAAGATAAGCTGTTGAAACTTTGGAACAGTGTAGAGCTGGTTTTAATTGGTGGAGATAATGTGAAAGAGTTAAGTCGACCCAGAGTCATGCTGCTATCAGCAAATTCCGGGTTTCCGGAGTCAGTGCTTGTTTTTGCTTACCATTCTCTCCCTCCTAACAGCTAGCACAGTGCCAGGCACACAAGAGACACTCAGTAAATATTTGTTGAATAAATAAACATTATTTTAGCTTCCTGCTGAAGGATTTGATATCCAGAATGGTATTGTGATAATCACTGTGTGAATTTCCTCTTAAAAGAATCAAAGGTACTGCTTGTTTTTGTTTCCTTTGAGACTTTAGGCTTGAAAAGTCTCTTTGATATCTAACTCTTGGATATCCTTAGATATCTAACATTCAGAGGAAAAGTTGAACGATGTTACCCCAAAGGGGAACATTTTATTTGTGCTAAGTGTGGTTGGTAAGCTTTAAAGCACACAAAAAGAAGTTACTAAATGAGGAAGTGTTTTTAATCTTCAGCATGAAAACAGCATAGGGTAATATAACTTTTCTGTGTAGTATTTTATATACATAGTTTTCTTATTTCCTTATGTCTTTTATTATTTTTAAAAATATTTTATTTATTTATTTGACAGAGATCACAAGCAGGCAGAGAGGCAGGCAGAGAGAGAGAGAGAGGAGGAAGCAGGCTCCCCGCAGAACAGAGAACCCGATGCGGGGCTCAATCCCAGAACCCTGGGACCATGACCCGAGCCGAAGGCAGAGGCCTTAACCCACTGAGCCACCCAGGCGCCCCTATGTCTTTTATAATTAGAAGATAGGCTAGTGCAGTAGAAATTACAGCAAACCATCTAGTGAGAAAATGATTTTTGCTTATAAAGTCAGTTTTAAGAACAGTTTCTCATTGGGTATGTTGGTTAATTAATGTGTTTTTTTGGGGAGGTGGAAATTAGCTCAAAACCAAATCTTTTTAAAAAGATACCATATACAGTGTATTTAAACGTAAAGAGAAAGGAAATGTCCACCCTTTCAAAAAAGCTTGGTACTTTTTTATAAAAAAGTGTAATAGTACCTGGAGCAGTACTGTCCTGCAATGTACTGCAATGATGGAAATGTGCTTTATATACCCAGAACCATATAGCAGCCACTTAGCCACAGTGGCTGTTGAACACTTGAAATGTAGCCAATACAACTAACTGAATTTTTTTTTTAAAGATTTTATTTATTTATCAGAGAGAGAGAGGGGGAGAGAGTGAGCACAGGCAGACAGAATCACAGGCAGAGGCAGAGGGAGAAGCAGGCTCCCTGCTGAGCAAGGAGCCCGATGTGGGACTCGGGATCATGACCTGAGTGGAAGGCAGCTGCTTAACCAACTGAGCCACCCAGGCATCCCTTAACTGAATTTTTTTATCTTAATTTTTTGTTTAAAATGATTATTATACAGTAAAATTGACTTCTTTTAGTCATATGATTCTTTTTTCAGTTTGGTGAAGTTTAACACATGTATAGATTCATAACACCCGCACCGCAGCCAGGGTACTATAGTCTTGTCATGCCAAAATCTCCTATGCTGTCCCTTCATAGTCACTCCTTTTCCATACCTCGTCTGTTCTCCAGCTTCTTCTTTGGTTTGAATTTTAAATTTTTTTTTATTTTTTTAAAGATATTTATTTATTTATTTGAGAAAGAGAGAGTGTATAAGAGGGAGGAGGGCCAGAAGGAGAGGGAGAAAGACTCCTCACTGAGCAGGGAGCCTGATGCAAGGCTTGATCTGAGGATCCTGGGATCATGACCTGAGCCAAAGGCAGATGCTTAACCAACTGAGCCACCTAGGTGCCCCTGTTTAAATTTTTTAAAAGATTTATTCATTTGAGAGAGAGAGAGAGATTTTATTTATTTGACAGACATGAGTTGGGGGGAAAGGTAGAGGGATAGAAAGAAGCAGACTCCCTTCTGAGCAGGGAGCCCAGCTCTGGGCTCAATCCTAGGACCCCGAGATCATGACCTGAGCTGAAGCAGACACTTAACTGACTGAGCCAACGACGTGCCCCTGAATATTTAAACTTTTTAAAGTAATTTTCTTAATCAGAAAATCATTGACTTCATTGGACTCAGATTAGAGTTTAAAAGAAAATCTCTTTAGAGATACAAAAACAGAAGAATGCCTTCATTTTATAGTGACTATATTTATATTGCATCTCTTTGAAAAGTATATGTCTGAATTACATGTGGTTTGGGTATACTGCAGCTTATTCATGAGAAATGTTATGTAGTGTATTCCAAGACAAAATTTAAATTATATTCCCACTTTTGTTTTGGATCACCTATGCTAGTGATCTCTTCCATAACTAAGAACAAGCTGACAAACTAGAATTATCAGTCTTAGAATCTCTTTTTTTTTTCCATGGGTGGATTTTAAGATTCCACCAAATACCTGGCTATTGATTACCAAGCTAAAGGAAGAACTAAAAATATTAAGTTCATTAAAATAAGTGAAAGATTTTACTATATAACTATAACAGACACTTTAGAGTGAGATTTCCTACTCTTAATTACTTTTTTAAAAGATTTTTTTTATTTATTTGACAGACAGAGATCACAAGGAGGCAGAGAGGCAGGCAGAGAGAGAGAGGGGGAAGCAGGCTCCTGCTGAGCAGAGGGGCCGATGTGGGGCTTGATCCCAGGACCCTGGAATCATGACCTGAACTGAAGGCAGAGGCTTTAACCCAGTGAGCCACCCAGGTGCCCCTCTTAATTACTTTTTTTTAACTAGACTCCACGTCCAGTATGGAGCCTAATGCAGGGCCTCAACTCACGACCCTGAGATCAAGACCTGAGCCGAGATCAAGGGTCAGACACCTAACTGACTGAGCCACCCAGGTGCTCTGATTCTTAATTACTTTTAATTATATTTTGAGGTTGCTTTTATTTATGGAACAAATATTTTCACCAGGAATCCATACTACTACTACTGCTGCTGCTACTACCTCTATAGCTAATAATAATAATAATACCCATATTTTAAAAAATATTTTATTTATTTATTTGACACAGAGAGATCACACATAGGCAGAGAGGCAGGCAGAGAGAGAGGGGGAAGCAGGCTCCCTGCAGAGCAGAGAGCCCCATGCGGGGCTCGATTCCAGGACCCTGAGATCACGACCTGAGCCGAAGGCAGAAGCTTAACCCACTGAGCCACCCAGGTGCCCCAATAATACCCATATTTTTAAGAAGATTTTATTTAGAGAGAGGAAGAGAGAGAGAGAATAAGAGAGAGAGAGAGAAAACACAAGTAGAGGAAGCAGCAGAGGGACAGGAAGAAGCAGGCTCCCCCGCCGAGCAAGGAGCGGGATGTGGGACTGGACTCCAGGACCTTAGGATCATGACCTGAGCTGAAAGCAGACACTTGACTGAGCCACCCAGGCGTCTCAATAGTGCCCATATTTTAATGGCCTTTAAACATTAATACCCTACCGCCTCTCAAAATCAATGGGTGTAAAACTAAATTTGTCATCTTTCTTTTCCTTCCACTCCAACCTCTTAACTTCCTCCAGTTTTCCTCCTCTATCTCTGATAATGGTTAATAGCAACACCATCTATACATTGGTCCAAACCATAAACATATAAGTCATTGTAATCATCTCCTTTTTTCTCTATAATCTCCTTACTAGTTCTTGCCCTCCCAAATATAGTTAAAACTGCCCCTTTTTCTTTATCCCCAGTGTTCATGCCTTAATTAAGATCTTCTGTGTACCACTATTGCAATTGCAGTAGTCTCCTAACTGATCTTCCATCCTGTGTCACTCCATTCCACCCCAGTGTCTCCAGAATGATTCTTCTCTAAAATGCTAATGCAATCATTCTTCTCTAAAATGCTAATACAACCATTCCCCTGCTTAACTTTTCCATAGCCTCCTATTATTAATAGGATAAATTGCATCATTGGCATAGAAGGGCCCCATAATACATCAGTTGCCTAATTCTCTTGCTTATGATCTTTTATCTACTTTATCCATTTGTCTGGAATTCTTGCCTCATGTGTCCTTGCTGATTTCTGTTTGTCCTTTTATGTTATGGTATTATCTCCTCTAAGAAGCCTTTTCCAACTCATATTCCCAGGGATGAATACATGTCTGTTTTCTGTTCTAGTATTGCTCCCTGTGACTGTATCATGCTCAGCTTTGTGTCCTGAGAATCCTGGTTCCTGGCCCATATAGCAGGTGCTCAATAAGTATTAGTTGTTCTGCATTTACCTTTAACTCACTGCTCTAAAGAACTACTTTCTCATCTATTTACACATATGATCCTTATAATAACCCTAGAAGATTATAGGGCATCGTAGATGGTAGAATTAATGAGTGTGATTGCTTAATAAGTGGAGAATTTTCAATAGAATGCAAATCTTCTGACTCCCAGCCCGGTAATTGTTTGTTTGTGCATATGTGTTTGTGTGTATGACTACATCATTAATTTTTGTAAGGTGCCAGCCGAAGATATCCATGTAATCATGGTAGTAGTTAAATCATATACAGTAGCTGAGCTTTAGGAATCCAATCATTGTTTTTATTATTGAATCAGGTGAAACAATAAAGATGTTCTTATTTTGAATAAAAGTAATACTAGGCTGTAGTAACTTAGAAGGTTATGGGAATATATGCTACAAAATCCTACAATACTACGTTTAAAGATTTTAAAAAAGATTTTATTTAATTATTTGACAGACAGAGATCACAAATAGGCAGAGAGGCAGGCAGAGAGTGCGGAGGAAGCATGCTCCCCGTGGAACAGAGAGCCCAAAGTGGGGCTTGATCCCAGGACCCTGGGACCATGACCTGAGCCGAAGGCAGAGTCTTTAAACCACTGAGCCACCCAGGTGCCCCATTTACTACCTTTAATCATGAACTAGCATGCTTATATCTTTTCTTCCAAACAAAGTTATCTTACCATCTTAAAATTTAAACTTCATATCATCTTATTTTCTACAGCTGATCCTGTTTCCTTTATTATCTTTTGAATTGGTAGAGTGTGATGTATTGGAATAATTCGTGAAAGGAGATAGTGAAGAAGAGTTGTTTGTACTTGGTTGTGAAATTCTAGGGTGTGTTTGTCCATGTGTATGTTTCAAATGCCTAATCAGTACTTGAGTCACATACACCTACATATAACTTTATCATTCCTGTAAGTACAGAAGATATTTTCTGTTTCTTTCCTAAGAGAATGAGATGAGAACTAATAGAGAAACTTCATTTGATTGGATTATTTGTTCCATTCTTCTTGAATGTGGTATGATGATTGCTAACTTTTAAGGTCTAAGCCATGAAATTTAATTGAACTGACTTTTGAAATTTTCTTCCAAAAGGTTTCACTGGAAGAAAAAAATGCAACTATTATATATGACCCTAAACTACACACTCCAAAGACCCTACTGGAAGCTATTGATGACATGGGCTTTGATGCTATTCTCCACAATCCTAATCCTCTCCCTGTTTTAACTGAGACTGTGTTTCTGACTGTTGCTGCTTCACTGGCTGTGCCATGGGACCATATCCAAAACACATTGCTCAAGACCAAGGGTGTGACAGACATTAAAATTTACCCTCAGCAAAGAACTGTAGTGGTGACGGTAATCCCTTCTATAGTGAATGCCAATCAGATAATAGAGCTGCTTCCAGATCTAAGTTTAGATACTGGAACTCTGGAGAAAAAGTCAGGAACTTGTGAAGATTACAGTCTGGCTCAAGCAGGTGAAGTCATGCTGAAGATGAAAATAGAAGGGATGTCTTGCCATTCATGCACCAGCACCATTGAAGGGAAAATTGGGAAGCTGCAAGGTGTTCAGCGAATTAAAGGTAATGTATTTTGTGTTATTTGCATGATAGTTTTGTGAGCTTAGTTTTCTGTTTTGGTCTTTGAGGTGTTTGCTTTCTTCTTAAGCATGGGTTTTGAAAACACTGGACTAGAATGCTTATTGTGTCGTTGAAGTCTGGGGATCAGTGTGGTATACCCAGGGTTAATGTAGGTAAAAGTAATGATTATAATTAAAAATTACATGAATCTTAAACAAGCAGAAAAGGTAGCAGGAGTGACAGTTCATGGAGTTTAGGGTTTTTTTTTGTTTTTTTTTTTTTTGTTTGTTTGTTTGTTTTGACAGAGAGAGCGCACAAATAGGCAGAGAGGCTGGCAGAGAGAGAGAGGAGGAAGCAGGCTCCCTGCTGAGCAGAGAGCCAGATGCGGGGCTTGATCCCAGGACCCTGAGATCATGACCTGAGCCGAAGGCAGAGGCTTAACCTACTGAGCCACCCAGGCGCCCCTGGAGTTTAGGGTTTAATGCAACATACCCGGAGTCCTCTCTACCTCTAATATATTTTTATTCAGGCATGTGGAAACTTGGAGACCATAGATATAGTGGTCATATTTTTTTATTTTTTTCCAGTCTGTGTCAGTAACTTTTTCTGAAAAGAACTGAATTAGCTTAAGAAAGGATACTGACAACAAAGACAGAGAAACAATTATGTGTGGTATTAATTTGGTCTATAGAATGTTTTCCAAAGTGGCCTAGGAATAACCGATAAAATATTTCTCTTTTTATTAACTAGTTTCCCTGGACAACCAAGAAGCTACTATTGTTTATCAGCCTCATCTTATCACAGTAGAGGAAATAAAAAAGCAGATTGAAGCTGTGGGCTTTCCAGCATTCATCAAAAAACAGCCCAAGTACCTCAAATTGGGGGCTATTGATATAGAACGCCTAAAGAACACACCAGTCAAATCCTCAGAAGGATCACAGCAAAGGAGTCCATCATATACCAGTGATTCAACAGTCACTTTCCTTATAGATGGCATGCATTGTAAATCATGTGTATTAAATATTGAAAGTACTTTATCTACACTCCAGTATGTAAGCAGCGTCATAGTTTCTTTAGAGAAGAGATCTGCCATCGTAAAGTACAATGCAAGCTCAGTCACTCCAGAAACCCTCAGAAAAGCAATAGAAGCTGTGTTACCAGGGCAATATAGAGTTAGTATTACAAGTGAAGTTGAGAGTATCTCAAACTCTCCCTCTAGCTCATCTCTTCAAAAGATCCCTTTGAACGTAGCTAGCCATCCGCTGACTCAACAAACTGTGATAAACATTGATGGCATGACTTGTAATTCTTGTGTTCAGTCTATTGAGAGTGTCATATTAAAAAAGGCAGGTGTAAAATCCATACAAGTATCTCTTGCAAATGGCAATGGGACTGTTGAGTATGATCCTCTACTAACCACTCCAGAAGCCTTGAGAGAAGCAATAGAAGACATGGGATTTGATGCTGCCTTGTCAGGTAATTATCATTCTTTTCTCAGATTCTGCTAATGTTTTTTATGTCCTGTTTTGGATTCTTTGGCTTTCATCAATAATAAATTAATAATAAGCACTGCAATTCCAGTTTTTGGAAGTAAGTCCTATAGAAGTAGTCAGTGATGTATATAAAGATGCATAAGTATATTTGCATAATTATCTGTAATAATCAAAAACTAGAAACATTAAATCATGATACATCCATATGATGAAATGCTATAGAGGCATAATAAATTATAGTACTAAAGATACTTAATGCCACAGGAAAGTGTCTGAGATATCTTGTTAAATGAAAAAATAAAAGCTAAAAACTTGTATATTCAGTATGATCAAAATTTTATAAACACATTTGTAAGTATTTATACCATGTAAATGTTGTTTATGTATATAAGTGAATGAAGTTCTTGGCAGGACATAAACTAAAATTTTAACAGTGGTTATTATATGAGTGGTAGTATAAAGGTGATATTTATTTCCATTGTGCTTTCCTATGTACTTTGTTTTTTGTGACAAGGATGTATGTGTGCATGTATAATGGGAGAAGCAAATGCTCTTTTGAAAAGATAAAAAAGGTAGGAATAAATAATAGAATTTTAACTGTAGCTTTAAATTTGGACATTCAAATGAAACTGACTCTAGAACTGCCCCAGAGTCTATTTCCTGAAAGCTCTTACTGTGAACTGAAACAAAAATGAATGTTCAATGAATTCACCTATGGCAACTTGTTATTTTGAACTAGAGTTGAACCTAGTATTGAATTAAACTGGAAATGCCCTAATGAAATTTCTTGATGTAAATTAAATAGAAAAATTATATAACTAATTTCCAGACAGTGTTAACTTTTGCTATTCTGATCACAATGAAGGATATCAAATAGCTATATTCTTTTCTCAAGCACACTAAAACTGAGAAGCATAAAAAATTAAACACATGCTCAAGTTATTGTTGGTAGACAAATGTCAGTGGAAGAGGACCCAGGGACATACTAAATATTCTTAATTTTTACACATGACAAATGGCAGATATTATAGAATTTTCTTTTTTTAAAGATTCTATTTATTTATTTGGCAGAGAGAGAGAGAGATCACAAGTAGGCAGAGGGGCAGGTCGAGAGGGAGGAGGAAGCAGGCTCCCTGCAGAGCACAGAGCCCGATGCGGGGCTCAATCCCAGGACCCTGAGATCATGACCTGAGCCGAAGGTAGAGGCTTAACCCACTGAGCCACCCAGGTGCCCCAGAAATTATAGAATTTTCACTTTTTAATGTAAAGATGTAGTTTGTATACCATAAAATTCACCCTTTTATTTATTTTTTAATTAAAGTTTTTAATTTTGGGAGTTTTTATTTTTAAGGGTTTTATTTATTTATTTGATCTAATTTTATTTTATTATATGCTATCCCAAGGATGGCAAATGTAAGACATCTGTGGGGCCATCTCCCACATCAATTGTAGCTCTGTTTTTTTTTTTTTTTAATGTTTAACTAGCCTACATATAGTACATCATTAGTATCATTAGTTTTTTCTGTAGTGATCAACAGTTCATTAGTTGCATAAAACACCCAGTGTTTATCACAACATGTACCCTCTCCTTAATAATAGGCACTGCATGTTAATACAGTTAATACCCATTACCTGGCTACCCCATCCCTCCAACCGTCTCCCTTTTGCAAGCCTCAGTTTGTTTCCTGGAATCCAGAATCTCTCATGGTTTATCTTTGTGTCTGATTTCTTCCCATTCAGTTTTCCCTCCCTTCCCCTATGGTCCACCACACTATTTCTTATGTTCCATATGTAAGTGAAACTGTATGATAATTGTTTTTCTCTGCTTGACTTATTTCACTCGGCATAATCCCCTCCAGTTCCATCCATGTCACTGCAAATGGTAGATATTCATCCTTTCTGATGGCTGAGTAATATTCCATTGTATCTATGAACCATATCTTCTTTACCCATTCACCTGTTAAAGGACATCTCATCTCCTTCCAGATTTTGGCTGTCATGGATATTGCCGCTTTGAAAATTCACCCTTTTAAAGTATACAGTCCAGTGGTTCTTAGTATATTCAGAGTTTTGGAGCTGTTACCACTATCTAATATTACAAGATTTTCATCACGCCCAAAAGAAACCCCGTGCCCATTAGTAGTCACTCCTCATTTCCCTTCCCTTTCCCTCAGCTCCTGTTATTTACTGTTCTGTTTTTTGTCTTTATGAATTTGATGACTCTAGGTACCATATAAGTGGAATCATAGAATATTTGTCCTTTTGTGTCTAACTTCTTTCATTTAGTATATTGTTTTCAAGGTACATAAATTTTCATCTATGTTTGTAACATATATCTGTATTTCATTCTTTTTGTTGCTAAATAGGATACCATTGTGTATGTACATATACACCTCATTTTGTTTCTCCACCTGTCAGTTCATGGAAATTTAGGTTGTTTCCACTTCTTGGCTTTTATGAATAATGCTGCTATGAACATTTATGTATGAGTTTTTACATGAATAATGTTTTTGTTTCTTCTGGGGTATATACCTAGGAGTGTAATTTCTGGGTCATAGGGTGAATACGTTTAACTTTTTCAGGAACTACCATATGTTTCCAAAGTGGCTGAACCACTTTACATTGCCACCTAGAATTCTCACTTTAATAAAGACAATCTCAAAAGACCAAAATTCTTGTACTCAAGAAAAGAGACATATAATTCCTTATTAGAAAATTCACATAGAATACCAAAATATTAAAGGGCCTCTAGTACTAAATGTCTGAACAAAGTATGGGAGATCCATAATTACAAAAGGAAATGATTATGAAACAAGAAGAGGGGCACCTGGGTGGCTCAGTGGGTTAAGCCTCTGCCTTTGGCTCAGGTCCTGGTCTCAGGGTCCTGGGATCAAGCCCCACATTAGGCTCTCTTCTCAGCAGGGAACCTGCTTCCTCCTCTCTCTCTGCCTGCCTCTCTGCCTACTTGTGATCTCTGTCAAATAAATAAATAAAATCTTTAAAAAAAGAAACAAGAAAAATTTTAATTGAAATATTGAAGTGAAACTGTTTCAGGTAGCCATAAAAATGAATAAAATTGGTTTCAGCAAAATTTAGTTGTATCTATCATTCCTTAAAATTTTTAATACTTTATTTATTTAGAGAGCACAAGCAGTGGGGAGGGGCAGAGGGAGCAGGAGAGAATCTTAAGCAGGTTCCATTCCCAGCATGGAGCCTGATGTGGAGCTCAATCTCACAACCCTGAGCCAAAATCAAGAGTCAGACACTTAAACAACTCAGCCACCCAGGTGCCCCCATTGCTTATAATTTTTTAAAATTTTCAAAATGACAGTATTTGAAGAGTGCCTGTGTGGCTCAGTTGTTAAGGGTCTGCCTTCGGCTTAGGTCATGATCCTAGGGTCCTGGGATTGAGCCCTGCATCAGCCTCCCTATGCTTCTCCCTCTCCCACTCCCCCTGCTTGTGTTTCCTCTCACTGTGTCTCTCTCTGTCAAATAAATAAATAAATAACCTTTTTTTAAAAAAAGACAATATTTGAAACTGATTCACATTTTTGCTTGTATAATGTTGAATTAATCTTCAGAGTTTCTATTAAATTAAAATACTTCGGCACACATAATGCATTATGAACACCACGTAAGTTTAGTTTACATTATTATCAGCCAGACAAGTTACTTACACTGTGATATTCCTATGCGTCTTAAATATAGGAAATTAAATATAGGAACTCAAATCATATCAGTTTATATCACATATTGTATGAAAGTGAAATATTTTTAAAAAATCATATCTGGTATCTGACATTATTGTAAGCAAGAACCTTACAAACTTTCAGATTGTACCTCTACATTGGATTTTTTCCTATTCATTTGGGTCTGTATTTTTGCAGCTTCAAGTATGGTTCACAGATCATCAGTAGAAGCACCATCACTGGGAGCTTGTTAGAACTAGACTCTCTGACCCACTGCATATCCATTAAATAAAAATCTACATTTTAATTTTAATAAGCTCTCCAGGTAATTCATATGCACATTATAGTTTGAGAAGCCCTGGTATAAATAATTTGCCATGGTGACCTCTATAAATAAAGTCTCTGAATTAAATCTGTATTAACATTGTTTATTTGCTACAATGATAATATAGTATTAAATAATATAATTTAAAATGGCATTTAAGAGTTTTTATATACAGATGTGAGCAGAGTAAAAGTACCTTTCCAACTATCTCACATGGTTTCAAAGATGGACTTGAGCAGTAGGTGAAATTCTTTTTTTAAAATCTTTTAATAATTTATTTTTTTAAATAAACATATAATGTATTTTTATCCCCAGGGGTACAGGTCTGTGAATCGCCAGGTTTACACATTTCACAGCACTCATCATAGCACATACCCTCCCCAATGTCCATAACCCCACCACCCTTTCCTGTCTTCCCTCCACCCAGCAACCCTCAGTGTGCTTTTTGAGATTGAGTCTTTTATGGTTTGTCTCCCTCCCAATCCCACCATCTTTCATTTTTTTCCCTACCCCCAGCCCCCGCACATTGCATCTCCATTTCCTCATATCAGGGAGATCATATGATGTCTTTCTCCGATTGACTTATTTTGCTAAGCATATAATACCCTCTAGTTCCATCCCATGTCGTCGCAAATGGCAAGATTTCATTTCTTTTGATGGCTGCATAGTATTCCATTGTGTATATATTCCACATCTTTATCCATTCATCTGTTGATGGACATCTAGGTTCTTTCCATAGTTTGGCTATTGTAGACATTGCTGCTATAAACATTTGGGTGCACGTGCCCCTTTGGAGCACCATGTTTGTATCTTTAGGATATATACCCAGTAGTGCAATTGCTGGGTCATAGGGTAGCTCTATTTTCAGTTTTTTGAGGAACCTCCACACTGTTTTCCAGAGTGGCTGCACCAGCTTGCATTCCCACCAGTAGTGTAGGAGGGTTCCAGTAGGAGAAATTCTGGTCAGACGAGTAAGAGCACTTGATAGTCTCTCTCCATGTCTATCATCTACATCGTTTTCAGGATCCATGATTGCAACATGTTCAGTAGCTTTTAACAATGGATTTTACCTTAACCAACTGTTGTCAAGGGCCCCAGGAATTGACTGTTCGACAAATAATTACCAGGAGCCTGTTGTGTATCCTACATCTGTTAGCGGTTAAAACAAACACATTAATGACCATGATGAATAGGTAAAAAACCTTGGCACAGTGAACATCACCATAAAAGAATTGATAGAGTTGTGACTACAGTGGCTCATATTATTTGGATAAAAGGTTGATATCAAATGATTGCATTTTGTATTTCTGGAAGAGATCATTCAGAGTTTAAGATGCTATCAGAATGGTGGCTACCCATTTTCTGAATATCCATGTCAATGCCAATTCTGGCCTCACAGCCCATCACTATAACCCCTTCCCAGAAAGAGAGGGGCTGGCATGATTTGTCTTTATGACATACTAATTCTGGGTGGGCTGTAAAAGTTAAAGGAGATAGAGAAATATCAGGTGCTTTTTTTCTTCATTGGTGAATCTTTTTTTAATTTTATTTTTTAACATTTTAATGCAGGTGTAGTTAACTTACAGTGGTACATTAGTTTCAGGTGTACAATATAGTGATTCATCACTTCCATACTTCACCCAGTGCTCATTACAAGTGCACTTCTTTTTTTGTTTGTTTGTTAAAGATTTTATTTATTTATTTGAGAGAGAGAGAGAGAGAGAGAGAGAGAGCACAAGCAGCAGGAACAGCAGGCAGAGCAGGCAGAGGGAGAAGCAAGCTCCCTGCAGAGTGAGCCCAATGAGGGACTGACTGGATCCTAGGATAATGACTTGAGTTGAAGGCAGCTGCTTAACTGACTGAGCCACCCAGCTGTCCCCACATGTGCACTTCTTAATCTCCATCACCTGTTGAACCCATCCTCCAAATAGTCAAATAGTTCCTCTGTTAACCATCTGTTTATCCTCTATAATTAAGAATCTCTTTGTTAATTTCTCTCTTTCCAGTCCCTTTGTCCTTTTGTTTCTTAAATTACACATATGAGTGAACTGAGTATTTCTCTTTCTCTGAATGACTTATTTCACTTAGAATAATACATTCTAGCTCCATTCTTATCATTGTAAATGGCAAGATTTCAATTTTTATGGCTGAATATTCCATTGTGTATATCCATTTATCAACTGATGGACAATTGAACTGCTTTCATAATTTGGCTATTGTAAGTAATGCTTCTGTAAACATTGGTGTGTGTTTATCCCTTTGAATTAGTGTTTTTGTATTTTTTGGGTAAATACCCAGTAGTGTGATTGCTGGATCAGAGGGCAGTTCTATTTTTAACTTTTTGAAGACCTCTGTAATATTTTCCATAGTGGCTGCACCAGTTTGCATTCCCACCAGCAGTTCAAGAGGGTTCTTTTTGCTTCACCTTCTTGCCAAAACTTAGTGTTTGAGTTTTTATTTTAGTTTAGCCATCCTGACAGATGTAAGTTGATATGTCATTATAGTTTTTGTTTGTATTTTCCTGATGATCACTGATGTTGAGCATCTTTTCATGTGTCTGTTGGCCATCTGTAAGTCTTTGGAGAAATGTTTGTTCAGGTCTTCTGCCCATTTTTAAATTGGATTATTTGTTTTTTGGTTGTCTAATTTGGTAAGTTCTTTATATATTTTGGATCCTAACCCTTTATTGGCTATGTCATATGCAGTTATCTCCTCCTATTCAGTAGGTCACCTTTTAGTTTTGTTGTTTCCTTTGCTGTGCAGAAGCTTTTTATTTTGATGTAGTCCCAATAGTTTATTGTTCTTTTGTTTCCCTTGCCTCAGGAGGAATATCTAGAGAAAAGTTGCTGTGACCAGTGTCAAAGAAATTACTGCCTGTGTTCTTTTCTAGGACTATTGTGGTTCTTGTCTCACATTTAGGTGTTTAATTCATTTTGAATTTATTTTTGTGTATGGTGTAAGAAAGTGGTCTGGGTTCATTCTTTTGCATGTCGTTGTCCACTTTTCCCAACAACATGTGTTGAAGAGATTATTTTTTCCATTATTTATTCTTGCTGCCTCTGCCAATGATTAATTAACCATATAATTGTGGGTTTATTTCTGGGCTTTCTATTTTGTTCTATTGATCTATGTGTCTGTTTTTGTTCTAGAACCATGCTATTTTGATTACTACAGCTTTGTAATATAACTTGATGTCTGGTATTGTGATACCTCCAGTTTTTCTTTTTCAGGATTGTTTTGATATTTAGGATTTTTTGTGGTTCTACACAAATTTTAAGATTGTTTGTTCTAGTTCCGTGAAAAATGCTATTGGCATTTTGGTAGGGATTGCATTAAATATATAGATTGCTTAGATTAAATGTATAGTATAGACATTTTAATATTTGTTCTTCCAATCCATGAGCATGCAATGTCTTTCCATTTCTTTGTGTTGTCTTCAGTTTCTTTCATCAGCGTTTTATAGTTTTCAGAGCACAGGTCTTTTACTTATTTGGTTAAGTTTATTCCTAGCTATTTTATTATTTTTGATGCAATTATAAATGGAATTGCTTTTTCTTTTTCTGCTGCTTTATTATTGGTATGTAGAAATGCAACAGATTTCTGTACATTGATTTTGTATCCTGTGACCTTACTGAATTCATTCATCAGTTCTAGTAGTTTTTTGGTGGACTCGGGTTTTCTATATAGTATACTGTCATCTGCAAACAGTGAAAGTTTTATTTTTTCTTTGCAATTTGGATGCCTGTTATTTTGTTGTTGTTGTTGTCTGATTGCTGTGGCTAGGACTTCCAGTACTGTGTTGAATAAAAGTGGTGAGAACAGATATCCTTGTCTTGTTCCTGATCTTAGGGTAAAAACTCTGTTTTTCACCATAGACTATGATGTTGGCTGTGGGTTTTTCATATAAAGCATTTATTATGTTGAGGTATGTTCCCACTAGGCCAACTTTTTTGGAGGGTTTTTACAATGAATGGATGTTGTAATTTGTCATGCTTTTTCTGAACCTATTGAAATAATCATATTTTTTTCCCTTTTTTTTGTTGATGTGATGTTTCACATTGATTGCACAAATACTGAACCACCCTTGCATAATCCAATTTTATCGTGACCATCAATCTCATCATTCTCTTAAAAAGATATATAATATATGAGGTTAAGTCGTCAGTAACCAATTAAAGAAAAAAATACTCAAATTCTTCTCCTTTTTGTAACTATTTTAGTTTTAATTTCAAACTTATAGAGAAGCTGCAAGAGTAATATAAAGAATTCCTGTTTACCAATTTCTCTCAGATTCCCTCATTTTTAATATTTTACCACATCTGTTTTATCATTCTCTCTGTTGACAGACACATACACAGACACACACACACACACACACACACAGATGCACACATACATACTACCTTTTTCTCAATCATTTGAGAATTTGAGACTACATTTCAGGAATGATATTTTTCATTCTTTTAAAATCCATTTTCTGGTTAGGTATTTCTTCTTCATATTACTTCAGACACTGAACCCTCCAATTTTGAGGATGATATTAGAAACCCTTTCTTGAAATTTTTGGAATCTTTTCTGCTTGTTGTCTCAAGTGCAGGAAAGTCAGCCTGCCTTCCTTTTGAATTCACTTAAGCATAGGTAGTATTACTGCAGCCTATAGAAAATCTAATTGAAGAAAAGTAGTCATTTGATCCAGTGTGGCTTTTTAACACCTGCCTTGTGTCTGTGGAAGATGGAAGCTTTTACTCTTCTGGTTACCCCCCTCACTGGGGTAAAGGGCACAATTTTATGGATCTTTGTTGAGAGGTCATGCCAAGGTAGCTAAAAGGGACTATTTCTATGACTTATTTTAATTTTAGTGTACTCTACTTCCAGAGCGTGAAAATTACAGATTGTATTATAGGTTAGCTCTGGTACCTGAAATAACTGAATACTGAGCCTAAAGTAATTAGCAGTATAAACTTTTTTTTCAGTGTCTGATTTCAGAATGAAGTCTTGATAGTAATTGTGAGAGAATTAAGTAAGCTCCTGGATGGATTTATATATTTTTTCAAAGCCACAGCTATTTCCTTTGGGCAAATGAGCTTCCTTTTTGAATTCTTTAAGATCACAGTAGTATTTGGTAAATTTTACCATCTGTTTCTAAATAATGCTCCCACAATCTGAATGAATAAATATAGTTTTCTAAATTGATTTTCTTATGATCAGAGACTAACTAATTTTGTAATTAGGAGTATCTAGTCAATTGTGATCAAAGTCTCTTTTTCTGGAACTCAGATTGGCTGTAGTGCCATGGCCTGGAAGAATGGTGAAAATGCAGAATCTCAGGCCCCATTCTAAATGTCCTGAACTATAATCTGCATTTTTTTAAATTTATTTTTTATTTATTTTCAGCATAACAGTATTCATTATTTTTGCACCACACCCAGTGCTCCATGCAATCCGTGCCCTCTATAATACCCACCACCTGGTACCCCAACCTCCCACCCCCCGCCCCTTCAAAACCCTCAGATTGTTAAATCCCCCAGGTTGTCGTATGCGCATTAAGAGTAAGTAACAGTAAGAGTTATTATACTGATTTGTGAAGTCTAGATCATTATTTATGAGTTAAATTGTCAGGCTTCTATTAAAGTTTCTGCAAAAGATGCCCTCTTTAGCATCCTAAAAACCAGCTCTGATGCAGGGGTTCCTCTGTGGGTTAGCCAAGTAGACCTGAACCAGTTTTTTTTTTGCCCAAGGGGAAGAAAGAACGAGTTAGGTGCCTGAAAATTGCCACATCACCTCTTTTCCTCCTTATCTCTGCAGGAGAGTATAAAATCATTAGCTTTGCAAGTGCATGGATGTGCTAGAGAAGATAACTTCTCCCTTTTTGGAGATGATTCATTCTGCAGTGGATAAACTAAAACAGAACAGCAGATTTTCTGAGACTGCAGGGGAACTTCTGGTTAATAGGAATTTCCCATTGTTCCACAGTCCATAAACATTCTCTGGAGAGATTTTCTCAATATTCCTTTTATTTTATTTTAATCTTTTTGCGTATACACAAATGCTTCTAGCAACTTTATTCATAATTGCCAAAAACTGGAAACAATCTAGATGACTTTATTTACTTATTTTTATTATGTTCAGTTAGCCATTGTATAGTACATCATTAGTTTTTGATGTAGTGTTCAGTGATTCATTAGTTATGTATAATAATAATACCAGGTGCTCATCACACCACATGCCCTCCATCACTCTGTTACTCCCTCCCCCAACCACCTCCCTTCTGAAACCCTCAGTTTGTTTC
Organism: Mustela nivalis; assembly: GCF_964662115.1. Classification (NCBI taxonomy): domain Eukaryota; kingdom Metazoa; phylum Chordata; class Mammalia; order Carnivora; family Mustelidae; genus Mustela; species Mustela nivalis. The sequence continues at coordinate 63,042,397 of NC_139040.1, read as the reverse complement.
CCGGAGTCCAGAGTCTCTTATGATTTGTCTCCCTCTCTGATTTCTCCCCCTTCAAATTTCCCTCCCTTCCCCTACGGTCCTCCGTGCTTTGCTTATGTTCCACATATGAGTGAAACCATATGATAATTGTCTTTCTCTGCTTGACTTACTTCACTTAGCATAATCCCCTCCAATTCCATCCATGTTGATGAAAATGGTAGATATTCATCCTTTCTGATGGCTGAGTAGTATTCCGTGGTATATATGAACCCTATCTTCTTTATCCATTCATCTGTTGAATGACATCTCAGCTCCTTCCACAGTTTGGCTATTGTGGACATTGCTGCTATAAACGTTGGAGTGCACATGTTCCTTCTTTTCACCACATCTATATTTTTGGGGTAAATACCTAGTAGTGCAATTGCTGGGTCATAGGGTAGCTCTATTTTTAACATTTTATTTAGGTTTTTGGAGCATGTGCCCATGTGCCTGCAGCAGTGGGGAGAGGCAGAGAAAGAGTTGGAAAGAGAATCTTTTTTTTTTTTAAAGATTTTATTTATTTATTTGACAGAGAGATCACAAGTAGGCAGAGAGGCAGGCAGAGAGAGAGGAGGAAGTACAGAGCAGAGAGCCCAATGTGGGGCTCGATCCCAGGACCCCGAGATCATGACCTGAGCCGAAGGCAGCAGCTTAACCCACTGAGCTACCCAGGTGCCCCTGGAAAGAGAATCTTAAGCAGGCTCTACACCCAGCATGAAGCTAACATGGGGCTCAGTCTTACAACCCTGAGATCATGACCTGAGCCAAAATCAAGAGTTGGATCCTTAACCGACTGAGCCACTAGGCACCCCCCCAAATATTCCTTTGCACATAACAAAGATTACTGCTGACTTACTCCTTGCCTTTTCTTCAATTGTCCTCAAAGACATTTTAATGTAAAAAAAAATTGTTTTAAAATTTAGAGAATATAGAAATGTCTGTAGAGAAAATGTGTTCATCTGTCATTCTATTGTTGCCTTAACCCCATTTGTCAGAAATAGCCACCATTAATATTTTGACTTCCCTGTACATGGTCTCATATATACATATACACAATTTTAAAAATTAGTATATATATATATGTATATATATACATATATGTATATATTTAGATTTTATTTGAGAGAGAGCATGCATGCAAAAAAAAGAGAGAGAGACAGAGAGCACATATAGGGAGGAGGGGCAGAGGGAGAGGAAGAAACGGACTCCCCACTGAGCAGTGAGGTCACATGGGACTCAATCCCAGGACCCCGGGATCATCACCTGAGTGGAAGGCAGGTACTTAACTGGCTGAGCCTCCCAGGTGCCACCACACAAAAAATTTTCAGATGACATCATACTGCAATGCTGTTTTACAAATTCATTTTTGCTCTCCTTACTATATCATGGATTATTTTAATGCCAGTATGTAAGTCATTAACATGATGATAACTATTCATTATAAAAATAAGAGCTTTCCATCAACAACCTACTCTCTCTCTGGGGTTTGCAATAGAGAAAACAGCTAGAAGAACTTGGTATAATCAAAGTTTTGTTTATTCAGTTAGTTCAGATTTTCCAGAGAACTGGGACGGGTAGTATTGAAATTTGAAGTCACTTTCTGGAAAGTGTAAAAAGCAGTGTTGAGAATTCTAGGTACATGCTTGTTTTAAAGGAATGGTTTGACAGTGCCTAGAGGTATGGATTGTGATAAATGACCAGGATGCAGCTGAAGAATACCTCAAATGAAACGAATCTTTCCTTCTCCATCAGATACAAATGAGCCATTTGTAATAATAGCTCAGACCTCATCGGAAATGCCACTTTTGACCTCAACGAATGAATTTTATACTAAAATGATGACACCAATTAATGACGCGGAAGCAAAGACTACATCTAAGTGTTACATACAGGTCACTGGTATGACTTGTGCTTCCTGTGTAGCAAACATTGAACGGAATTTAAGACGAGAAGAAGGTAAGACAGTCTTAGAGCCTGTTATTTTGTGTATTGATTTGAGGACTCTCTCCTTTTTGACCTCTTAGTTGTTTTATAACCATTTTTGTGGTTCTTGCTAGGGCCTTATGAAGTCCTGCATATGAGTGATGTGCAGGACAACCTTGACTTTCTTTTTTTTTTTTTTTTTTAAATTTTATTTATTTATTTGAAAGACGGAGATCACAAGTAGGCAGAGAGGCAGGCAGAGAGAGAGAGAGAGGGAAGCAGGCTTCCTGCGGAGCAGGGAGCCCGATGCGGGGCTCGATCCCAGGACCCTGAGATCATGACCCGAGCCAAAGGCAGCAGCCCAAACCACTGAGCCACCCAGGCGCCCCCAACCTTGACTTTCTGACAGCCAGTTTTTGTGTTTTGTTCCCAAGTTCCAATCTTGTTTATCTCATTTAATATCAATGAAATGTATAGGAAAATAACAGAAGGAAATGTATAAGGTTACTATTCTCTATAGACCTTGGTTGCAATCAGTGTTAAGAAACATACAAATTTTCTGATAAAGCTATGCTTAAAACTAATAACCACAGTCTGTAAGTTTCAGTATTACTGTACCTGGACCAAGAACCAGACCAAAACCAAGTTTGTTTAAAATTATAGTGTTCTCTTCCAACAGTTTTATCACTGATATTTGCTTATAGCAAAAATGTTAAAAAGTTACTCAGTATCGTCTATAAATTTTAACTCTATGTTACAAAATCCTAGAAAATTTACTGCATACTTTTTTTATTTAGTTATACTCAAATGTTTTACTTTATAAGTTTGCGTTCATGTTAATAGACTTCACACTGTGGTATAATAGATTTGTTAACCATGTAGTTATGCAGTTATGTTTAATGAGACTGAAATCATAGGGTTGGTACTAGCCCCAATGTCTTAAATAATACATGCCCTTGGTCACAAGGGCCAAACAGGTAAGATTAGTATCAGCTTATCCCCTCTATTGTGGGGCAATAACTCAAAGTATATAATAATAATATAGGGCTGGGGTCCATAGGCCTTATATATAAAGGCCTTATAACACACACATACACACATGCCTTACCTTATATATACAGGCCAGAAAATTATAATGAAGTGTATATTATACAGAGCCATCTTCAGTTATTCCCTTATCTGCATTATGTCATTTTTGCATGTCATTTCAATCTCCATTATATCTAATTAGAATGCAGTTGAGGCTGAAGCTTATATTACACTTTGAATGATTAAAAGGAGGGAGGTTACAAACAAATGAAAACAAAAGAAGTTTGTAAAGTTCTTGTTTAATTTTAGAACCAATAATTTTTTGGCAATTCAGAAATAGCCTTTTTCGTAAGATAAGCAATGCCTATGTCAATCTTGAATCTTTTTTTAAAAAAAAAAAATCCATTCTGCTGATTGATCCTTCCTGTTGCTTCCTACTATCCCCTTTACTACCTCTTTACCCAATTAAGAATACCATTGGCCTAGCTGGGGTTACTATATTCACTTTTTAAAAAAATTATGTAACACTCGCTGTGTCTTAGTTTAGTTTGCATTATATTTATAAAAATGAATAGAGTTTTAATTATAGTTTGAAGTAAGAGTTTAAAAAGTTAGCCATAATTTATGTAAGTATGAAACCTATTTTTGAGAGTCCAATTTTCCCTTCTATTTCTGTTTGGCTATAGATTACATCCAAATGAAGCAAAAAGATTTTTTTCTACTTTCTCTGTACCCTACTCTTATTACTGATGCTTTCCTATGAACTGGTCCTCTGAATTATTTGGTATCCACAAAGCCCAGAATGTAATCATTTTATACAGAAAATTTAGATTATATAGGTACTTTGTTTTCTTGTTAAAAACTATTATTAAGTTAATACTATTTTCTTTTCTTTTTTTTTTTTCTTTTTTTTTTTTTTAACTTTTTATTTTTTATAAACATATATTTTTATCCGCAGGGGTACAGGTCTGTGAATCACCAGGTTTACACACTTCACAGCACTCACCAAAGCACATACCCTCCCCAATGTCCATAATCCCACCCCCTTCTCACAAACCCCCTCCCCTCAGCAACCCTCAGTTTGTTTTGTGAGATTAAGAGTCACTTATGGTTTGTCTCCCTCCCAATCCCATCTTGTTTCATTTATTCTTCTCCTACCCACTTAAGCCTCCGTCCTCCGGAGCAGGATATTTTCTTTTCTTTTTATCCAACCGTAGAGTTGACCTGTTGATCCCCATTGCCTGTCAGGTAGCCGCCAAGTGCCATAGATAACCAGAAAGAGCTGATACTTCTGCTATGCAGAATTAATTTTCTTCCTGGCAATGTCAGCAGTAGCTGGCCTAGAGAAGTAGGATGGTTATTAATAAAAGGCTTGTGCTAGAGAACAGGGTGACTGTGATAAAATGAACTCCTTTGTTTAATTAACAAGTTGTATGGCACTCCCCCCCCATGAATAAGACCACTTTATATTAGTGTGTACCAGGCAGTAAAATTTGATAATTTTAAGAAATCACTATTATTTGATTATGTTATAATGTACATCTTGGTACATCTTGGATTCTTTGCTGTAACTGCAGGATTTCCTTAAGTGCTTAAGTTCCTTTCTCTCTAGGTCTCTGTCTTATTGGTTTCTACAATGCTTTATATTTATATATAAGGTCTCAGCCTATTGTAATTCATAGGCCTTACTTGGATCCCAATTAAAAAAAAAGAAACTGTGTTAGGCAAACTAGTAAACAATTATAAGACAAGTATGGAAATGTGAATTCTGCCTGGATATTTGGTGATAATGAATTATTTTAGGTATGATAAGGTATTATATGTACTTTTTAAAGAGAAGAGTCTATCTTTAAGTGATACGTATTAAAATATTTACATATGAAATGTTATCTGGGTTTTGCTTCAAAATAATCAGGGTAGAGTACAGGAAGTAAGAGGATAGGAATATAGATGAAACAAGAGCAGCCCCAGTATTCATTTTTCAAAAAGATTTATTTATTTATTTTAGAGAGAGAGAACAGGGGGAGGGGCAAAGGGAGAGGGAGAGGGTGAGAGAATTCTTAAGCAGACTCCTCGCTTAGCACAGAGCTCGATGTGGGGCTTGATCCCAGGACCCCCAAGATCATGACCTGAGCCAAATCAAGAGTTTATCATCAATCTACTGAGCTCCCCAGGCACCCCCAGCCCCAGTATTATTGATAATTGTTGAAACTGGGCAATGGTTGTATCAAGTTTATTATGTTGTTCTCTCTTTTGAGTATATATAAATCAAAAATTTCCATAATAAAAAGTTTAAGAAACTAAGGCCCCATTTCAAATAGTTTTTTTTTGGTTTGGGTTCAAGACTGTATAAAAGCTAACTAATAACTAATAAATAACTAGCAAATTTCTCTAGGTTCACTTTAATCCCTTTATACATGAAAAATACTAATAACATTACTCTTTTTATAAAGGTATTATCTCAATTGCTTTTCTTATCAATGCTTTTAGGAATATATTCTGTACTTGTGGCTCTGATGGCTGGCAAGGCAGAAGTAAGGTATAATCCTGCTGTTATACAACCACCAATGATAGCTGAGTTCATCCGAGAGCTTGGATTTGGAGCCACTATGATAGAAAATGCTGATGAAGGAGATGGTGTTTTGGAACTTGTTGTAAGTAATCATTTCTGCATGATTAATAAAATTTACAGAAAAAAACATAGGGAGGATTCAGAAAACAGTTCCAAAGATATTTAAGGTTTGGGAAAATAAGACATAAAATGAAAAATAAGGAAACTGGAAAATAGAAGGATAAGATATGACTTAAGCATGGAATGTAAGATAATCATCTATTAAGAACCAAAAAAGAAGATTTAGGTTTGAATAAATAAATGAAAATCAACTTTTAAAATACAGTATGATTCCTACCTAGTAGCTAGAAAATAAATTTCAGATGCATTAAAGACTTAAATTTTATAGATGAAGCTATAAAACCAGGTGAAGGCGTGTTGGTTTTAAAATGGTCATTTTTGCCAATCTGGCAAATTGAGTTTTATTTATATAACTTAAACAATTAAAACAAAAAATGTAATACTGCACCAAAATTAGTTACAGCTCAATCAAAAATTTAAATGTCAAAAAACATGAAATCACTAGGAGAAATATTTAGAGCTCTTTCCCCCAGTACTTTATTATAAAAACTTGAGACATCAGGAAAGTCAAAAGAATCATACAGTGGAAACCCTTATACCTACCACCTAGATTCTCCATTAACATTTTAGCATATCTCTTTTACTATACATAAGTCTATTAATCCATTGTTGTAAATAAATTTAGACTCACAAAGTGGCAAAACAAGTAGAGAATTTATATGAAGCTTCTACCCAGCTTTTCCCAATAATAACATCTAACCTATCACTTAAAAAGTAGTATTAGAGTGACAATGGCCTTTCTAACTATCATATAAAACCTATAAAGAAAAGATTGATAAATTCATATATATGAAAATTTCTTTTTGGAAGGAAAATACCATAAACAAAGTCAAAAGACAAAAATTGAATTTATTTCTTATCATAGATGAAGGTTAATTTTCTTAATATATGAAGAAGTATTTTAAATTAATAAAAAAGTACCAGTAACCCAAAAGAGAGATAATAGAGGATATGAACTGACAATTCACAGAAAATCCAGAATGTTACCACTTTAAGCATATGAAAAGATGTTCACCCTCATTTGTAATAAGAATAAAGCAAATTAAAACTGCATTGAAATGCCACTTTTCACCTATTAGATTGGTAAAGATAATACACAATTTTGTTAACACCAATTGATACAGGTTCTCAACAGGGGAATTTGGCAATGTCTAACAAAAGTAAAATTGCACATACCCTTTGCTTTAAAAGTTCCACTCAAAGAAGTTATCCAACAGACATAGATGCATATGTATGAAATCACATACTGTGTTCATTATACTATTTTTTATTATAGCAAAAAATAAGAAAAAAACTAAATGTTAATACTGGGGGCTAGATACATAAATTACAATATGTTCATATAGTATGATACTAAACAGCTATTAAAAGAATGGGTGGGGTTTTATTATTATTTATTTATTTTTATATTAAAATTTAAAAAGTTGTTTTTATTTTTTAAATTATGGTATGTTATTCACCATACAGTACATCATTAGTTTTTGATGTAGTGTTACATGATTCATTGTTTGTGTATAACACCCAGTACTTCATGCAATACATACCCTACTTAATACCCACCACCAGGCTAACCCATCCCCCCACCACATCCCCTCTAAAACCCTCAATTTGTTTCCTAGAGTCCACAGTCTCTTATGGTTTGTCTCCCCCTCTGATTCCACCCTCGTCATTTTTCCCTTCCCTCTAACGTCCTCCATGCTATTATTCCTTATGTTCCGCAAAGAAGTGAAACCATATAATAATTGTCTTTCTGTGCTTGACTTATTTCACTCAGCGTAATCCCCTCCAGTCCCACCCATGTTGATGTAAACAGTGGATATTCATCCTTTCTGATGGCTGAGTAAAATTCCATTGTGTATATGGACCACATCTGCTTTATCCATTCATCTGTTGAAGGGCATTTTGGCTCTTTCCACATTTTGGCTATTGTGGAAATTGCTGCTATGAATATTGGGGTGCATATGGCCCTTCTTTTAACTACATCTCTATCTTTGGGGTAAATAGCCAGTAGGGCAATTACCGGGTCATGGGTAGCTCTAAACTTTTTTTTTAAATTAATTTATTTATTTTCAGCATAACAGTATTCATTATTTTTTCACCACACCCAGTGCTCCATGCAATCCGTGCCCTCTATAATACCCACCACCTGGTATCCCAACCTCCCACCCCCCCCCCCCGCCACTTCAAACCCCTCAGATAGCTCTAAACTTTTTGAGGAATCTCCACACTGTTTTCCAAAGTCGCTGCACCAACTTGCATTCCCACCAACAGTGTAAGAAGGTTCCCCTTTCTCCACAACCTCTCCAATATTTGTTGTTTCTTGACTCATCAATTTTTGTCATTCTGGTGTAAGGTGATATTTCAGTGTGGTTTTGATTTTAATTTCCCTAAAGGCTAATGATGATGAACGTTTTTTCATGTGTCCATTAGCCACTTGTATGTCTTCTTTGGAAAAGTGTCTGTTCATGTCTTCTGCCCATTTTTTGACATGATTATCTGTTTTTTGGGGTGTTGAGTTTGAGAAGTTCTTTATAGATCTTGCATATCAGCCCTTTATCTGTAGTGTCATTTGCAAATATCTTTTTGCATTCTGTGGGTTGCCTCTTTGTTTTGTTGACTGTTTCCTTTGCTATGCAGAAGCTTTTGATCTTGATGAAGTCCCAAAAGTTCATTTTTGCTTTTGTTTCCCTTGCCTTTGGAAACCTGTCTTGAAAGAAGTTGCTGTGGCCAATGTCAAAGAGGTTACTGCCTATGTTCTTCTCTAGGACTTTGATGGATTCCTGTCTCACACTGAGGTTTTTCATCCATTTAGAGTTTATCTTTGTATATGGAGTAAGCACATGGTCGAGTGTCATTCTTCTGTACATAGCAGTCCATTTTTCCCAGCACCATTTATTGAAGAGATTCTCTTTTTATCCATTGGATATTTTTTCCTGCTTTGTCAGAAATTAGTTGACCATAGAGTTGAGGGTCTATATCTGGGCTCTCTATTCTGTCCTATTAGTCTATGTGTCTGTTTTTGTGCCAATACCATGCTGTCTTGGTGATCACAGCTTTGTAATATAGCTTGAAATCAGGCAATGTGATGCCCCCAGCTTTGTTTTTTCTTTTTCAATGTTTCCTTGGTGATTCAGGGTCTTTTCTGGTTCCATGCAAACTTTAGGATCGTTTGTTCCAGCACGTTGAAAAATGCCGTTGGTGTTGAAAGTATAGTTTTCTCTGGGCAGTATAGATATTTTAACAAGGTTATTCTTTTGATCCATGAGCATGGAATGTTTTTCCATCTTTTTGTGTCTTCTTCAATTCCTTTCATAAGTGTTCTGTAGTTTCTAGAGTATAGATCCTACACCTATTTGGCTAGGTTTATTCCAAGGTATCTTATGGTTTTTGGTGCTATTGTAAATGGAATCAATTCCCTAATTTCTCTTTCTAGAGTTACAATTGTCATTGCATAGGAGAGCAACTGATTTCTGTGCCTTGATTTTGTATCCTGCCACATTACTGAATTGCTGTATGAGTTCTAGAAATTTAAGGGTGGAGTCTTTTGGTTTTCCACATAAAGTATCATTTCATCTGCAAAGAGAGAGTTTGACTTCTTCTTTGACAATTTGAATACCTTTTATTTTTGTTGTTGTTGTTGTCTGATTGCTTTTGCTAGGACTTGCAAGTGTGGACATCCTTGGCTTGTTCTTCATCTTAAGAGAAAGGCTCTCAGCTTTTCCCCGTCAAGAATGATGATCACTGTGGGCTTTTCATATTTTTTTTTTTTATGAAAGAGGAATGTTCCCTCTATCCCTACACTCTGAAGAGTTTAAATCAGGAAAGGATGTTGTATTTTGTCAAATGCTTTTTCTGTATCCATTGAGAGGACAATATGGTTCTTCTCTCTCCTCTTATTAATGTGTTCTATCACTGATTAATTTGAAAATTTTGAACCACCCTTGCATCCCAGTGATAAATCCCATCTGGTCGTGATGGATAATTCTGTTAATGTACTGTTGGGTCCTATTAGCTAGGATCTTGTTTCCATATTCATTGCTGATATTGGTCTGTAATTCTCCTTTTTGATGTGGTCTTTGCCTGGTTTTGGGAATCAAGGTACTACTGGCCTCATAGAATGAGTCTGGAAGTTTTCCTTCTGTTTCTGTTTTTTGAAACAGCTTCAGGAGAATAAATACTATTTCTTCTTTGAATGGTAGAATTCTCCAGGGAATCCATCAGGCCCTGGACTCTTGGTTTTTTGGAGTTTTTGAATGCTGCTGCAATCTCTTTATTGGTCATTGGTCTACTCAGGTTGTGAATTTTTTCCTGTTTCAGTCTTGGTAGTTTGAAGGTTTTCAGGAAGACATCCATTTCCTCCAGGTTGCTTAATTTATTGATATAGAGTTATTGATAATTTATGATAATTGTTTCTATTTCCTTGGTGTTAGTCATGATCTCTCCCCTTTCATTCATAATTTTATTAATTTTGGTTCTTTCTTTTTTCTTTTGGGTAAGTCTGGCCAGTGGTTTATCAATGTTATTAATTCTTTCAAAGAACCAGCTTCTAGTTTCATTGATCTGCTCTACTGTATTTCTGGTATCTATTTCATTAACCTTTGCTCTACTCTTAATAATTTCTCTTCTTGTACATGGCTTAGGCTTCATTTTTTTTTGTCTCCAGTTCTTTAAGGTGTAAAGTTAGTTGGTGAATTGGGGATTTTTCTGTTTTTTTTTTTTTTTTTTTTTTGAGTGAGGCTTGGATGGTTATGTATTTACCCCTTAGGACCACCTTTGCAGTATCCCATGGGTTTTGGACTGATGTGTTTTCATTCTCATTGATTTCCATGAATTGTTTAAGTTTTTCTTTGATTTCCTGATTGACCAAAACATTCTTCAGCAGGATGGTCTTTAGCTTCCAAGTGTTTGAATTTCTTCCAAATTTTTTCTTGTGATGGAGTTCCAGTTTCAAAGCGGTGGTCTTTGAATATACAGGGAATAATATAATAATAATAATATACAGGGAATATAATTTATATATTATATCATATTATGTTATTAATATATATCAGTATAGTAAATTACAATTTATTAATTATTATAAATATATCATATATAAATTATACAAATACAATATATTAAATATTAATATATAACAAATATTACTAATTCACATTAATACATATTAATAATATAATATATACATATAACACATAATGATTAATATAATAATTAAAATCTTAATAAAATGATATATTAATATATTATATATAGTTATATATAATATAATATATAATATAATATTATAATATATTAATATGTATTTGTATATATAAATAATAATAATATACAGGGAATAATCTCAATTTTTTGGTATTGTTTGAGATGTTTTTGTGACCCATTATACAGTCTATTCCATGTGCGCTCAAGAAGAATGAGTCTTCTGTTGTTTTAGGGTGGAGTGTTCTATATATAGCTATGGGGTCCATCTGATCCAGTGTATAATTCAAAGCTCTTGTTTCTTTGTTGATTTTTTGCTTAGATGATCTGTCTGTTGCTGAGTTGGAGTGTCGAGGTCTTCTACTATTAATATATTATTATCAATATGTTTTTTTATTTTGGCTAATAGCTGGTTTAGGTAGTTGGCTGCTTCCATTTTGGGGCCGTAGATATTTACAGTTGTTACAGCCTCTTGTTAGATAGACCCTTAAAGAATGATATTGTGTCCTTCTGTATCTCTAACTACAGTCTTTAGCTTAAAATCTAATTTGTTTAATTTGAGAATTGCTACCTTAGGTTTTTTTTAAGTCTGTGAGCATGAAAGATGGTTCTCTATCCCTACACTTCCAGTCTGATTGTATCTTTAGGTTCAAAATCAGTCTCTTGTAGACAGCATATTGATGGGTCCTGTCTTTTTATCCAGTCTGCAACCCTCTGCCGTTTCATGGGAGCATGTATGCCATTCACATTGAGGGTGATTATTGACAGATAAGATTTTGTTGTCATCATGTTGCCTATGTAGTCCTTGTTTCTATAGATTGTCTCTAAATTTCTGTTCTATATCACTCTTGGGTTCTTTCTCCTTTTATAGACCCCCTCCCTTAATAGCTCTTGCAGGGCTGGCATAGTGGTCACATATTCTTTAATTTTCTGCTGGTCCTGGATGTTATCTCTTCATCCATTCTGAATGACAGTCTTGCTGGATAAAGTATTCTTGGCTGCATGTTCTTCTCCTTTAGTACCCTGAATATGTCTTGCCAGCCCTTTCTATTTTTCCAGGTCTCTGTGGACAGGCCTATCGTTACTCTGATGTTCCTCCCTCTATAGTTAAGAAATCCCTTCCCCATCAACACTTTCAAGATTGTTTCCTTATAGCTAAGATTTGCAAATTGTACTATTATATGTTGTGGTGTCAGTCTATTCTCATTAATCTTGGGAAGGGTCCTCTCTGCCCCTTGCATAGTAATGCTTGTGTCCTTTCCCAGATTAGGGAAGTTCTCAGCTACGATTTGCTCAAATATATCTTCTAGTTTTCTCTCTTTCTCCACCCCCTCAGGGATCCCAATAATTCTGACATTGGAACATTTCATGGCCTCATTTATTTTCCTAATTCTGTTTTCATGGATTTTAAGGTGTTCCAGGCCTCCTTCTGTTCCTTCCTTTCTAGCAGTTTGTCTTGTAGATCACTAATTTTTCTTCTGCCTCGTTTACCCTAGCCATAGAGTATCTAGCTTAGATTCCCTCTCATTCATAGCATTTTTAAGTTCGGCATGATTAGCTCTCATTTCTTCCCTTAGAGAATCTATGTTGCTGTTAATGGTTTTCTGCAGCCTAGCTATTGTCTTCATAACTGTTACCCTGAAGTCTATTTCTGACTTCTTGTTTATATCTATATCCATTAGGTCTAAGGGAGATTGTCTCTGGTTTTCTTTGTTGGGAGTTCTTCCTTCTAGTCATTCTGTTGAGGGATGGTTGAGGGAATGTTTAGAGTCAAAAATATCAACCATAATCCAGGCAAGGTGCACATTGGGAAAGTTCATACCGATTGGAAGCCACCACCAAGAAAACCCAGCCAAAATGAAACCCAAGAATAAGATTTATAATGTTAAGGACAAAAGTAAAAAAAAAGGGGGGGTGAGGGAATGTGGGGGCTATAATCTCTTAATGTGGGTGAGGTAGGGTGTTTCAGTTCTTCCTGGGTGTATTTTGTTCTCTTTGTTAGAGAGTACTACTTCCCAGTGTTACAGGGAAATTAAAACTGTATGTGTGTATATATATATGTACATATATATATATACATATATGCTTATATATGTACATATATATATAAAGGTAGTATTGAATAAGGAAAAAAGGACTACATTGAAGTATATATATGTGTGTGTGTATGTGTGTATGTGTATATATATGGAAAAGGGAAAAAAGCATATGTGAAACAGAAGTTAGAAAGTTACTATGGAATATGTTGTATTAAGCATCTAGTTGAAATGCTAAGTGGGTAAAAAGAAAAAACAGAGAAGAAACATGAGAAAGAATAAAAAAGTTGTATCTAAGAAATGCACAGGGCTATGAGACAACACCCAAAGTTCAGGATACTATTTCCCCCTGGTGTTGCGGTTTTACAATTTTATGGGGACCCTTGGTTTGTCCTCCTCTTGTTCTTCCAGTTTGTGTTCTGCGGGAGGGCCCTGCTGCATTGCTTTTCAGGTAACCCTGCTTGGGTGGAGTTACTCTGCCCCCTATCAAGGGGCTGGGCTCCATGGAAACTAGTTTTTTGGGCTTTTTTCTCCAGGGGCTTTTTGTGCCTTTTCCAAGGGTTGGAGCAAAGGAAAATGTCCATTGCTGGCCTCTGCCCGAGAAGAGAAGTCACATTCTGCTCTTCTCTGAACCCTCTAGACCACACAGTCTCCCCCTCTGTAAGCGCCACTGAAAACTGAAGCCTCCCACAGGTGGTGCTCACCCCCAGAAATCCTCTCTGTTTGACCCAGATGCCCGCATGTCTCTGCCCCCTGTCCCTCCAAAATGCTGAGCAATTCTGGTCTGGGTGGGTGTGGCTGGTGGCAGCAGTGATGGTGTCCCCCTCCACAGGCACAGGTCTGAGCAAGCAGCCGCTGGTCCTGACATTTTCCCCTTAAGCCTCTGAATTCTCTTTGAGTGCTGGTATCAGGACCCTCCCTTCCTGCAGCCACCACTCGGCAAGCTATTGCTCTTCCTCAGGAGCAGAACGCTTTTGCCCTGGGTTATTGTGTTATTTTCCAGTGGCTTGCTTCTCGTGGCTCCCTCCCCATTCTGTTTATCCTCCAATATCTATCTGCACAATACCAACTCTGTCCTTTGTACCTCTTGACTGAAGAACCTCTGCCTCCACAGAGATCTTACATCTCAGGCTGATTTTGTGGGTTTCAGACTGGCTTGTAGATATCCAGCTAAATTCAGAGGACTGGTTGAAACGGGGTTCCCCATGCCTCTGCCATCTTGAGTCGCAACCTAAAACAATTTTTATTTTTAAATTTATATAATTTTTAAAAAGAGATTTTATTTTTTTATTTGACAGAGAGAGACACAGCTAGAGAGGGAACACCAGCAGGGGGAGTGGGAGAGGGAGAAGCACGCCTCTTGAGGAGCAGGGAGCCCAATGTGGGACTCAATACCAGGACTCTAGGATCACGACCTGAGCGGAAAGCAGACACTTAATGACTGAGCCACCCAGGTGCCCCAAAACAATTTTATTTTTAATTAATTTCTACACCCAACATGGAGCTCAAACCCACAACCCCAAGATCAAGAGTCATGTGTTCCACCAGCTGATCCAGGTGGGCATCTCCATTGATTTTTATTTTTTAAAGACTTTAAAAAAAAGATCTATTTATTTATTTTAGACAGAGAGATGGGGGGAAGGGCAGAGGGCGAGGGAGAGAGAGTCTCAAGGAGACCTCATGCTGAATATAGGACCTGATATGGGCCTCGATCTCACTACCTGGAGATCATGGCCTGGAGATCATGACCTGAGCCAAAGCCAAGAGTGGGATGCTCAGTTGACTGCCACAGGTGCCCTTATGTTTTATAGATTTCTGGAACTTAGGGGTAATCTGGGTGGCTCAGTTGGTTAAGCATCTGCCTTTCACTCAGATTATGATTCTAGGGACCTGGGATTGAGCCCCATGTCAGGCTCCCTGCTTAGCATGGAGTCTACTTCTCCCTTTCCCTCTGCTATACCTCTCCTGTACTTGTGCTCTCTCCATCAAATAAATAAAATCTTTATAAAATAAATAAAACTTAATAGCATTATTGAAATATAATTCACATACCATGAAACTTGCCCTTTTAAGGTGTACAATTCAGTGGTTTTTGTATATCCTCAGATTTGTGCAACTATCACCATATCTAATTTTCAGAGATTTTCATTAACCCAAAAAAAGAAATCTTTCCTGTTAGCAGTCACTCCTCATTCTTGATAGTAAGCACTTGAGTCTTCTTTATTCCCTTGGTCAGTCTAGCCCAAAGTTTGTCAATTCTGTCAGTTTTTTCAGAAAAACAGTTTTTGGTTTTGATATTCTCTATTCTTTTGTTAATTTCCACTCTAATCTTCAATTTCTTTCGTTTACCTGCTTTACGTTTAGCTTGCTCTTCTTTTCTAGTATGTTTTTTTTTCTTTTCTAGTATCTTACCAGGAAAGTTACATTATTTATTTGAGATCGTTCTTATTTGTTAATATTGAACTTTACAGCTACACATTTCCCTCTAAGTACTGCTTTCATTTCAGTTATTGTACTCTTCAATTCCAGACTGTTCATTGGGCCTTTTTAATAATCTCTCTATTGATATCATTTATTTGGTGAGATAGTGTTCTCATATTTTCCTTTATTTCTTTTTAAAAAATTATTTTATTAACATATAATGTATTATTTGCTGTAGGGGTACAGGTCTGTGAATCATCAGTTTACACATTTCACAGCACTCACCATAGCACATACCCTCCCCAATGTCCATAACCCAACCACCCTGCCCCTACTCCCTCCTCCCACAGCAACCCTCAGTTTATTTCCCGAGATTAAGAGTCTTTTATGGTTTGTCTCCCTCCTGATCCCATCTTGTTTATTTTTCCCTTCCCTACCCACCCCCCCACAACCTCCTGCCCTGCCTCTCAAATTCCTCATATCAGAGAGACCATATGATAATTGTCCTCCACTGATTGAATTATTTCACTCAGCATAATGCCCTCTACCTCTATCCATGTCATTGCAGATGGCAAGATTTCATTTCTTATTTTTTTTTAAATTTTTTATTTTTTATAAACATATATTTTTATCCGCAGGGGTACAGGTCTGTGAATCACCAGGTTTACACACTTCACAGCACTCACCAAAGCACATACCCTTCCCAATGTCCATAATCCCACCCCCTTCTCCCAAACCCCCTCCCCCCAGCAACCCTCAGTTTGTTTTGTGAGATTAAGAGTCACTTATGGTTTGTCTCCCTCCCAATCCCATCTTGTTTCATTTATTCTTCTCCTACCCACTTAAGCCTCCATGTTGCATCACCACTTCCTCATATCAGGGAGATCATATGATGGTTGTCTTTCTCCACTTGACTTATTTCGCTAAGCATGATACGCTCTAGTTCCATCCATGTTGTTGCAAATGGCAAGATTTCATTTCTTTTGATGGCTGCATAGTATTCCATTGTGTATATATACCACATCTTCTTGATCCATTCATCTGTTGATGGACATCTAGGTTCTTTCCATAGTTTGGCTATTGTGGACATTGCTGCTATAAACATTCGGGTGCATGTGCCCCTTTGGATCACTACATTTGTATCTTTAGGGTAAATACCCAATAGTGCAATTGCTGGGTCATAGGGCAGTTCTATTTTCAACATTTTGAGGAACCTCCATGCTGTTTTCCAGAGTGGCTGCACCAGCTTGCATTCCCACCAACAGTGCAGGAGGGTTCCCCTTTCTCCGCATCCTCGCCAGCATCTGTCATTTCCTGACTTGTTGATTTTAGCCATTCTGACTGGTGTGAGGTGATATCTCATTGTGGTTTTGATTTGTATTTCCCTGATGCCGAGTGATATGGAGCACTTTTTCATGTGTCTGTTGGCCATCTGGATGTCTTCTTTGCAGAAATGTCTGTTCATGTCCTCTGCCCATTTCTTGATTGAATTATTTGTTCTTTGGGTGTTGAGTTTGCTAAGTTCTTTATAGATTCTGGACACTAGTCCTTTATCTGATATGTCGTTTGCAAATATCTTCTCCCATTCTGTCAGTTGTCTTTTGATTTTGTTAACTGTTTCCTTTGCTGTGCAAAAGCTTTTGATCTTGATGAAATCCCAATAGTTCATTTTTGCCCTTGCTTCCCTTGCCTTTTGCGTTGTTCCTAGGAAGATGTTGCTGCGGCAGAGGTCGAAGAGGTTGCTGCCCATGTTCTCCTCAAGGATTTTGATGGATTCCTTTCGCACATTGAGGTCCTTCATCCATTTTGAGTCTATTTTTGTGTGTGGTGTAAGGAAATGGTCCAATTTCATTTTTCTGCATGTGGCTGTCCAATTTTCCCAGCACCATTTATTGAAGAGGCTGTCTTTTTTCCATTGGACATTCTTTCCTGCTTTGTCGAAGATTAGTTGACTGTAGAGCTGAGGGTCTATTTCTGGGCTCTCTATTCTGTTCCATTGATCTATGTGTCTGCTTTTGTGCCAGTACCATGCTGTCTTGATGATGACAGCTTTGTAATAGAGCTTGAAGTCCGGAATTGTGATGCCACCAACGTTGGCTTTCTTTTTCAATATCCCTTTGGCTATTCGAGGTCTTTTCTGGTTCCATATAAATTTTAGCATTATTTGTTCCATTTCTTTGAAAAAGATGGATGGTACTTTGATAGGAATTGCATTAAATGTGTAGATTGCTTTAGGTAGCATAGACATTTTCACAATATTTATTCTTCCAATCCAGGAGCATGGAACATTTTTCCATTTCTTTGTGTCTTCCTCAATTTCTTTCATGAGTACTTTATAGTTTTCTGAGTATAGATTCTGTGTCTCTTTGGTTAGGTTTATTCCTAGGTATCTTATGGTTTTGGATGCAATTGTAAATGGGATTGACTCCTTAATATCTCTTTCTTCTGTCTTGCTGTTGGTGTAGAGAAATGCAACTGATTTCTGTGCATTGATTTTATATCCTGACACTTTACTGAATTCCTGTACAAGTTCTAGCAGTTTTGGAGTGGAGTCTTTTAGGTTTTCCACATATAGTATCATATCATCTGCGAAGAGTGATAATTTGACTTCTTCTTTGCCGATTTGGATGCCTTTAATTTCCTTTTGTTGTCTGATTGCTGAGGCTAGGACCTCTAGTACTATGTTGAATAGCAGTGGTGATAATGGACATCCCTGCCGTGTTCCTGACCTTAGCGGAAAAGCTTTCAGTTTTTCTCCATTGAGAATGATATTTGCGGTGGGTTTTTCATAGATGGCTTTGATGATATTGAGGTATGTGCCCTCTATCCCTACACTTTGAAGAGTTTTGATCAGGAAGGGATGCTGTACTTTGTCAAATGCTTTTTCAGCATCTATTGAGAGTATCATATGGTTCTTGTTCTTTCTTTTATTCATGTGTTGTATCACATTGACTGATTTGCGGATGTTGAACCAACCTTGCAGCCCTGGAATAAATCCCACTTGGTCGTGGTGAATAATCCTTTTAATGTACTGTTGAATCCTATTGGCTAGTATTTTGTTGAGTATTTTCGCATCTGTGTTCATCAAGGATATCCATCTATAGCTCTCTTTTTTGGTGGGATCCTTGTCTGGTTTTGGGATCAAGGTGATGCTGGCCTCATAAAATGAGTTTGGAAGTTTTCCTTCCATTTCTATTTTTTGGAACAGTTTCAGGAGAATAGGAATTAGTTCTTCTTTAAATGTTTGGTAGAATTCCCCCGGGAAGCCGTCTGGCCCTGGGCTTTTGTTTGTTTGGAGATTTTTAATGACTGTTTCAATCTCCTTACTGGTTATGGGTCTGTGCAGGCTTTCTATTTATTCCTGGTTCAGTTGTGGTAGTTTACATGTTTCTAGGAATGCATCCATTTCTTCCAGATTGTCAAATTTATTGCCGCAGAGTTGCTCATAGTATGTTCTTATAATTGTCTGTATTTCTTTGTTGTTAGTTGTGATCTCTCCTCTTTCATTCATGATTTTATTTATTTGGGTCCTTTCTCTTTTCTTTTTGATAAGTCTGGCCAGGGGTTTATCAATTTTATTAATTCTTTCTAAGAACCAGCTCCTAGTTTCATTGATTTATTCTATTGTTTTTTTGGTTTCTATTTCATTGATTTCTGCTCTGATCTTTATGATTTCTCTTCTCCTGCTGGGCTTAGGGTTTCTTTCTTGTTCTTTCTCCAGCTCCTTTAGGTGTAGGGTTAGGTTGTGTACCTGAGACCTTTCTTGTTTCTTGAGAAAGGCTTGTACCGCTATATATTTTCCTCTCTGGACTGCCTTTGTTGTGTCCCACAGATTTTGAACCGTTGTATTTTCATTATCATTTGTTTCCATGATTTTTTTCAATTCTTCTTTAATTTCCCGGTTGACCCATTCATTCTTTAGAAGGATACTGTTTAGTCTCCATGTATTTGGGTTCTTTCCAAACTTCCTTTTGTAGTTGAGTTCTAGCTTTAGAGCATTGTGGTCTGAAAATATGCAGGGAATGATCCCAATCTTTTGATAACAGTTGAGTCCTGATTTAGGACCGAGGATGTGATCTATTCTGGAGAATGTTCCATGTGCACTAGAGAAGAATGTGTATTCTGTTGCTATGGGATGAAATATTCTGAATATATCTGTGATGTCCATCTGGTCCAGTGTGTCGTTTAAGGCCTTTATTTCCTTGCTGATCTTTTGCTTGGATGACCTGTCCATTTCAGTGAGGGGAGTGTTAAAGTCCCCTACTATTATTGTATTATTGTTGATGTGTTTCTTTGATTTTGTTATTAATTGGTGTATATAGTTGGCTGCTCCCACGTTGGGGGCATAGATATTTAAAATTGTTAAATCTTCTTGTTGGACAGACCCTTTGAGTATGATATAGTGTCCTTCCTCATCTCTTATTATAGTCTTTGGCTTAAAATCTAATTGATCTGAGATAAGGATTGCCACTCCTGCTTTCTTCTGATGTCCATTAGCATGGTAATTTCTTTTCCACCCCCTCACTTTAAATCTGGAGGTGTCTTCGGGCTTAAAATGAGTTTCTTGGAGGCAACATATAGATGGGTTTTGTTTTTTTATCCATTCTGATACCCTGTGCCTTTTGACAGGGGCATTTAGCCCATTCACATTCAGGGTAACTATTGAGAGATATGAATTTAGTGCCATTGTATTGCCTGTAAGGTGACTGTTACTGTATATGGTCTCTGTTCCTTTCTGATCTACCACTTGTAGGCTCTCTCTTTGCTTAGAGGACCCCTTTCAATATTTCCTGTAGAGCTGGTTTGGTATTTGCAAATTCTTTCAGTTTTTGTTTGTCCTGGAAGCTTTTAATCTCTCCTTCTATTTTCAATGATAGCCTAGCTGGATATAGTATTCTTGGCTGCATCTTTTTCTCGTTTAGTGCTCTGAAAATATCATGCCAGCTCTTTCTGGCCTGCCAGGTCTCTGTGGATAAGTCAGCTGCCAATCTAATATTTTTACCATTGTATGTTACAGACTTCTTTTCCCGGGCTGCTTTCAGGATTTTCTCTTTATCACTGAGACTTGTAAATTTTACTATTAGGTGACAGGTTGTGGGCCTATTCTTATTGATTTTGAGGGGCGTTCTCTGAACCTCCTGAATTTTGATGCTCGTTCCCTTTGCCATATTGGGGAAATTCTCCCCAATAATTCTCTCCAGTCTACCTTCTGCTCCCCTCTCTCTTTCTTCTTCTTCTGGAATCCCAATTATTCCAATGTTGTTTCGTCTTATGGTGTCACTTATCTCTCGAATTCTCCCCTCGTGGTCCAGTAGCTCTTTGTCCCTCTTTTGCTCAGCTTCTTTATTCTCTGTCATTTGGTCTTCTATATCACTAATTCTTTTTTCTGCCTCATTTATCCTAGCAGTGAGAGCCTCCATTTTTGATTGCACCTCATTAATAGCTTTTTTGATTTCAACTTGGTTAGATTTTAGTTCTTTTATTTCTCCAGAAAGGGCTTTTATATCTCTCGAGAGGGTTTCTCTCATATCTTCCATGCCTTTTTCGAGCCCGGCTAGAACCTTGAGAATTGTCATTCTGAACTCTAGATCTGACATGTTACTGATGTCTGTATTGATTAAGTCCCTAGCCTTCGGTACTGCCTCTTGTTCTTTTTTTTGTGTTGAATTTTTATGTCTTGTCATTTTGTCCAGATAAGAGTAAATGAAGGGGCAAGTAAAATACTAAAAGGGTGGCAACAACCCCAGGAAAATATGCTTTAACCAAATTAGAAGAGATCCCAAATCGTGAGGGGGGAGAAAGGGGATAAAAAGAGGTTCAAAAAGGAAGAAAGGAAAAAAAAGCAAAAAAGAAAAAAAAAAAGAAAAGAAAAGAATTTTTTAAAAATGAAAACACCTAAGAAAAATGTAAAAAGAAAAAAATATATGTATTAGATAAACTAGTAAAAAATTGTTAAAAAAAAAAAGGTAACAGTTAAAAAAAAAATTTTACCCAAAGGCGAGAAAAAAAAAAAATGAAAAAGAAAAAATTAAATTAACTGTAAGACTAAAAAAAATCACAGGAAAAAAGCCATGAGTTCCGTGTTTGGCTTTCTCCTCCTCTGGAATTCTGCTACTCTCCTTCGTATTGAAACCGCACTCCTTGGTAGGTGAACTTGGTCTCCGCTGGATTTCTTGTTGATCTTCTGGGGGAGGGGCCTGTTGTAGTGATTCTCAAGTGTCTTTGCCCCAGGCGGAATTACACCGCCCTTACCCGGGGCCGGGGTGAGTAATCCGCTCGGGTTTGCTTTCAGGAGCTTTTGTTCCCTGAGCGCTTTCTGTAGAGTTCTGGAGGACGGGAATACAAATGGCGGCCTCCTGGTCTCCGGCCCGGAGGAGGCGAGAGCCCAGGGCCCCACTCCTCAGTGCACCCTCAGAGAACAGCGCCCAGTTACTCCCGTCTGCCTGACCTCTGAGCTCACCGAGCCTGCGACCGGTTCAAGGTCACCCCGAGCTGCGAGCTTACTGTCGGCTCTGTCTCTGTAGCCGGCTTTCCCGTTCCAATACCCGCAAGCTCTGCGACACTCAGACACCCCCGATCCTACTGTGACCCTGCGGGACCTGAGGCCACGCTGACCCCGCGTGGGCTTCGCCCCCGGTTTAGCCTCTGGAGCGATGTCCCTCAGCGGAACAGACTTTTAAATGTCCTGATTTTGTGCGCGGTTGCTCCGCTGCTTGCCGGGAGCCGGCCCCTCCCCCGGGGTCTATCTTCCTGTCGCTTTGGATTCACTTCTCCGCCGGTCCTACCTTTCAGAAAGTGGTTGTTTTTCTGTTTCCAGAATTGCTGTTCTTCTTCTCTTCGATCTGCGGATGGATTTTGAGGTGTTTGCAATCTTTAGATAAGCTATCTAGCTGATCTCCGGCTAGCTGAAGCAGTCTCAGCTTGCTACTTCACCGCCATCTTGACTCCTCCCCCCTTTCATTTCTTTTTTTTCAAGATTTTATTTATTTTTATTTGTCAGAGAGAGAAGAAGCAAGGGTAGCAGCAGGCAGAGAGAGAAGCAAGGGTAGCAGCAGGCAGAGAGAGAAGCAGGCTTCCCACTGAGCAAGGACACTGATGCGGGACTTGATTCTAAGACTCTGGGATCATGACCTGAGCCAAAGGCAGCCGCTGACCTGACTGAGCCATCCAGGTGTCCCAAATTGCATTTTGTTTGATGACTGCATAGTATTCCATTGTGTGTGTGTGTGTATATATATATATATATATATATATATATATATATATATGTATATATATATGTGTGTGTGTGTGTGTGTGTGTACACATACACACATACCACATCTTCTTTATCCATTCATCTTTTGATGGACATCTAGGTTCTTTCAATAGTTTGGCTATTGTGGACATTGCTGCTATAAACATTCTGGTGCATGTAGCCCTTTGGATCACTATATTTGTATCTTTAGGGTAAATACCCAGTAGTGCGATTTCTGGGTTGTAGGATCGCTCTATTTTCAACTTTTTGAGGAACCTCCATGCTGTTTTCCAGAGTGGTCGCACCAGCTTGCATTCCCACCAAAAGTGTAGGAGGGTTTCCCTTTCTCTGCCTCCTCTCCAACATGTTGTTTCCTGATTTGTTAATTTTAGCCATTCTGACCGGTGTGAGGTGGTATCTCATTGTGATTTTGTTTTGTATTTCCGTGATGCCGACTGATGTGGAGCACTTTTTCATGTGTCTGTTGGCCATCTGGATGTCTTCTTTGCAGAAATGTCTGTTCATGGCTTCTGACCCTTTTTTGATTGGATTATTTGGTTTTTGGGTGTTGAGATTGATAAGTTCTTTATAGATTTTGGATACTAGCCCTTTATCTGATACTTAGTTTGAAAATATCTTCTCCCATTCTGTCAGTTGTCTTTTGGTTTTGTTAACTGTTTCCTTTGCTGTGCAAAAGCTTTTGGGCTTGATGAAGTCCCAATAGTTCATTTTTGCCTTTGCTTCCCTTGCCTTTGGCGATGTTCCTAGGAAGATGTTGCTATGGCTGAGGTCGAAGAGGATGCTGCCTGTGTTCTCCTCAAGGATTTTGATGGATTCCTGTCTTGCATTGAGGTCTTTCATCCATTTTGAGTCTGTTTTTGTGTGTGGTGTAAGGAAGTGGTCCAGTTTCATTTTTCTGCATGTGGCTGTCCAATTTTCCCAACACCATTTGTTGAGGAGACTGTCTTTTTTCCATTGGACATTCTTTCCTGCTTTTTGGAAGATTAGTTGACCATAGAGTTGAGAGTCTATTTGGGGCTCTCTATTCTGTTCCATTGATCTATATATCTCTTTTTGTGCCAGTACCATACTGTATGATTACAGCTTTGTAATAGCAATTGAAGTCTGGAACTGTGATGCCACCAACTTTAGCTTTCTTTTTCAACATTTCTCTGGCTATTTGGGGTCTTTTCTGGTTCCATATAAATTTTAGAACTATTTGTTCCATTTCTTTGAAAAAAATTGATGGTATTTTGGATAGATATTGCATTAAATGTGTAGATTGCTTTAGGTAGCATAGACATCTTCACAATATTTGTTCTTCCAATTCATGAGAATGGAACATTTTTCCATTTTTTGTGTCTCCCTCAATTTCTTTCATGAGTACTTGATAGTTTTATGAGTACAGATTCTTTGCCTCTTTGGTTAGGTTTATTCCTAGTACCTTATGGTTTTGGGTGCTATTGTAAATGGGATTGACTCCTTAATTTCTCTTCTTCTGTCTTGTTGTTGGTGTATAGAAATTCAACTGATTTCTATGCCTTGATCTTATATCCTCACACTTTACAGAATTCCTGTATGACTTCTAGCAGTTTTGGAGTGGAGTCGTTTGGGTTTTCCACATAAAGTCTCATATCATCTGCAAAGAGTGAGAATTTGAGTTCTTCTTTGCTGATTCAGATGCCTTGTATTTCTTTTTGCTGTCTGATTGCTGAGGCTAGGACTTCTAGTACTATGCTGAATAGTAGTCGTGATCATGGACATTCCTGCTGTGTTCCTGACCTTAGTGGAAAAGCCCTCAGTTTTTCCCCATTGAGGATGATATTCACTGTGGGTTTTTCATAGATGGCTTTGATAATATTGAGGTATGTACCCTCTATCCCTACACTTTGAAGAGTTTTGATCAAGAATCGATGCTGTACTCTGTCAAATGCTTTTTCAGCATCTGTTGCGTGTATCATATAGTTCTTGTTCTTTCTTTCATTAATTTTATATCACATTGATTGATTTGTAGATGTAGAACCAACTTTGCAGCCTAGGAATAAATCCCACTTGGTCATGGTGAATAATCCTTTTAATGTACGATTGGATCCAATTGGCTAGTATTTTGGTGAGAATTTTTGCATCTGTGTTCATGAGGATATTGGTTTTTAATTCTCCTTTTTGATGGTGTCTTTGTCTGGTTTGGGGGTCAAGGTAATGCTAGCCTTATAAAATGAGTTTGGAAGTTTTCCTTCCATTTCTAATTTTTGGAGAAGTTTCAGGAGTATAGGTATTAATTCTTCTTTAAATGTTTGGTAGAGTTCCCTGGGGAAGCTGTCTGGCCCTGGGCTCTCATTTCTTGGGAGATTTTGGATGACTACTTCAATCTCCTTTCTGGTTATGGGTGGTTCATGTGTTCTATTTCTTCCTGATTTAGTTTTGGTAGTTTATATATCTCTAGGAATACATCCATTTCTTCCATATTGTCAAACTTGCTGGCATATAGTTGCTCAAAATATGTTCTTATAATTTGTTTGTATTTCTTTTGTGTTGGTTGTGATCTCTCCTCTTTCATTCATGACTTTAGTAATTTGGGTCCTTTCTTTCTTCTTTTTGATAATTCTGGTCAGGGGTTTATCTATCTTATTAATTCTTTCAAAGAACCAGCTCCTCATTTCTTTGATTTGTTCTACTGTTCTTTTGATTTCTATTTCATTGATTTCTGCTCTGATTTCAGCTTTCTTTTGATGTCCGTTAGCATGGTAGATTGTTTTCCACCCCTTCACTTTAAATCTGGTGGTGTCTTTGGATCTAAAATGAATTTCTTGTAGACAACATATCAGTGGATCTTGTTTTTTTATCCTTTCTAATATTCTGTGTCTTTTGATTGGGGCATATAGCCCATCTACATTTAGGATAACTATTGAAAGATAGGAATTTAGTGCCATTGTATTGCCTGTAAGGTGACTGTTACTGTATATTGTCTCTGTTCCTTTCTGGTCTGTTCCTTTTAGGCTCTCTCTTTGCTTAGAGGATGCCTTTAAATATTTCAATATTTCAATATTTCTCATAGGGCTGGTTTGGTGTTTGCAAATTCTTTTAATTTTTGTTTGTCTTGTAAGCTTTTTATCTCTCCTATTTTCAGTGACAGCCTAGCTGTATATAGTATTCTCGGCTGCATATTTTTCTCATTTAGTGCTCTGTATATATCATGCCATTCCTTTCTGGCCTTCCAGGTCTCTGTGGATAAGTCTGCTGCCAATATAATATTTTTACCATTGTATGTTAGAGACCTCTTGTCCCAAGCTGCTCTCAGGATTTTCTCTTTGTCTCTGAGACTTGTACATTTTACTATTAGATGATGTGGTGTGGACCTGTTTTTATTGATTTTGAGGGGGATTCTCTGTGCCTCCTGGATTTTGATGCTTGTTCCCTTTGCCATATTAGGGACATTCTCTATTATAATTTGCACCAATATACCTTCTGCCCCTCTCTCTCTTTTTCCTCTGGGATCCCAATTATTCTAATATTGTTTCTTCATATGGTATCACTTATTTCTCAAATTTTCCTTTCATTGTTCAGTAGTTGTTTGTCTCTCTTTTTCTTGTCTTCTTTATTCTCCATCATTCAGTCTTCTATATCACTAATTCTCTCTTCTGCCTCATTTATCCTAGCAGTAGGTGCCTCCATTTTTTTATTGCACCTCATTAATAGCTTTTTTGATTTCTACTTGGTTAGATTTTAGTTCTTTATTTCTCCAGAAAGGGATTCTCTAATATCTTCCATGGCTCTTTTGAGCTGAGCTAGTACCTTGAGAATCATCATTCTGAACTCTAGTTCTGACATATTTCTGTCCATGTTAATTAGGTCCCTAGAGTATGGTATTGCCTCTTGTTCTTTTTTCCATGGTGAGTTTTTCCACCTTCTCGCTTTATCCAGATAAATATATATGAAGGAGAGAGTAAAATACTAAAAGGGTGCCAAAACCCCCAGAAAAATATATGCTACCCAAATCAGAAGAGACCTGAAACTGGGGGGAGAAGAAAGGGGAGAAAAATTTAAAAATAGAAAATAAAAATACATATATGTATTTTTATTTTATGTAAAATATTTTATTTTATGTAAAATATTATTTTTATTTAAAATTTTAATTTTATGTAAAATATTTTATTTTATGTATTTTATTTTATGTAAAATACATATATGTATTTTTATTTTCTTGTTTTTTATAAATATATATATATATATATATATTAGACTGTTGAATAGAACAGGGCCACCCACTTGATTTTGGGTGTATTCTGGTCTCTTAATAAAAACTGCCTCCCAAATATTAAGGAAAGAAATACCTATGTATATACAAACATAAGGGTAAACATGATGAAGGGATGGAATATGAATATAAAGATGAAAATTTATAAAGATTCTAAAAAAGGAACTGATAAGAGAAGTTGGTTGGAAATGAAAAAAAGAGGAGAGAATGTGATCAGGCTGGATGCTAGATTTAGGGTATATTTTGATCTATTAGAAGAAATTGTATCCCAAAATTTTAAAGAAAAAAGAGCTATATGTATTCAAAAAATAATTTTAAATACAGCGAAGGGATAAAATAGGAGTATAACTGAAAATTTAAAAAAGATTTTTAAAAAAGATATTGATAAGATAAAATAGTTTAAAAATATTAGAAGAGGAAAGAGGAAAAGTTATAAAAAGTAGAATCTGGAAAAATAAAATAAAAGCAATTTAACTTTGCAAGACTAAAAGATCATGGGGGGAAAAGCCATGAATTCTCTGTGTTGCTTTCCCCTAACTCTGTAGTTCCACAGTTCTCATTGAATTCGGTCTTGGCTGGATGTTCTTTTTGATCTTTTTGGGGAGGGGCCTGTTTCAGTTATTCTCAAATGTCTTTGTCTGAAGTGGAATTGCACCACCCTTGGCAGGGGCCAGCCTAAGTAATCTGCTTGGGTTAGCTCTTGGAGCTTTTGTTACCTGATCACTTTTCATAAAGCTTTGGAGGATGGGAATGATGATGGCAGGCTCCCAATCCCTGGCCCCAGAGGAGCCCAGAGCTCGGGCCCCCACTCTCAATGTGCCTTCCGTGAGACGCAGTCAATCCCTTCAGTCTCCCTGGTCTCCAGCCAGTCTGTGCTTACCTGGCCTTTGAGCATTTCTGTCTCCGGTGCATGGCCCCGTTTGGAGTTTCCAAATCCAGCAGATTCCTGTAGCATGCTCTCATGCTGCTCCTCCTGGAGGAGGAAAGAGGGGGTCTCTCTGGATCTGCCATTTGTGGTGTCCCTGCTTGAGGAGCAATGGCCCAACCATGCCTTGGGTCACTGTTTAAGGTAACCCCGAGCTTAGAGCTCACTCCTTGGCTCTGGCTCCATCTCTGTTGCCAACTTCTCTGCTCTGATACCTGGCAGCCCTGCCACACTCAGACACCCCAGGTCTTTCTGTGGCCCCGCGGTTCCTGAGACCACACTGCCCCTGCGAGGGCTTCACCCCCACTTAGCCTCTGGAGCGACATCCCTCAGAGGAGCAGACTTCTAAAAGTTCTGATTTTGTGCTCTGCTGCTCCACCACTTGCAAGGAGCCAGCCCCTCCCCCACAGTCTATCTTCCCTCACTTTGGATTCACTTCTCCACACATCCTACCTTCCAGAAAGTGTTTGATTTTCTGTTCCTAGAATTGCTGCTCTTCTCTTCTATCTCCTGTGGAGTTTGTAGGTGTTCAGAATGGTTTGATATCTAGCTGAACTCCTGGGACCTCATGCTATTTCAGTCTCCTACTCCTCCTCCATCTTGCTTCCTTTCCTCCCTTTAATTATTTTTTTTCTTAAACGATTTATTTATTTTAGAGAGTGCAAGGTGGGGGAAAAACTGAGGGAGGAGGAGAGAGAGAATCCTCACATGGACTGCCTGGCGAGTGTAGAGCCTGACATGGCACTCGATCCCAGGAACCTGAGTTCATGGCCTGAGCCAAAATCGAGTCAGTCACTTAACTGAGCCACCATCTGATTTTCTTGAATACATGCTTCCTGGATTGCCAGAATCTTTTATTTAATTTCCAAATTTCACAAAAAGTTAGTTTTGTCAGTTTTTGCCAGTTTTTTCATTGTTTTTATGGAGGAGATAATTTTCAAAGGCCTTTAGTACACCATTACTTATATTCTTTCAGTAGATATTCTTGAATAAAAACTGTAATTTGTTATATATCCTTTAATCACTTCCCAGAGTCTTTAAGGGCTGTTTTTTGAACTTTTGTTCAATTTATCATTGCTTTTGGGGGGAGGGATTTGCTGAGCTGTACACACAGTCATTCCAGAAGTGTTGCTATTCCATTTTAGAATTTTTAAAATTATTTTTATTTATTTATTTATTTGAGAGACAGAGATCAGAAGTAGGCAGAGAGGCAGGCAGAGAGAGAGGAAGGGAAGCAGGCTCCCTGCTGAGCAGAAAACCCAAAGTGGGGCTTGATATCAGGACCCTGGGATCACGACCTAAGCCAAATGCAGAGGCTTTAACCCACTGAGCCACCCAGGCACCCCTCCATTTTAGAGTTTAATACTAAGCTGAACTATAACCTCCCCCAAGACATAAGGCAAAATACATTTTTAGACAAAGGTATAATACTTTTGTCATCCATTAACCTTTGATAAAAGTAATACTGAAGACTAAGAAATCTAGGGAGAAACAAGACATTGAGTAGAAGAAATGATTGATCCTTTATCACTGAGTAGTGATAACACGTGTAGTGACAGGAAGAGAGAGACTGACTTAATGAGATCCTCTTCTATTTAACCTGTTGCAGGGCGCCTGGGTGGCTCAGTGGGTTAAGCCACTGCCTTCGGCTCAGGTCATGATCTCAGGGTCCTGGGATCGAGTCCCGCATCGGGCCCTCTGCTCAGCAGGGAGCCTGCTTCCCTCTCTCTGTCTCTGGCTGCCTCTCCATCTACTTGTGATTTCTCTCTGTCAAATTAATAAATAAAAATCTTTATCCTGTTGCAGCTGGACCATATTGTTCAATGTAATTTTATACAAAAACAGCATTCTAGTGAACACATCTGAAGGATATTAATAGTGCAAATAAGACCTTTTGTGTTCATCCCATGTTATAATTCATGTTTAATGGAGGAAAAATAGATTTCTGAATAACAAAACCTTTGTCTTTAACAGGTGAGAGGAATGACATGTGCCTCCTGTGTACATAAAATAGAGTCTACCCTCACAAAACACAGAGGGATCTTCTATTGCTCTGTGGCCCTGGCAACCAACAAAGCACATATTAAATATGACCCAGAAATTATTGGTCCCCGGGATATTATCCATAGAGTTGAAGTAAGTGGTAAAATTTTGGATTTCTGTGTTCTTAACCTATTCAGTCAGCACTCTGTTGAATCACTTCTAGTTTGTATCAAAGACAATGAAAAATATGGTTCCTTTGATTATTTTCAATTAACATGTCCCAAATTTAATATGAATATGTTTACAAACTTTTTTTTTCTTAGTCTTTGTCAGGAAGAGTTAGGCAAAGGCATATTGGCACTATTAATCAGGAGTTGATTGAAGGTAGAATCACAAATCCTTTAAAAATATTTAGAAAATGTCAGTAAAGTACAATTATTAAAAAAGCAAGCATCATGCTAGATGCTTTATTGTACCTAGATCAAAGCAAACTGTAATTTTAAAAAATTTGTGTATGGTTCACACAACGATGTTATATTAGTTTCAGGAATATAACATAGTGATTCAACAACTCAGTAGTTATGCTATGCTCACCATAAGTGTAGCTCCCATCTTTCACCGTACAGTGCTATTACAGTACCATCGTCTATATTTACCATGCTGTACCTTGTTTTCCCATGAATTAGTCATTCTATAACCAGCAGCCTGTATTTCCCACTCCCCTTCACCCGTTTTACCCATCTCCCATCTACCTCCCCTCTGGCAATCATCAGATTGTTTTCTGTATTTATAGATCTGATTCTGCTGACAAATGATGTATTTTTAAGTATGAAATTTAAAAGACCAAACCCTTTTATTTGTCACAGACTTATCTCGTGTTCTTCAGTAAATCAAGTGGTAGTACATGTGACAATGCTTTACAAGTTTTAATATGGTATACCCTTGGTGTTATAATGCTTGGAGCATATTAATATTCAGATAAGATCCTATTAATACAGATAATAATGCCATTAACATCTTTGTGAAGCTAGCATTATTGAGTATTTAGTATGAGCCAGTTACCAAGATTGCAAAGCTTCAACTCTTAATTTAATCTCACAAGAGTGCTATTATCTTCATTTTAGAGATGACGAAACTCAGGTTCAGAGAAATTAAGGTACTTACCCCAAATCACATAACTAGTAAGTGTCATAGCTGGGATTTGAGCCTATTCTTTCTTTAAAAAAAAATAAGTTTTATTTATTTGTTTGAGAGAGAGAGAGAGCAAGCAAGCAGGAGGCAGGAGAGGGAGAAGCAGACTCCCTGGCAGTCGGACACAGGGCTCAATCCTGGGATTCTAGGATCATGACCTGACCTGAAGGCAGATGTTTAACTGACTGAGCCACCCAGGCACCCCGAGCTTATTCTTTCTGACTGTAAAATGCATGCTTGCTTTTTTCACTGTGCTGTGCTACACTACCAACAAATAAAAGATGGCAGCATTTTCCCTAGTAGCTGAAAATAGAGAGTATGTTACTGTCTATGTGCATATGAGTCTTATGTATGTGTAGTTTTCTTTAGTACTTTCTTTTATTGGGGAAAATTTGTGTTAATGTTCTTTTTCTGACAGAAGAAGAGTAGAGACTGCATCTGCAAAGACTTCAATAACATATTTAGTATGGTGCTTTTTTGGCCTATTATTCAGTTTTCTAAACTTGTTCAGGGGATAGATAGATAGATGTCAAAGCTAAAATTTAATGTATGTCCATACTAGTGGATGATGCTTGTCTAAATGTAAGATTTATGATTTTATTATTGAATTCTGTCTTTATTAAGTCTTCAACACCATCAGCCTGACCAACCAACAGATTCTGCTTTTTTCTTTTCTTTTTTTTTTTTAATTACTTATTAGATGGTTTAGCTTACTTTTTTTCTTTTTTTTTTTTTTTAAAGATTTTGTTTATTTATCAGAGAGTGGGGGGAGAGAGCGAGCACAGGCAGACAGAATGGCAGGCAGAGGCAGAGGGAGAAGCAGGCTCCCTGCTGAGCAAGGAGCCTGATGTGGGACTCGATCCTGGGACGCTGGGATCATGACCTGAGCCGAAGGCAGCTGCTTAACCAACTGAGCCACCCAGGCGTCCCTTTAGCTTACTTTTTGATATATTAAGAATCTGGGGTGCCTGGGTGGCTCAGTGGTTTAAGCCTCTGCCTTCAGCTCAGGTCATGATCTCAGGATCCTGGGATTGAGCCCCACATCGGGCTCTCTGCTCAGCGGGGAGCCTGCTTTCCCCTCTCTCTCTGCCTGCCTCTCTGCCTACTTGTGATCTCTGTCTGTCAAATAAATAAATACAATATTTTAAAAGAATCTTAGTGAGGATAGCTACACTTGAGTTAAATTACTTACTAGTTTGAGAACAGTAGGCTAGACATTAACTAGAGTAAAGGATCTATTCATTTCTTTGTTGAAAGATTATAAACAAAAGTAATTAAGGGAATGGAGTATATCTTTACCTTTGCAATTATCAGAGTGACTTGCTCTCAGTAATTGAGTTGAATTGTTCTTAATGACCATTCCATGTCTTAGAATTTCTCTATGTAGTAGTTTTATATTCAGTGAAATAATTGTTTTCTAATGAATTTCCTTAGAGCTTAGGTTTTGAAGCTTCTTTGGTCAAGAAGGATCGATCAGCAAGCCACCTGGACCATAAACGAGAAATAAGACAGTAAGTGCTTTTGGTGTGTCAATGAAAAACAGATTTTGACTCTTTGTTACAAATTTCTTCTAAGAGAGAGAAAGAATGAGGAAGAGGCAGAGGAAGAGGGAGAGAGAATCTTAAGCAGGCTCCACACTCAGCACAGAGCCTGATGCAGGGCTCGATCTCATGACCCCGAGATCATGACCTGAGCCAAAATCAAGAATTGGACGTTTAACTGACTGAGCCACCCAGGTGCCCCCTTTATTACAAATTTAACATCCTGTTGACATGTCAGTTTTTATAATGTCATCCTTATATTGGGTGGAGTGGTCACAATTTGTATTTCCCTATAGTGCATAGAATCTTTAACCACCAGCTACTTACCAAAATGATGTTTCTTTTTTACGTAAGGTGGAGACGCTCCTTCCTTGTGAGCCTCTTTTTCTGTATTCCTGTAATGGGGCTGATGATATATATGATGGCTATGGATCACCATCTTGCAACTCTTCACCATAATAAGAACATGAGCCAAGAAGAAATGATCAAAATTCATTCTTCTATGTTCCTGGAGCGCCAGATCTTGCCAGGACTGTCCATTATGAATTTGCTATCCTTTCTATTGTGTGTACCTGTACAGGCAAGTGAAATGTCAGCAAGTGTAAATGTTAATAACGAAAAATAGCAAAATGTGAAAGGCAAGGCTATTTTCAATTGCAAAACAGATTATTAGCCAGAAGTTTGATCATTTTATGCTAGATGCTTTATAAAAATAATCTTAACCTGAGCGGTTAAAGTAGATAATAAATTCTACTTAACTTCTAAAGATATTGTTTAACAACAAAGCAGAGAGAAAAAGTTCAATTCATATTTAGATATGAATTTAGCATTCATATCTGCTGCTGTATATAACTTTGTTTAAAGTTATAATTAAAAATATTTTATTTATATTTGTATTTATATTCTATATTAAATATATTAAAATTAATTATCCTACTGTTATATTAAGTATATTTATAAATATTTTAATTAATATTTATTATATAAAATAAAATGATAATTATAATATCATAATTATGATTATATATAATATATAAAAATAAATATATATGAATAATATATAAATATACTTAATATAATTAATATATAATATATAATATATAATATATAATTAATATTATTATATATAATTATAATTACGATATTATAATTATAAATGATAATTATAATATTATTTTTTTAAATTTTAATTTATTTATTTGACAGACTGAAATCACAAGTGGGCAGAGAGGCAGGCAGAGAGAGAGAAGAGAAAGCAGGCTCCCTGCTGAGCAGAAAGCCCGATGCGGGGCTTGATCCTAGGACCCTGGGATCATGGCCCGAGCTGTAGGCAGAGGTTTTAACCCACTGAGCCACCCAGGCACCCCTATAATATTATGTTATTATTCTAATTATTTCTCCTTGGTACTGATGTCCATTAATTTCTGTATGTTTTCAACTCTTTTTCTTTTTTAAAGATTTTATTTATTTATTTGACAGAGAGAGATATCACAAGTAGGCAGAGAGGCAGGCAGAGGGGGAGGGGGAGGCAGGCTCGCTGCTGAGCAGAGAGCCTGATGCAGGGCTCCATTCCAGGACCCTGAGATCATGACTTGAGCTGAAGGCAGAGGCCTAACCCACTTAGCCACCCAGGTGCCCCTCAACTCTTCTTTTCAAATAAACTTTTACTATGGAACAATTCCATCCCATAAATCTATTCCGTTCTCTGATCCTTGTAAAAGGCAATGATGATTTTAAGAACATCTTAGTATGTTTCTTCATACTAATGAGAAATAAGCTTTTCAGTAGTTTACCAATGAAAACAGCCAGTCAGCAGTTCCAGTAGCTTGTAATATTCCACTTAAGTTGAATTTTAGGGAGGGGAGCTGAGTTTTATGAATATATATAAAAAAGTAAAAAAAAATGTAATTGTTTTCTTAGTTCTTGTTTTTGCTAACATCTAAAAGAAAAATCGGAGAATCATCTGACTTTCTTTATACTACAGAATATCCTTGGATCTTAGAGGACAGCTGCCAAGGACTTCTGCTGCAGTTTGCCTCAACACACACAGACCTGCTAAAATACAGACATTGTTATTTCAGCTTAAAATACTTCCTTAGTGTTTCTGGTTTAGATAAAAGCCAAAGAAAATTAATAATGAGACTGTATCTTTGTTCCTGAGCTATATATGTGAATTTCTGCATTTTATAAAAAAGCAATAATTATTGTTCCTCTATTACAGTTTTTTGGAGGCTGGTACTTCTACATTCAGGCCTACAAAGCACTGAGGCATAAAACTGCAAATATGGATGTACTGATTGTGCTGGCGACCACAATCGCTTTTGCCTACTCTCTGGTTATTCTTCTGGTTGCAATGTATGAAAGAGCCAAAGTAAACCCTATAACTTTCTTTGATACGCCTCCTATGCTATTTGTATTTATTGCCCTGGGCCGGTGGCTGGAACATATAGCAAAGGTACAGTAAGAAAGGGTAACATTTGTTAAAATCTTGGATGGATAAGGGATCATATTTTTTAGACCAGTAGTTGTTGGAAATATACATGGATTTATATAGTTAACGAAAGAAATGCTTCTATTTTGTTATAAATTTTAAGTTAAATATTCCTGTAGAAGTTTATAAAATTTATGGAATTAAAACTGTAGATAGTATACTATATGCATGCTTATTTCAAGAGAGAAACATTTGCTAAGTACTTACTTACATCACATTTTTAATGGAAAAATTGAGGTGACCACAGGATTTAAAATAATGGTGGAAAAAATATTCACTTATAGTCCCACACTATAATGGAAATTACTTTCCAATCCTGTTCTACATACCTTTATATTTTTATAGCGTGGCAAACATTGTATACATACTAGTTTATCCTTAACACTAGAAAGTTTTCCCCCCATTTTTCCAGTCCAGATATAATTATTTGGTATTTTCTAAATAACATTTTGTCAAATCATTGTGCTATAACCCACTAAACCATTTCAGTTTTGTTCTCAATTAGACTGCTTTCAGTTTTAAATTTTAGATAATCCTGCATTAAACATACTCGTGTTTAATAGTAATTTCTGTTGAATTAATATCTTAGGATAAATTACAAAGTATGTGAGTAAAGGGCATAAATCTTTTCATGGCTCATGCAACAAATAACATTCTTTTGGCAGTAAGAATATGTTAGTGAAGTAGTTTTACTACATCTTCACCAGCATTAACTCCTGTATAAATTCTTGCTAAGTTGGTAGGCATTAAATGGTATCATAGAGGTGCTTTTGTTTTTATTTCTTCCATTAATAGCAGGAATAAACATTTTTCTCCACATCAGGTATTTTACTTATTTTTTTTAAAAGATTTTTTATTTATTAGACAGATAGAGATCACAAGTAGGCAGAGAGGCAGGCAGAGAGAGAGAAAGGAGGAAGCAGGTACCCCACTGAGCAGAGAGCCCAATGTGGGGCTCGATCCCAGGACCCTGGGACCATGACCTGAGCCAAAGGCAGAGGCTTTAACCCACTGAGCCACCCAGGCACCCAGGTATTTTACTTCTTAAATGAATTGCCTAATAATGTCCATAAGCAAAGGACTTATGCGCCTGGGTTCCTGATGTTTTTCCTTTTAATTTACATCACTTATTTTTAAATTATACCTAATAATACATTTTATATTTTGTAGACTTCACATTTTTGAAGTGTAACATTTTCTAATTTGAACTAATTAGTATTCCTAAAGCTATCTTTTTGGAAAATGTTAAGTTTTATATCTTTATTTTAGGTAGAACCTGAGCTTTTTACTTCCTTAGCATTGTTAACATGTTTGTTTTAATTTGTAG
Source organism: Mustela nivalis (assembly GCF_964662115.1). NCBI lineage: Eukaryota > Metazoa > Chordata > Mammalia > Carnivora > Mustelidae > Mustela > Mustela nivalis. The sequence continues at coordinate 63,006,129 of NC_139040.1, read as the reverse complement.
GGCAAAACATCAGAGGCTCTTGCCAAGCTAATTTCACTACAAGCTACGGAAGCAACTATTGTAACTCTTGACTCTGATAATATTCTCTTAAGGTATTTATTTTCATTATTTCCCCTTATCTTTTTAACTTCTTACAAAAAATATCAAATATACCCAGAAGTAGAGAGAAGAGTATAATGAACTTAGGTCATCTGTCTCCCAGATTTAACAATTATTCACATTTTGCCCAACTTATCTATGCATTCTGTCTTTATATTGTTACAGTAGTATTTAAATTCTAGTCATATTGGTTTATTGCTAAATGTTCCTGTAGTATCTCTAAAAATAGGACATATTCCTATGTAACTATAATACCATTTTGCACTTAAAATTAACAGTACCTTAATATGTATGTAGTCTGTATTCTCATTTCTCCTGTTGTCCCTAAAAAGCTATTTATTTATTGTAGAGAGAGGGTGGAGAGAGAGAGAGAGTGTGTGTGTGAGAGAGAGTGAGAGAGAGTGCTTTTGCATGAGTTGGGGGAGGAGCAAATGGGGAAGAGCAGCTGGGGGGCGGGGCGGGGGAGGGGGAGAAGAATCTCAAGCTGATCTTATGGTGAGCACAGAGCCTAGAGCCTGTTCCAGGGCTTTGATCTCACCCTGAGATCATGACCTGAGCAAAAACCAAGAGTTAGTTGCTTAACCATCTGAGCCATCCAGGCACCCCGTCTCCAAAAGTTTTGTTTCTTTGTTTGGAATGGAAATCAAACAAGGTCTATGTGTCAAAGCATTTGACTGACATGTTTCTTTTAATCTAGAGCAGCTCTTCCCTTCTGTTTGCCCTCCCTCCCCACCATGCCTCACCACTTACTGGTGACTTGTTAGAGAACCATCCATCAATTGTCCGGTAGAATATCACACAGTCTGAATTTAACTCTTTGCTTCTTTGTGGCATCATCTGACTTGTTCTATAGCTCCTGTTACCTGTAAACTGGAAGTTAGAGCTAAAGACTTGATAAGATTTCATTCTTTTTTAAAAATTTTCATTCTTTTGTATTTTTTATTTATATAGTCATAAAATTATGTAGGCAAATTTACACAACAAATAAATTGTTTTTTAAGATTTTATTTATTTATTTGTCAGGGAGAGAGAATGAGCAGAAGCAGGGGGAGTGGCAGGCAGAGGGAGAAGGCGGCTCCCCACTGAGCAGAGAGCCCCAATGTGGGGCTTAATTCCAGGACCCCGGGATCATGACCTGAGCCAAAGGCAGACACTTAACTGACTGAGCCACCCAGGCTTCCTATAAATTTTTTAGTTAAATAAAACCCCTTATATTATTTTCTAAAGCTTTCATTTATTCATTCAGTCACTATTAAATAAATATATCCTTTGTGCCAGGTACTGAGCTATTCCCCAGCAGTAAACCAGACTGATACTGTAGCTCCCAGCTTAAATGTTAGTTCTAGTTGCCATTGGTAACAATTATGGAGCGACAGGCTTGACATGAACCAATAAACTTGCATGGAAAGATCAGGGTGAGAAGCATATTTTCAGAGTGCTTTTTATTTTAACTCCGATCCAGTGAAGAACAAGTGGATGTGGAACTCGTACAACGCGGAGACATCATTAAAGTTGTTCCAGGAGGCAAATTTCCAGTGGATGGTCGTGTTATTGAAGGCCATTCTATGGTAGATGAGTCCCTTATCACAGGTATGTTCTTTCAGAGAATCATGACATGAAAGTAAAGTGCACCCAAAGTCTTAATTAAAAAGAAGAATAAAAAGTGGAGAGCTTTTTTAGAAATTATGGAATGAGTAAATGGTGAGTGAAGAGAATAGGAATTCTTTTAAAAATGGTATTAAATCATGAGAGACTATGGACTCTGAAAAACAATCTGAGGGGTTTGAAGTGGTGGGGGGGTGGGAGGTTGGGGTACCAGGTGGTGGGTATTATAGAGGGCACGGATTGCATGGAGCACTGGGTGTGGTGAAAAAATAATGAATACTGTTATGCTGAAAATAAATAAATTAATTAAAAGAAACTGGAAAAAAATGGTATTAAATCAATTTCTGTAGATTTACTTTGTGTTTTTCATTATGCTACTGAAAGCTTTTTTTTTTCCACTGAGTATTGTTAATGACTAGAATGTGTAACCAAAACCCAAGAAACTTTGGCAGATTTTCCTGAGCAAATACCTGTTTATTTTCCTGACCTAAAGACTGGGCTGGTTTATGCTGGAATATGACTCCAAATTTTCCACATCAGGGCCTGCTCTAAGAAATTAGGCCTTGGAATAGTTTTAGAGATATTAGATAACTAAGGGCAGTCTGGAGCAGAACTGAAAGAATACCTTTCATGCTTGAACCGTCAAAATAGTCCCAGAAGAGGCGCAGCTTATGGACTATAAGGAAATAATTTTGGACTCTTGTGTTTCTCAACAGGGTGCTATTGCCAGTTCAGATGGGACAATTCTTCTGAGGGAACTGCTTGAGCATTATAATACATTTAGTATCCCCTGACCCCAGCCCACTAAATTAAGAGTAGCAGAACCCCATGCTCCAGCAATAGTTATTATAAACAAGAACTCCCTAGGGAGTTTTAGAGAACTCCCTAGAACATTTCTAAATGCTCCTTGGGAACATATTGAGGACCAGTGATCCAAGACTACGGTGCAACTTTAAAAGTGTCTATATATAAGAGCTGACTTGACAGATTTTTCTAGTTTAAGGTATGTGTCCTTGGGATTGGCCCAGAACTGACATAAGAGAAAAGAGAGGGCAAGTTTAACCTAGGGATTTATCCAGATTCTGTTTCATGAAGTAAAAATCTCCTTTCTACATATTTTTGACAATTAATACATAATAGCATGTTTTAAGATAGTATGTATTTATGCTCCCTAAATCTGACTTCACTCCTTCTACAGGGGAGGCAATGCCTGTGGCTAAGAAATCTGGCAGCACAGTAATCGCTGGTTCCATTAACCAGAATGGGTCGCTGCTTATCCGTGCAACCCATGTTGGAGCTGACACAACACTTTCTCAAATTGTCAAACTTGTGGAAGAGGCGCAAACATCAAAGGTAACTTGATTTCCTGGGAAAAACAAAGTATTTTTTTAAAAAGACTGCTAAGAATAAATCCTGATCTAGTGTTTATATTTTCTTTTAACTCCAGTTACATTAATGTGGAAATTATTAAAATATTTGTGTGTAATACCAAATATACCCTGTATTCATTATCAAAAAAAGGAGACTGATACATGTATTATTGTTATTATTGTTGTTCTAGGCTCCTATCCAACAGTTTGCAGACAAACTCAGTGGCTACTTTGTTCCTTTTATTGTTATTGTTTCCACTGCTACTCTCTTGGTTTGGATTGTAATTGGATTTCTGAATTTCGAAATTGTGGAAACCTACTTTCCTGTAAGTGACTTGTAACAACTCTTTACATAAAACAGTTTGTGAATATTTCCCATACTATTATTTGGAAAATAGCTTTAGTAATTACTAGTATCTTTATGGGCCTGGAATGGGAAGGTGATAATAATATATGCATTTCATAAATTTAAAAATTTCCCTCTGGAAGATTTTTTCATTATTTTCATTATTTTAAAAATTATTTTCATTATGATTGTCCCAAAGTGAGTACTGAACTTTTATATCTTATACCTAGTCTCATTCCCAATATGACTGCTTTCTCAAAGGACTACAGATAATATTGAGGAAAACCTTGGGATCTCAGCTCTGCCATATACCATCAGGGTGATCTTAGGTCAACTTAATGTCTCTCTGAGCTTCAGTTTTCTTATTGATAAAGTGAGATTCTAATAATGCCCATCCTGCATAACTTGCAGTTGTTGTGAAAGTTAAATAAGATAATATATTGGAAATACTTTGTAATTTATTAAGTGCTTTATAAATATACAAAAATATTAGTGCCACTTCCTCTGTAGTTCTATGATAGTCTCTAAAGTATGGTGTCATAAAGTGGTAAAGTAGACCTGGATTGTGCCTCTTATTAGAGATATAAACTTTTAAAAAAAAAATTCTTGTTTTTTAAAATTATTTTTATTAACATATAATGTATTATTTGCCCCAGGGTCTGTGAATCATCAGGCTTACACATTTCACAGCACTCACCATAGCACATATCCTCCCCACTGTTTATAATCCAACCACCCTATCCCTACCCTACCTCTCCTGCAGATACTACACAGGTTTTGTGCCCATGTGCATTGGAGAAATATCTCCTACATGCCCTATAGTGTCAGGTGAGGGGGCTTTGGCATTCCCAACCAGCTAGGCATTGTTGTCAGGATTCTGATGGCTCGCATTTTTGTTCTGAAAGTCATGTTGGAGACTGAAGAGCTTTGGCCCCTGCTCTTGGGCTTCACCATCATTCTAGCTGTCCTACAAAGTATGGCCCTTCTATTTTGCCCTGAAAGTCCTAGATTTTTGGTCATTAACAGAAAGGAAGAAGAGAGTGCCAAGAAGATCTTCTAGTGATTGCAGGGCACCCAGAATCTGACCCAGACAGAACATCAGGGAGATGAAAGATGAGAGTGCTAGGATGGCCCAAGAAGAGCAAGTCATTGTGCTAGAGCTCTTCAGCATGCCCAGCTACTGACAGCGTATCGTCATTTCCATCATGCTCCAGCTCTTCCAGCAGCTCTCTGGAATCAGTGCTGTGTTCTCTTACTGAATAGGAATCTTCAAGATGCAGCTGTTGGGGAGCTGTTGGTGTGAGTGTGACTAATACTGTCTTCATGGTAGTTTCTCTGCTTTTGATGGAGAGGGCAGGGAGGAAGACTCTACATCTGATTGGTCTTGGAAGGATGGCTTTTTTTTCCATCCTTATGACCATTTCATTGCTATTAAAGGATGAGTATAACTGAATGGGCTTTGTCTGTATTGCAGCTGTCTTGGTCTTCATGCCCTTTTTTTTTTTTTAAAGATTTTATTTATTTATTTGACAGACAGAGATCACAAGTAGGCAGAGAGGCAGACAGAGAGAGAGAGAGAGGAGGAAGCAGGCTCCCTGCAGAGCAGAGAGCCCGATGCGGGGCTCAATCCCAGGACCCTGGGATCATGACCCGAGCTGAAGGCAGAGGCTTTAACCCACTGAGCCACCCAGGCGCCCCTTCGTGCCCTTTTTTGAAACTGTTTTTTTGTGGCCAAACTCTTCGGCTGGGGACCCCACCCAGCTGCAATGGCAGAGGGCTATGTTCCAGCTGGACTTCCAGCTTGTTGGCTGGGCAGCTCTTACCCCTCAGCTGCATTCTATTTAGGAGTCTGCCTGTGTTTGTATTGTCTTCACTGGCTTCCTTATTATCTTCTTGGTCTTTAGTCCCTGAAACCCACGGCAGAACTTCTGCGGAAATTACACGAGTCTTTGAAGGGCAGGTGGAAGAGGCCAGTAGAACTGACAAAGGGCCCACTCTGGAGATAAACAGTATCCTTCCTACCACCAAGGTCTAAGCTGTGCATCCTTACCAACATGAAAAAGCAAACTCTCCCTGAATGACAGAGAGAGAGAGAGAGAGAGAGAGAGAGAGACTTCGTCAGGTGGTAACCCAGGACTGTTTCTGAATGCTGCTACTTGATTCCTTTCTCTTCCCACATACTTCATGAGCACTCAGAGGAACCCAGTGCTGGAGTTAGTTGTATCTTCAATGGCTTCTTAAACATTTTATTACTTGGACATTCTCTTCTGTTTAGGAGAGACTAAGGAAAACTTCCTTTGTTTCAAAAGGAATTGGCTACTTGGCATATGACAACTTTGCCAGCTTTTTTTCCATTGGGTTGTGAGTTGAGTATTGCCTCACAAGGACATACAGGAGTGTAAGAGTAAGATACAGTTTCCTCTACCCCAGACTTAACAGGAAGTAGATCTACATGAGTGTGGAGGGCAAAGAGGGGTTAAATAAGAGTACCTTCCTCACTTCTGTACAGCTCTGCAGAGAAAATTAACTCGAGTTTTATTTATCTTCTGGTTTTATTAACACAAATATTTAGTTCTTTAAGTGTATAGCAGTTTCACCAAATAATGAGAACATAAGGAAATTGAGGTTAGAGGGAGGTGCTTAAAGAGAGATTATAGGGTGGAAGATTTGATACTGGAAAAGTCAAGGTACAATAAGAGCCATATACATTTTATAGAGACAAGAGTCTCTACATTTAGAGAGAAATGTAGTATGTCATTGAAGTGTGCATGAGGTGATGTGTGAGATTTGCATGTTGCCTCTTAACAATTTCTGTCCTTCATGTGGAAACTCTCAAGTTTAACTTCTTAGAAAAGTCTTGTGCCTATACTAAGAAGCTACTGGTTTCATTTGGAACTTTTTTCTTTGTTGAAGATTATATGTAGTATTACTTGAAGTCTAGGATGATTACGAAAATAGGCATTGTAGTTAATGGTGGTTGATGGATTCTAATTTTGGATGGAGTCCAGAGAAGGGAAGTTTAATTCTAGAAATCCTTTCTCCCCTCACTGGACCAAAAAAGTTCTTCCCCATGTAGTGGACTCTTTTTTTTTTTTTACAGATTTTATTTATTTGACAGACAGGGATTACAAGTAGGCAGAGAAGCAGGCAGAGAGAGAGAGGTAAGCAGGCTCCCTGCCGAGCAGGGAGCCCGATGCGGGGCTCCATCCCAGGACCCTGACATCATGACCTGGGGCACAGGCAGAGGCTTAACCCACTGAACTACCCAGGCGCCCCGACTCTTTTTTTTTTTAAACTACTCCTAACTACCCATCTGGTGGGGGAGCCCTCCAAATGGGCAACCCAGTTTTGTTTTTTGGATTTTAGTTGCTGATTTTTATTTTTTTGAAAGTTTTAATTTTAATTCCAGCTAGTTAATATACAGTGTTATATTAGTTTCAGGTATACAATATAATGGTTCAGTAATTCCATACATCACCCAGTGCTCATCACAAGTCCACTCCTTAATCTCTAACACCTGTTTAACTCATCCCTCCATCTACCTACCCTCTGGTAACTATTTTCTATACTTAAGAACCTGTTTATTGGCTTGCCTCTCTCTCTCTCTCTAGCTTTCCCCCCACTTTGTTCATTTGTTTTGTAACTTAAATTCTACATATGAGTAAAATAATATGGTATTTGTCTTTCTCTGACTTATTTTGCTTAGCATTATACTGTCTAGCTCCATCCATGTGGTTGTAAATGGCAAGAATTTATTCTTTTTGGTGACTGAATAATATTACATTATAAATATATGCCACATCTTCTTAATCATTCATCAATTGATGGACAGTTGAGCTGTTCCCATACCTTGGCTGTTATAAATAATATTGCCATAAACACAGGGGTGCATGTATCCATTTGAATTAGTGGTTTTGTATTCTTTGGGTAAATACCCAGTAGTGTGACTGCTGGATCATAGGGTAGTTCTGTTTTTACTTTTTTGAGGAACCTCCATACTGCTTTCCAGAGTGGCTGTACCAGTTCCTACCAACAATGTAAGAGGGATTGTTTTTCTCCACATACTCACCAACACCTGGTATTTCTTATGTTGTTGATTTTAGCCATTTGGTCAGGTATGAGGTGATATCTCATTGTGGTTTTGGTTTGCATTTCCTTGATGATGAGTGCTGTTGAGCATCTTCTCATGTGTTGGCCATCTGGATGTCTTCTTTGGGGAAATGTCTATTCATGTTTTCTGCCCATTTCTTGACTGGATTTTTTGGGTTTTTGTGGGGGGGGGAGGTTGTTGAGTTTGGTAAGCTCTTTATAGATTTTGGAAACAAACCCTTTACCAGATATGTAGTTTGTAGTTATCTTCTACCATTCCATAGGTTGCCTTTTAGTTTTGTTGATTGTTTACTTCACTGTGCAGAAGCTTTTTATCTTGGTGAAGTCCCAATAGTTCATTTTTGCCCTTATCTCTGGAGACATGTCTAGTAAGAAGTTACTGTAGTTGAGGTCAAAGAGGTTGCTGCTTGTGTTGTCCTCTAGGATTTTGATGGTTTTCTGTCTCACATTTAGATCTTTCGTCCATTTTGGATTTATTTTTGTATGGTGTAAGAAAGTGGCCCAGTTTCCTCATTTAGCATATTGCTGTCCAGTTTTCCTAACACCATTTGTTGAAGAGACTGTCTTTTTTTCCCACTGGATATTCTTTCCTGCTTTGTTCAAGATTGATTGACCATATAATTGTGGGTTTATTTCTGGGCTTTCTGTTCTGTTCTATTGGTCTATGTATCTATTTTTGAGCCACTACTATACTGTTTTCATTCCTTCAGCTTTGTAGTGTAACTTAAAGCCTGTAATTGTGATGCCTGCAACTTTGCTTTGCTTTTTCAATATCACTTTGACTATTCGGGGTCTTTGGTGGTTCCATATAAATTTTAGGATTGTTTGTTCTAGTTCTGTGAAAAATGTTGTTGGTATTTTGATAGGTAGTACATTAAATTTGTAGATTGCTTTGAGTAGTATAGACTTTTTAAAAAAATTATTTATTTTAGAGGGAGAGAGCGAGCACAAGCAAGGGGAGGGGCAGAGGAAGAGGGAGAGAATCCTCAAGCCGACTCCTTGCTGAGTACAGAGCCCAACATGGGGCTTGATCCCAGGACCCTGAGATCACAACCTGAGCTGACATCAAGAGTCAGCCACCCAGCCAAGCCATACAGGTGTCCTGGGTAGTATAAACATTTTAATAATATTTGTTCTTCTAATCATGAGTATGGACTATTTTTCCCTTTCTTTGTGTTATCTTCAATTTCTTTCATTGGTGTTTTAAGTTTTCAGAGTACAGATCTTTTATCTCTTTGGTTAGATTTATTCCTAGGTATTTTATTGTTTTAGTGAAATTATGTGGGATTATTTTCTTAATTTCTCTTTCTGCTGCTTCATTATTGGTATATAGAAATGCAACAGATTTCTGTAGACTGATTATACTTTACTGAATTTGTTTATCATTCTAGCAGATTTTGGTGAGGTCTCTCAAAAGGTTTTCTATATATAGTATCCTGTCAAGTGCAGATAGTGAAAGTTTTACTTCTTCCTTATTAATTTGGATGCCTTTTATTTCTTTTTGTTTTCTGATTGCTGTGGCTAGGCCTTCTAGTAGTATGTTGAATAAAAATGGTCCCGGTGGACATTCTTGTCCTGTTCCTGACCTTAGGGAAGAGCGCTCCATTTTTCTCTATTAAGAATGATGTTAGCTGGGGTTTTTCATAAATGGCTTTCATTATGTTGAGGTGTATTCTCTCTAAACCTACTTTGCTGAGTGTTTTTTTTATCATGAATGGATGTTGCATTTTGTCAAATTTTTTTCTGCATCTATTGAAATGATGGTATGATTCTTATCCTCTCTCTTATTGATGTGGATTTTTATTTTGTTGTAAGCCATAGCTTTTAAAGATTTCAGAGAATGTTCATAGCTAACTTTGAATTGGTAACCTCAGCTCTGGGAGAGGACTTTTCCTGAATGATTATTATCTTGTTGATGTATGTTGTTGCTTTGGCATTATCATATTATTGTTCATCTGTTACTATGTCAGGTTACCCTTGTTACCATGTTTCCACTGTATTAGGTCAAGTGCCCTTAGGAGTCATACATTTGAGATAATGTGAGTAAATGTGCAGTGTAGCCCCCTGCAGAGAGTATGAATGTATATGTACTGTCACTTTGCTCTAGTTGGAAGTAGTTTATTTGTAGCTTGTTTCCTCTATGTTCCTACAGCCTCCTTTTGGATAGAATCTGTTAAACATCTCAGTGTGTATAAATACCACTGCCTTTGCTTTGCAGAATTTGTGTCTATGACTTTTTCCCAAACATTAGTGTTCCGTCTTGCTTCTTTTCCTTGTTGGAGATTTGAGGGAGAACTCCTTAAACCCTGAGATTGAGGGTGGAGGACTCTTTCTCATTCTATACCCAGACAATGGAAATAGTTAAGAAGAATGTGAAATCAGGACATGTGGCTTCTTGGGGGCATAGATGGGGAATTGTGGGGGAAAGGGAGACTTTCTTTTAAGGGGATAGAAACAGAGCACTGGATGTGGTGCATAAACAATGAATTTTGGAACACTGAAAAGAAATAAAATAAAATGAAAAAAAAAAAAGAAACAACAACAACAAAACAAATTGAAGACTCCTAACTCTGGAACATTTGTGAGAGTTAGATGAGATGGAGGGATTTACACTTGCCACAGGTCACAGACACCTCCATAAATCATCTAGTTTCCTGGTATTTTTTATGAATGGAAATTGGGCCCCATGACATTTACCGCCTTTTCCCCCTCTTCACATGTTGCTTGATCTCCCTTTCTGTCCTTAGTGCTCACACACTTAATGCCCTTTAGCCAAACCCTTGCCTATAACAGTATTTTAGTTACCAGCTATCACTGTTCTCTCTGGTTGTTGAGCCTTGAAATAAATACTGACAGAGCTATGAAATTGGGGAAATTGGGGAGGGACTTTGTTGGAACAGGTGACTTCTAATTGTATCTGTGCTTCTGGTTTCTTAAAAACAGCGGGTTGCAAATAATGCAGTGTGGACATCTTGCCATTTCTCAGTGACCAGATTGTGAATACTTCCAAGTGTATTTTTCTGTTATAATGTAACTGTGGGTCTTTGTTTTTGAGATAAAAAGTTCTGAGTGTAAAAAAAAAAACAGAACAGGTAGAATAATAAAAACTATGTATCTATTTCATTATATATGGTCATTAGTATAATATAAAATTTTAGAAAAATGATTCACCTTGGTTAATTACACATTGAACCAGAAGATTGCTGAGAAGTATTTTGGAATGTGTATCCCTTAGGGATTTTTCTCATGAGTTTAGGGGAGATTTCCCCTAATACTGTCAATTGTATTTACTCACACAAGCAAATATTCAGTGTCACTAAGAGCTGTGCACTACCTTATAGACTCAGTTCAACTGTTATGTTCAAAAGAATTTTCCTGAAATAAGATTAAGCTTCCTTTATATGCTGCGTGATTTTTCCCTTGTCTTTAAAATATAGCGTGAAAGGCAGATTTATGGTCTTGGTATACAGAGATTCAAAATTCATTTTCTTCAGGATCAGATTTGCTGACAATTAGGTCCCATGTGTGCAGCTATTTTTTGAAAGTCCTTAGGAAAAACACTTATTCTCCAATGTAGAGGTAAAAAGCTGCCTTTCATGTTCTTTAGATCAATTAACATAGTTTGTAACTCTGGAATCTGCAAAATTGAATTCCTGATTTTAGGACTATGGTTTATTTAGCAGTAATGTTACAATTTCTTATATTGATACAAGAAGAAAAAAAGTTTTCTTCCTAGTAACCAAAATGTGTATGTTGGTAGCTAAATAGGATTCAGTGTGACTTGAAAAAGTTGGTTTTATTTAAATAGAGTTAAGCTTTGTTCCTTTTGTTTTATACAGCCGTAGATCAATAACCAAAATTCATGCCTTTCTTCTAAAGGGATATAACAGAAGTATCTCCCGAACAGAAACGATAATACGCTTTGCTTTCCAAGCCTCTATCACAGTTCTGTGCATTGCATGCCCCTGTTCACTGGGACTAGCCACTCCAACTGCCGTGATGGTGGGTACAGGAGTAGGAGCTCAAAATGGCATACTAATCAAAGGTGGCGAGCCACTGGAGATGGCTCATAAGGTAAGATAGTCCCTGGAACAAAGAATTGTCCCATCTAACCTGGCAATAGCACCTGTATTGAGAGACAGAATCCAAAATTATTTCTACATGGTCCATAAACTGAACTTCTTCTGGGACTATCCTGAGGGTTGAGGTAGGAAAGGTGTTCTTTTGGTTCTGTTCTGGATTGGTCTTAAGTTACCTAAGATCTCTAAAATACTCCGGACCTACTTTCTTAGAGCAGACCCTGATGTGGAAAACTTGGAGTCTTATTCCAGCTTAGATTAGAAATGTTGTCGGGTCAGGAAGACAGAAGGGGTATTTGCCCAGGAAAAATGTGACTCCATGTTTGTGTTCTTCATTGTGAGACAGTGCTTATAGTAACATTGCAGTTCCTTTGCCTTTGCCATTAGCTGAACAGTTTGCAGCTATGACTCCAAAAATATAATCATCCCTCATCTCTCTCATATTAGGATTTCCAAAACAATTTCAATCAAGGCTATTTGACGTCACCTAAAACCATGTTCCTTCTGATATATTCTTATTATTGAGGATATAAACTATATACAGATGTATGTAGTAAACACAGAACATAGCTTAAAATGGATTTGGAACCTCATTTAACCAGTGAATACAAGCTGTTAGTGTTTATAGTCATTTTTTATTTACTTTGATAAATTTAAAACTTAAGAATTGAAAGAACAGCATAAAGAACTCATGTATATCCTTTACTGCAGATGTCGGGCTCCTTTCCTAACAACAAGGACATTCTTTTTCATAATCATAGTACAGAGATCAAAATCAAGTAACTGACATTGCTGTAATACTCTTACCTAACATTTAGTCTATATTCTAGTTTCCTCAGTTGTTTCCATAATACTCTTTATAGCTATTTTTTTCTCTTGTTCAAAATTATGCTTTGTATTTGGTTGCTATATCTCTTTTCATCTTGGTTCCTCAAGCTATTCATTTTTCAAGGTTTATATTCCAAGTTTACTGTGGGGTGACTGTGTTCTCTAATTCCAGGTTCTTCCTGTTTCCTGTCTGGGCTCAATTTCCCTTATGAGTTCACAGAGCTGTCTCTTCTCAGACCATGCTTCTCATTTAGACCCAATAAAGTCCAAGCAAACCAGCAGGTCTTTTCTGGTGCTCACTTCAACTTAATTACTTACCCTTCTCTTATAATAATATGCCTACTACCTAGATTTCCACTACAGTTCTGGAATTCATTAGTATTGAAAGCCTTTCTCTTTCCCTGAGGCACTGAGTCATCTCTTAAGTACTTACTAACAGTCAACTATTAACAATTAGTTCTAATTGTTTAACATATATTTACAGTATGGTTGAACATTTGCAAGGGAGGGCTATTAGATGTCACTAGAGTATTTTTTCCCTTATTCTCCTTTACTTTTGTTCACTCAAAGACAGTTTAATTTATCAAGAAACAAAATATTCATCTGTTGAAGTAAACCTTTTTCTTATTTTTAGAAAGGTAGTATTAAGGATTACGAAGTCATATAGGTGCAGTGTATTTTAATTTTCTTACAGGTGAAGGTAGTGGTGTTTGATAAGACTGGAACGATTACCCATGGAACCCCAGTAGTAAATCAAGTAAAGGTTTTAGTGGAAAGTAACAAAATATCACGCAGTAAGATCCTGGCCATCGTGGGAACTGCTGAAAGTAACAGTGAACATCCTCTTGGAACAGCCATAACCAAATACTGCAAGCAGGTATTGTTTTTCCTTTGTTTATTAATGGAGTTATCTTCTACAGGAATTACACAGACCAAATCCAAACTGGTGTTTGACTATGATTTACATATATAATTGGTAGGAGGCTAAAGAGTCTTGTTTTTTCTCATTTTATTTTATAATATGTGTTAGTTTCTTCATACAGAAGAGTATAAATATGAAAACAGAAATTAACTATAATTTTATCACACAGATAACCTCTGTTGACTAAAAAATTAAAATGTAGTTCATATTTATCATAGGAAAATTCAGATAGTTCAGAGAGTTACATAATGAAAAAGAAAACCTCATTCCCTGCCCCCTTTCATAATCCCTCTCTCCAGAGTTTAACAAATGTTAATCTGTTAACAGTCTTTTAAAATATAATGGTCTTCCCTTATCTGCAGGGTATATGGTCCAAGACCCGAGTGGACGCTTGAAACTGCAGAGCACTGAATCCTATATATACATGTTTTCTTCTATACGTACATACCTATGATAAAGTTTAATTTATAAATTAGTCACAGTAAGAGATTAACAATAACTTATAATAAAATAGAATAATTATAACAACATACTGTAATAAAAGTTATGTGAATGTGGTCTCTCTCTCTCTCTCTCAAAATTACTTGCTGTTCTGTACTCACCCTTCTTGTGATGATGTGAGATGGTAAAATGCCTGTGTGATGAGATGAAATGAGATGAATGATTTAGGCATTGTGACTTGGCACTAGGCTACAATTGACCTTCTGACGCTATGTCAGAAAGAGTATTGGCTACTTTCAGACCAGAGTTGACCACGAGTAACCAAAACCAAGGAAATGTGAAACCGTGGATGGGGGAGGGAAGACTACTGTAGCAGCTTTAGTGAGATATAAATTGCATACTCCAAAGTTCATTATAGATTGTACAATTCAATAATTTTTAGTATAGTCCCCAAAGTTTGCATTTGTTAACCATTTTAAATGCATATCTGAACATATATGCATTTATTTCTTTTTAGACTTTATGTAGAAAGATCACAGAGTGACCAATCTTTGATACCTTGTTTTTTTTTTAATTGAGTGATTTTCCCCATATTAGGACATATAGAGCTGCTGCATTATGTTAATGGCTATATTATGTTCTGTATGATTTTTTTTGTTTCTTACAGTGTACAGTTAATGTTCTTGTCAGCTTTTGCAAGTTTACCTTTATGTTAAATGCCTATCAGTGCAATTGCTAGATCAAAGGATATATGCAGTTAAATTTTGATGAATTTTACCAATGCCCACATAGCAAATATTACCAATATCCACATAAAGGGTTGTACCAGTTTATACTTTCACCAAACGTTATTTGTGCTTATTTCCCCACATTCTTACTTTATTTTTTCCAGTTTAATAAATAAAAAATATTTACTCATTGATGGTTTGCTTTACATTTCCATAATTATAAATCAGGTTGAACATCTTTTCATTGGCTGTTTGAATTGCTTATTGTATAACTTTTCTGCTTGTATCCTTTGCCTGTTTTTTTTAATGGGATTGTTTACCTTTATTTCATTGATTTGTGTAAGTTCTTTGTAAATTATCTAATTTTACAGTTTTGATGTGGTAATTCCTATCATTGGTGTTCTTTCCTTTTTACCAATTTACTATTACTGACCTGGCTTCTTTACACCCAAACCAAACAACAGAGAGGATGAAGATATAAAGAGTCAGGAAAACAATGATGGCCACCAAAATTCTTTGGCTTACTAAGGACACAGAATCATACTAGAGAGGCACTCTGGTAACTAAAGGCCCTTACCCTTTGCACTGTACTGAATAGAAAATCCGACTTGACAATAGAATTAAATATTTATCTTGTAATTCTCTACTGGAAAGGGCAGAGAATATTGGTAAACTTTCCGTGTTTTCTTTCTCTAAACGTGGTATGAATTTTAGAAAGTGGGATTAAAGTAAACAATTCTGATGTTTTGTTCTAAACATTTAGAAATAACTGGGCATGTAACATGTGTCTAAACATTTAGAATTAACCAGCAGTATGCTCTGATCGTGCTATTGATAACCTTGGATTATTAGAACAGCAGAAGAAACCCTTCTGTTTCTGTTTGTTAGGAGCTGGACACTGAGACCTTGGGTACCTGCGTAGATTTCCAGGTTGTGCCAGGCTGTGGTATTAGCTGTAAAGTCATCAATATTGAAGGCTTGCTACATAAGAATAACTGGAAGATAGAGGAAAATAATATTAAAAATGCATCCCTGGTTCAAATTGGTGCAAGTAATGAACAGTCATCAACTTCATCTTCCATGATTATTGATGCCCAGCTCTCAAGTAAGCTAATTTTCTTCATGGTACCAATTACAGGACAAATATTAACAGATGTCTAACTTTATAATCCTGAACTGTTAGATCAGAAGTAAAAATTGACATCATGGTTTCATTCTGTCAAATAATTTTACCATAGGCCTTCTGGTCACTTCACTTGAGTTACTCAAAAACATTTCCCAATTGTGCCCCTGTGATTCTACCATAGGGTGATGAATTCTGGTCTTAGCTTATCTTCCATATTAGTTCATCTATCTTTCTTTTATTTCTTACCACAGCTACTCTAAACCTTTTATATCTTTTACAGGCTACTGTGGCCTTCTCCCTAGTTCCCTAAGCAAATTATCAGGTTTATTTTTCACATAGAAAATTAAGGTTCTCAGACATTTGTTCTTTCTGCTTTTTGCCCAGAATGATTCCTTTTTCAGGGGAAAAGATGTCCCACATCTTGCATAATGAATCCTCTCATCTTTGTTCTAGATCCCACCCTCTCTTGATTCTTCAGGGACCTTACTCTGTTACATCCCCTCACTTCTTTATTTTCCAGCTGTGTATACTGGCTCTATCTCCTAAACATATAAACATTTCTTCCATCAATATCACTGTAATCCCTTCTAGATTGTATCCTGTCTCCTTTTTTCCTTTATATCTAACCTTCTAGAAAGAGTAGTCTCGGTTTGCTGAATTCACTTATTCACTGTGCAGCCTTGCTTCTGCCCCGTCCATACTACTGAAACTATTTTTTCTAAGCACATTGATGACCTTATTCAGTACTCATTCCAGTGGTTTCTTCTCAGTCTGCCTCTGGCATTTGAGATTTGAGAATATTGACCATTTTGTCTTTCCTAAAGCTCTTTCTTCTCTTAACTTCATGACCATTCATTCTCTAGGTTATCCTCTCACCTACCTGGCTGTTGCTTCCGGTCCTTCTCTGATTCCTCTTTTCTCCTGCTCTCAGATATTGGGTATCCCCAGGGTTTTGTTTTTTGTCTTTTTCTTCTTTTGTATACTCTGTACAACCTCATTCATATCTATTGCCTGTTCTGCCTTCCGTAGACTTCTACTACCACTCTAAAATCCACATCTCTAACCAAAGCCTGTTTTCTGAGTTTCCGGTTGGTCTATCCATCTGCCCCAAAACATAATATACCCACCTAAGTGTTCTAGCACCTCCCTACCCATTTGCGCTTGAGAGTAATTTTGCTAACCTACAAATATGATTGTATATAACTGTCTGACTAGTACCTTTTATTATAGTGGTTTATAACTTATTTTTGAATCATGAACCTTTGGAGGAATGTGATAAAAGTTATGCCTACCCCTCAGAAAATTTTTGTTTTGGAGGTTTGCTTGTACCCTAAACCATATCGGTGTGATTCTGTTAGGGATCCTGGCTTTGCTCACTGTCTCTTGTGGGATGAAGACCAGTCTCTCTGGACTTTGTTCCAGGTCCGTTCCCCATGATATGTCTTCTGCCTGCCTATACCACCCATTTTATATTTTTCCACTGACCCCATGTACTCTGTGTTTCATTCATACAGAACTACCTACGGTTCCTTTTTACATTGTGTCATTTCATGCTTATTAGATCATTTCATTTACTGTTTTATCTGGGTAATGTTGTTTCAGTGGCATCTACCTCATGGACTTATTTTCATCTTCAAAACTCAGCTCACATCTCTCTTCAGCAAAGCCTTTGCTGACTGACATGTATAGGCAGATATATTTGCTCTTTTTTAAAAATCATAACTATACTTCATCTTTGTTTTTTGTGCTAGGTACAGTACATGATAATATTTTATTTAGCTGTCTGATTCTACCAAACTACAATTTATTATTTGCAAACTTCTAGTATCAGGCATACTGACACATAGTAATTTTGTTCATTTGACACCTTTTATTAAGCTCTTTCAAGACACTAAAGAATCAGCAGTAAGCAGAAAAGACAAAGTCACTATGTATTGGAGCTTCTATTTGTGGTGGGAGAACACAAAACAGTGAGCAAATAGATAAGAAAATATAAGATGTCCAATGGAGATAGTGCTGTAGGGTAGAGGGGTATAGGGATTATCCTATTTTATATAGGGTAATCAGGGTAGGCCTCATTGAGAAGTTGGTGCTGGAGCAAAAACCTGAGAAGGGGGAGGGATAAAGCTATGTGAATATCTGTGACAAGAGCATTCCAGGTAGGAGGGATGTTAAGTGCCCAAGCCTAGTTTGAGAAACAGCAAGGAGAACAGTGTGCCTAGACAGAGTAAATGAGTGGCAAAGGGGTAAGAGACGAGGTTAGAGAGTAGTATAGGACTAGATTAAGGTCATTAAAGAATTTTGGCTTTTACTCTTGAGATGGGAAGCCATCGAAGAGTTTTATGTATAGTAGTGACAGAATCCAACCTATAAGTATTACCCTGGCTGCTCTGATAAAAATGCACTGTTGAAGGAATGGGGAGGACAGGACAGAAGCAGGGAGATGAATTAGTAGGTTGTTGCCATAATCCAGGTGAAAGATAAGAGTGGTTTGGACCAATGTGGTAACAGTGGAGGTCATAAGAAGTGGTCAAAATCTGAATGTGTTTTGAAGGGAGATCTGGCTGACAAATTTTCTCACAGATTGGGTATGGGATATGAGAGAAACAGGAGTCAAGAATTATGCCAAGGTTTGTGGCCTAAATGTTTATTTTAGAAGGCTGAAGTTACCATTTAAATAGAATGGGGAAGACCATTGGAAGAGCAATATTGAAGAGAACTCCCCAGGAGATCAGTTTTTTACATGTAAATTTTGAGTGCCTACTAGATATTCAAGTAGAGTTGCCATGTAAATGGACATTACAAGTAGGCAGTTAGCTGCACAAGTCTGGAGTTCAAGGAAGCAGAGTAGGTTGGAGACATAGATTTGGGAGTCAACCACCTATAGATCTGTGCCTTCCAATATGATAGCCATTCAGTACATGTGACTATTGAAACTTAAATTACTTAAATTTAATTTAAAATTCAGGACTGCCTGGCTAGCTCAGTCAGAAAAGCATGCGACTCTTTTTTTTTTTAAGGTTTTATTTATTTATTTGACAGACAGAGATCACAAGTAGGCAGAGAGGCAGGCAGAGAGAGATGAGGAAGCAGGCTCCCTGCTGAGCAGAGAGCCTGATGCAGGGTTCCATCCCAGGACCCTGGAATCATGACCTGAGCCAAAGGCAGAGGCTTTAACCCACTGAGCCGCCCAGGCACCCCAAGCATGCGACTCTTGATCTTGGGGTCATGAGTTTGAGCCCCATGGTGGATGTACAGATTACTTAAAATAAATACATAAATAAACTTTAAAAAATAAATTTAATTTAAAATTCAGCCCTTCAGCCATACTAGCCACCTTTCACTGCTCAATAGCCACATATTGTTAATGGCTACTGTATTAAACAGCAGATACAGAACATTTCCAAATTCTGTTGGACAAAGCTGGTATAGATTGTTTTTAAAGCTGTGAGACTGATAAGATCACCAAGGAGTGAGACTAGATTGGGGGAGGTGGGGAGAAAGGCTTTAAGGATTGAGCCCAGCAATACAGTAGGTTAAAAGATAAGGGAGATCAGCAAAGAAGACTGAGAAGTGATGAGTGAGGAGGTAACTCAAGAATGTCCTAGAAGCCAAGGACGGAAATTATTTCAGGAAGGAGGGAGTGATCAACTGTGTTAAATGCTGCTGATAGGGCAAGTAAGATAAGGAACAAGAATTAGCCATTAGGGGCGCCCGGGTGGCTCAGTTGGTTGGACGACTGCCTTCAGCTCGGGTCATGATCCCAGAGTTCCGGAATTGAGTCCCGCATCGGGCTCCCAGCTCCACGGGAAGTCTGCTTCTCCCTCTGACTTTATCCTTGCTCATGCTCTCTCTCACTGTCTCTCTCTCTCAAATAAATAAATAAAATCTTAAAAAAAAAAGAATTAGCCTTTAGGTTTATGAAAATAAGGGTCACTGGTATACTTCGTGAACAATTCTTTGGAGTAGTAGACACAAAAGCTTTCTTGGAGTGGGTTCACAAGAGAATGGGAAGATATGACTTGGAAATAATCAAGTGAGGCAACACTTCCAAGAAGTTTTACTGTGTACAGAAGCAGAAATTTGGGGCAGTAGTAAAGAGGTAAGTGAACTTAAGAGGGGTGTTTTGTTTTATTATGTTTTGCTTTGTTTTTAAAGATAAGACTATGTGCAACAGAGATAGAAAATGTGGTTATGCAGGAGGAAGAGGAGAGATTTTTTAAAAGAGATTTTATTTATTAAGTTGTCAGAATGAGCACAGGCAGACAGAGTGGCAGGCAGAGGCAGATGGAGAAGCAGGCTCCCACTGAGCAAGGAGCCTGATGTGGGGCTCTATCCCAGGACGCTGGGATTATGACCTGAGCTGAAGGCAGCCGCTTAACCAACTGAGCCACCCAGGCATCCCAGAGGAGACAATTGTAGGAGAGATGTTCTAGAATAAGCAAAGGAAGAGGGTTTACTGCTTAAGTGGAGAGGTTGGCCTTAAATAGGAGCAGGGGCAGTTTATAATAACAGGCAAGAAACTAGATTGGTGGGTACATAGGCACAGGTAGTTGGTTAGATGTGGCAGTGAGAGCTTGCAGAAGTTCTCTTCTGATTGCTTTTAATTCTTTCTGAAGTAGGAAGCAGATTCATCATCTGGCCATAGGTGAGGATGGGAGAAGAGAAGGTATAAAATAGCCCTCTAGAATGAATGGAAAACGAATGGACTAGGGAAGTATAGAATTGCCAGAAAACACCAAGGACCTGCATAAAGTTAGTGGTCACATGTTTAAAATGAGACATCTCTACAGTTGTATGTTTTTATCCAACCATATTAAGCTGCTGATGCACGATAAATATTTCAAATTTAATTCAGTTGTGTGGAAGATCAAAGAGAAAGCTTCACCAAGAAAGTATCATTTGAGTTGATTCTTGAAAAATATGATGGAGTTTGATAATTGGCGAGTAGGGGTAAGGACATTCCAGGTGGAGACAGCAACATGTGCAAAGGCCCAAAGGCATAGAAGAGCAGAGTATTTTCCTTGAAAATTTGGAAACCACTGTTGTAGGCTGTGGTCTACCAAAAAATACAACATAGTGACTATGTAAGGTTAGACAGGAAGAACGTACCTCGCAGCGTTGTTATAAATATTAAACAATCTCATTAAATGTTCTTTCTGTACTTTATTTCAGGTGCTCTTAATGCCCAGCAGTACAAAGTTCTCATTGGTAACCGGGAGTGGATGATTAGAAATGGTCTTGTTATTAATAATGATGTAGATGATTACATGACTGAGCATGAAAGAAAAGGTCGGACTGCCGTATTGGTGGCAGTTGATGGTAAGATTTTTCCTAATTCCCTATGACTCAATGTTGCAATCTCAGTTATTATTTTATGTATATATATATATATATATATTTAAAGATTTTATTTATTTATTTGACAGAGAGAAATTACAAGTAGATGGAGAGGCAGGCAGAGAGAGAAAGGGAAGCAGGCTCCCTGCCGAGCAGAGAGCCCGATGCGGGACTCGATCCCAGGACCCTGAGATCATGACCTGAGCCGAAGGCAGCGGCTTAACCCACTGAGCCACCCAGGCGCCCTATGTATATATTTTTAAGATTTTTTAATTTATTTGATACAGAGAGAGAGACAGTGAGAGAGGGAATACAAGCAGGGGGAGTGGGAGAGGGAAAAGCAGGCTTCCCACTGAGCAGGAAGCCTGATGTTCGGTTCCATTCCAGGATCCTGAGATCATGTTCTGAGCTGAAGGCAGACACTTAACTACCGAGACACCCAGGTGCCCCTATTTTATGTATATTTTTGAAAGACTTCTGAACTTGAGGGCTTTTGAAAAGAAGCCTGAATGCAAAAAGAAAATGTTAATAATACATAATTGTTACTGATTAATTTAGAATTCTCTTGCATTTGCCTGGCTTTGTTATTTTCCTCCATAGCCTATGTTTTTTAAAATTTTTTTAAAAATTTATTTTCAGCGTAACAGTATTCACTGTTTTTGCACCACACCCAGTGCTTCATGTAATCCGTACCTTCTCTAATACTCACCACCTGGTTCACCCAACCTCCCACCCCACGCTGCTTCAAACCCCTCAGATTGTTTTTCAGAGTCCATAGTCTCTCATGGTTCACCTCCCCTTCCAATTTCCCTCAGCTCCCTTCTCCTCTCTAACTCCCCTTGTCCTCCATGCTATTTGTTATGCTCCACAAATAAGTGAAACCATATGATAATTGACTCTCTCTGCTTGACTTATTTCACTCAGCATAATCTCTTCCAGTCCTGTTCATGTTGCTACAAAAGTTGGGTATTCGTCCTTTCTGATGGAGGCATAATACTCCATAGTGTATATGGACCACATCTTCCTTATCCATTTGTCCGTTGAAGGGCATCATGGTTCTTTCCACAGTTTGGCGACCGTGGCCATTGCTGCTAGAAACATTGGGGTACAGATGGCCCTTCTTTTCACAATATCTGTATCTTTGGGGTAAATACCCAGTAGTGCAATGGTGGGGTCATAGGGAAGCTCTATTTTTAATTTCTTAAGGAATCTCCACACTGTTCTCCAAAGTGGCTGCACCAACTTGCATTCCCACCAACAGTGGAAGAGGGTTCCCCTTTCTCCACATCCCCTCCAACACATGTTGTTCCCTGTCTTGCTAATTTTGGCCATTTTTAACTGGTGTAAGGTGTTTTTTTTTTTTTAAAGCTAATCAGTAGTTGCATGTAACACCCAGTGCTCATCACCACATGTGCTGTCCTGAATACCTATCACCCAGTGTTATAAGCAGCTAATGAATCGTTGAACACTACATCAAAAACTAATGATGTGCTGTATGCTGGCTAATTGAAGATAACAGTAAAAAATAAATAAAAATAAATAAAGGTTTTGTTTTTAGTGATTACACCCCCCAAAATAAAAAAAGCAAATCAAGGATTTTTTTAAAACCTAAAAATAACAAAACATTAAAGGAATAGGCAAAATAATATCTATAATCTCATCATCCTAACTCAGTGTCAGTTTTAATTGCATGTATTCCGTTTCTGTTTTTATGTGTGTATGTATAGTTATATATATAAATATATATTTAATATAAAACTAAATATATAATATATTTATATATTAAATATTTATAACATAATATATTAAATTATTAAATATTTATATGTAATATATTAAATATATATTTAATTTTATATAAAATATATACAAACATTTATATATGTGTAAATGTTATATACAATATATGTACAGGATTATAGTATTAGTATAATATTGTTTTTAAGTGGTTGTATTTTGCATATAAGTTTTACCTCAATAGTTTGAGTAAAAATTTAAAATCCCTGTATACCTAATATATTTTGCTTTATTCATTATTTGCTATATTCATAGTATTTTCTAATTTTATTTTACTTCTGTTTGATTTATTATATACTTTAACTAACTTAATAATTCCCTCATTGGAAATTTAAGCTATTCCTAATATTTCATCATTATAAATAATGCTATGATAAATATCTATGAGGTTTTAGGTGCTTTCTTTTGTTAAATTTTTTCTTGGGTAAATTTCTAGCTGTGAGATTAATTAGTCAACATTTATAATCCTTGCTAAGTATGAAGGCAGTATCTTAACTATGATGTTTTTAGGCCCAGGAAGAAGCAAAAAATACCATTTACTTTTGTTTTTTAAAATAAAATAACTACTTGCAGTGATTTTTCCTCCCAGTATAAAATGCTGGTTTTGTCTCAATCCACCCTGTTCACCTTAAAAAGAAAAAAAAGTATTAGTTTTCAGTTTCATTTGCCTTTAGATGAACTAAAGTGTTTGGGAGGATTAACCAGTACTTCTCAAAGGAAAAGAAGAGTCTTTAAGTCTGCAATAAAGAGCTCTCTTTTCATTTTCCAATTATTGCTTTTATTAGTAAACCCCTTCCTCACTCTGAAATTTTCATAATGAAATGTGGAGGTTTGTTGCAGATTTTGTAGAGTACAGCCTGTGTGGCCCTGGAGACATTTTGAGTTAAGCTTAAGCCCCGAAAACTTTGATTAACAAGTTTAATTTCTTTCTCAAGTTTTAAGTTAGAATATTATTCCTGCTTTCACCATATTCCAAACTCTCTCCTTTTCTGGTGCTCCTATAATAGATGAGCTGTGCGGCTTGATAGCTATTGCTGATACAGTGAAGCCGGAAGCAGAATTGGCTGTCCGTATTTTGCAGTATATGGGCTTAGAAGTAGTTCTGATGACTGGAGACAACAGTAAAACAGCTCGATCTATTGCTTCTCAGGTAATTGGTTTACTTAGTTTTTGGGGTGGGGGGAAGGTCTGTGGTAACTTCTGATTTTTTAAAAAATATTTTATTTATTTTTTTGAGAGAGAATGAGAATGAGAGAGCAAGAGAGCATGAGAGGAGAGGGGTCAGCAGGAGAAGCGGACTCCCTGCTGAGCAGGGAGCCCAATGTAGGACTTGATCCTGGGACTCCAGGATTGTACCAAGCCGAAGGCACTCATTTAACCAACTGAGCCACCCAGGTGCCCATTTTTAATTTTTTTTTCTTTTAAGATTTTATTTATTTATTTGAGAGAGGGAGAAAGAATGAGAGAGACTTCTAATTCCTCATGTACATTTTGTTTCTTGCTTTCAAGTGCTAAAGATTCATATTACCTATTATGTTCCTTATCACTGAATATCGATACCTGGTTCTTTCAAGAACAGTTGGCATGCTGTTAGAAGGCGTTTGGGCTTTGTGTTACTGTTACAACCAAAAAACCATTTATTTACTTCATGAAATGCTTCTGTGACACTATATACCAGTCTTTGTTGATACTTCCTTTGAAATGTTGCTCAGATTCTTTGCCAGTGCTGCCAGCCTAAGTCGGGCACACAGGCACCCAATCTCTCCTACTTAAATTACAGCAAAAGCTCCAGGCACTTCCCTCCCTAGTCCATCCTGAACATCACTGGTGGAACTATCACCTAATGCACCACTTTGACACATTTTTCTGCTCCCCACCCCCGTGATTGCCTTACCTACAAAGCTTTTCTCATATTAGTCTTTTCTACTTCAGAATGCCTCCTCCCTCTTCTATTAAATAACATGAGTGATATATGAGTAAATTCTTATATAAAAATGCAGAAGGATATAAAGTAAAATGTCGCTCTCGCCAGCAAGAACGACCAGGAGACCTCAGCAAAGCAAGCTTTATTTTCTGCATAGCTGTTGGGATCTCTCTCTCCCCCGCCCGTGCATGTCTATATATACCAACCACTCGCAGCCACATAGATACAAAATCCTAAGTTCCGCCTACTGGCTCGCATCCAGCCGCCATCTTAATGGTGTGTTTACTTTCGGGCACCGAAAAAGTCGTGCGGCGCCCGGGGCCCCGCCGCGGGCCCAGCCGGAGCAGCTCTGCACCGTCGCCAACCCGGCGGCAGCGACGGCTTGAGGCAGCGGCGGCCGAGGCAACGAGTGGGCACGGCGGAGCCCAGAAGCATCACTGCGCATGCACTACAAGCCGCTCGGGCACCGACATCTCCCCCTTTTCTTTTATATTAGGCACGCAAGGCAGGAGATCGTGCCTGTCTTAGGTTGTCAGCTGCCATGAACATGCTTACCCGTCATTGGATAATTCCCCCTGGTTGGAGAACTCCTGGCTTAGGTTGCTATGTGCATGCAGCCAATCTTACCCGTCATCGACTACCGATCTGGCGCTGCCAGCCAGATTTGGGGAAATGTACCAGCTTCCAGTGCCATGCAAGCTTATACTAGCGCCAACTGTTGCCTACATTGTTGTTTACGTAATGATGCAAAACGGTGGAACATAAGGATTTACAACAGATACCCAATTTCCTAATGGAGCTATGTCAATCTCATCTGCTTAACTGTTTCGACAGATTAGCAGCAATAGAAAGGTCATTATAGGCCACGGAGGTTATGTCCAGAAAGTGATTGGATGCATCCGGTCGTCAATAGTTTCTGGAGAATGTCCACTTGTTACAGATGTGGTGAGAGCTACAGCCGCTGCAGTTGCTGCAGCTGCGGAGGCTGCTACAGCCGCAATAATGGCTGCAGTGATCCCAAAGTCTCTTTTATGTCTTGAGAGCAATACAGGCGAATTGTTAGGATTTACAGAAATGGGCATGGGAATGAAAGTAGGTATACAGGAGGGAGGATGGCGGACTCATTCGTTAGTGGCATGGGGAACGGCCAGGCTTTCACTATTGCCCATTGGTGCATCTGTTGAAGGGATGCTGGTGTCACCAGGATCGCTATCAGGCCGAGCATCAGGACGGGGCGGGCCATGTTGATCGATTCTTCTAATCAGTCGCTCCGGGACCCAGATAGGCACTTGGGCATCCTGTGGAAAAAGACAAACAGAACCTCGGTGCCATCTTAGGACCGGGTCAGGGCCTCTCCATTGGCCCGTGAGTATATCCTTCCACTTTGCCTGGGCTAGAGTGCATTCGGTAACCACCGCATGCCTGTCCGCTGCAGATGTACCATTATGGTCCAAGGACAAAAAATTTAAAATGTAAAGGGTGAGAGATGTAAGATCACGGGGTGACTTGTAGTCATCCCCTATTCCCCCTTTTCTTATTTTTTGTAAGCATCGTTTGAAGGTGCCATTGGCGCGTTCAATTATTCCTTGACCTTGTGGATTGTAAGGTATACCTGTAGTATGGACTATACCAAATTGACTTAGGAATTGATGGATAGATTTTGATGTATATGCAGGTCCATTATCTGTCTTTATTTGTTTTGGGATACCCCAATCTGCGAAGCATCGTAGGCAGTGTGTGATGACTTTATTGAATTCTCCCCCGTGAGGGGAATAGCCATTATGATACCCGAATAAGTGTCCACTGATATATGTATGTACTTTTGTTGCCCAAATTCAGGTACATGTGTGACATCCATTTGCCATAGGTGATTAGCTTGAAGGCCTTTGGGATTCACCCCTAAGGAAGGCTGAGGGAGTAATGTGGCACAATTCCCACAGGTCCTTACTATATCTCTTGCCTGTTCTTTGGTGATAAGGAATCTATATCTTAAGGTATTAGAATTCACATGCCATTTGCTATGGAACAGCTTCGCCTGTTCTAAGGTAGGGCAAATAAGTTGGAAACGACTATTGTGGTCTGCTAGAGCATTGCCCTCGGATAATGGTCCTGGTAGGCTCATATGGGCTCTGATGTGATCTATAAAAAATGGTGCAGTGCGCAGTTGCACAACCTCTTGTAGTTGCCTTAAGATCCATGGAATAGGTGAATCACTTAAGGAGAGGATGGCTGTTTCAATATTTTTTTTAAAGATTTTATTTATTTATTTGACAGATCACAAGTAGGCAGAGAGGCAGGCAGAGAGAGAGAGAGGAGGAAACAGGCTCCGTGCTGAGCAGAGAGCCCGAAGCAGGAGTCAATCCCAGGACCCTGAGATCATGACCTGAGCCGAAGGCAGTGGCTTAACCCACTTAGCCACCCAGGCGCCCCTGTTTCAATATTTTTTGTCGCATTTACCACGTATTGACTATCAGAAATAATATTTAGGGGAGTGTCTGAAAATCTCTGGAGCACTAGGAGCACTACTAGTAGCTCTACTTGTTGAGCCGACCTGGCAGGAACTATGACTGGGTTCACGATTCCTGTGCCCTCTTTACTTCCATCTGTAAAGACAGTAGAGGCTTCTTTTAGTGGTGTCGATCTACTAATTTTTGGTAGTATGAATTCAATACCCTTTGTGAATTCTATAAGTGGGTGTGAAGGATAATGATTATCAAATTCTATTGAGTAAGAGGTGGTCAGTATCGCCCAATCATCTAGGGTAGCACATGGTAGGCGAATCTGTTCCTTAGTATACGGCACGATGCAATTGTCAGGTATGATTCCAAGAGTAGAAATACAAGCAGTGATCAATTTGTTAGCTAGCATGGCTACTGCAACTGGATATGTTGTGATTATCCGAGGAAGAGTGTTTGGGAGGTACAGCCATTGTAAGGGCCCACCTTGCCATAGCACTCCAGTAGGTAAAGAAGGGGATGGAATCACTATGGCTTGGACAATCTGGTTAGGATCACATCTATCTGCTGAAGTCAAGGCAAGCGTGTCCTCCACAATTTTCAAAGCCTGTTTCACCTCCAGAGTAAGGCTCCTAGGAGAGTCTAGACGGGCATCACCCTTCAGAATATCAAACAATGGTTGTAATTCTCCTGTAGTTATTTTCAGGTAGGGTCGGATCCAATTTATGTCCCCCAATAACTTTTGGAAATCATTGAGTGTTTGTAATTTGTCAGTTCTAATGGAGGCTTTTGAAGATTTTACCATGGTATCTAACACTGGGTATGCAAGAGGGGAGAGTTTAGTAAAGTCCATAATGTCCCTCCATTCTGCATTTCTACATTCTGGACAACTGCATGCCCCTCGGGAGCATGAAGTGTTATATGGTGGCAGCCATTCTGCAGGTGGCGCTATAGGCCTACATTCAGGGGTAGGAATTCTTGACCTTCTGACAGAGGGTGCTAGGGAGTCATATTTTTTCCCGGCTTCTTTGTGTGTCTTTCCCTTTAAAGGTTCGTTAGGGACTTCCTCTTTTAATTTTAAGTGTGTCATGGCTTCCCCAAGTTCATCTTCAGAGGAGCTCTCCTCTGAATTTTCTCCCCCTCTGCTAGATCCTGCCTTAGAGGCTTCTCTGACCTGCTCCTCGATAACATTTTTAACCATTTTATGGTTAGAGTCTAGCGGAGTGCCGTTAGCCTTAAGCACCTCCGTCAGTAATCCTCCCATCTTAGTAAACTTTGATCCCATTATTTCTTGTCCTATGCCTAGGAACCCTTTTACTTCTCATCCTATACTTAGGAACTTTCTCACTTCTCGTCCTATACTTAGGAACTTTCTTATCTGAAATTTTGTGCACACTTACCGGATCGTTGGGTTCACTGAGAACTCCTCGGTGTAGGTTTCAGGTTTCCCGAGTTTCGGCACCACTTGTCACTCTCGCCAGCAAGAACGACCAGGAGACCTCAGCGAAGCAAGCTTTATTTCTGCATAGCTGTTGGGATCTCTCTCTCCCCCGCCCGTGCATGTCTATATATACCAAGGTTGCACAACCAATCACTCGCAGCCACATAGATACAAAATCCTAAGTTCCGCCTACTGGCTCACATCCAGCCGCCATCTTAATGGCGTGTTTACTTTCGGGCACCGAAAAAGTCGTGCGGCGCCCGGGGCCCCCCTGCGGGCCCAGCCGGAGCAGCTCCGCACCGTCGCCACCCGGCGGCAGCAACGGCTTGAGGCAGCGGTGGCTGAGGCAACGAGCGGGCACGGCGGAGCCCAGAAGCATCACTGCGCATGAGCTACCGACAGCAAAAAGTTGAAGACACCTTTTCCCCAAGCTCCCTGTCTAATCCTATCCCCAATTTTTCATAGGCATGTGTGTTCATATACAAATGTAGAGTTCTGGTATTTTTCAACATAAATTACATCACTTTTCTAAAGATTGCTCATTCTGTAGTTTGCTTTTTATTTTTTATTTATTTTGTTTTATAAAGATTTTATTTATTTGAGAAAGAGAGCACAAGCAAGGGGGAGGGCACAGGCAGAGGGAGCAGCAGACTCCCTGCTAAGCAGGGGCCCCAATACAGGACTCAATCCCAGGACCCCTAGGATCATGACCTGCGCCAAAGGCAGATGCTTAACTGACTGAGCCACCTAGGAGCCCCAGCAATTTGCTCTTTATACATAATAACTATATGCCTTTGTCCATATCTGAACATACAAAATGATGTTAGCCTTTGAACATTACTACATGGAATTCTATGGTATGTATGTATCATAATTTACTTAAACATTCTTCTAAAGATGGATATTTAGGTGGTTTTGAAGATTTTGTTACAAACAGGCAGTGATGTAAATCTTTGGACATACAAATCTTTTTGGGGGGGGGCTGGTTTTCAAAGACCTTTCATTTTTTATTATTTTTTTTTAAATTTTATTTTAGTTCCAGTATAGTTCACATACAGTGTTATATTAGACTCAGGTCTACAACATAGTGATTCAGCAGTTTTATACATTACTCAGCACTCATCATGATAAGTGTACTCTTAATCCCCTTCACATATTTTATTCATCCTCCCACCTAACTCTCCACTAGTAACCATCAGTTTCTTAGCTATAGTTCAAGAGTCTGGTTTTTGGCTCGTCTCTCTGTCTTCTTTTGTTTGTTTGTTTTGTTTCTTAAATTCCGCATATGAATGAAATCTTATGGTATTTGTCTTACTCTGACTTATTTCCCTTAGCATTATACCCTCTGTATCCGTCCGTGTTGTTTTAAATGGCAAGATTTCATTCTTTTTATGGCTGAGTAATATTCCATTGTATATATATACTACATTATACACACACACACACATTATCCATTCATCTATCCATGGACACTTGTACTGCTTCCATATCTTGGCTATTGTAAATAACATTACAGTAAACACAGCAGTGCATATATATTTTTTTGAATTAGTGTTTTCATACTGTGTGTGTGAATACCTAGTAATGGAATTACTGGATCATATGGTAACTCTATTCCTAACTTTTTGAAGAACCTCCATACTGTTTTCCAGAGTGGCTGCACCAGTTTGCATTCCCACAGACAGTGTAATAGTGTTCCCCTTTTTCCATGTCCTTGCTAGCACCTGTTTCTTGAATTTTTTTTAAAAGATTTATTTATTTACTTATTTGACAGAGAGATCACAAGTAGACAGAGAGGCAGGCAGAGAGAGAGAGAGAGAAGCAGGCTCCCTGCTGAGCAGAGAGCCCGACATGGGACTCGATCCCAGGACCCCGAGATCATGACCTGAGCTGAAGGCAGTGGCTTAACCCACTGAGCCACCCAGGCGCCCCTGTTTCTTGAATTTTTGATTTTAGCCATTCTGACAGGTATGAGGTGATATGTCATTATGGTTTTGATTTGCATTTCCCTCATGATGAGTAATGTTGAACATCTTTTCACGTGTCTGGTGGCCAATCTGTATATCTTCTTTGGAGAAATGTCTCTTCATGTCTTCTGCCCATTTTTTAATTGGATTATTTGTTTTCTGGGTGTTAAATTTGATAAGTTCTTTATATATTTTGGATACCAACCCTTTATCAGCTGTGTTATAGGCAAATACCTTCTCCCATTCTGTAAGTTGTTTTTTAGTTATGTTGATTGTTTCCTTTGCTGTGCAGAAGCTTTTTTATTTTGATGTTATCCCAATAGTTTATTTTTGCTTTTGTTTCCCTTGCCTCAGCAGACCTATCTAGAGAGATGTTGCTACGCCCAAAGTTAGAAAAATTACTTGCCTGTGTTCTCTGCTGGGAGTTTTATGGTTTCCTGTCTCACATTTAGTTCTTTAATCCATTTTGAGTTTATTTTATTTTGGTGTAAGAAAGTGGTCCAGTTTCATTCTTTTATACATAACTGTTCAGTTTTTCTAACACCATTTGTTGAAGAGACTTTTTCTGTGGCATAGTCTCACCTTTTTTTTTCAAAGACTAATTGGCCATATAATCCTGGGGGGTGTTTTTGGACTCCATTCTGTTCCATTGATCTGTGTTTCTATTTTTGTGCCAGTACCATACTTTTGATTACCACAGCTTGGTAGTGTAGCTTGAAATCTGGGATTGTGATACCTCCAGTTTTTTTTTCTTTTTCAACATTGCTTTGGCTATTCAGTGTGTTTTGTGGTTCCATACAAATGTTAAGATTATTTGTTCCAGTTCTGTGAAAAATGCTGTTGGTATGTTGACAGTGACTGCATTAAATCTGTATATTGCTTTGGGTTGTATGAACATTTTAACACCTGTTCTTCCAATCCATGAGCATGGGGTATCTTCCCATTTGTTTGTGTAATCTTCGATGGCTTTAATTGGTATTTTATAGTTTTCAGAGTACTAATCTTTCACCTCTGTGGTTAAACTTATTCCTACGTATTTCATTATTTCTGGTATAATTGTAAATGCTATTGTTTTCTTAATTTCTCTTTCTGCTACTTCATAATTAGTATTTAGAAATGCAGTGAATTTCCGTATATTGATTTTGTATCCTATGACTACTGAATTCCCTTATCAGTTCTAGTAGTTTCTCGGTGAAGTCCTTAGGCCTTTGTATGTATAGTGTGTCATCTACAGGTAATCAAAGTTTTATTTCTTCCTCACCAATTTGGATGCCTTTTCTTTCTTTTTTTAAGGATTTTTTAATTTATTGGGTGTAAGTAAGGGGCAGAGGCAGAGGGAGAGGGAGAAGCAGACTCCCCGCTAAGCAAGGAGCACAGTGCAGGGCTCTATACCAGGACCCTGGGATCATGACCTGAGCTGAGGGTAGATGCTTAACCGACTGAGCCACCCATGTGCCCCAGATGCCTTTTATTTCTTCTTGTTATCTGATCATTGTGGTTCTGATATTCAGTACTATGTTAACTAAAAGTGGTGAGTGGACATCCTTGTTCTGTTCCCTGACCTTAGGGGAAAAGATCGCCATTTTTCACCATTGAGGATGATGTTTGCTGTGGGTCCTCTAGTCTCCTCTTTATTCTCTCTAGCATATTTTTAATTTCAGCTGTTGAGTTCTTCAGCTCCATTTGCTTCTTTTTTGTGTTTTCTATCTCTTTGTTGATGGTCACCCTGAAGTCTCCACTGTTTTCTTAAGTCCAATGAGTATCCTTATGACCATCACTTTGGGTTATGTATCAGGTATATTACTTATTTTCATTTCTTCTAGCTCTCTTGCTGTGATTTTGCCCTGTTCTTTCATTTGGGCAATAGTCCTCTGTCTCCTCATTCCAACTTTCTTGTTTGAGTCTATGTGTTAGAAAAGTCACCTACATCTCCTGCACTTGAAACTGATGTCCTTATGAAGAAAAGGTCATTTAGTACCCTGCAGTGTGGTATCCCCTTCCTCCCCCTGTTCTCTAGATTCTGGCACTTCATGAGTGTCTCCTATCTGTATTGCATGCACCAGACTATTTTGGATGAGCCACTTTTGCCTTTTGTCCAGTTGTCTACAATGTCTCTTTTTGCTTTTTGGCAGCAAGATTTAGTCCCCATGGCATTAGTGGGCCAGTCTGGGGCTGCCTTGACGTGAGTTGAGTCAGACCAGTTTTTTGCCAGAGATGTGCTAGCACCAACCTATAAGGTTCTCCCCTGAGAAGCTTGCTTTGGTAGGTAGAGCCTGCCACCAGACCCCATATCTACCTCCAGCACACTGCTGGGCCCCTAGTTAGTCTTGGGTGTGTGATTGTCTTTCCCTCTGCCTGGGGCCAGAGCTACGTTGTTAAGGTTCTGACCCCTTTCAGGGCTGCTTGTGCACTGCCAGGCTGTGGCACTGCTCTGGAAGGGCTCCGGCCAAGGGCATGCTAGAGGGGGCAGGTCTATGGGAGAGAATGTGGGCAGGGTGTGGGGTTCCAGCAGGGTCTGGGCTAGCCTGCTGTGGGAAGGCACCTGCAACCACTGGGGAAAACTGCTGTTGGAGGGGGTGGATCTGCAGGATTGTCTGGCAGCAGGGCACACTGTTGGTAATCTATGTAGAGAGAGTTGGCTCTGGGCTAGTTACCATAGGTGTTGGGGTATCTTGGCTGGGGGCAGGGGAGGTAAATGCTGCCTACCAGGTCTTTTGTTCTTGAAGCAGTCTCTCAAAGATCCCTGCCCCTACTGCACACACTCTGAGATTAGTAAAAAAAATCTCTGTCCTGTATACCCCAGGCATTTTTCAAACTGCCGTTTCTATGTGGTTGAAGCTGTTTGTTGTGCTGTCTGCATGGGGAGACTGTGGGGGGCGGGGGTGCTCAGTTTCTTATTGCCATCTGGCTCTCCCAGAGCTGAACTAGCTGATTTTTGAAGTGCCAGGTGTTAAGCCCCACTGATTATAAGAACTTGCAAAGCCAGGCCCCTCTGGTTCTCAAAGCCAGCCTCTGCGGGGACTTGCCTTCCCTCTGCAGGCCCCTGTGCCTGGGGCACCCACTGTAGGGGTCTATTCCTCTCCCCTCCCAGGCCCACTACACTCTTCCTTCTCACAGACTGTCCCATGAGTGCACCCGGCTCCAGATCTTATCTCCCCCTCCACACCTTCCTCAACATGGCCTCTTCTCTATACCTAACTGTGGAGAGTCTGTTCCACCAGTCCTTAGACCATTCTCTGAGCCATTCATACTGATGTGGGTGCATCCAGTTGTGTCTATGGGACAAGGTGAGCCCAGGATCCCCCCACTTTGCCATCTTCCCTGGAAGTCAAACATATGTCTCTTTATATTTGTATAAATATGTCCAGAATATGGCTGGAAGTGGAACTGTGCAATCAAATGATGTGTGCACTTTGATAGATCCTACAAAATGTTTTCCAAAAGGACAATAACAGTTTACACAACCACCAAGAATATATAAGAGAGCTCATATCTCCATATCCTTCCTATCACTGGATATTATCAATTTTTGAAATTTTGGACCTCTGGTCAGTGGAAAATGATGGTCATCATTGCTGTGTTATATTTAAGGGACCAGTAATGTTTCTTGAAATGAATTGAGTTTATTTTTCTCCCTGTAGGTTGGCATTACAAAGGTGTTCGCTGAAGTTCTCCCTTCTCATAAGGTTGCTAAGGTGAAGCAACTTCAGGAGGAGGGGAAACGGGTTGCAATGGTAGGAGATGGAATCAATGACTCTCCAGCTCTGGCAATGGCTAATGTTGGGATTGCCATTGGCACAGGTACAGATGTAGCCATTGAAGCAGCTGATGTGGTTTTGATAAGGGTAAGTCCTGTGACCTGAACCTTGAGGTCTGTGATATTGGTCCACATGGTCAGGGATAGTGTTGTAAAGTATTTCGAGTAGGACATTCTTTTCCTTCTAATTCCTGTCCTCCCAGCCTTTGAGACTAGGAGAATTCAGGATGGGAGTATGAGAAGGAACACTAATTACTTCCAGATTTTCTCAATCAAGTGAAGCAGATGAGAATGACAAGCTTCTAAAGGAAAGAATATGATTGGGGGGTATACTTATAATAAAACTATCTTCAACAAACCCTTGCTGAGATTGTTTTATGTGTGTTAACCTACATAGCAGCATATAACCCCAAAAGTGTTTTCTAGATCCCTGAGAAAAATTCCTGGAAAAGCATCTTCCAAAGCTGACTGAAATTTTTAGCAATATTTGAAATTTATAGTCAATTCATATTACCCACCCTAAGGTACACAAGATCTTCAAAATCACAGTGTCAAATATAAAGTATTCATTAATTTAGAGTCTCTCACTAATATTACAAATATTTCTGTTCTCAGAATGACCTTCTGGATGTAGTGGCAAGTATTGACTTATCAAGGAAGACAGTGAAGAGGATTTGGATAAATTTTATTTTTGCTCTGATTTATAATCTAGTTGGAATTCCCATAGCTGCTGGTATGTGACTATTAGCTCGTGTTACTTTCTCCTTTGAAGTCATTAGAGACCTATCATATTGAAAAGTTTAGTCTTATTAGCTTTGAGCTCAGTTTTTATATGAAGCCCGCTGGTGTGGTGAAAGGTAATATTAAAATCAATAATTGTAATTTTGAGCAATGTTCATTATAGCATAAAATTTATATACATAAAATGTATATGCATGTTTATTTTAATTTATTTTCCCCTCCAACTTTATATTTTGAAAAATTTCAAAGCTATATATAACTAGGGTCAAAAATACAATGAAAACCTGTATAATTGTCATTTAAGTTAACCAATGAGTAGTACTTCCCCACATTGTTTTATCTCTTTTTCCATATGCTCTCACATTTATATTTATATTTTTATTTATTTATTTTTTTGCTGAAGAGAACAAATTTACTTTTAAAGATTTATTTATTTATTTATTTGAGAGAGAAAGTGAGCATTAGCAGGGGGAGGGGCACAGGGAGAGAGAATCTACACCTGACTTCCTGCTGAGCAGGAAGCCCAATGCAGGGCTCAATCTCAGTGAGATCATGACCTGAGCCAGAATCAAGAGTCAGATGCTTAGCCGACTGAGCTACCCAGGTGCCCCAAGAACAAATTTGCTTTTAATCTCACTACCCAAACACAAGTACTGTTAACATTTTAGTGTATTTACTTCCAGTCTTTTTTTACTTTGCATCAGTTTTTCTGTCTTGTTACATAGTTATAATTATAGCATGCAGAGAATGTTTGGCTCTTCACTTAAAATTCTAATAGCCAACAGGGTTTATTTTTTAAGTTTGGGTACCAGGAGAGAAAGAGAGACAGGGACAGACAGAGAAAGAGGGAAGGGGTGGGGGAAGGGAGAGAGCGAGAGGAAAAAAGCAGGGGAAAAGGAGGGAGATCGATGGATTGAGTAAAGGAATATGACCAAGCAAAAGCAATTTAGAATTTTTAAACAAACATTTTATAATGGCTTGTACTTAGAGACTTTGTGGGAGTTAGTAATAAATTGTATTTTTTTTTTTTTAGAGAAAGAGAGTGCAGGGGGAGGGGCAGAGGGAGAGGGAGAGAGAGAATCTTAAGCAGGCTCCACACCCTGCTCAGAGTCCAGTGCTGGACTTGAGCTTACGACCCTGAGATCGACCCTGAGATCATGACCTGAGCCGAAAGCAAGAGTTGGATGCTTAACAAACTGAGCTACCCAGGCACCCCAGGAATTAGTAAGAAGAGAGTTATCACTTTTTTCTTGTTATTTCTGGAGAGCAAAAGAAGAACATGAAATGATGTAAGAATAATTACAAATCTGTTTATAAATAAGAACACAAAATGCTGAGGAAACAAAAAAGAACAATCAAAATCTAGAAAGATTTAATTCATAGAGCAAGTGATTTTTAAAAAAATTATGTAAGTAGTTTGGGGATGAAGTCTTTTGGGTTTTCCATATAAAGAATCATGTCATCTGCGAAGAGAGTTTGACTTCTTCATTGCCAATTTGGATACCTTTTATTTCTCTTTGTGTCTGATTGCTGTTGTTAGGACTTCTAATACTATGTTGAACAAGAGTGGTGAGAGTGGACATCCTTGTCGTGTTCCTGATCTCAACGGGAAGGACGCAAGCTGTTTCACATTGAGGATGTTATTTGCTGTGGGTCTTTCATAGATAGATTTGATGAAGTTCAGGAATGTTCCCTCTATCCCTATACTTGGAAGCATTTTAATCAGGAATGGATGCTGGATTTTGTCAAATGCTTTTTCTGCATCAATTGAGAGGACCATGTAGTTCTTCTCTCTTCTCTTATTGATTTGTTCTATCACATTGATTGATTTGTGAATGTTGAACCATCCTTGTAACCCAGGGATGAATCCCACTTGGTCATGGTGGATATCTTTTTAATGTGCTGTTGGATCCTGTTTGCTAGGATCTTGTTGAGAATTTTTGCATCCATATTCATCAGTGATATTGGTCTGAAATTCTCCTTTTTGGTAGGGTCTTCGCCTGGTTTGGGGATCAGGGTAATGCTGGCTTCATAGAAAGAGTTTGGAAGTTTTCCTTCTGCTTCAATTTTTTGAAACAGCTTCAGAATAGATGTTATATCTTCTTTGAAAGTTTGTTAGAATTCCCCAGGGAATCTGTCAGGTCCTGGGCTCTTGTTTTTTGGGAGGTTTTTGATCACTGCTTCAATCTCGTTATTAGATATTGGTCTATTCAGGTTGTCAATTTCTTCCTGGTTCAATTTTGGGAGTTTATATTTTTCCAGGAATGTATCCATTTCATCTAGGTTGCTAAGCTTATTGGCATATAACTGTTGATAATAACTTCGAATGATTGTTTCTACTTCCTTGGTGTTCGTTGTGATCTCTCCCTTTTCATTCATAATTTTATTAATTTGGGCTTTCATCATCACTAGCTATCAGGGAGATTCAAACTAAAACCACATTGAGATACCACCTTACACCAGTTAGAATGGCCAAAATTAACAGGACAGGAAACAACTTGTGTTGGAGAGGATGTGGAGAAAGGGGAACCCTCTTACACTGTTGATGAGAATACAAGTTGGTGCAGCCACTTTGGAGAACAGTGTGGAGATTCCTTAAGAAATTAAAAATAGGGACGCCTGGGTGGCTCAGTTGGTTAAGCAGCTGCCTTCGGCTCAGGTCATGATCCCGGCGTCCTGGGATCAAGTCCCACATCGGGCTCCTTGCTCCATGGGGAGCCTGCTTCTCCCTCTGACTCTGCCTGCCACTCTGTCTGCCTGTGCTCGTTCTCGCTCTCTCTCTCTGACTAAATAAATTTAAAAAAAAAAGAAATTAAAAATAGAGCTTCCCTATGACCCTGCAATTGCACTACTGGGTATTTACACCAAAGATACAGATGTCGTGAAAAGAAGGGCCATCTGTACCCCAATGTTTATAGCAGCAATGGCCATGGTCGCCAAACTGTGGAAAGTACCAAGATGCCCTTCAATGGACAAATGGATAAGGAAGATGTGGTCCATATACACTATGGAGTATTATGCCCCCATCAGAAAGGACGAATACCCAACTTTTGTAGCAACATGGACAGGACTGGAAGAGATTATGCTGAGTGAAATAAGTCAAGCAGAGAGAGTCAATTATCATATGGTTTCACTTATTTCTGGAGCATAACAAATAGCATGGAGGACATGGGGAGATGGAGAGGAGAAGGGAGCTGAGGGAAATTGGAAGGGGAGGTGAACCATGAGAGACTATGGACTCTGAAAAACAACCTGAAGGTTTTGAAGGGGCAGGGGTGGGAGGTTGGGGGAACCAGGTGGTGGGTATTGGGGAGGGCACGGATTGCATGGAGCACTGGGTGTGGTGCAAAAACAATGAATACTGTTACACTGAAAAGAAATTTAAAAAATTATGTAAGTAGGGGCAGAGTGGAAAAAATTATGCAAGTAATATATATATATATATATATATGTATATATATATATATATAAAACTAGATGAGCACATAAAACGTTATAAGTACAATAAGTCTATCTTATCCCTGTCATATAAGCCAAATGTTCAAATGTCTGTCAATTTCATATTCTATTCATTCACTCTTGGTGGGATTATGATATGGTGCAAGACACTCTGGAGAATTGAGTAATATCCACCTAAAGTTGAAGATGTGCCCATGTCATAATCCAGTTTCATCTCTAGGTATGACCCTAGAGAATTTCTCAAACATGCGCACAGGGAGACGTGTACAAGAATGTTCACAACAGCACTCTATCCTCCTATTGGTGGAGACTTATGTTGCTGCCAGTTTTTCCACATGAAAAGTACTGAATAAATACCAAACAAGGAAATTATGTGTATGTATGTATTATAAACACATTAATAATCTGTTTAATGCTCTTTGCTCTCACTAATCCACACTTGTTTCCTAGGAGTTTTTATGCCCATTGGTTTGGTTTTGCAGCCCTGGATGGGATCTGCTGCAATGGCTGCTTCATCTGTTTCAGTAGTACTCTCCTCTCTCTTCCTTAAACTGTAAGTATGATGGCTCACTCATGTCTGTATTTTTTATTCCCTTTATCATCCACAGTCAGTCTTGGTAGGTCTCATTCTTATAGGATAGGCCCCAACTGTTCTTAATAATAAATGTTAGCTATGTGATTATCATCTTATGTAGTCTCTACCTAGCCACTACAGCACTGAGTTGGGTAAAATGTAGTACATTGGCTCTGAGAAGTACAATTTCTCACCGTGTGACTCTATATAATTTTAGGGGGGGTCAATTTCCTAGCAGGAACCACCTTTGTAGATTTCATACCAGGCAAATAGATCTCCAGTTTTGACTGTAACAAGTGTCTAGCTCACATTTGCTTATTTCACACTAGTGTATTTTGCATGTGTTCAGTTACAGAAAACCAACTTATGAGAATTACGAACTGCATGCCCGAAGCCAGATGGGACAGAAGAGGCCTTCAGAGATCAGCGTTCATGTTGGAATAGATGACACCTTGAGAAACTCCCCTAAACTGGGCTTGCTGGACCGTCTTGTTAATTACAGCAGAGCCTCCATAAATTCACTGCTGTCTGATAAACGGTCCCTCAACAGCATTGGTACCAGTGAACCTGATAAGCATTCACTTCTGGTGGGAGACAGTAGGGAAGATGATGACACCGCATTGTAACAGGTCACACAGAGTACTACTAGCTGATGTTGTTACGCGCTGATACAGCATTAACGATACCTCCTTAACTTCTCGAAATATTGCGGAAGGACTTTCTGTTGGTCTCATGCCCTTATTTTAGGGAATATCTTTGAATTGCATTTGTCCAGTGGCAAAAATACCTTTTTTTTCAGAGCATTAGCTCTCAACCTAGCTTTATTTAAGGTGAATTGCCAATACTTTTTGTTTTCACTAGGAACAGATAAGGTAGGCCAGTGAGGTTTACAACAAGCCCCACAATTGAAGATTGCGGAATTGCTGCTAAAGTGACAGATGACTTTTTCTTTGACCAAAAAGAAAAGGCTCAAGAAAAAGGATACTTAAAAAAAGTTTGAAGATCTGAGACCATGATCTTGAGGACATTCTTGAGCTCTCAGCCCTGCCAGGTTGGGGAACAAGGGCTTTTAAAACACTGTATAAAGCATCTGGTTTTAGATGGAAAACAGTAGAAACGGTTTAAAAATAGACGTGCCTTATTTATTATAGGATTTCTTCTCCCCTGATTGTTCCTGCATCTTTGTTTTTGCAGTTGTTTTCTTAGATGCCTTAGTATGATTCTTTACTGTTGTTGTTGTTCTTCCCAGTGAGTTAAGTGTAGGTGATTTTTGATTGCTAAAAATAACTGATAACTTTTCCAATATCATCTTCCTTTCTTTTTCTTGTAGCCCAAAAGACCGTAAGGGTCCAGAGGGTTTCTTGTTTCCTATCTTTCCATTGTAAAAAAAATGTATTGGATTCTTCTTTCATTGACTCCCTAGCTCTGTACAAACCTTCAATTTACTCCTACTGACTTTCACTATAAATTGTTCTTAATATATCAGCCTCAGTCCAGAAAATTAAGATTTTTTTATTAACATATATTATTTGCCCCAGGGGTACAGGTCTGTGAATCATCAGGTGTACACATTTCATAGCACTCACCATAGCCCATACCCTCCCCAATGTCCATCACTCAGCCACCCCATTTCTACCCCCACCCCCCAGCAACCCTCAGTTTGTTTTGTGAGATTAAGGGTCTCTTATGGTTTGTCTCCCTCCTGATCAAAATTTAATTAAGATTTTGAGCCTCTTCCACAATTGACTTTTTCAAAGATTAATATCTTACCGTCTTTAACATATACAGGTCATATGAAATTACCTGGACTCACTAAATTTGTCCTTTTTTTGGAGAGAATACAAGGACTTTAGCTGGTATATATAATTTAATATATTTTAATGATATTTTAGTTTTTTAGATGACTTCTCAAAATGACTTTAAAATAATACTATTATACAAAGCGGCACCTACCAAAAAACACGGTAAGTTGTAATACAGAAATGAGAATTTCCCTAGGTTGTGATACCTTTTAGTCAAGTTTCTAGTTTTCTCTAGTATAAAACATTTGCTCTTGCTAGTTAGCATGGGTTGTAAATTCAGGGGCTATTCTCAGTGCCATATACATTTAGAAATCCCCTTCTGAGTGCCTAAGAGTTAACACACTGGTCAGAGATCTGGCACTTGCATCACTATCTAAATTCCTTGTTAATTGCAAGATGGATTTCATATGTAGAACATGGAAGTGAAAATAAATAAATTCCTAAAATTTTGTTCCTATCATCATATGTAAAGCTGTTAGCACAATGCCTAGCACATAGGATTTACACTTAGTACTTTTTTCCCCTTGAGGTCTGTAATGAATATTAATAATCAATTTTTTTAGGGGAGAGTCTATAATCAGGTGAGAGTGGGGGATGGGTTTCTTCCTCTCCTATTTCCTTTCTCTCTTGTCCTTTCATACACACACAAAAAGTTTACCACATTATTCCATTTTGTCTTTAAAGATTTGGAAAAAAACTTATTTTTATCTCCACTATCTTAAAGAGAGAACTGAAACTACTGATGAAGGTGCTATTACTCTAAAAAGGCAAAACCATCCTAGTGAAATATGAATGTGTTTGTATGTCTAGGCTCTTTAAATGCCTGTGCCATCTTCCATGCTTCTGCTTTGAATTTTAATATATATTTTTTTATTTTTAATTCTAGTGATTCATCATACCACTTGTTTCCTCTAGAAGAAACAGCTAATAAGACAAATGTATAATAGACTTTTGAAAAAAGAAGCACCTCTCTTTCTTTCTCCCCTACTCTTTCTCTTTGAAACACTTGAACATAGTCAGTTACTACTTTGATTTCCATGTGTGTTTGTGAATTGTCCTTTTGGCTCCCACTTGCCAAGGGACCCACATGTCCTAGGACAGTAGGAAGAGCAGCCTATAGTCTGGGAATAATGAAGGATCTAATTTCAACCCTTACTATTAGAACAGAAAACATGTTTAGAAAGAAGCCTGTTTTAAGTATCTATAACTATCTTTGAATTCTCTACCACAAGTCTCTTTTGTGATCTTGAACTTCCAATTAGCTTCATAGAGCAGCTGTATTCACAGGAGAGAGAGAGAGAGAGAGAGAGAGAGGGGAGAGAGAGAGAGAGATATGATAATCAGGATTAAAAACATTGGTTTCAGTAGTAAGTAGCTTTAAGTAACTAGTGACTAGTGAGAACAAATGTTATAAACGTATATGTGTGTACGTGTATGTCTATTCATACATATGTACATACACATATTTACCATATAGAAGTAAAATGGATTTATATTTGAATTTGATACTTGACTATCTGAAGATCTTTATTTGTCCTTCCTTTATCACTCTTCTATATTCACTCAGTAACCATGCTGTCAGTTGAAGATAACAAGGATGCTTTGATATCCAGTGCTGGTTCTGACTCAACTATGGGGCACTTTTTACCTTGAATATCCAAAGATGCCTTTTGAATTTCAAAGGTTAAAACACAACTAGAGTATTTAGTGTCCTAGTCTAAAGAAGTATGGTAGTCAGTTGTGAAAATAGAGATGTTCTTAGTTTAGTATCAGCATTTTAGAGTGTTAAATTTGATGCTTTGTGAACAAAAAATTTTATATTATGCTTTAACTTTTTAAAAGTTTATTTTTTTCTTTTTTCAGATGTCTTCTTCAGAATGCTTAAAATAG
This sequence comes from Mustela nivalis, assembly GCF_964662115.1. Taxonomy (NCBI): domain Eukaryota; kingdom Metazoa; phylum Chordata; class Mammalia; order Carnivora; family Mustelidae; genus Mustela; species Mustela nivalis. The sequence goes on along the minus strand of NC_139040.1, from coordinate 62,963,327 downwards.
CACTGTAGACAAGATGTTTCCAAAAATTTAAGTGTGCATCTCTTTTATGTACACAGCTTAAAATCAAGAATGTATGTTCTTTGAGAAATTTTTTCCTATTTCTTGTGAATCTTGCTTTAAAATTATTTTTCTTAATATTTGTTTTACTCTATTTTGTTACTTTCTTTGGGTGAGGCATCTGGTTATTGGTTGCTTTAACAAGAATAAAAACATTTTCTAAAATAACTCCCTTTGGATTTTTTGCTTGCTTATTTCTTACTTTTCTATATTTAAAAATATTATTTTATCAAATATAGAAAATATGGATTCATGCTGAATTATTAGCTATTTTTGACACTAAGTTTCTGTAGTCCCTCTGGAAGTTTATCTGGTGTAAATAACCAGGTAAAGCACAAAAACATGAAATCTCGTTCTTCAATTAAAAGAGCTTCTATCATGGCATTGATAATAGATACCTTTTGTAGCCAAAACCAGGCGTCTCAACCATGTGTTTTTAGTTAAGTGCTTAACTAATCATTGTTAAACATTGATTGGTACTCAAAATAGGACAATGTGCAATAATCATCTACTACAGTTAAAATATTCAGTAGTTTGTTTTTCCATAAGCATGTAATTGATCATATTTCTGCCAGGGATGTGCCTTCAATTTTATAATTATAGTATTGTAGAGAAATGTTTTTTTGTCAGTGTCTCTTTTGTTAAACCATCCAACTCTTCTTCTGACAGTTGCAAACTACCCTGGTTTAGTTATTATTTTTTTGACTGTTCATCAGTGATGGGGCAGGATTGGAGGCAGCATTACACATTAACTAGAGTGGGAGAAAAGAAAACTCTGATTTCCTTCAATTCCATCCCACCTGCTGTATTGTTCCAGTGAGGGTGAAAAACAAAGGAAGGAATATAGTTGTCCTCAAAAGGGGTTTTGTGCTCTCTAATACATTCTTGAGATTGTCTACCCCAAATGAGTTTAATGGAGACAAGAGGTTTTCTTGCATTTGGGGGTCCCTATACAGTGTTTGAGGATCCCACCCAAAGTATATTCCCACACCAAGCACTTTTGTGGGCTAAAGAAAGGGTTTTAAACTTATTGTAAGGAAAACCTTGTTTTCATTTCTCTCCCCCAGTCTTGAGACTATTCAGGTTGATGAGATAGGATTGGAAATGGAAATAGAAAATTCCTGAACCATCCACTTAGCTGCTCAGCTCCCCCTCTTCTATTGGGGTCTTGACTAACCTCCAAGAAGGGTGTTCAGGATAGCAACATCCCAGGAGAAGTTTCAAAACCTTCCAGACAAAAAACAAAACAAAACAAAACAAACAGAAAAACCTTCCTATTAGGGAATGCTTGCTAGGTCAAGGCATTGAAGTCCCTGCTAAAATTCAGACAGCTGAGAGAGGGAGAGCTGTTATCTTTCCCCAAAGCTGACCAGAACCCACCAAATACTACTTGCTTAATAGCTTCCTCTTTGTAGACATGACCACTGGTTATGGAGATGAGTTAGAAGTGAGGGGTGAAAGGCAAGACTCCAGGACAAGGTTTAAGTGAAGATGCTATTATAAATAGGATCTCATGCGATTTAAGAAATCTGAGAACTTCCATGCAGTCTTCTCTCTGGAAAAGTTTGAAATAGGCTGTGTAGCTTTTTGCATAATGTACGCCTGGCCCTGGAGTGGCCCCCAGCTTTTCACTGTCAGCATCCAGCTCCATGCCCCCAGGCCTGTAGATAAGCTGAAATGCTGCCATTACTTTAACATTTCTTGCTTCACCTCACCCAAGCAAAACTTCCATTTCCTCACTGCAGTTTTATCACCTAGTAATAAGACCAAAACGGAGATTAATTTCACCTGTCCTAAAATGCCAGGGGCCTTTAAATCTGGCCAGAAGTATTTGCAATTATTTGGAAAGATTATTCTTAATCCATATAACTTTATTGAAATGAAAAACATCTGGCCATGTAGAAGTAGTTTGGGGGAAAGTAGACCCCAAGATCAACTCTCTTCAGCTTTTCTTCTTGCAGCTTTTTTTTTTAACCTTCCACTTTACTTTTTTAAAAAGATTTTATTTATTTATTTGAGAAAGAGAGTGAGTGAGCATGGAGGGGGGGCAGGGGGAGGCAGATTCCCTACTGAGCAGGGAGCCCAGCCTGGGGCTCCATCCAAGGACCCCACCATCATGACCTGAGTGGAAGGTAGCTGCTTAACCAATTGAGCCACCCAGGCACCCCTACCCTTCCACTTTTCTATCCACCATTTCTTTAAAAAGCATCACATCTCCTATAGTGATGGGAAGAGCACTGATTTTGTAGCCTATGGGACCTATTTGCAAACTCACAGTTCTGCTGCTTACCACCTGGGTGACTATTAGTTTCCTCTTGATGCTGTAACAAATTACAGCAAGCTTTGTGTCTCTTTTTTAAAGGTTTTATTTATTTATTTGACAGACAGAGATCACAAGTAGGCAGAGAGGCAGGCAGAGAGAGAGAGGAAGTGAAGCAGGCTCCTTGATGAGCAGAGAGCCTGATGCGCAGCTTGATCCCAGGACCCTGAGATCATGACCTGAGCCAAAGGCAGAGGCTTTAACCCACTGAGCCACCCAGGTGCCCCAAGGTTTGTGTCTTAATACAAATTTATTATCTGGAGTTCTGGAAGTCAGAGTCTGAAATGGGTCTCAAGACAAAAAGCAAAGTGTCAGCAAGTCTGTATTACTTCTATAAGCTTTAGGAGAAGTCCGGTTCCTTGCCTTTTTCAGTTTCTGGAGGCTACCTCCATTTGTTGGCTCAGAGCCCCTTCTTCCTATCACTCCTAACCTCTTGCTTCCTTCATCCCATTTTCTCATATTACCTCTGACCCTTCTGCCTCCCTCTTATAAAGACCTGTGTCATTGCACTGGGTCCAGTCTGATAATCCAGAATAATTTCTTCATGGCAACACCCTTAATTGTATCTGTCAGGTCTCTTCTTGCCAGGTAAAGTAACATTATTCTGCCTACCACAGTGAGCAAGGACAAGTTGCTTAATCTAATTGAACCTCAGTTCCTACGAGGGCAACGTGAGGATAAGAATACCTACCTTGCATAATTGCGAGACTCGCTAGTGATGGAGGGAATATTTCCAAAACACCAAAACCACTGTGGAAAATGCTGCCGTTTCCTCAGCCTGAGTGTGGGGATAGAAAGACAAACTTGCCACAACCACTTGGGTCTGTAGATCAGTCTTTGGTCTGGAGCTGCCTGAGATGCTAATGCCCCGTTTTGAAGAGAGCTTCTTTTGCCTGTAGGAAGGCCTCATCTGAGGTTACTGAAGGAGCATCAATATAGCAGCCTGCATGACCCAAATGTTGACGATACCAATCCCATTCTTTCCAGTCCTTAAACTTGGCAATGTTAGCCTTTCCTTTTCCTCCACAATTGTTACTCTTCATCTTCTTGCCAGTTCAACTAGAATAACACTCCTACGCTGAGTAGCTAAGCGTCTTCTTAAATTTAGAACCATGGCTGTCAGACAGTTCTTTCACATAGTCACAATGAACCAGCTGTCTCTGTTCAAAATAAATTACTCTGTATGTGATGTAATGAGCACTGGGTATTATATAAGACTGATGAACCACAGACCTTTACCCCTGAAGCAAATAATACCCTATACGTTAATTAATTGAATTTAAATACAAAAAATTTACTCTATTCCTTGTTAGGTTGAACCACTGGTTCCGCTTGTGGGAAAGCTCTCAGCTTTCCCGCTCCAGACCAGATAAACCAGAACCTGCATGTTAACAGGATCTGTTTTTATGTGTGTTATAATATAAAAAGCACCACCTTGAAAACTGAACTGCTTTGGAATAAGTTGGAAATGCCTACAAATCTGTCAAAGACTCACATAAGAGTCTTTCAAACTGTAATCATTTTAAGACAACCTTCATAATTGTTCATTTTGCTGTTAAGGAATGTTTAAAAAATTAAAAATTAGGATGAGGATGAGATGGCTGAGGAGTAGGTGGACCACAAGCTTGCCTTGCCACCCCCCCAACACAGCTAGATAAACAGCAAATCTTTCTGAACACCCAAAAATCCATCCAAGGTCTGAGAGAACAAACTGCACAAGGGGAGATTTAAAACAACAACAAAACAAACAGAAACCAAACAAAAACAGAAAAACAATCCCTCCCAAGTTGGGGAAGAGGTTGGAGCTGCAGAGAGTTAATTGCCGGGAGAAAAGAGCCTTGGGCACTGCAGAGGGGAGGGAGCCCTGATCACGGAGAGAGGAGCAAGAGAGAGAGAGAGTGCAAACATGTGCAGGTGACTGCACAAGAAAAACTCTTCTCCAAAACCATGACTAGGAAGAGGAAGGGGGCCAAATACTGCAAGATTTTAGAAGCCATGGAGTCAAAGTCTCAAGTTTTAGAAGTCGGCGCCATTGTCAGGGCCTTGACTGGCAGGCTTAGGGGATCTCTGGAGGGGAAGGAGGGCGGCCCCCTGGTGTGGACAGCTTGGTCTGAGGATCCCCTGGGTCGCCCGGAAGAAACCGGTCCCCTTATTGGAGTGCGTTTGGGGAGGCAGCAGGGCCTTGCTGGGGACAAAAGACCCGACAGGCTCCTTCCAGGCTCCTTCGAGCTGCTCCGTGCACAGGACCGGGGATGCCGGCTGACGGGGTACTTTGCTGTGCTTTGCCCTGAACTCTGAGAGGAGATGCCGCTACGCGGGCCAGTTTGGGGGATATGCTGGCACCTGGCAATGAGAAGCGACACCCTCCCCCAGAGGATCAACGCGGGCCTGTGCCATGCCTGTCTCTCAAATTTTGGGTTTTGAAAGCCAGCCACATGCTGGAGATAAAACACAGGAATACCGTGCTGCCTGGCAGACACTCAGAGGCAGGCTGGGTGAAGGCAGAGATCTGGTGGCAGCAGAGGACGAAAGGCGGGTGATTACTCTTCCGTGAGGGCTTCCTGAAGACGGGCAGGTGCAAACATCCCCCTCCAGGACCCAGGCGGCAAAGCGACGTCATTCCCGCCCCTCAGCCCCCAAGCTGCCCATCAGCACCGGCCAACTTAAGTGGAGGCCAAAGGTGCTTACACCAAACCCTGACCCCCTGAGCCCTGCAGGTGCATTTCCACTAGGGCAAGTCAGACGGAGAACTAGCACCCACCAAGTCCCACCCCCCAGGCGACAAAAATGAACTTCTCCCACACCCCACAGGCTGTGGTGATCATATTGTGATCACCAATATGAACTCTTCCCACACACCAAGTCTGCTGATCATAGAGTGCTCCAAAGCTTCAGCTCTGGGGAAAATAGGATCCAGTTTCCTTTTTGTTGTTTTGTTTTGTTTTAGAGAGGGAGACAAGTGTGGGGAGGGACAGAGGGAGAGGGAAAGAATCTTAAGCAGGTTCCATGCCCCCAGCTGAGCCCTAGGAGGGGCTGAGTCTCACAACCCTGAGATCTTGACAGCTAAAATCAAGAGCTGGACCTTAACTAACTGAGCCACTCATTTGCCCCCCATGGACAGATGGACTTAACTGATATATTCAGAACATTTCATCCTAAAGCAGCAGAATACAGATTCTTTTCCAGTGCACATGGAATAGTCTCCAGAATAGATTACAGACTTGGTCATGAATCAGCCCTTAAGTACAAAAAGATTGAGATCATACTATACATATATTCAGACCATAATGATGTGAAACTTGAAGTCAACCACAAAAAAAAGGAAAGAACACAAATACACGGAGATTAACGAACATCATAATAAAGAATGAGTGGGTTAACCAGGAAATTAAAGAAGTAAAATATATATATATATATATATATGGAAGCAAATAAGGATGAAAACACAAAATTCCAAAAACCTTTGAGATGTGGCAAAATCTATCCTAGGAGGGAAGTATATTGCACCATAGGCACGGATCAAGAAACAAGAAAAGTCTCAAACGCACAACCCAACCTTACACTTAAAGGAACTAGACATGGAAAAGCAAATAAAGCCTAAAGCAAGCAGGAGAAGGGAAACAATAAAAAGTAGAACAGAAATAAATGATATGGAAACACACATAAAAACCAGTAGAACAGTTTTCTCCTCCTCTGGAAAAAACTGTTCTACTGGTTTTTATGTGTGTTTCCATATGGGGGCTTAAGTGGGTAGGAGAAGAATAAATGAAACAAGATGGGATGGGAGGGAGACAAACCATAAGTGACTCTTAATCTCACAAAACAAACTGAGGGTTGCTGGGGGGAGGGGGTTTGGGAGAAGGGGGTGGGATTATGGACATTGGGGAGGGTATGTGTTTTGGTGAGTGTTGTGAAGTGTGTAAACCTGGTGATTCACAGACCTGTACCCCTGGGGATAAAAATATATGTTTATAAAAAAAAAAAGAAGGGAATCTTTCTGCCCTTCAACAGACGAATGGATAAGGAAAATGTGGTCCATATACACTATGAAGTATTATGCCACCATCAGAAAGGATGAATATCCAACTTTTGTGGCAACATGGGTGGGACTGGAAAATATTATGCTGAGTGAAATAAGTCAAGCAGAGAGAGTCAATTATCATATGGTTTCACTTACTTGTGGAGCATAACAAATATCATGGAGGACATGGGGAATTGGAGAGGAGAAGGGAGTTGGGGGAAATTGGAAGTGGAGGTGAACCATGAGAGACTATGGACTCTGAAAAACAATCTGAGGGGAATGAAGTGGTGGGGGGGTGGGAGGTTGGGGTACCAGGTGGTGGGTATTATAGAGGGCACGGATTGCATGGAGCACTGGGTGTGGTGCAAAAATAATGAATACTGTTATGCTGAAAATAAATAAATTTAATTATAAAAAAAAAAACAGTAGAACAGATCAATGAACCTAAGAGCTGATTCTTTGAGGCTTACCAAAACTGAAAAACCCGTATACAGATTTATGGAAAAGAAAAGAGAAAGGAACCAAATAAAATCTCGAATGAAAGAGGAGAGATTACAAAAACACCACAGAAATACAAGCAATTATAAGAGAATATTATGAAAAATTATATGCCAACAAACTGGGAAATCTGGAAGAAATGGATACATTCCTAGAAACATACAAACTGCCAAAACTGGAACAGGAGGAAATAGAAAATTTGAGCAGACGCATAACCGGCAAAGAAATGGATTCAGTCATCAAAAATCTCCCAGAAAACAAAAACAAAAACCAAAAACCAGGGCCAGATGGCTTCCTGGAGGAATTCTACCAGACATTTACAGAAGAGTTAATACTGGCACTGTTCCAAAAAATAGAAATGGAAGGAAAACTTTCAAATTCCTTCTCTGAGGCCAGCATTACCTTGATTCCCAAACCAGACAAAGATTCCACTATAAAGAAGAATTACAGACAGATATCCCTGATGAAAATGGATGCAAAAATTCTCAACAAGATACTGGCAAATCAAATCCACAGTACATTAGAAAAATTACTCACCATGACCAAATGGGTTCTATTCATGGGCTTCAGGGGTAGTTCAATATCTGCAAATATATCAGTGTGATACACCACATTAATAAAAGAAGGGTTAAGATCCTCTCATAGATGCAGAAAAAGCGTGTGACAAAATGCAGCATCCATTCTTAATAAGAACCCTCAACAAAGGAGGGAGGGAGGGAGAGAGAGAGAGAGAGAGGGAGAAGCAGATTCCTTGCTGAACAGGAACCTCAATGCAGGGCTCAATCCCAGAACCCTGAGATCATGACCTGAGCTGAAGGCAGACAATTAAAAAACTGAGCCACCCAGGAACCCTTTCATTTTTATTTCTTTGATGCCAGTGAGGTAGGACTACTTCATAAATTTAAAAGTCATTTTGTGTGTGTGTTTATAGGATGTCTGTTCATTTTCATTACCAATATACCTATTTTGGTCTTAGTGTATTTTGCTTAACAATTTGTTGATAAATTTGTTTTCAAGATCAATTTATTTTCCTATTAAGACAATTAACCTTTTTTTATGGTTGTTACTAATATTTTCTCTGGTTTTTTTTGTTGTTGTTGTTGTTTTCTGCCATAGTTTAAGTTGTTGTATATTTACCGTGGTGAAATTTGGCAATATACCTCAAAAGGAGAGTTCACCAGTGTTCAAACATTTAGATCCAAGGATTCCATTTCTAGAAATCTATTTGAAGAATAGATTAACATTTAGACAAACATTTACTCTCAAAGATGTTCTTTGTGAGATTCTCAGGGCTTATCATTCTTGAGTTATTAGTCATAATCCAGAAAATCAAATCCTATGTTTTTTTCTTTTTAAAAAACTTGTGATAAAGTATAAATACATAAAATTTTCCATTTTATGAGATTAAGGTTCTCTTATGAGTTTGTCTCCCTTCTGATCCCATCTTGTTTCATTTATTCCTTTCTTACCTGCCAAACCCCCCACGTTGCCTCTCAAATTCCTCATATCAGGGAGATCATATGATAATTGTCTTTCTCTGATTGACTTATTTCGCTAAGCATAATACCCTCTAGTTCCATCCACATCATCACAAATGGCAAGATTTCACTTATTTTGATGGCTGCATAGTATTCCATTATATGTAATGGAATACTATATATATATTTATATATATATATATACACACTATATACTATACTCATGAAATCTTGCCATTGATGTATATATAGTATTCCATTATATATATGTTATATATATATATATATATATATATATATATATATTCCATTATATATAGCTATAATGGAATACTATGCAGCCATCAAAAGAAATGAAATCTTGCCATTTGTGATATATATATAGAGAGACTATATATACCAAATCTTCTTTATCCATTCATCTGTTGATTAACATCTAGGTTCTTTTCATAGTTTGGCTATTGTGGACATTGCTGCTATAAACATTTGGGTGCACATGCTCCTTTGGATCACTACATTTGTATCTTTAGGGTAAATACCCAATAGTGCGATTGCTGGGTCATAGAGTAGCTCTATTTTCAACTTTTTGAGGAACCTTCATGCTGTTTTCCAGAGTGGCTGCACCAGCATGCATTCCCACCAACAGTGTAAGAGGGTTCCCCTTTCTCTGCATCCTTGCCAGCATCTGTCATTCCCTGACTTGTTAATTTTAGCCATTCTGACTGGTGTGAGGTGGTATCTCATTGTGGTTTTGATTTGTATTTCCTTGATGCTGAGTGATGTGGAACATTTTTCATGTGTCTGTTGGCCATCTGGATGTCTTCTTTGCAGAAATGTCTGTTCATGTCCTCTGCCCATTTCTTGATTAGATTATTTGTTCTTTGGGTGTTGAGTTTGGTAAGTTCTTTATAGATTTTGGATACTAGCCCTTTATGTGATATGTCGTTTGCAAATATCTTCTCCCATTCTGTCAGTTGTCTTTTGGTTTTGTTGACTGTTTCCTTTGCTGTGCAAAAGGTGAATAATGCTGCTCTGGACCTGGGTAGGCAAATATATGTTTAAGTCCTTGTTTTCAATTCTTTTGGATATATAACAAGAAGTGGAGTTGTTGAATTATATGTTAATTCTTTGTTTAGTTTTTTGAGGAACTGCCAGACTGTTTCCCAAAGTGGCTACACCATTTTACATTCCAGCAGTGCACAAGGTTTCTAATTTCCCCCACATCTTCTTCAACAGTTATCTTTTGTATTTTTTTAAGATTTTTTATTTATTTTTTTGACAGAGATCACAAGTAGGCAGGGAGGCAGGCAGAGAGAGAGGAGGAAGCAGGCTCCCCACTGAGCAGAGAGCCCAATGTGGGGCTTGATCCCAGCACCCCAGGATTATGACCTGAGCTGAAGGCAGAGGCTTTAATTCACTGAGCTACTCAGGTGCCCCTGTTTTGTATTTTTTATAATAGCTATATTAATGGGTGTTAGGTGGTATCTCATTATAATTTTGAGTCATATTTCTCCAGTGATTGGTGATGTTGAGGTCAAATCCTGGTGTTTAATACCATCTATGTAACCAGCTATTACTTCACAGATCTTCTCTCTTTCAGAGTCTGGAAGGGTATGAGAGCATAATCTGTGTCCCTGTTATATTTAATTTCCTTCTAAGGTTTTCAGGATCTTTTACTACCTATTTCATGTTTCTTTGCCTTTTTTTTTTTAATTTTTTGAGGGCTCTTTCACCATCTCCTCTTGGAAGGAGAGCATGTCTCAAAGTTATCAGCAGGTACTAGAACATTCATTGCTGCAATAAGAGGTACAGTCAACCTTTTTAAAAATACAAAGGCAGACACGTATAGATCTGATTTGGTGACTCAAAAGTTGTAATGTCCAAAAAAGTTTTACTGTCCTCCTGTTACATATTACATCCTGTACCCATCTAGAGCAAGTCCTGTCAGGTCTGCTCCCTGACGTACATCCAGACACTTATGCCTCACCACTGCCACTGTTCCCACTTGGGTCCAATCAGTCCAACATCATTTTTCACCTGTCCTGCAGCAATAGTCCCCAATGGGTCTCCCTGCTTCCACAAGTAGGCCTCAAGTTTAACCTGTGCCCTGTCCACCTTCCTACCTTACTTCCTATAATTTCCCTCTTGCTCCTTCCACTCCAGCCACACTGGCTCCCTTGCCATTTTTTTGAGCATACCAAAGACAGTGCTGCCTCAGGGTCTTTGCACTCTCAGCTCCTTCTACCTTTCCCCGCCCGCTCCCTTTCCTTATACTCTTTCACCTTACCCTCTAAGGAGATACTTCCTTCAGGTCTGTACTCATTGCTGCTTCCCTGCGTGTCTGCTGTAGTCTATTCTCAGTCCAATAGCCAGAGTGATCCTTGGAATCAGTTCATGCCATTCCCCTGCTCAGAAGCCTCTAATGGTTTTCTGTCTCACTCAGAAACACACACACACACACACACACCAGAAAAACTACTCACAGTGGCCTCCTCTATCCAAAAATACTTACTCTAGCACAATCCTACAATAAAGTTGCACCATTAGTTACTCTTTTATGTTAAGGTATTGACCATAAACATGTTACCTATCACTCATTTACAGAGTATGTGTTCACCTCTAAAATGGGATAAATGATGCCTGCCTCCCTCATAGGATATCAGTAGGAGAAAGTGAAGTGGTGGATGTAAAGATGCTTTTGAGATGTAAAAAGCTGGGTTGATGTGAGGAGTTATTAAGGTTCTATCATTCATCATCTTTTTTTATTAAAAAAACCTTCTAGATTTTTCTCCATTAATATTGCATTTAATTATTTCAATATAACTTATTAGAGGTTCAATGTTTACTTTTTAAAAACCAAATGAAAGGCTCGTGGGTGGCTCAGTTGGTTAAGCGACTGCTTTCAGCTCAGGTCATGATCCCAGAGTCCCAGGATGGAGTCCCACATTGGGCTTCCAGCTCCACGGGGAGTCTGCTTCTCCCTCTGACCTTCTCCCTTCTCATGCTCTCTCTCAATCTGTCTCTCTCAAATGGATAAATAAAATCGTTTTAAAAAATGAAACATTAACGTGTCAACGAATAACAACATTTAACATCTATTTGTGAGGAACACTTTTAGCTACAAGTAACAGGAAATTAAAGCGGAAGTGGCTTTCAGGATAAGGGAAACATTATCTCACGCAACAAGAAGTCCCGAGAGGGGCAGTTCCAGTGTTGATTGTCACTGACATTAGCAAGGCCAGCATGTTGATAGCAGCTTCTGGAATCACATCTTCATTTAATAGCATCCAGAAACTTTGTGTCATATTTTTTTTAACCTTCTTATTTTAAAAAAAATTTACTTCTTAAATGAACATGTACTAAAATTGGTTCTTTTGATGTACAGTTCTATAAGCTTTGATACATGTGAAAATCACCATAATCAGTATACAGATGAGTTCTACCACCCCCACCCCAAATTCCCTCATGTTATCCCTTTGTCACACCTTTCCTTCATTCCTAATTTCTGGTAACCACTGATCTGCTTTCTGTACTTACAATTTTGTCTTTTCAAGAATGCCATATAAATAGAATCATACAGTGTGTAATGTTGTGAGACTGACTTCTTTCACTCAGCATAATACCTTTGAGATCCGTTGAATTTACTGGGTATATTAATGACCCCTTCCCTTTTACTGCAGATTAATATTCCACTGCATATCTTTGGCAGTGCTTAATGTTCATTTGCCTACTGAAAGGCATTTGAGGGGTGCTGGGATGTCTCAGTCAGTTAAGCTTCTGCCTTTGGCTAAGATCCTGGTTCCAGGGTCCTGGGATCGAGCCCCAGATCTGGCTCCCTGCTCAACATCCTTGCTGAGCTCTCTGTCTCCCCCTGTTCCTCTCTCTCTCTCTTTCTCTCACTATCTCTCTTTCAAATAAATAAAATCTTTAAAAAACAAAAAGAAAGACATTTGAGTTGTTTCTAGTTTTTGGCAATTATGAATAAAACCTCCATAAACATTTGGGTACAGGTTTTTAGACAAACGTGTTTCATTTCTCCAGGGACATGGTTCTCAACCAGGGGAAATTTTGACCCGCCCCCCCCAGAGATGCTTGGCAATATCTGGAGGCATTTTCATTGCCTCAACCTCGGGGGTGGGGGAGTGCTACTGGTATCTGTGGAGAGGCATCTACCAAGGATGCTGCTAAACATCCTACAATGCATAGACTAGCTCCCCACAGCCCAGAGTTAGTAGGCCTGAGATGTCAATAGTGCTGAGGCTGAGAAACCCTGGTCTAAAGTAAATGCCCAAGAATATGATTTCTGAGTCAAACGGTAAATGTATGTTAATAAGAAATGGCCAAACTCTTGTCCAGAATGGTTGTGCCAGTTTACATTCCTACCAGCAATATAGTAGAGTTCCAGATGCTCCACATCTTTGCTAGTGGATTGGGATGGTTTGAATAGGGATGTAGTGATATTTCACTTGTGTCACTTTTTGAGAGTGGGGAAACATTTCTAGAAGCCCCAGGCAGAATCCACTCCATGTCTCATCGATTAAAATTGCATCTCCTTCTGTTTCCTAAATCAGTCACACATCAGGGGAATGAAATTATCACTGGTATAGCCACAGAACAGAGCCATAGAACAGGTTACACGAGGTAGTACCTCTGATTTGATTAAAGTTTCTTTCATTTACATTGACATCGTATAACGAATGTGCTAAGTTGGTTATGTGCACTTTCTACCCTGGAATGGGATGTATAAACTTTCCTCTTGGCTTTGTATCATGTCTGAAGAGGTACTTTTGGGTTGGCATATACCTGCAATAGAGAGGAAATAGCCATTTGGTTTGGCAAATGCTTCAGAAGCGAGAGGGATTGAACGATGGCAGATACCTGCTGGGAGGGATTAGAAACTATCTGTGCTGAAATGCTATTATCCTTATGTTTATCTCCAACCAATCTTGGGCTTCTCCTTTCATTGGCTTTATTTGACCCTCTTTCTATTTCCCTTGAGGGAAATAAGTTCATCCGTATTCTGTCACTGTTCCAGTTTTACAGTGGGATCTTGTATTTCTGGTTCATCATAACAAGAAAGAACTCTCAAAAAACAAAACAAAACAAAAAACCCCCCACACCTTGACCCTGTTCTTGAAAGAACATGCAGTGACACCTTTAATGTGTGTGAATTTTGTGGGCAAGGAGCTGAGACTCAGCCATCTCCCATGCCCATGCTGTTCCTTGGAGGGGTTATGGCAGTTAACATAAGCAAATCACTCACTCCTAAATCTGCTTCTCCTTCCTCCCTTCAACCTTCCTCTCAGTGTTTCTCCAGTATCTCTGACTGGGAAATTGGGTGGCCTCATGTCAGATCCAAGAGAAGTGGGAGAGAGTTGTGAACTGATTTAAGAAAAGCATCTGACAAAAATATAGTTCTTTTTAAAAAACTTTTAAGGAGTTATTAAAGTACATAAAAATAAACGTTCCTTCTTTGTAGAATCACACTTCATTGGTTTGTAGGCTGTGTTTGGTTAGAGGAGTTTGTGTAAATCAGAGTGTCCAGATCAGTATATTTGTCCACAAACATAGCACTCACTAGCATCATGAATTTCTCCCATAAATTGCTTATGTGATGAGTCAGAGTATGGCTTTGACCTTGTCCTTCTTGCTGCTCAGTTGGAAGAACTAATCACAAATGGTTTCTGGAAAGAAAATGTAAAGAAGCCATCTCTGAGTGGCAAGGAAGGGGAGGATGTCTTGCTGTTTTAGGAGTGGTGTCACTTAGTATGACTTATCATTTAAACTTTTTTGTTGTTTTCTAAATTGTCTCAGTCAAAATAAATAATCTTTCATGAAGGTAAAGGCTCAGAACATATGCAGTGTTCCGAATCGCTGACAGTGGCTTGAGTAAGAAAGATCCAGGATCTCAACGAGGAGGAGACACTAGCCCAACCCACCAGCAGAAAGTACTTTGGATCAAGGGAAGCCACACAGGTGCCTGGTGAACAGAGATACAATCACAGCTCTGTTCCTTACTGGATGGGTGACCTTGGGCTACTTAATTATTTGGTGTCTCAGTATCCTCATCTAAAACCTGGGGCAGTAATAATATTTCCTTCATAGAGTTGTTTGTTAGCTGCATAAATACATCTACAGTATTTAATACAATGCCTGGCATGTAATTGCTATAATTTTTGTCATTAGCTATTGTTATTATTATAAAACAAGCTAGGGCACATGATATGAGTAAGAGTATTGAAAAAGTCTAAAGAGAGTATTACCCAGCCCCCCGACCCTAACCCCCTCACCCCCGCCAAGAAGGCATTGCCACAAACCTCAGGAATCATGCTAGGGGATGTGTCCTCACACACACATACACAGAAAGACTTTGTCCAGGGGTATCCCAACCCCTCCTCACTATGGTGTTATTGCAAAATATATTATTCTGCTTTTATCTCTTTTTCTGAGCTACAGCTCTACTGTAACCTTTAGTACATAAAAGGGAAGAGCATTGGACTATCAAAGGAGGGTGGACCCCCAAGTTTCTGGAGTGTGACACATAGAATAGAAGGCAATCTTGGCCCTTGATACTCTAGAGATGTGTGAAGAAGAGAGCACTAGGGTTAAACTACCAAAACCTGGCTAGAAATCCCTCAGTTCGGCCAAGGGCTGGCCTGGTGAATGGGTTTTTGTGGTGTTTCTTCTTCCCACTCTCTTGTAATCATTTTGAATCAGTACTTAATAGCGTGGCAGCTTCAGGATTCAAACTCTTCACAAACTTCTCTTGGCCATCATTAGGGGAAAGAAACCAATTCTGCACCTCAAAAGAAAGAAACTGCAGGATAACATGGAGAGCCCTTCAAGTGTGCAACCAAGTTTGTGGTAGAAAAGAGTCAGAGGGGGAGGAAGCAGGATTAGACAGCCCAACCACAAGTTTCAAACACAATTGGGACCTAGAGGAAGATTAAACATGGCAGTTCCAGGAGGGAAAAAGAAGAGAAGCTTCACCTCACCAAGCCACATGTGTCATTCCAGGCATACTGGCTGGATTTGTTCCAAACATAGGGCTTGAACCAGCTGAATGACCCCAGGAGCTCCCAGGAAGCAAGCAATCTGGAGGAACTTGTGATGGACAGAAGGTGAAATCTAACTAAAAACCTGCTTGCTTCCCAACAGACACCAGGCAGGATTTTGGCACTTCTGAGGAAACTCGATCTGTTTCCTGACACACATACAAAAGGATGAGGTCTGAAGAGGAAGAAAATGCTTTTAGCTTTTGGTAACGTCTTAAGAGCTCAGAACAATCATCTTGAGATTTTGAAGCTTCCTGAAAGAGAAGTTGATTATTTTAAGGAAAATCTGAATGCAGAAAGTGAGCAATAGGAACATGTACCAAGGGCTTCTCAGTTGTGTTGTTTTCTTTGACCCTTGATTGCATCCCAGCAATAGACAAGGAATTATGGAAAGGAATAATGTCTCAGAATAATACCAAGACACGGATGGCTTTACTAGAGACTGAGGCATTAATAATTTTTTCTTCAAAGAAACTTATGCAGAAATTCTACCACAGACAGTGGTATTACATGGAGGAAGCAAAGCATTCATCTTCATATCATCCAACGAGCCTTGTTCCCTACTGCTTACACCTTTCCACCTACATATCCAATGACTTAAGCAGCTGTTAAGAATTTGGGATCAGAAATATTACATATCCTTATGTTCATTTCAGGATTAGTACAATAGCTAAGACATGGAAACATCCTAAATATCCATCCATGGATGAACAGATAAAATATATATATCACATTTATATATATGTATATATACATATACACACACACACACATATATATACACACATACATATATATCTATACACACACACACCACATGTATATATTGCATATATATATACATGTGGTGTATATATATATACACGTGGTGTGTGTGTGTATAGATATATATGTATATAATGTATTATTACTCAGCCATAAAAAATAAAAAAATCCTGTCTGCCATTTGCAACAACACAGATGGACTTTGAGGGCATTATTCTAAGTGAAGTAAGTCAGACCAAGAGACAAATACTGTATGCATGATCTCACTTATATGTGGAATCTAAAAAGATCAAACTCACAGTAACAGATTAGATTTGTTGTTGCCACAGATCGGTTGCAGTGGGGGAACTGGGTGAAGGGGGTCAAAAGGACCAAACCTCCAGTTGTAAGATAAATAAGTTCTGGGGGTGCAAGATACTACATGATGACTGTAGCTAACAATTCTTTGTATACCAGTAAGTTGCTAAGAGAGTACATCTTTTATTTATTTATTTATGTACTTATATTTAGTTAACTGCTGTGTAATACATTGTTAGTCCTTGATGTAGTGCTCAACAGTTCCTTAGTTAAGTATAACACCTAGTGCTCATCATAGCACGTGCCCTCCTCAATACTTATCACCTTGTTCCCCCCTCCTCTTCCCCTCTGAGCCCCCAGATTGTTTCTCACGGTCAATGGTCTTTCATGGTTCGTCTTCTTCTCTGATTTCTCCTCCTTTGGATTTCCCTCCCTTCCCCTGTGGTCCTCCATGCTATTGTTTGTGTTCTAAGAGAGTAGACCTTAAAAGATCTCATGACAAGGAGAAAAAACTTTGTAAGTATGTGAAGTTATAGATGTTAACTAAACTTATTGTGGTAATCATTTCACAATATATACATTAACAAATTATCATGTTGTACACCTTAAACTTACATAACATTATACGTCAATCATATCTTTTTTTTAAGGTTCTATTTATTTGTTTGAAAGGGGGAGAGAGAGAACAAGTGAGGAGGACAGGCAGAGGGAGAGGGAGAAGCAGACTCCCATTGAGCAGGGAGCCTAATGTGGGGCTCGATCCCAGGACCAGGGATCATGACATGAGCCGAAGGCAGACGCTTAACGACTGATTCACCCAGGTGCCTCTGTTGATTATATCTTAATAAAACTGGAAAAATAAGAATATGGGCTTCCCATGTGTATCCTAAGCTAGGTGAGTTGTACTACACTGTGCCCCTCGTCACAGTGCCTTAAAAACGTACTTCCACTTTCAGCCTAGTAATCTCTCTAAAATAACATATGCGAGTTTAGAGTGAATTTTCATTTTGACCGCCATAGTTGTTCTTGATTACATTTCACCACACCTCAGAAGTGCCTGGAGTAAGTAGTTGGAAGGAGGTAGAACTATAGATAGCGTTTTGGCTCCCCTCACCCATAGGCCATGCAGTAGCCTTTGGGGAACAGGCATCAAGTTCCATGTTTGCACCACCTGTGTTGAAGGGGCAAAAGCACTAGATTTGAGATAAAGAGGCTTGAGTTGGAATCTCAGTTATATATACCACTTACCAGCTGAGTGCTAAGTCAGGCTACTTATCTTCTGTAAAACCTTCCTTTCCTGTAAAAGTTTCCTATTCTGCAAAACTTCACTGCAAGTTATGGAATAGGATTTTTATGATAATGTGCTAAGCAATTTTGAGACATCTCCTCTGGGCCTCAAGTCCTGTTGACCCCCCTCATACTAGAGCACACACTGTGTATCACCTTCTCATTCATCTTCCCCATCCCCAGCTGACTTTTCAAATACTAGCACTGTAAAGAAACTTCCAAAAGTAGAAGTGGAAACAAACATTCTTCCCAATTTTCAAAGAAAGCTCAGAAAAACAACAGCAACAACAAGGTCTGTACAGTTTGATTTGCAGCAAACTTTCAACTGAGTTTATTCATTAGAGTGCCTTTTTGGGATGTGGGGTGTTATTTGTTATTTGGGATTAAAAAAAAAAAGATTTTATTCATTTATTTGAAAAAGTGACAGAGAGCAAAAGAGCATGAGTAGGGGGAGCGGCAGAGGGAGAAGCAGACTTCCTGCCGGGCAGATGCTTAACTGACTGAGCCACCCAGGTACCCCATGGAGTGTTATTTGAAGGAGTGTCACACTCTTTGGTTTCATGTGATTCATGAAACCCTGTTTTCTAAAAACCCTCCCCAGGACTTTTCCCCACATCTTAGGGGTAAAGTCCTTTAGTCTCTGCTCTTTTGTACAAGCTCGGGAATGCCTTTGAAGGATAAGGGGGGTACAGTTGTGATGAAGTTCCAGAACCTAAGTCAGGTTCGGTGGGGTGAGATTCAGAGCTGACGACTAAAGAAAGAATTCTTAAGACATCTTTGGTGCAAAATGGTGGTTTATTAAAGCACGGGAACAGGACCCGTGGGCAGGAAGAGCTGCTGCCCCGGGTTGTGAGGAGTGGCTGGTTATATACACAGGAGTTGGGTAGGTGAGGACAAAGGGGTGTCCAGAAGGGCTATTGGGGCAAAGAATACTATCAGGATATTGAATGCCTGGTTACTATCAAGTTAAGACAATTGGGAGTCTCCTGGTGGAATGTTACATTCCTGCTATCAAGCATCCTTGTTAATGAGATTTAGGTTTAGAAGAAATTTAACTTTATTTACTTTTCCTTCTACCTCTGCCTCCTTCGTTTTTTTTGTTTTTTGTTTTTGTTTTTTGTTTTTTTTGTTTTTTGTTTTTTATGGAGGGGAGGGTGACATTAGGTCTTGAGGAACTGATTTGTGTCTTTGGAAATTGGGCTATTGATAAGGTAACTTCTTTGTTGTAATCTCAAGGACATTTGCAAACCAAGGGAGACTCCTGTCTTGCAGGATTGTGATCTCAGCAAGTTAACTATTTATCATTTTATGGCAGTCAGGGGTGCCTGAGGAATGCTACACATATGGAGGGGAGCGGATGAAGGGGGGTGCAAGGCGCCAGCTTTTGCTTTGTCCTCAGCCAGCCTCCTCCTCCCTCATCAGTTGGGAGTGGAGGAGTGGGAGTAAAAGCAAAGGGTTATCAGCCTTGGAAAAGAAGCTTGAAAGTTCTCTTGAGGCAGTGATAAACCTCGTAATTGTGGTAGGATTAGGCTTCTGTTCTCAGAGTTATGTCCTGCTGGAAAATTGTTTTATTTGGTTGCAGACACATCTGCCTGGAGACTGAGGTCCCCTGGTTGCACTCTGAATTAGGTAGGACCCAGCAAAACAGTGAGGTCACGGACGGCTGTTCCCTGTTGGGCCAGCTGTGCCCTTCAGGGGACAGCAGTTGTTGAGAAATTTGATATTATGCAGCAGGTGGCCTGAGGTGTGTTTATGTCTGTCATATTTGACAACCTTGAGAGGGTTGTGACTGATTGTTTTCTGTAGTGGTACACAGGGTAAAGATTGTCTTGCTAACTGAGAGTTTGCTTAGTTCTAATTCCCTCTACACTTATTTGGTGGAGGGGCAGAATGAGGAAGAGGCTGTGGGAATTGTTTGATATCAAGGCCAAACTCACACAGGCTTTGCCAGTTGTTCCAAGTGTGGTCCTTGGACCAGTAACATCGACATTACCTGGGAAATTGGAGGAAATTCAAATTCTTGGGCCCTTCTCCAGACAGACTGAATTGAAAATTCGGGCTGGGGCCCAGCAATCTCTTTTTAAAAGCTTTCCAGGTGAGTCTGATTCATGCTTACACTTGAAAACTACTGCATTAATAACTCATCCTTGACTACACACCTAAGGCATTTGTTTAAAACAAAGAATTTTAATTTTTTTCTTCCAAGATTTTTTTTTAAAATTTTTTATTTTTTATAAACATATATTTTTATCCCCAGGGGTACAGGTCTGTGAATCACCAGGTTTACACACTTCACAGCACTCACCAAAGCACATACCCTCCCCAATGTCCATAATCCCACCCCCTTCTCCCAAACCCCCTCCCCCCAGCAACCCTCAGTTTGTTTTGTGAGATTAAGAGTCACTTATGGTTTGTCTCCCTCCCAATCCCATCTTGTTTCATTGATTCTTCTCCTACCCACTTAAGCCTCCATGTTGCATCACCACTTCCTCATATCAGGGAGATCATATGATAGTTGTCTTTCTCCACTTGACTTATTTCGCTAAGCATGATACGCTCTAGTTCCATCCATGTTGTCGCAAATGGCAAGATTTCATGTCTTTTGATGGCTGCATAGTATTCCATTGTGTATATATACCACATCTTCTTGATCCATTCATCTGTTGATGGACATCTAGGTTCTTTCCATAGTTTGGCTATTGTGGACATTGCTGCTATAAACATTTGGGTGCACGTGCCCCTTTGGATCACTACGTTTGTATCTTTAGGGTAAATACCCAATAGTGCAATGGCTGGGTCATAGGGCAGTTCTCTTTTCAACATTTTGAGGAACCTCCATGCTGTTTTCCAGAGTGGCTGCACCAGCTTGCATTCCCACCAACAGTGTAGGAGGGTTCCCCTTTCTCCGCATCCTCGCCAGCATCTGTCATTTCCTGACTTGTTGATTTTAGCCATTCTGACTGGTGTGAGGTGATATCTCATTGTGGTTTTGATTTGTATTTCCATGATGCTGAGTAATATGGAGCACTTTTTCATGTGTCTGTTGGCCATCTGGATGTCTTCTTTGCAGAAATGTCTGTTCATGTCCTCTGCCCATTTCTTGATTGGATTATTTGTTCTTTGGGTGTTGAGTTTGCTAAGTTCTTTATAGATTCTGGACACTAGTCCTTTATCTGATATGTCGTTTGCAAATATCTTCTCCCATTCTGTCAGTTGTCTTTTGATTTTGTTAACTGTTTCCTTTGCTGTGCAAAAGCTTTTGATCTTGATGAAATCCCAATAGTTCATTTTTGCCCTTGCTTCCCTTGCCTTCAGCGTTGTTCCTAGGAAGATGTTGCTGTGGCTGAGGTCGAAGAGGTTGCTGGCTGTGTTCTCCTCAAGGATTTTGATGGATTCTTTTCTCACATTGAGGTCCTTCATCCATTTTGAGTCTATTTTTGTGTGTGGTGTAAGGAAATGGTCCAATTTCATTTTTCTGCATGTGGCTGTCCAATTTTCCCAGCACCATTTATTGAAGAGGCTGTCTTTTTTCCATTGGACATTCTTTCCTGCTTTGTCGAAGATTAGTTGACTGTAGAGTTGAGGGTCTATTTCTGGGCTCTCTATTCTGTTCCATTGAGCTATGTGTCTGTTTTTGTGCCAGTACCATACTGTCTTGATGATGACAGCTTTGTAATAGAGCTTGAAGTCCGAAATTGTGATGCCACCAACGTTGGCTTTCTTTTTCAATATCCCTTTGGCTATTCGAGGTCTTTTCTGGTTCCATATAAATTTTAGCATTATTTGTTCCATTTCTTTGAAAAAGATGGATGGTACTTTGATAGGAATTGCATTAAATGTGTAGATTGCTTTAGGTAGCATAGACATTTTCACAATATTTATTCTTCCAATCCAGGAGCATGGAACATTTTTCCATTTCGTTGTGTCTTCCTCAATTTCTTTCATGAGTACTTTATAGTTTTCTGAGTATAGATTCTGTGCCTCTTTGGTTAGGTTTATTCCTAGGTATCTTATGGTTTTGGGTGCAATTGTAAATGGGATTGACTCCTTAATTTCTCTTTCTTCTGTCTTGCTGTTGGTGTAGAGAAATGCAACTGATTTCTGTGCATTGATTTTATATCCTGACACTTTACTGAATTCCTGTACAAGTTCTAGCAGTTTTGGAGTGGAGTCTTTTGGGTTTTCCACATATAGTATCATATCATCTGCGAAGAGTGATAATTTGACTTCTTCTTTGCCGATTTGGATGCCTTTAATTTCCTTTTGTTGTCTGATTGCTGAGGCAAGGACCTCTAGTACTATGTTGAATAACAGTGGTGATAATGGACATCCCTGCCGTGTTTCTGACCTTAGCGGAAAAGCTTTCAGTTTTTCTCCATTGAGAATATTTGCGGTGGGTTTTTCATAGATGGCTTTGATGATATTGAGGTATGTGCGCTCTATCCCTACACTTTGAAGAGTTTTGATCAGGAAGGGATGCTGTACTTTGTCAAATGCTTTTTCAGCATCTATTGAGAGTATCATATGGTTCTTGTTCTTTCTTTTATTGATGTGTTGTATCACATTGACTGATTTGCGGATGTTGAACCAACCTTGCAGCCCTGGAATAAATCCCACTTGGTCGTGGTGAATAATCCTTTTAATGTACTGTTGAATCCTATTGGCTAGTATTTTGTTGAGTATTTTCGCATCTGTGTTCATCAAGGATATTGGTCTATAGCTCTCTTTTTGGATGGGATCCTTGTCTGGTTTTGGGATCAAGGTGATGCTGGCCTCATAAAATGAGTTTGGAAGTTTTCCTTCCATTTCTATTTTTTGGAACAGTTTCAGGAGAATAGGAATTAGTTCTTCTTTAAATGTTTGGTAGAATTCCCCCGGGAAGCCGTCTCTCCCTGGGCTTTTGTTGTGTTTGGAGATTTTTAATGACTGTTTCAATCTCCTTACTGGTTATGGGTCTGTTCAGGCTGTCTATTTCTTCCTGGTTCAGTTGTGGTAGTTTATATGTTTCTAGGAATGCATCCATTTCTTCCAGATAGTCAAATTTGTTGGCGTAGTGTTGCTCATAGTATGTTCTTATAATAGTTTGTATTTCTTTGGTGTTAGTTGTGATCTCTCCTCTTTCATTCATGATTTTATTTATTTGGGTCCTTTCTCTTTTCTTTTTCATAAGTCTGGCCAGGGGTTTATCAATTTTATTAATTCTTTCTAAGAACCAGCTCCTAGTTTCGTTGATTTGCTCTATTGTCTTTTTGGTTTCTATTTCATTGATTTCTGCTCTGATCTTCTTGATTTCTCTTCTCCTGCTGGGCTTAGGGTTTCTTTCTTAACCCACTGAGCCACCCAGGCGCCCCTAGGGTTTCTTTCTTGTTCTTTCTCCAGCTCCTTTAGGTGTAGGGTTAGGTTGTGTACCTGAGACCTTTCTTGTTTCTTGAGAAAGGCTTGTACCGCTATATATTTTCCTCTCAGGACTGCCTTTGTTGTGTTCCACAGATTTTGAACCGTTGTATTTTCATTGTCATTTGTTTCCATGATTTTTTTCAATTTTTCTTTAATTTCCTGGTTGACCCATTCATTCTTTAGAAGGATGCTGTTTAGTCTCCATGTATTTGGGTTCTTTTCAAACTTCTTTTTGTGGTTGAGTTCTAGCTTTAGAGCATTGTGGTCTGAAAATATGCAGGGAATGATCCCAATCTTTTGATACCGGTTGAGTCCTGATTTAGGACCGAGAATGTGATCTATTCTGGAGAATGTTCCATGTGCACTAGAGAAGAATGTGTATTCTGTTGCTTTGGGATGAAATGTTCTGAATATATCTGTGATGTCCATCTGGTCCAGTGTGTCATTTAAGGCCTGTATTTCCTTGCTGATCTTTTGCTTGGATGATCTGTCCATTTCAGTGAGGGGAGTGTTAAAGTCCCCTACTATTATTGTATTATTGTTGATGTGTTTCTTTGATTTTGTTATTAATTGGTGTATATAGTTGGCTGCTCCCACGTTGGGGGCATAGATATTTAAAATTGTTAAATCTTCTTGTTGGACAGACCCTTTGAGTATGATATAGTGTCCTTCCTCATCTCTTATTATAGTCTTTGGCTTTAAATCCAATTGATCTGATATAAGGATTGCCACTCCTTTCTTCTGATGTCCATTAGCATGGTAAATGCTTTTCCACCCCCTCACTTTAAATCTGGAGGTGTCTTCGGGCTTAAAATGAGTTTCTTGGAGGCAACATATAGATGGGTTTTGTTTTTTTATCCATTCTGATACCCTGTGTCTTTTGACAGGGGCATTTAGCCCATTAACAGTCAGGGTAACTACTGAGAGATATGAATTTAGTGCCATTGTATTGCCTGTAAGGTGACTGTTACTGTATATGGTCTCTGTTCTTTTCTGATCTACCACTTGTAGGCTCTCTCTTTGCTTAGAGGACCCCTTTCAATATTTCCTGTAGAGCTGGTTTGGTGTTTGCAAATTCTTTCAGTTTTTGTTTGTCCTAGAAGCTTTTAATCTCTCCTTCTATTTTCAATGATAGCCTAGCTGGATATAGTATTCTTGGCTGCATCTTTTTCTCGTTTAGTGCTCTGAAAATATCATGCCAGCTCTTTCTCTGGCATGCCAGGTCTCTGTGGATAAGTCAGCTGCCAATCTAATATTTTTACTATTGTATGTTACAGACTTCTTTTCCCGGGCTGCTTTCAGGATTTTCTCTTTGTCACTGAGACTTGTAAATTTTACTATTAGGTGACGGGGTGTGGGCCTATTCTTATTGATTTTGAGGGGCGTTCTCTGAAGCTCCTGGATTTTGATGCTCGTTCCCTTTGCCATATTGAGGAAATTCTCCCCAATAATTCCCTCCAGTATACCTTCTGCTCCCCTCTCTCTTTCTTCTTCTTCTGGAATCCCAATTATTCCAATGTTGTTTCGTCTTATGGTGTCACTTATCTCTCGAATTCTCCCCTCGTGGTCCAGTAGCTGTTTGTCCCTCTTTTGCTCAGCTTCTTTATTCTCTGTCATTTGGTCTTCTATATCACTAATTCTTTCTTCTGCCTCATTTATCCTAGCAGTGAGAGCCTCCATTTTTGATTGCACCTCATTAATACCTTTTTTTTTTATTTCAACTTGGTTAGATTTTAGTTCTTTTATTTCTCCAGAAAGGGCTTTTATATCTCTCGAGAGGGTTTCTCTCATATCTTCCATGCCTTTTTCGAGCCCGGCTAGAACCTTGAGAATTGTCATTCTGAACTCTAGATCTGACATATTACCAATGTCTGTATTGATTAGGTCCCTAGCCTCCGGTACTGCCTCTTGTTCTTTTTTTTTTGTGTTGAATTTTTCCGTCTTGTCATTTTGTCCAGATAAGAGTATATGAAGGAGCAAGGAAAATACTAAAAGGATGGCAACAACCCCAGGAAAATATGCTTTAACCAAATTAGAAGAGATCCCAAATCGTGAGGGGGGAGAAAGGGGATAAAAAGAGGTTCAAAAAGGAAGAAAGAAAAAAAAAAGAAAAAAGAAATAAAAGAAAAGAATAAAAAAAAGAAAACAAATAAGAAAAATATAAAAAAGAAAACTATATATATTGGATAAACTAGTTAAAAAACGTTAAAAAAGAAAAAGGTAAAAGTAAAAAAAAAATTTACCAGAAGGCGAGAAAAAAAACAAAAAATGAAAAAGAAAAAAATTAAATTAACTGCAAGACTAAAAGAAATCACAGGGAAAAAGCCATGAGTTCCATGCTTTGCTTTCTCCTCCTCTGGAATTCTGCTGCTCTCCTTGGTATTGAAACTGCACTCCTTGGTAGGTGAACTTGGTCTTGGCTGGATTTCTTGTTGATCTTCTGGGGGAGGGGCCTGGTGTAGTGATTCTCAAGTGTCTTTGCCCCAGGCGGAATTGCACCGTCCTTACCAGGGGCCGGGGTGAGTAATCCGCTCGGGTTTGCTTTCAGGAGCTTTTGTTCCCTGAGCGCTTTCTGTAGAGTTCCGGAGGACGGGAATACAAATGGCGGCCTCCTGGTCTCGGGCCAGGAGGAGCCGAGAGCCCAGGGCCCCACTCCTCAGTGCGCCCTCAGAGAACAGCGCCCAGTTACTTCCGTCTGCCTGACCTCTGGCCGCGCTCCGAGCTCACCGAGCCTGCAACCGGTTCAAGGTAACACCGAGCTGCGAGCTTACTGTCGGCTCTGTCTCTGCAGCCGGCTTTCCTGTTCCAATACGTGCAAGCTCTGCAACACTCAGACACCCCGGATCTTTCTGTGACCCTGCGGGACCTGAGGCCACGCTGACCCCGCGTGGGCTTCGCCCCGGTTTAGCCTCTGGAGCGATGTCCCTCAGCGGAACAGACTTTTAAAAGTCCTGATTTTGTGCTCCGTTGCTCCGCCGCTTGCTGGGAGCCGGCCCCTCCCCCCGGGGTCTATCTTCCTGTTGCTTTGGATTCACTACTCCGCCGGTCCTACCTTTCAGAGAGTGGTTGTTCTTCTGTTTCCAGAATTGCTGTTCTTCTTCTCTTCGATCTGCCGATGGATTTGCAGGTGTTTGCAATCTTTAGATAAGCTATCTAGCTGATCTCTGGCTAGCTGAAGTAGTCTCAGCCTGCTACTTCTCCGCCATCATGACTCCTCCTTCATGTGTCTTTCTTTTTATGTTTAACTTTGGACGATAAACATTTCCTTGTTTTATATACATTATATATACATTTTATACATTTATATACATTATATACATTTATATACAAATGCAATGTAAAAATAATTTTTATCAATGTAAGAATCCATCATATAGCAGAATCATAATTTATTCAACCTCTCTAATCTTGAGCATTTAGTTTATTTCTCTATTATAATAGGGCTGTCATTTGCTATGATGTGGATGGAACTAGAGTATATTATGCTAAGTGAAATAAGTTAGTCAGAGAAAGACAAATACCATATGATTTCACTCATATGTGGAATTTAAGAAGCAAAACAGATGAACATAGGGGAAGGGAAGGAAGAGTAAAATAAGATGAAATCAGAGGAGACAAACCACAAGAGACTCTTAACAATAGGGAACAAACTGAGGATTGCTGGAGGGGAGGTGGGTGGGGGGAATGGGGTAACTTGGCGATGGGCATTAAAGAGAGCACTTGATGTAATGAGCACTGGGTATTACATGTAACTGTAGAATTACTAAATTTACCCCTGAAACTAATACTACACTAAATGTGAACTAACTTGAATTTAAATAAAATTTTGAAAAAGAAAAAAGGGTTGTGATGAACATCTTTGTAAAAAAACCTTTGTCTTTTCTCATTTTTTTCTGATTACAAAGTAATATATGTTTATTATGAAGTATTCAAACATTACAGAAATGTATAATTTAGCACATGAATTAACATATATACATCACCTGGATTTTTTTTTTTACTTTGTATTCACTTTTTAAAATTTATGTGGACTAAAATTCACTCTTTTTGGTGTATTGTTCCATGAGTTAAGACAAATGCATACATTCATGTAACCATCACCACGATCAGGTGACATTCTATCACTTCCCCCAAAATTCCATTATTTTGCTGCTTTGTAGTCAACCCTTTCTCCATCCCAACCATGGCAAGCACTCACTTGCTTTGGCTGTCTTTCTTCCTTTTTCCCTTCCCTTCCCTTCCTCTTCCCTCCCCTCCCATCACCACTCCCTTTCCCCATTTTCTTTCTTTCTTTCCTTCTATCTTTATTTCTTTCTTTCACCTTTTCCAGAATGTGATATAAAAGAAACCATCAGACATGAGGGCCAGAACTAAGATGAGGCAAGTGATGTGTCCATGGTACAGAATATAAGGAGGCACTCACTCTTTCTGACCCTGCATTTGCACAGCTCTGAGCACTGACTTGGCCTTATCCTACTCTAACCCTAGGAATCAGATACCATGTGTCTTTTTAACTTAACATAATGCATTAGAGAGTCATCATGCTGTTGCACTTAAAAATGGCTGTTTATCCCCTTATATTGCTGTGTATTATTCCATTGTACCCCATTTTTTAAAATGCCATTGTCAATTGACAGACATTTAGGTTATTACCACTTTTTGGCTATTATGAGTAAAACTGCTAGGAACATTCATGTGAATGTCTTTGTGTGGATGTATGTTCTCATTTATCTTGAGTATATACCTAGGAGTGGGATTTTTGGGTTATATGGTGAGTGTATGCTTTAACTTTATGAGAAATGGCTGAAGTGTTTTCCAGAGAGGCTTTACCATTTGGTATTCTTACCAGCAATATGTGAGAGTTTCAATACTCTGTACCCTCATCAACTCTTGGTATTGTCAGTTTTTGAAATACCCATGTAATAGGTGTGTTCATCACTTAGATTTAAGAATGGCTAACATTTTGTCATGTTAATCATCCATTTGAAGTATTTTAAATGATCATGTAATTCCATCCTTAAAGACTGGAAGAGATTATGCTGAGTGAAATAAGTCAAGCAGAGAGTCAATTATCATACGGTTTCACTTATTTGTGGAGCATAACAAATAACATGGAGGACATGGGGAGATAGAGAAGAGAAGGTAGTTGAGGGAAATTGGAAGGGGAGGTGAACCATGAGAGACTATGGACTCTGAAAAACAATCTGAGGGTTTTGAAGGGGCGGGGGGGGGGTGGGAGGTTGGGGGAACCAGGTGGCGGGTATTAGAGAGGGCACGGATTGCATAGAGCACTGGGTGTGGTGCAAAAACAACGAATACTTTACGCTGAAAATAAATAAATAAATTTTTAAAAAAGTAAAAAAAAAAAGCCAAATTTTACTATGGATTTCTAAAATATAAGAATATTTCCTTACATAACCTTAATATCATTATTACACCTGACAAAGAATTAACAAAAATTCCTTAATATCATCTAAAACCCAGTCATATTCAAATTTCCCCAATTGTCACTAAATTTCTCTAGCATTCAGCATGAAAACATGAGCCTCCTTTACAAGGAGGACATACATCAAGGCATATGTAAGGCAGGGGTGATTTCTTTCTTTTTTTTTTCAAGATTTTATTTATTTATTTGCCAGAGAGAGAGTGAGAGCGAGCACAGGCAGACAGAGTGGAAGGCAGAGTCAGAGGGAGAGGGAGAAGCAGGCTCCCTGCGGAGCAAGGAGCCTGATGTGGGACTCGATCCCAGGACGCTGGGATCATGACCTGAGCCGAAAGCAGCTGCTTAACCAACTGAGCCACCCAGGCGTCCCGGCAGGGGTGATTTCTAACAAGAATAAAAGCAGGAAAAGGAGCAAAGCAAAGAAAAAAGTTTTGTTTGTTTTTTTTTTAAATGGGATCCCTTCAGTCTCCCTGACTGATTAGGGCAGAGCCATCGTTGGTTAATTCAGTAGGTCACTGATGTCATCAAGGATCCAGGCTCAGTAATAAAACACCTCAAAATTTGGTACCTTAAAACAACAAATAGTTAATTGAATTGAAATTAATAGTTAATTAACTATTAACAAATGGTTAATTGAACTTAAAAAACAACAAATATTTATTATTTCACAATTTCTGTGTGTCATGAATTTGGAAACAGCTAACTTTATTCTGGTTCAAAGTCTCTCATGAGATTGTAGTAAGGATGTTTGCCAGAACTTCAGGTATCTGAAGGCTTACGTGGCCCTGCAGGATCCATTTCTAAGATGGCTCATTCACATGGCTACTGGAAGGAAGCCTTAGCTCTTTGTTGATTGTTGATAAGAGCTTCAGTTTGTAACCACATGGACCTCTTCATCAGGTTGTTTGAATGTCCTCATGACATGGCAGCTGGTTTCCCCAGACTGAATGATCTAAGAAAGAGTAAGGAAAAATCCACAATGTCTTTTAAGACCTAGTCTTGGAAATCACGTGTAGTCATTTCTATCACATTCTGTTTGTAACTGGGGTGAAGGGGTACAAGAACACCTGGCTCTGGGGGTCCCAAATACACTAGATTCGGCCACTCATCACTGACAAAATCCAAAGGCAGAGAGATGAGTGATGGTGAGACAAGAAAGGAATTTATTTCAGTGAAGCCAATGCTGGTAAAACAGTGGAATAACATCTCAAAGACTGTCTCCCAAATGCTGAACATGCTTCTGGGTTTATATAAGGGTATGTGTGACAAAGATCTTATACCGTACACAAAGATGAACGTAAAATGGATGAAAGACCTAAAATGTGAGACAGGAATCTGTCAAAATCCTAGAGGAGATCACAGGCAGTAACCTCTTTGACCTTGGCTGCAGCAACTTCTTACAAGACACGTCTCCAATGGCAAGGGAAACAAAAGCAAAAATGAGCTATTGGGACTTTGTCAAGATAAAAAGCTTCTGCACAGCAAAGGATACAGTCAAGAAAACTAAAAAGCAACCTACAGAATGAAAGAAGATATTTGCAAATGACATATCAGATAAAGGGCTGGTATCCAAGGTCTATAAAAAATTTCTCAAATTCAATTCCCCAAAAAACCAAATAATCCAGTCAAGAAATGGGCAGAAGTTATGAACAGACACTTCTCCAAGGAAGACATATAAATGGCCAACAGACACATGAAAAAATACTGCATGTCACTTGCCATCAGGGAAATAAAAATCAAAACCACAATGATATATCACCTTACACAAGCTAGAATGACTAAAATTAACAAGAGAGGGAAAAACGAATGTTGGCAAGGATATGGAGAAAGGGGAACCCTCTAACACTGTCGGTGGTAATGAAAGCTACTCTGGAAAACAGTATGGAGGTTCCTGAAGAAGTTAAAAATTGAGCTATCCTGTGACCCAACAATTACATTTCTGAGTATTTACCCCAAAGATATAGATGTATGAAAAGAAGGGGCACATGCACCCCAATGTTCACAGCAGCAATGTCCCCAATAGGCAAACTATGGAAGGAGCCCAGATGTCCTTCAACAGATGAATGGCTAAAGAAGATGTGGTTCATATATACAATGGAATATTCATCAGCCATCAGAAAGGATGAATACACACCATTTGCATTGACATGGATGGAACTAGAGGGTATTATGCTAAGTGAAATAAGTCAGTCAGAGAAAGACAGTCACATGGTTTCACTTATATATGGAATATAAGGAATAGCACAGAGGATCATAAGGACAGGGAGGGAAAGTTGAATGGGAGGAAACCAGAGAGGGAGACAATTGATGAGAGACTCTTGACTCCAGGAAACAAACTGAAGGCTGCGGAAAGGTTGGTGGGTGGGTTGATGGGGTAACTGGGCGATGGGCATTAAGGAGGACATGTGGTGAGATGAGCACTGGGTATTATACACAGCTAATAAATCATTGAATGTTACATCAAAAGAAAAGAGATAAGCTGGAAAGAACGCAATCAATTAGAAAGTATAGAGTGAGGTCAAAAGTGTGGTAGTTTAAGTCCTCTCTCATGTTCATCAAAAGTGAGTGAGTATAGACCACATTCAAGAATAGGGAATTGGACTCTACTTTATTGAAAGGATGAGTATCTAATAATTTGTGGACACATTTTAAAAGTACCATGAATTGCAAACACAATATTCTCATGGGACGGCATCCCAAGCAAGAAGTTGGGAGTAGGGGCAAAAAGCAACCTTGCTCCTATAGCTGCTCTCTCTTTTATCAGAAAGCAAAGTCCTTCCCAGAAAGTGTTAGCTGCCTTCTTTTAGTTTTTTGAGTAGGTTCCACTGTTCAACATAGGGCATGAACTCACAACCCTGTGATCAAGAGTCATGTACTCTAACCACTGAACCAACCAAATTCCCCTGACTTCTTATGTATCATTTGCCTAAATTCAGTAAATGCACATTCCCAGGCCAATTCATGACAAAGGAGAATGGGGATACCAGGCCTAGTTTAGGCTCAGCTGGGATTCATCCCTTGAGGCTGTAAGATTAGTTTACCTTTCCTGAGTACTTGTCTTGGGCCCAATAATCAAATCAGGTTTCTGTTAGGAAGGAAGATGGTGGCTGGGGAATGGCTGTTGGGTGGCTTCAGTGACTTCAAAAAATGGATTCTCATTGCATCTTTATTATGGTTGTAAGTGTGGACTTATTCTTAGAAAATATATTACAAGCCGCAAGGAGTGACTGTGGAAGCAGAAGAAACATCAACAGCATTCGGGCTTTCAGGCTGTTGAACGCAATGGCTAGGTAGGAGCAGGATCCTATGATCCCCAGGGGCAGGGCATAAGTGAGAAGCTATGAAAGAATGTGACCCTTATTCTCCCCTTTCTTCACCTGGTGACTGCCAGCCCAAACATCCCACCCCTCACTTATCCCATGACTGCCTCCCTACGTGCCTATGTAGGAGAAAACGCAAGCCTGCTTCAAGATATTTGACATCCTTTTGTACTCCTTTCCCATGCTTGGAGGCATCTCTCCTTGCTTTTCTGATAAAAACAAAAGAAAACAAAATAAAAACTCTGTGCAGGATTCAGCTGCTGTGGCTCTCCCTTGCAGAGGCAGCCCTGCACAGCTGCTTAGATTGGTATCTGAGAACTTTATTTCAGTGGGTTATGACATATAAGGCCCAAAGAATCTGGTCCCTGCTTACCTTGTCTTTGATTTTATTTTTTTTTCAAATTTTTATTTGAATTCTAGTTTGGTGGGGTGCCTGGGTGGCTCAGTGGGTTAAGCTTCTGCCTTTGGCTCAGGTCATGGTCTCAGGGTCCTGGGATTGAGCCCCGCATCAGGCTCTCTGCTCAGCAGGGAGCATCCTTCCCCGCCCACTCCCCAACCCCTGCCTCTCTGCCTACTTGTGATCTCTCTCCTCTCTGTCAAATAAATAAATAAAATCTTAAAAATAATTCTAGTTAGTTAACATATAGTGTAATATTGGTTTCGGGAGTAGAATTCAGTGATTAATCACTTACATATAATACCCAGTGCTCATCACAATAAGTACCTCATTACTACCCATCACCCATTTAGCCCATCCTCTGCCCACCTTCCCTTCATCAACGCTCAGTTTGATTTCTATAGTTAAGAGTCTCTTGTGGTGTCCTTCCCTCTCTTTTCTTCCTCTATGTTAATCTGTTTTGTTTCTTAACTTCCACATATGAGGGGAATCCTATGGTATTTGTCATTCTCTGACAGACTTATTTCACTTAATATAATACACTCTAACTCCATCCATGTATTTAGCAAGAAGTTGCTAAGGCTGATGTCACAGAGTGCCTGTGTTCTACTCTAGGATTTTGACGGTTTCCTGTCTCACATTTAGGTCATTTATCACTTTGAATGCATTTTTGTGTATGGTATAAAAGAGAGGTCCAGTTTCATTCTTTTGCATGTGCTTTTCCAGTTTTCCCAATACCATTTGCTGAAGAGACTGTCTTTTTTCCACTGGATCATCTTTCCTACTTTATCAAAGATTAGTTTACCATATATTTGTGGGTCCATTTCTGGGTTTTCTATTCTGTTCCATTTCATCTATGTGTCTGTTTTTGTGCCAGCACCATACTGTCTTGATCTCTACAGCTTTGACATATAGCTTGGAGTCTGGAATTGTTATGCCCCCAGCTTTACTTTGCTTTTTCAAGATTGCTTTGGCTCTTTGGTGTCTTTTGTGGATCCATACAAACTTTAGTATTGTTTGTTCTAGCTCTGAGAAAAATGCTGGTGTTATTTTGATAGTTATTTCATTAAATGTGTAGATTGCTTTCGGTAGTATAGTTCTTGGGGTCTAGTTGGTGACACCTCATTTTATCTGGACCTTAAGTGCCATGTGTGGAAAACATTTATGTTTCTGACTCGAATTACTTCATTCTGTTACCTGAAACTGGGTTTGTCTCTTGGTGGGTGTGGAGCCAAAAAACACAACCAAGCCAAATAATAGGAAAAACAAGAGTTTTACGTCCTGCAAGTAAAGGAGAACACCAGGGATATTTCCCAAAGCAGTATCAAACAGCTCAAACAGCAAAACTGGGGAAGTTTTAAGCTGAGGGTTCACACAAATTCATGAAGGGGCTTGTGCAATGGGGAATTCAGCATGGAATTGGGGGCAAAAGTCATCTCAAGGTGACAGAGTCCAGGTCAAAGTTATGAGGGCCAACGAGGGTCAGTATCATCAGTTATTTGGCTTTTCTTGGTCGGTATCTGAATGCTCAAAAGGATTTAGATCCTGCGAAGATAATTCAAGAACATATGTCCCGCATATGAGTGAAACCATATGATAATTGTCTTTCTTTGCTTGACTTACTTCACTTAGCATAATCCCCTCCAGCTCCATCCATGTTGATGCAAATGATGGGTATTCATCCTTTCTGATGGTTGAGTAACATTCCACTGTATGTATGTACCACATCTTCTCTATCCACTCATCTGTTGAAGGGCATCTTGGCTCCTTCTACAGTTTGACTATTGTAGACATCGCTGCTAAGAACACTGGGGTGCATGTGCCCCTTCTTTTCACTACATCTGTATCTTTGGGGTAAATACTTAGTAGTGCAATTTTTGGGTTGTAGGGTAGCTCTATTCACTCATATGTGGAACATATGCAATAGCACAGAGGACAATAGTGGAAGAGAGGGAAATCTGAAGGGGAGGAAATCAGAGAGGAAGAGAAACCATGAGTGTCTATGGACCCCGGGAAACAAACTGAGGATTTCAGAGGGGAGGGGTTTGGGGGTGGGTAACAGGGTGATGGGTATTAAGGAGGGCATGTGTTGTGATGAGCACTGGGTGTTATACATAACTAATGAATGAACACTACATCAAAAACCAATGAGGTACTATATAGTGGCTAACTGAACATAATACAAAAATAAAACCTTTTCAGCCTATAAAAAAAAAAGAATGTATGTCAAGGTCAATCTTTACTTTTGAATCAGCATTGAGATTCTGTATTGTATTACCATTGTATTACTGTCCTGGATATGATTAGGTTATCTCTTGGCTGAGAGTAGCTGTTTGTTCTTACGTTCTTTCACAAGATGGCCCAGCGCCTAAAATGACTTTTCTTTGCAAGGAAGCTATTGAAAGCCTCTCTCAGAATTAGACAGATCATCGAAGCAGAAAATCAATAAAGAAACAAGAGCATTGAATGACACATTGGACCAGATGGACCTCATAGATATATACAGAACATTCCACCCTAAAACAACAGAATACTCATTCTTCTCAAGTGCACATGGAACCTTCTCCAGAATAGACCACATACAGGGTCACAAATCAGGACTCAACCGATACCAAAAGACTGAGATTATTCCCTGCATATTCTCAGATCACAATCCTTTGAAACTGGAGCTCAATCACAAGGAAACGTTCAGAAGGAACTCAAACACCTGGAAGCTAAAGACCATCTTGCTTAAGAATGCTTGGATCAACCAGGAGATCAAAGAAGAACTGAAACAATTCATGGAAACCAATGAGAATGAAGACACTTCAGTCCAAAACCTATGGGATACAGCAAAGGCGGTCCTAAGGAGAAAATACATTGCCATCCAAGCCTCCCTCAAAAAAATTGAAAAATCCAGAATACACCAGCTGTCTCTACACCTTAAAGAACTGGAGAATCAACAACAAATCAAACCAACTCCATACATAAGAAGGGAAATCATCAAGATTAGAGCTGAGATCAATGAGGTAGAAACCAGAGATACAGTAGAACATATCAATGAAACTAGAAGCTGGTTTTTTGAAAGAATCAATAAGATCGATAAACCATTGGCCACACTAATCCAAAAGAAAAGAGAGAAAGCCCAAATTCATAAAATTATGAATGAAAAGGGAGAGATCACAACGAACACCAAGGAAGTAGAAACAATCATCAGAAGTTATTATCAACAGTTATATGCCAATAAGCTTAGCAACCTAGATGAAATGGATGCATTCCTGGAAAAATATAAACTACCAAAATTGAACCAGGAAGAAATTGACAACCTGAATAGACTGATATCTAATAACGAGATTGAAGCAGTGATCAAAAACCTCCCAAAAAACAAGAGCCCAGGACCTGACGGATTCCCTGGGGAATTCTACCAAACCTTCCAAGAAGAAATAACACCTATTCTCCTGAAGCTGTTTCAAAAAATTGAAGCAGAAGGAAAACTTCCAGACTCTTTCTATGAAGCCAGCATTACCCTGATCCCCAAACCAGGCAAAGACCCTACCAAAGAGGAGAATTTCAGACCAATATCACTGATGAATATGGATGCTAATATTCTCAACAAGATCCTAGCCAACAGGATCCAACAGCACTTTAAAAAGATTATCCACCATGATCAGGTGGGATTCATCCCTGGGCTACAAGGATGGTTCAACATTCGCAAATCAATCAATGTGATACAACAAATTAATATGAGAAGAGAGAAGAACCACATGGCCCTCTCAATTGATGCAGAAAAAGCATTTGACAAAATCCAGCATCCGTTCCTGATTAAAACGCTTCAAAGTATAGGGATAGAGGGAACATTCCTGAACCTCATCTAATCTATCTATGAAAGACCCACAGGAAATATCATCCTCAATGGGAAAAAGCTTGCAGCCTTCCCGTTGAGATCAGGAACAAGACAAGGATGCCCACTTTCACCACTCTTGTTCAACATAGTATTAGAAGTCCTAGCAATGGCAATCATACAACAAAGAGAAATAAAAGGTATCCAAATTGGCAATGAAGAAGTCAAACTCTCTCTCTTCGCAGATGACATGATTCTTTATATGGAAAACCCAAAGGACTCCACCCCCAAACTACTAGAACTCATACAGCAATTCAGCAACGTGGCAGGATACAAAGTCAATGTACAGAAATCAGTGGCTTTCTTATACACTAACAATGAAAATACAGAAAGGGAAATTAGAGAATCAATTCCATTTACTATAGCACCAAGAACCATAAGATACCTGGGAATAAACCTAACCAAAGAGGTAAAGGATCTGTACTCGAGGAACTACAGAACACTCATAAAAGAAATTGAAGAAGACACAAAAAGATGGAAGACCATTCCATGCTCTTGGATCGGAAGAATGAACATTGTTAAAATGTCTATACTGCCTAGAGCAATCTATACTTTTAATGCCATTCCGATCAAAATTCCACCGGTATTCTTCAAAGAGCTGGAGCAAATAATCCTAAAATTTGTATGGAATCAGAAGAGACCCCGAATCGCTAAGGAAATGTTGAAAAACAAAAATAAAGCTGGGGGCATCACGTTACCATATTTCAAGCTTTACTACAAAGCTGTGATCACCAAGACAGCATGGTACTGGCATAAAAACAGACACATAGACCAGTGGAACAGAGTAGAGAGCTCAGATATGGCCCCTCAACTCTATGGTCAATTAATCTTCGACAAAACAGGAAAAAATATACAGTGGAAAAAAAAACAGTCTCTTCAACAAATGGTGCTGGGAAAACTGAACAGCTCTATGTAGAAGAATGAAACTCGACCATTCTCTTACACCGTACAGAAAGATAAACTCAAAATGGTTAAAAGACCTCAACATGAGACAGGAATCCATCAGAATCCTAGAGGAGAAAACATACAGTAATCTCTTTGATATCAGCCACAGCAACTTCTTTCAAGATATGTCTCCAAAGGCAAAGGAAACAAAAGCGAAAATAAACTTTTGGGACTTCATCAATATCAAAAGCTTCTGCACAGCAAAGGAAACAGTCAACAAAACAAAGAGGCAACCTACGGAATGGGAGAAGATATTTGCAAATGACAGTACAGACAAAAGGTTGATATCCAGGATCTATAAAGAACTCCTCAAACTCAATACACACGAAACAGGCAAACATATCAAAAAATGGGAAGAAGATATGAACAGACACCATCAAGACATACAAATGGCTATCAGACACATGAAAAAATGTTCATCATCATTAGCCCTCAGGGAGATTCAAATGAAAACCACATTGAGATATCACCTTACACCAGTTAGAATGGCCAAAAAACAAGACAGGAAACAACAAGTGTTGGAGAGGATGTGGAGAAAGGGGAACCCTCTTACACTGTTGGTGGGAATGCAAGTTGGTGCAGCCTCTTTGGAGAACAGTGTGGAGATTCCTCAAGAAATTAAAAATAGAGCTTCCCTATGACCCTGCAATTGCACTCCTGGGTATTTACCCCAAGGATACAGATGTCGTGAAAAGAAGGGCCATCTGTACCCCAATGTTTCTAGCAGCAATGGCCACGGTCGCCAAACTATGGAAAGAACCAAGATGCCCTTCAACGGACAAATGGATAAGGAAGATGTGGTCCATATATACTATGGAGTATTATGCCTCCATCAGAAAGGATGAATACCCAACTTTTGTAGCAACATTGACGGGACTGGAAGAGATTATGCTGAGTGAAATAAATCAAGCAGAGAGAGTCAATTATATGGTTTCACTTATTTGTGGAGCATAACAAATAGCATGGAGGACAAGGGGTGTTAGAGAGAAGGGAGTTGGGGTAAATTGGAAGGGGAGGTGAATCACGATTGACTATGGACTCTGAAAAACAATCTGAGGGGTTTGAAGTGGCGGTGGGGGGGGTGGGAGGTTGGGGTACCAGGTGGTGGGTATTATAGAGGGCACGGATTGCATGGAGCACTGGGTGTGGTGAAAAAATAATGAATACTGTTTTTCTGAAAATAAATAAATTGAAAAATTTAAAAAGAAAAGAAAGCTATTGAAACAAGGAAACTGAAGGACTCCATCAAAATCTGCTTTTATTCCTTCTCCTGTTTCGCTTAGTCCTAGGGCCTGCACCTCCACCTGACTTTAGACATGCCTTGTAATGTAGAGTATGTGCTCCTGGCAAGAGACAAAGAGCTAAGACTCCCTTGCTCTAAGGAATAAACCTGGTCTTTGTTCTAACCGGTTACTGGATGCCTGAGGGGACACATACACCAGGCAGTCACCCTCAATTAAAAACCCCAGGCCCCAAAGACAAGAGTCGCTTTTTTCCTTTTCAAGACCTCCAAGACCTCCAGATGCTTCACCTGTACCTGTGTCTTTGATAACTCTTTAACTTCCTGCATCCTCGTGTTTAATGTCTACCCTCAGCATGGCCTAGGGCCCTCTTGGTTGGGCGCGAGGGACTCCCTATGGTTCCTAGGACTGGTCTGTAGGCATGCCTCTATCTGGTTTTTCTTTTCCAGGGAACCCCTAACGCTGTTTACAGTTCCAGCCAACTCTGCAAACATGTGGGGCAGGGAGTCCCCATTTCCTGTCTGTATTACAGTATAATATGTATGGACTCTTCATCTGCCCTGCCTGCGTTTGAATCCACCACTTACAAGGTCTAAATCCCTAAAGCTCTTTCTCCATCATTTACTTAATCTGCAAAGTGAGGAAGGCAATACTTACCTCCGAGTTTTGTGACCATTATTAGTTTATATGTGAAAAATGCTATCTCCTTGTCATTAGCGTTGTGTCAAAACCAGAGCAATTACAGAACACTTTTTATTTTAAGAGATGGGGACCTGGGCCTTTCCCGGATTCTGAGAGGTCTCAGTTATTAGCAGCCTTGCTTAGAATTCCATTTTGGGGAGCCAGGAAATCCAATTAGTTTTCCAGAGGGAAGCGCCTTTTGCATCAATCCTGGCAGGGTTTCCAAGAAATCCCTGGGGTTGGGGGGCCGTGCTTTTCTTCGGGCCATTGTGGCTGTGCTCCGCGGGGCAGCGGCTCCGTGCACCCTGGCGGAGGCCCGGGACCTCTCGCGCTCTCCTTGTCCGCCCGGAGGCGCCACCCCGAGCCCTTCCCCGCCCCCTGCCCACCCCGCGGCCCCGCCTCCTGCTCCCACCCTCGAGTCACGAAGGTCTGGGGCGGCTTGCTGCGTGCCGGACGTGACAAATGAAAACCGCACGTCCCACCAGTGTTCTCGCAGACAGACAGCGTCTCGGAGGCAATGGCAGAGTGCTGGCGCGTCGCGGCCGCGTCCAATAGCAACCGCCGGGCGCTGCGCGAGGGAGAAGGGGAGGAGCGGTAGGCGGGGCGGTGCGGCCCGGGCAGCTTTCAGCATTCCGCACGCAACTGAAGCGCTAGTCGGCCGCATTCTTCTCCACTGTTTCGGCTCTCAGCCTCGTGGCCCTTGTATTGCCAGGATGTCGCTTTCTAACAAGCTGACTCTGGACAAGCTGGACGTGAAGGGGAAGCGGGTCGTCATGAGGTAATTCTACACGTTTGCTTGTGCTTCCCTCAATGGCTTGGCCGCAGTCTATTCGGCCCGAGCCAACTTGCTTCCGCTCCTGCCCAAAGTTGCTCTTACTCGTCCGCTCGGCCCCGTGGGTTCTGAGCCTGCAGAGTGAGGCTTTCCACCATTGTGGCCGAGGCTTTGCCCCAATTTCACGGTTTCTGACCTCCTTGTCTTCACCCGGAAGGGGAGCCGTTTTTGCCCTTTGCTGGTGGATCCACCGAGGAAGGGCTCAGTTCTGGCTCAAAAGACCCGTTTTGCCCTATTTCCTATTCCTGAAATGCAGTTCTGTCGCCTCCAGCTCCCACCAGGCGAGGTGAGGCCTAATGCTTAGCGTTCAAATCCCTAGGCCCCAAAGAAGGGACCTTGAAAGGTCATTTGGTTAGTTTCCCTTCCCCCACCGCCCTAGATCATCCTAGAGAGATGAGAAAAGGCACAGATTTCTAAGGTTCCTGCACAAAAGGGAGGTTTCCCCCAAAAGATGTTGATTTAGATGTTCAGGAGTAGGACCCCCTAAAACATGGAGGATGGGAGGAGGGGTGGGGCACAGTGAAGGATACTCTGCAGAGCTTATGTAACAGGCCTGTGCGCGGCACCGTTGGACTACAGGGCATGGGGTTTACATCAGAATGGTGAGACATACTGGCTAGTGTCGTGGTAGATCAAGGCATGGGTGCTTTTCCGTGCTGTTCCTCAGCCTCACCTCACAGAAAGCAAGAGAAGCAGGATAGTGGAGGTGAGGATGGGCTACACTTAGGTGTCTTTTACGGTGCACGTGTGGATCCTGGTCACTTACCATGGGACTTGTCCCTTAACATGCCAAAATTAGCAGTGTGGTGTATGGAGCTTTTACATTTATCATTTTGGTAATGTGTGGTACATTTGCAAGCTAGGAGCAAAGTGCAGGACAGTTGGGTATGTAACTGATGGGTCGACTGTTGATAAACCTTGATAGGATCCAAGGGTGGCTTGTTTCCTGGGTGGCAGGGCTTGATTGATAGCCTTGTGCAGCCCTATCTTTTTTGGGAAGTGGTTGATAGATGGACAGGCATGTGAATGGTGTGATCCAGCCCCTTTGCCAATTTGGGCTGGTTCAAGTGAGGGCATCTTTTGGATATTAACAGACACAC
Source organism: Mustela nivalis (assembly GCF_964662115.1). Taxonomy (NCBI): domain Eukaryota; kingdom Metazoa; phylum Chordata; class Mammalia; order Carnivora; family Mustelidae; genus Mustela; species Mustela nivalis. Next base: position 62,922,313 of record NC_139040.1, on the reverse strand, counting down.
AAGGTTGTAGGGAATCTCCCTTCACCCTAGGCTTAAACATAGGAGGGCACTCTGAATTTCAGAACTGTGGGCACTGTAAAAGTTAATGCAGTTCTACCCTTTTCTCTGATTTTATCAGGGACACTTTTAGTTTTGCATGTCGCTGCCTCTGCCTTGTTGTGGAAATAGAAGAACTCAGTAGCTTATGGCCCTGAGAAACACTTAGTGTCTACATTTTCCCAAATAACCTAGTAGATGCAATCTGGATGTAGTAGTAATCAAAGCCATCCTAGTACTAGAAAAGGGCCTTTTCTACCCCTCAGGTGATCTTAAGAGAGGGGATAGATTCTGTGAAAAACAGGCCAGGTGGCCATTGCCATGTGACTGGATTTTAGGTTTTTAAATTATCTCCTCCTATCTTTACTTCGCTCAATGTTGACCTGTCCAGATACACCTGCTGAAAGGCCAGAAGTGGGGCATCACGCTGGTCACCTTCCTGCAGTTGCAGTCTTGGGCTTTATCTTCTCAGGGGAACTGGTTTGAGGGATTAACTAGGCTGGCTGGGAGTGGGACTTGAGGTGGTGCTTATCTTTTCTCCCTCTGTCCTTAATACGAAATACCTTGCTGTCCAAGGGCTCAAAGTTTCATTTAACACAGATTAACCTTGAGACCTGGAATGATTGGCCAGTTCTCTCTTGCTGTTGGAAAATTACCTGTCCAGGGTCACCAGACTAGTGAATTGGTGGCAGAGCTAGGACTAGAATTTGGGTCCCTTTGACTTCCAGCCAGGTCCTCTAAATACTCAAAAAGACTTTTCGTCTGCTGAAGGTTGCAATCAATATTTTTTCCCCTGAAATCTGGATAAATTCTGTTTATTTTGCCTGGGGACAGGGAGTTACTTTTTCCCTGATTGTTAATGTATCTCTTTTGAACAGAGTCAAATTTTGTGGGATTTTTTTGGAAGAGCCTAGGCAGCTATACCTTGTCAGCACAAATTTCTTTTTGTTTCAGTGCCTTTGTGTGGTGGTTGCTGGCAGTGTTTCAGAAATGGGGTCTCCTGAGTAATGGCTACTTCACTTGGTTCCTTTTCGTCCTGCAAAAGAGAACTCTGATGTCTCTGATGTTGGTGTTAGCCAAGTATTCAGGATCCTGCTTTCAGTTGCCAGGGGGAAACAGATTGATTTGTTGAGGGAACTTTAGTCAGAAACCTCTGACTGGGTAATTACCAGGTTCCACCTCCTTTTTTTTTGGATTCCAGGTGACTTTACCGCCTTTTCAGTATAACTTCCGGCTTATTTTTGCAATGTCATTTCCTTTCTTCCCAGCACGGATTGCCAGTCTTAACTCCTTTGGTGACTGGTGAAGCACTTCCCTTTTTGCTTGCTTCCTCCACCAGTCTTCTGTTTTAAACCTCACTGCTTTTCTCTAACCTGTTCTAACTTGTTAAGCAGCAGCTCTTGATGCAGTGGAAAAAGAAATGGAGAGGAAAAACTGAGCTGAGAAGTCCTTAAGACACTCATAATACCCCAGTCTTCCAGTTGGGGGCAGTGACCCAAGGGTGGGCATGGTACTTTTGAGAGCTTTTAATGGGAGTGGGCCTGGACCCCTGAGATTTCAGGTGACAGAGACTTGATATTCTAACTAAATCAGCGTTTTTAACAATTTGTTTTAAGATAATTACAGATTCACAGGAGGTTGCAAAGTTAGTACAGAGAAGTTTGTTCACTCAGTTTCCCCCAGAGGATACATCTTACAAAATTAAGGAGGTTGCAGAGATAGTACAGAGAAGTCTTTGTTCCCTCAGTTTCCTCCAGTGGATACATCTTACAAAATTAGAGTACAATATCAGAAGTAGGAAGTTGACATTGGGACAAAGTGTATAGTTCTGTGCTGTTTTATCATATGTATAGATCGGTGTAATTTCTACCACAAGTTACAAAACTTTTCTTTTCGTTTGAGAATCACCAAGACCTTCCTCTTTCTGCCTCTACAGAGTTATTCCCCTGCCCTCAACTCCATTCCAACCCCTGGTAACTACTGATCTGTTTCCTGCCCCTAAAGTTCTGTCATTGCAAAAATGTTACATTAGTGGTATCACAGTATATAACCTTTTGGGATTGGCTTTTTTTTCCCCACTCAGTTTAATGCCCTCTAGATTTATGCAAGTTGTCGCTTCTCTATATTGCTGAGTAGTACTTCATGATATGAATGTTGCACAGTTTGTTTAGCCATTCACCCTGTGATGGACATCCAGTTTGTTTCTAGTTTGGGGCTATTAACAAAGCTGTTGTGCACATTGAATATTCATGGACAGGTCTTGATATGGACAAATGCTGTCATTTCTCTTGGATTAATGCCTAGGAGTGAAATCACTGGATCATATGCTGAATTTCCAGACTGGTTTCCAAATCAGGCACGCTATTTTACATGAATGATCAGTTTTCCTGCATCTTGACCAGCATTTGGTGTTGCCATTATTTTTTTATTTCAGCCATTCTGATAGCTGTGTAGTGAAATCTGAGTTCATGCCTGAAGCTAAGGCTCACCAGTGTTTCAGGGAAGTGGAAAAGGAAGGGGTACAGATTTTATATAGAATATAAGAAGTAGAATGTGTAAGCAAGGGCAGTTTCTGTGGCAGAGTCCTCAGGAAGGAGAAGCTAAAAACAGAGCTGTTGTTGAGAGTCTAGGAGGTCATGAAGGGAGGTAAAGCACAGGCAAAGAGAAATCCAGTTCTCCTCAGTAAGGTGTGTTATATCAGCTTGTATAGATGTCACAGATTCTTGACTATTTCTGCACATAGAATTTCCTCCCTGTAAGGGCTTGGGAGTAGGGAATACTGAAAAGGGTGGCTTGTGCTCAGCCTGTCGCCATTAGCCCTTTTGACCATGGGCCTTTCTGGGAGGCTGCAAGAGGGAAAATGACAACAAGTAATGGAATACTCTGTTCTCTTCAGAATGTACTTGAAGGCTGGCAGGGGCTTTGTTTGGGATATTTATTTATTTTCTTTTTTTAAAGATTTTTATTTATTTATTTATTTGACAGAGGGAGATCACAAGTAGGCAGAGAGGCAGGCAGAGAGAGAGAGGAGGAAGCAGGCTCCCCGCTGAGCAGAGAGCCTGATGTGGGACTCGATCCCAGGACCCTGAGATCATGACCTGAGCCGAAGGCAGCGGCTTAACCCACTGAGCCACCCAGGCGCCCTGTTTGGGATATTTAGAGAAGATGCTTAGAATGAGTCAGGTAGCCTGAAACTGAATAGAGTGTATTTCTTCAGAGGCATACTGCTTTTATTTTTGAAGACTTAATTAAAATGTTTGAATATAGACTTATTCCCTCAGCCCGTGTTTAGAAAGGCATCTCTTCAATGAGGTTGGTTGGAGTAGGAATATAGGAAATTGGTGGTCGTCTTTATAGGTCTAAGGATGTTGTAACTGTTGGCTAGGCCTCGAGCATTGGCAGCAGTCTTCTCCACTAGGTCTTATCTTCTGTAGTCCCCTTAGCATGTGACTGTGCTAGCTTTTTTTGTAACAGTGGATTGTGTTTTCAAAGGCAGATTGATGCCTTTTAAAACACAAATTACATTTTGGAGAAGCATTAACACATAAAATAGCTGCCATTTGTATGGCACTTATTGTGTACCAGGTACTCTTTTAAGCCCTTTACAGATCATGCTAACTCATTTAATTCTCACAGTAACACCCTGAGGTAGATACTAACCCCATTCTGCAGATGAGAAAGAAAGCATTTAAACAGGATCTTGGCAGGCAGCTCTTAGCCCCCATCAACTAGCTATCACACATTGTTTTCAGTTAGATTGAAATAAGCTGGGCTTCCAAGGAGTACAGAAGGGGGAAGGAAATTATTGGTTCTTAAAAAATGGTAAAAGTCAGGTGAGAAAGGAGAGACTGCAGTAAATTACTTGCTTGTGCCATCCTGATCACTTCTCTGCTAAATTGCTTGTTTCTCAGGTAGGCAAGATCACATGTTCCGCCCTCTCCTCTCAGGTTTTATGAAAGAAGCTATCTTATTTTTATTGCCTGTGTTTTGCTTGAAGAGTACTGTGTGAACTTGGTCTTGGACACTGGTTTTTTTTTTTTTTTTTTTTTTTTTTTTGGTCATGAGGCCCCAGGCTTTCTCCAGAAAGAATGATAATCTGTTGATATGTTTTATTTTTTTTCTTTTGAGTGATACTAGTTAGCTTCACTAGGACCCAGAAATAATATCAAAGGAATCACAATCAAGATAATGTTCCTTAATTACCCCTTACCCATTCAGCCTCCATTATTAATTACATACTGTCATACTAGGTCCACATGAAACTCTTTTTAGGTGGAACTGGTTTTCCAGGTTTTGAGGGCTAGTTCCTGTGAAGTCAGGTTTGTTATTTTAAAAAATTTTTCTTATAAAGTGTAAGATACATACCTAAAAGGACACAGATCATAAGCTCAAAGAATTATCACAGAATGAACACATTTGTGTAATCACCCAGGTCAAGGAATACAAGACAACCCCAGAAGCACCTTCTGGTCCAGTCCTCTCTCTCCCTCCTCCCACCGGCCTCCCCATGGCTAACCACTGTGTCTTATAATACCACTGATGATTATTAAGGTGGTTTTTGAACACCCATCATATTTAACTGGTTCACTAAAAATGCTTCTCCTAATCTTTGAGGAAATCTGAAACTTTGCTTCTTTTTTAGAGTGGACTTCAACGTTCCTATGAAGAACAACCAGATAACAAACAACCAGAGGTAAGGTCTCTGCTAAAACTTGAGTTTGGCTTAAGATGTGTGTGCCTGTGGGTATGTAGGATGAAATGGTTTTCCTTTTTTAGTGTAGAACTGTGTGGTAGCTTAAGCCATATAAAGTCTTGGCCTTCCACAAACCCACTATGTGGTCTGCTTTCTTAGGAGAATGTAGAAATTGAAAAAAGTCATTTTAAGTGATTTATTTTCTCTCCCTATTTTTTGAAAATGTGAAGAATTTGGGGTTACGTATTTTTAAAGAATATCAGAGCTGGCATTTGCTTCCCTTGCAAAATGAAGAACTCTGCAAGAGGATTTTTTAATATTAGTAATTTAAAGCTTATATGTATTTTTACAAGCCTTTCCATTCCATATGGCTCAGGTAAAATCAGTTTTGGGGAATTCTGATACAAGGGAAAAGATTTCAGAAGTAGTATTTTCAGTCAGTTTAGGCTATTCTAAATATCTTGACTCCAAAATCAAAAGCAGAAATTTTAAGTGATTGTACACTCTTGCTTTTGACTAGATTGTAAAAAAGGTTTAATTTTAAATTCCAGATGAGGGGTTTGAGCTGGAAAGGTGTGCTTTCCAATGATCTAGAGCAGTGTTGTCTAACAGAAATAGAATATAAGCCACATATAATACAGAATTTTCTAGTTGCCACATTAAAAAGGTAAAAAGAAGTGGGTGAACTTAATTTTAAGTAATACATTATATTTAATTCAGTTAAGTCCAAAATAATCATTCAGGAGTTATTCAGTAAAAAATTAAAGGGACATAAAAATTTTTTGGTGTTAAGTCTTCAAGATCCAGCATGTATTTTCACCAAGCACATCACCATCTGGACTAGTCATTATTCCTAGTATTGAAGAGGCACACATAGCTAATGGCTGCCTTATTGTACGGTCTAGGTCTAGACCTAGAACATTTTCAGATACTGGTCCCAGGGTAGAGACTGGCATTTTCCCTGCTGCAGTATAGTGGAAGGTCTGTGTTTTGTACAAGGCATCTCTTTTTTCATTATTTTCTGCAGCAGAACTTGCTGATAAGGGATATCCCTGAAGAATAATTTGTTTCTTTGGGCAAACTTTGTGCCTAATGAAGGTTTCTTCTTTATTTGGTGTTAGTGAGTTTTTATATATGTCAAATAGCATAAGATATTTTAGAAACCTAACTTGGTTTTTATCAGTCACCTTATCAGAGATTTCCCTGGTCACCCTATCTAAAATCCCCTTCACTGGGGCACCTGGGTGTCTCAGTGGGTTAAAGCCTCTGCCTTTGGCTCAGGTCATGGTCCCGGGGTCCTGGGATCGAGCCCCACGTTGGGCTCTCTGCTCAGCGGGGAGCCTGCTTCTTCTTCACTCTCTGCCTGCTTCTTCCTCACTCTTGCCTGCTTCTCTGCCTGCTTGTGATCTCTGTCAAATGGATAAAATCTTTAAAAAATCTTCAAAAAAAAGACTGGCAAAAATGGAAAGTTAGTATCAAGGTTATGACAAAAGTTTGACATGTTTAAAGGAAGTTTAATAATTTTTTAGTTAAACTGTAGTGTAGATAATATGACATTATTTAAACCATGTTCTATATAATGTATTTTTTCCTACCAGGAAATGTGCCTTAGCATCTATAATGGGTGGAGAAAAGTTACTACACATTTTTAAGTTTTTTCCTGTATTTCCTTTAATGGTGTCAGGATTGGGGAATTTTAGATTTCTTCCTCAATCAGATAAGAGGGATGTTTGAGGGGTCCCCAAGACACCTTTATAACTTAGTGATTCACTAGAAGGACTCACAGGACAGGATGACAGGATGTAGCATAGAGTTATCACTGCCAAAGTTTATTATTACAGGGTACATGACAAGATCAGCAAGGGGAAAAGACACATAAAATCTGGAGAAATCTGGGACGCCTGGGTGGCTCAGTTGGTTAAGCAGCTGCCTTCGGCTCAGGTCATGATTCCAGCGTCCTGGGATCGAGTCCCACATCGGGCTCCTTGCTCGGCAGGGAGCGTGCTTCTCTCTCTGCCTCTGCCTGCCATTCTGTCTGCCTGTGCTCGCTCTCTCCCCCTCTCTCTCTCTGATAAATAAATAAAATCTTTAAAAAAAAAAATCTGGAGAAATCTATGCATGGGCTTCCAGTGCTCGCCTTTCAGCAGTGGAAACTGCAGAAGTTGCATGCACTATTTTTGCCCAGTGAAGCTATTAGAGATTTGGCTTCCAAGATTTGTACTGGGAGCTGGTCAGTGGGTACCCTCTGCATTGGAACCAACAAAATTCTAGACTATTAGAAGAAAACATGTTTTCAGTATAAATCACTTCTTACAGTCTTGGAGCAGTGTCCATTAGAACAGCGCATGTCAGATTTGAGGGACGACTTGGAAGCCGGGTTCCCAGACACTGGCCAAGGGCCAACCTTGCAAGCAAGTCCTTCTAAAGATAGCAGCTTCAGTCCTGCTCTGGTAGATCTCTGCATAAGTGGCAAAATGTGATGAGATTGAATAATCCTTGGTGGAGGGTTGGCATCATAACTGACTTCTTCCTTTGAACCTGAACCTGAGGACCATCACTGAGTTCCCAACAGTAAATCTGAGGGAATTTAGAAAAGAAAAGGGGCTTTATAGTTCATGAGGCCATAAATAAAACCATTCCCACTAATTCCTAGGAGTAACCTTGATCTATCCCGTGTCTCTTTATTGTTGCAGAATCAAGGCTGCCATCCCAAGCATCAAATTCTGCTTGGACAATGGAGCTAAGTCAGTTGTTCTTATGAGCCATCTTGGCCGGCCAGATGGTGTCCCCATGCCTGAGAAGTACTCTTTGGAGCCAGTTGCTGTAGAACTTAAATCTCTGCTGGGCAAGTAAGTGCCAGACTCTGGAGCTGGTAGACTCTTGACAGTAGATGCTGTGAAGCATGTACTGGTTCTTTCAGACTTTTCAGTTGTCTCCATCTCCTGCTCTCCCCAGGGATGTTTTGTTCTTAAAGGACTGTGTGGGCCAAGAAGTGGAGAAAGCTTGTGCTAACCCAGCTGCTGGGTCTGTTATCCTGCTGGAGAACCTTCGCTTTCATGTGGAGGAAGAAGGGAAGGGAAAAGATGCTTCTGGGAATAAGGTAGGGCCTGTGACTTCAGACATTATTAGGGGTGAGGGGGACTGGGTCCCTGAGAGATTGAAGAATAGAGGTAGTTCATGTTTATTTTTTCCTTAGATATCTCTTTATTGAAGTATAGCATAAGTACATATATATGAGATAAGGTTTATGTTTATTCATATAAAGGTTATTCATACATAATGAATATTCATATATGAATAAATTAAAATAACCTTTTATTCATATATTAAGGGTTATTTTAATATACATGAAAATCTTTAATATAAATGAATATGAATAGGGGTATATATGAATATATATTCAAGCTATGCATTTATACAAATTTATTTATTTATATCTATCTATCTATAGATGCATGACTTGATAAATTATCAGAGTACACACACACCTGCTATGTAACCACCACCTGGGTCAAGGAATAGAATATTGGCTAGCATCCCAGAAGCCCTTCTCATGCTCAGATGCTTTGTAATACCTTTGAAAAATATGTGAATACCATTTGGGTATAAGAGTATTCAGTGGATGTGCTTTTGCAGTTGTTACTTTGTTCCCCACTTGGCCTATGATACATGAGGATTTTTTTTCCCTGACAGTGTGTGGTAATCCTAGTTGAAGGGTAGCCTATGATTGCCAAGTGCTGAGAGCAGATAGCAGATGTTCATAGGCACTTGTTGGGGGTGGGTGTCCATGCTGTACCAGGGGTTCTTCCTGCAGAGCCAGTTTCAGATTTTTTTTCCATCAAGGCTGGAACAGTTTTTCTAAGCAACAGACCATGGTGTTTTATAGAAGGACAGTAATATTTTATTTAAAAGGGGGATTAATTTAATAGTTGAGCTTGGCACTCTTAAAACCATAAATTGAAATTTAGTGTGATAGAATTGGGATTTCCTTATAAAAGAATTAAGTGAGCAGAAAAAGTACTTTGTACTAAGTCAAGTGGAAAGGGACTCTGGGAAAATTGTAGTTGGGCAAATGATGGTCATGATGCTACTGCCTTGGATCTGAGACATTTTTTATGAAGTATAAAATATTTTTTTGAATTCCCTTTAAAATAAGGAAGTGCACATGTTGTCATCATTTTATAAAGAAATTTAAGTTTCCAAAAGGCAGTCATTTTACTGAAGTTAGAGGCAGTAGTGGTGTTGCTGGACTTTATATATAGCTTAGTCCATTAGATCAGTAAACTACTTCTATAAAGGGTCAAACAGTAAAATACTTAGGCTTTGTAGGCAGTATAGTCACAACTGCATATGGTCTCTGTTGGAATTGCTCAACTATGCTGTTGTCATGCCAAAGGGACCACAGAAAAAACCAACCCAAAACAAAAATTAAAGAGCAACCATAGATAATCCACAAAGTAGATTACTATGACGTGACAGCCAGAATTCAAATATTAAATGATAAAGCTGGCTCTTTGAGGATGGGTAGGATTTGCCTATGGGTAAAAGAGAAGCTGAAGTCATCCTTTAGAACTTTCTACCCTTAGGTGTTTTGTGTCTTGGGGAATAAGATTCTTTGAAGCTGGGGCGCCTGGGTGGCTCAGTGGGTTCAAGCCTCTGCCTTCAGCTCAGGTCATGATCCCAGGGTCTTGGGATCGAGCCCCACATAGGGCTCTCTGCTCTGCGGGGAGCCTGCTTCCTCCTTTCTCTCTCTGCCTGGCTCTCTGCCTACTTGTGATCTCTGCCTGTCAAATAAATAAATAAAATCTTAAAAAAAAGAAAGATTCTTTGAAGCTAGTATCTCAGTCTCCTGTTGTGCTTCTGGTGTTTCTTAAGGTCATGGAGTACCTGCTTACAAGCAGTTTCTTTTCTTAGCACGTTAGGCCCTGGTCTTGCCTTACCCTGCCTTTGGCATAATCTTGGTACAGTGGTAGGAGTCAGGTGCTGATCTCAAATTTGGTGCCTGTTAGAGTGAAACTCACTTGCACAGACTCTAGGACTTAGAAATGGTAGCAGATTGAGATGATGAACTAACAGTTCTAGTCTGTGACATTTTTAGTTAACTTTACATTTAGTGTCCATTTAGTGCTTGGAATTTCTTGAGCCAGTAATAAGTTCAGAATAGATTTAAAAAAAAAAAGCAAGGACATAAAATAACTTCCTTTTTCTAGTGTGCCCACATTGGTCTTTTAGGAATATTTTCTTTCTTCTAGTTATTGGTAGAACAAAACTGAGAAGTGGGTTCTGGTTATTAATTTCTGTAGTGCCTGTTTCATTAAGAGCTTGTTTGCCCCATTTTTCCTTTGACAGTTCTTCAAGGGGTTATCATGCCTTTTTAATAGGTGGGAAGATTTCAGGGACAGAGATCTATTTGCCAAAGGTTACACAGTGAATTAGTGTTGGAGTTGGGCCTAGAACCCAGGTGTTCTGCCATTTGGGCAGTATTTTCTTAACACAGATTATCTTAGTCACCAGTGGCAGATACTATTCCATTCTGGAAAGATTATGTAGGTTCTACAGTCTTTAGTTTTAGCATTAGAAGGTCATTCTTAAGGTCATTAGAAGAAAACCCCTGTTATTTGTGGCAACCTCCTTCACCTTAAAATGTAGGAGGATGGGAGTGGGCAGTGACTAAAAGGAACATTAGTTCTGTCCTGTATATTTTTCTGTGATGTGTTCCCCCATGCATCTTTGCTTGGTTTCTTTCTGGAGGTTTTTGTTCATCCTGCCATCCTGCTTTATGTCCCCTTTTAGGTGGGGGGGTATCCTGGAGAGTGAGCAGACATTTCAAAGCCATAATGTTTTACTACTACTTTGTTTCTCTTTTTTTGGAGAAGTGTATTTCTTGTTTTCTTAGAAGCCTAACTTCTAGGGAATGTTACATAGAATATATAGAATAATATATATATATATATATATATATATATATATATATATATATTCATTCTCTCTCTCTCTCTATTTCTCTCTCTCTCTCTCTCTCTTTCTCTCTCTCTCTATATATATGTTCTTTTCTGTTGCAATGTTTCCACCTGCCCTCTCTGTTCCAGCCTCATGAAGAACGTGTGCGTGTGTGAGGGCCACTTTCCCTTTGGAGAAAGGCCTTGGTAGCTAGAAGCTTGGGTCAAGTATAATCCTAACTTTTGCAAGGAGAATATGTTGAAATGAGGCTATGAGGCAAGCAAGCTAAGGAAAGGAAAAGATAATCTTAGGACTTGGGGAGAGGTCAGTGGGTTGTGATTAGCTTTGTGTGATTAGAGGTTAAGCCATGGTTAGGAATATTCTTTGCAATTTGAGGCAGGATGAAGGAGAGCAGAATGTAGAAGGGACCAAAAGACCTAGAATATTTGGAAGAGGAAATAGATTCTGTTTCTAGTTGTACAAATTGCTGTCGCACTGACTCTGGGTCTTAGAGATACTCAGGAGGACTCTTGGTATGAAATGCCTTTACAGTTGTCTTCTTGGAGCCATCAACATTTTCTGTGTTGGTTTTCTTTCTTTTTTTTTCCCTGCAGGTTAAAGCTGAGCCAGCCAAAGTAGAAGCCTTCCGAGCTTCCCTTTCCAAGCTAGGAGATGTCTATGTCAATGATGCTTTTGGCACTGCTCACCGAGCTCACAGGTACTAAGAGTCTTTTTTGACATTGAGCTAGGAGGAGTATCCTCTGTTTACTCAAGCAGCCCAAGCTCTCAGAACATCATACTTTGAGCTTCTATCTCTAATTGGAGCTGCCAGTTAAGACTGTGGTTCCTGTGAATATTCTTGGTCCTTATTGAGGAAATAAAAGGGAAAAATGTGAAGAATTGTGAATCTTTTTGTTGAGCTTCAGGAAGAGGTTGCTCTTAGGAAATTTCAGGTAGAGCCCTCCCTTTGTTAACATTGTAAGGTCAGAATCTTACGCTGTCTCTAGGAAGCAAAGTGAGGAGTCTTTGGCCATTAGCTAACTGGCTGATTGTTTATTATGGTTAAACCCTTGACTTGAAGACTTGAGTTGTGTTTCTCCAATCCTACTCAAGTTTGTTGCTTTTTACTTGTTCCTCTAGGCTGTGCCCTGTTAGTCAAAAACCTTGTTTTGTACCTCCATATTTTTGTTGGAATTTAGGGATGAAAACCGTGGTCTCCTGGAATCTCAGAAGTGAAGGTATTTCAGCGATAAGGAGATGGACTCTAGAATTGGGAGAATTGTTAAGGATTGACCAAAATTGCAGTGTCTCTGGTCTTTTCTAGCTCCATGGTGGGAGTCAGTCTGCCACAGAAGGCTGGAGGTTTCTTAATGAAGAAGGAGCTGAACTACTTTGCCAAGGCTTTGGAATGCCCAGAGCGACCCTTCCTGGCCATCCTGGGCGGGTATGAAGAACTCTTCAAGATCATGCTTTAAATAGCATGTTTGCCTGGTAGTAGGCCATGACTTGCGTGGCTTATTATGGTCCGAAAGCATAATCGGATGGGGTAAATAAGGAGAGTTTAATAAAGAGACTATGTACAAATGTGTGGGTAGGCTTCAGGGACACCCAGAAAGTACAGCTTAGTAGTGTGGGGCCAGCAACAGCTCTCACCTTCCCTAGGCCTGAAGGGACAAAAGGGAAGGAATGGTTACCAAAATCCAGGGCCCTCTGAGAGAAACTGTAGCCTTGTTCAGGGAACATAGGGATAGACAGGGAGGCATCTGGTAAGGAGGGAGCCAGGGGAAGAAATACTCTGATCTCCCTTCAGTCTTCTATTGATGTTCCCCCTACCTCGCCCCCTCCCAGTTGCCTACAACCTAACTGGAAGCCCGAGGGCAAGTGATGTGCCTTCATGCAGGTCAGACTCCTAGGACAAAGCAGGGCCAAGAAGGACAGCAAGTGGTTTTGGAGGGAAGAATGGGAAAGATTGACCATAGGTGCTCATCTAACAATTTCTGAAGCACTTGAGTCTTCCATGTTCATACAGTCTGGCAAGAATAACTATGAACATCTTTTCATATGTATGTATTTAATTTATCATTTAGAACTAATTTCTCCAGATTATATACCTTTTTACAGTTTTTCCTGTGGGGAAAGGTACCACGTGGAGAATGATATTCCAGTGGCTTAGTTAGAATAGAAATTTCAGAATTGCAGGTTAAGAGTCTAGGAAGAGAAATTTTAGAGTGGGGTTGGGGACCTAGTGCTGCTTGAATAAGAGGACTTGCTATCACTTGGATATCGAGGTAGCACCCTATTTATGGCTGAATGCTACTGGCCCTTCTATAAGCATGTTTGTTTTTCCCCATGTGATTGAACACACTCAGCATTTTCCTATGAAAGCTTACTCTGGAGTTGGATGTCAGTTTCAGGTAGCATAGTTCTTCAGGATTCATGAGCCCAGTATCAGGGTCCTAAAAATAATTCAGGTGGGTATAGGTTGTTTTCTGCATTCTAGAAGCATTGCCCCTCTTGTGCACTGTGTTACAAAGGTCAGACTCTCATCCTCATCTCTGGAGATAAGGATTCGAGCTGCTTTTGCTTTGCATCCTTCTGTAGATCTGGAATATGTGAGTACTACCTAGTGGTAACCATCAGATTTAAGGCTTAGCTGGAAATAACTGTTTGTGGGAAGTTGATGTGGAGGGTTTTTTTTTTTGGTGTGGTGTTCTTGTTTTTGCCATCTTTCTTCCAGTGTAGTCTTAGACCAGTAACAGTTTTGGGGCAAATTTTAACATTTTATTAAAGATAACATTATTGTGGAAACATTGAAGCATGTACAGAAGTTGAGAGAACAGTATAATAAGCCCCCAGACACCTAGTACACTGCTTCACAATCACATTTTTTATCAGGAGTGCTTTTAAGCAAGTCTTAGACATAATTTCACTTAGTAGTACTGTATGTATCTCATAACTGATAAAGAGATTTCTTTTAAATAACCACCACGTTATAGCTAACATATTTTAACAGCTTCGTTTGTCATCTAATATCTAGTCTGTATTCAGAAGTTCTTTGTCATCTCAGAAATGTCATTTTATAATTGGCTTCATGGAATAAGGATCCATATGAAGTTCATGTGTTGTATTTGGTTGTTAGGCATTTTCTGTTCTATAATAGTTCCTTTTTCTTACTATTTTCTTTACATGATTTGCTGAAGAATCAGGGCATGTGAGATGTAGAGTATCCATCCCACATTTAAAAAAAAAAAGATTTTTATTTATTTGACAGAGATCACAAGTAGGCAGAGAGGCGAGCAGAGAGAGGGGAAGCCGACTCCCTGCTGAGCAGAGAGCCCGATGTGGGGCTCGATACTAGGACTCTGGGATCATGACCCGAGCCAAAGGCAGAGGCTTTAAACACACTGAGCCACCTGGGCGTCCCATCCCACATTTTTTAAACATTGATATATTTTAGAGAGAGCATGCGAGTGCATGCACAAGCAGGAGGGACAGAGGGAGAGAGAATTTGAAGCAGACTCTGTTGAGCACAGAGCCTGACTCTGGGCTCGATCTCATGACCCTGAGATCATGTACTGGAGCTGAAACCAAGTGTCGGATACTTAACTGACTATGCCACCCACGTGCCCTGGCCTGGGACAGTTTTGAGTGGGTTCGGGGAATCCCATAATTAATAGTCTTGCTCAGGTACAACTAGCTGTCTTGACTCTGGTTTTTGTGGGGCGAAGGGGCAAAGTAGAGATGTATTTGGGTATCATGGTTTCTATAGATAGTAGTAGGTATTCTCAGTTCTTTTGGTCTAGAACCACACTATTAAGGGGTTTTCTTAGAAACAGATTGGACTTTTGGGTTGAAGAAACATAGGGCGTTAGCCAGTACTTTTTTTGTTTACAGTTTTTTTTTAAAATCCAGTTAGTTAACATACAGTGTAATATTGGTTTTAGGTGACTTAGTGATTCATCACTTACGTGCACAGCCAGTTCTCATGATAAGAAGTGCCCCCCTCCTTACCCATTATCCATTTAACCCATCCCCATACCCACCAACCCTCAGTCTGAGTCTGTTTTATGGTTTGCCTCTCTTTTTTTACCCCTTGTGTTCATCTGTTTTGTTTTTTAAATTCCACATACAAGTGAAATCATACGGTATTTGTCTTTCTCTGACTGACTTGACTTCACTTAGCATAATAACATTCTAGCTCCATCCATATTGTTGAGCAGTGGCAAGGTTTCTTTCTATGGCTGAGTAATAGTCTGCTGTGTGTGTGTGTGTACACCACAGGTTCTTGATCCATTCATCAGTCGATAGACATTTGGACCTTTTCATAACTTGGTTATTATTGACAGTGCTGTTAAACATTGGGGCATGTGTATCCCTTTGAATCAGTATTTTTGTGTATTTTGGGTAAATATCTAGTACAATTGCTGGATCATAGAGTAGTCATATTTTTAACTTCTGCAGGAGCTTTCATACTGTTTTCCAGAGTAGTTAGCCAGTATTTTTGTCACTTGTGGGACATTTCTCTGTGCCTTGATGTAAAAACTCAGACACTATATAATATCACTTCCTTAGTCCACCATTTATTCTTTTGTTGATGATTCTTGCTTTCTCTTCTAGAGCTAAAGTTGCAGACAAGATCCAGCTGATCAGTAATATGCTGGACAAAGTCAATGAGATGATTATTGGTGGTGGAATGGCTTTTACCTTCCTAAAGGTGCTCAACAACATGGAGGTAGGATACCAGTGCTAAGTAGATATGAAGTGGTTCTCCATCAGAAGTAGCAGGTTACATAAATTTAAAAAGAAAACCAGCTTCTGACATGAGCCCTCGAAACTCCCATTTTTTTTTTTGAAAGTTGCCTTTTGTCTTGGAATTGTTCCTTTACACTGCATTGTTGCTCCTGTCTGCTTTGTGAGTTAATCATGTTCTTAGTATAGAGGCTGATCTTTATTTTGGCTCCTGTGTATAGATTGGCACTTCTCTGTTTGATGAAGAGGGAGCCAAGATAGTCAAAGACCTGATGTCCAAAGCTGAGAAGAATGGTGTAAAAATTACCTTGCCTGTTGACTTTGTCACTGCTGAAAAGTTTGATGAGAATGCCAAGACTGGCCAAGCCACTGTGGCCTCTGGCATACCTGCTGGCTGGATGGTGAGTCAATAGGGTGGGTGGTGGTAGGAGTGAACAAAAGCATTTTAATTTCTTTCTTTCGTTCTTTCTTTCCTCCTTCCTTTTTTCCTTCCTTCCTTCATTCATTAATTCAACCAGCCAGCATTTTAAAAGAATCTCTACAGGAGATCCCTGTCAGAAAGGGCTCCAAATGCAGCAGCGAGGCCCTCCTCAGGAGAGAATCCATGGGGGGAAAAGCATGATTGTTGCTGTCTTCATCAGTAATAAGGGGGCAAAACTATGTTTTGTTTCTAAATTTATTTAGTATTTGTTGTTAAGACTTAACTATGTGCTGGGCTTGGTGCTAAATACTTTCATGATCTGGGCTGTTCTGGATTACGTTGTTACCTAAAAACCTGTATAAGAACTCTTACATAAAAACATTAAGGGTAGCAGAAGTGTACTGATTATAAACAGGAAAAAAATGTATGTTATGTGTATATTAAAGACTAAATATTTCATTGTAGTGTTCGCCACGTATTATCATGTTGTATCATGTTGACATACTAGTTTGCTTACTTGTGGGTATTATTCAGTGTTTCTCAAGAGTGTGGTTCTAAGAACAATAGCATCAAAAGATGGAAGTTTCTGGGCCCTACCCCAGACTTAATGTATCAGGAGCTCTAGAGGTTGGGCCCAGGAATTTTTTTGCTAGAACAATTCCTCTTGGTGATTCCAGTACATGCCAAAATTTGAGAACCACTGAATATAGATCATTGTCTCAACCTTGGCATTGTTGGCATCTCAGGTAGTTTGCTATGGGGTGTTGTCTTGCACATCACGTTGTTGGTATCTCAGGTAGTTTTGCTGGGGGGTGTTGTCTTGCACATCACAGGGTGTTGAGCGGCATCCCTGACTTCAGCCTCCTAGATGTCAGAACTATCTCCCTCCCAAGTTGGGACAACCAAAATATCCCCAGATACTGCTACAGGACCTCTGGGGAGGGATAGAAATGACCCCTGTTGAAAACTACTGATTCAGTTCTTCACAGTCATAGTGTGGTTAAGAATGTTTTTATCAAATAACCTGGTTTTCCCTTCCATTTGATATTCCATAAAGGATGTGAGCAGGTTTATACTTCTTAAGAATGAAGGGTGTCTTTTGGTTCTACAAGAAGCTGGTGTTCAGCCTTGAGTTCAGCTCTTGGTGAAGGTGGTGTTCATTACTTTCAGAGCAACTTTCTTGGTAGGTCATCTTCTTTTTTAACTCCTCCCCTTAGGGCTTGGACTGTGGTCCTGAGAGCAGCAAGAACTACGCTGAGGCAGTTGCTCGGGCTAAGCAGATCGTGTGGAATGGACCTGTGGGCGTATTTGAATGGGATGCTTTTGCCCAAGGAACTAAAGCTCTCATGGATGAGGTGGTAAAAGCCACTGCCAGGGGCTGCATCACCATCATAGGTAAAGGGTGCTTTACAAAGTTAATGCCAGGGTAGTCTGGTAGAATTCTGATCAGAGGAAAGTTGAAGGGAAATGATGAACTTTTACTAGGTTTCTTGGTGCTGGTTGAGTCTTGAGAGCTGAACCAGTGTACATTTCTTGGAGGACCGACCCTCTTAATGAGAGGGAATTGGGGGTTCATCATCTACCTTTTGGGCTTAAGAGTATATCGCCTTACAGTTTGGTGCCAGTCCTTTTTGTTTCCTTTCTCTCTTTTTAACTTGGCTTTCATTCAACAGGTGGTGGAGACACTGCTACTTGCTGTGCCAAATGGAACACAGAGGATAAAGTCAGCCATGTGAGCACTGGGGGTGGTGCCAGTTTAGAGCTCCTGGAAGGTGAGATTCTTCCCTATTTGACTTGCTGGGGGGAAGGCCGGGGATTATGCAGTGACAGGTGGGTAGAATAGAGTGGAAATAGTATGTGGTATTGTCATTGGTGTTCATTATTACCTGGGCAGTACAAATGGAGGAACTTCAAATAACACTCCTGGCATCCATTTTGCGTGGGGAGGGGCAGAGAGGAAGACTTACTCCAGAGGGGTGAACTCTAATAGACCTGGGACCCAGAATGTGAAAGTTACCCAGATCTTGGTCATGTGTTCAAAGGAAGAGCAGACATGTTATTGGGACATGTTACTGGGAAGATAGGTGTATCTGGCTTAGTGGGTCTTGTAGTAATGCTGTCTGTGTATGTGTGCTTTCTCAAAAACAGGTAAAGTCCTTCCTGGGGTGGATGCTCTCAGCAGTGTTTAGTACTTTCCTGCCTTTTGGTTCCTGTGCCCAGCCCCTAAGTCAACTTAGTCCTTGCCGTATCTCTGCTTGGCATTAGCTAAAATCTTCCCCCATGTCAAGATTCAGCTAGTGGCCAAGAGGTGCAGCACCAGGAACCCTTAAGCAGTTGCACACCATCTCAGCTCCTCTTTACTGCCTACATTGGATTTGCCTACATTCTTCAAGATCCCCTTTGAATTTCCTAGCAACTAAGCCATTATGCATTCTAGAGTGCATATATTTATATTTTGCCTGTTAAAAGAAAATGAGCTGTGTTAGCTTCTCTTTTTCAAGTAGCTTATTCTAACTAGCTTTGTCATTGTTTCGCTTCTCAGCATGGAAATAGATGAAATTCCAATTATAGGTAGGTAGGGAGGCAAAGTTGGTGAACTATGAAATAAATAAAAGTATCCATTGAAACTGGGATTTTATTTTCCTGTCATACTTTGTTAGGGTGAGGACAGACTCTTAGGGAAAGGATTGAATCAATTACATTCTGAATACAAGAAATGGGGCAGCATTGGTTGGGGAGGTAGGGGAGATTAGATAAATATCTACTCTTTATTGAGGGCATACTTTATGACAGATAATGTGACAGGTGCTTTACATTTTATTTTTATCTGTTAAAAACACATGACCATATTTGAAAATAAAACAGTTAAGGCTTACAACAACAAAATAGAGGCTTCATCCTCTTCCTCACATTTTCCCATTCCCCAGAGATTTTTACCTCTTAGGTTTTTTTGGGCATTCATCCTCCCTGTTTCTAATTCACATACTTAACACTTTCAATTTCTTGATGTTTATAAAAAGCTATATATCAGTTTCCTACATGGAAAGATTGAGCTCTCTCTGGCCTCTGTTCCACATATACTTCCCTTCTTCATTTTGCCCCAGTATAGTTCTGTTAAAGATTAGGTGAGTAGTCTGTATTGGGATTATGAATACTCTTCACAGCTGAGCTATGTTGTATGCTATGATTCCATTATGTACCTTTTTAAATTTTCTTTGGAGTTAGTTTTGAATGTTTTTTTTTTCCTATGTACTTAACACTGATTTGTTCCCAGTGTGTTCAAACTGCTGAGATAAATCTGTTCATCTTTATTAGAGATAATCCCCTCCTGGAGTCCTCATGCTTCACTCCAGTTTTCCCTTACTGCCTTCCAGGTTTGCTGTAGAGTTGTTCTGGGATGTCCTCTTTCGGAAGAAACTGCTTTGGGGTAACTCTGTAGGGGATTCCTTTTACCTCCTGTGAAGTGATTCTGATGTCCTTCTGATTGATTTATTGTCCTTGTAACTTTCCCTTCTTTTCCTCTTCCCTGCCATTTTAATGGCGTTTTGGGAGTGAGCAAAGGTAAACATGGGATTTCAAAAGGCCACGTTTAATCAGAATTTCTCTGCTGGACATTTTACATTGGATGTGTATTTCACCTTTATGAAGAGAAATAAATTCTTGGAGGCTCACAGAGCTACGAAGGCCACAGCAGGGATTCAAGTAGTCCAAGTGTGTCTGATTCCAGGTTGCTTTTTCATTGTGCCTCACTCCCACAAAAATGATCCTTCTAGCCTAGGATTATTTGATTAACTCCGGAAAGAAGAGCAGAAGAAATTTCTGGTGGTTGCTTTAAACAAAACCATTCTGAAGGCTTGAATTTTTTAAAAAAAAAATTCATTAATACTATCCCCATAATTATAGATAATTTAAAAATGTACCCTGTTTCTGCATACCCCTAATGGTACACTATACCCTGGTATGAGAAGCAGGAATTCTAGTCTGTTCTTTTTAGAGAAGGCCAAGAGGTGCTACCCATAGGTCTGGCAAATTAATGTTGTAGCCTGGCTAGAACTAGAGCATACTAATGATCAACTTTCTTCCCCTACCGGTTAGCTTTCCCCCAATATTTTATTACTTCATATGTACAGAGGGATTAAAAGAATTGTATAAATACCATAAACCTGCCAAGTCATTCATCCATCTCTGATTGTACCTTTTAATACTTTCTTGTAGACTCTGCTTCTAGGATCATTCCCCATTTATTTGGGTTATTAATTGAGAAAACAAATGGGGAAACACAACATTTGAATACCTGTGATATGCCTAGGAAATCTAAGAAAGCTTTTATGTCTGAAGGAATTTACAACCTTCACAACCTAGTTGACAAAGATAACATATAACAACTTGTGAGTACGTGAACTAGAATAGTAAAAGGATGTGCTTCCTGATTTAATACAGAATTAAGAATTATTGATAAAATACTGCAGAGACTTAGGCAGGCATAAGTGTAGCAGATTCAGTTTTAACCTCCAGATAATAGATGTGTATGACTGTACAGAGAAATTGAGTCTTTGTGTCATGACTAATTCAGTCTGTTAAGCTCAGTGTTCCCTATTTCCCTTGTTTTCCTTTTTATGTCCAAAACTTCCCTCTAGCACATGATACAAATGTCAGAAAGGGGTATAAAATGAGAAGACACCGTTCTCCTACATCACTCCCCTAGCACCAGTTTCCCTCTTTAGAAACAGGTACTATAAGACTGGTTTCCCTCAGTCTAGGGCTCCATAATGCATATAAAAACATTTCCATGTATGCATATACATATGAATTTAAAAATATATATGGCAGTATATTATACACTGCTTTGTACCTGCTGTTCTGATTAGTGTTGTCTTTCCTAACTCTTGAGTACTTCCCTTCACTCTGGACTCCTTAGAATCAGTGTCCATTATGTTTTCTCTTTTCCCAACATACTGGCTGTATTCCTATATTCATAATCAGATAAAAGACACTTGTTTCCTACTTGTAAAAGTAAGAACATGGGACCACAATGTCCTTCACACATTTACTATCAGGACCTCTTTAAAAAAATTCCACCTGGAAGCTAGAGGACAAGAATGGCCTTGAGTCATTCTAGAAGCTATTTTAGGTAGACATAATTAGGGAAGGGAGTTCTGCAAGATAAAGCAGTCTTCGTTTGAAGACTGGCTGACCTAGCAAGTGCCTCAGTTACGTGTATAGATTCTTACCAAAGACAGCATGTATGTTTTTAACAGATTTAACCCATACTCAATTTACTTCGCTTTACTGTGAGTCACATGCTGCTTCCAAATAAAGGCAGGCAATTCCCTGATTTACAATTTAAGTCACCCATTAAATCTTAATTGCTTTTGGGACCTTCAAGTTACTGGATCTTACTCATTTTCCTTGAATCCCTTAAAAATGAAAGATAAATGGTAAGTTCAACTTTTTATTAATAATCTCGGAACAAATACATTAACAATTTCTTAGAGTTACAAACCACTTTACAGTTCTGAAGGGAATTTTCACATATACCAATTAAAACCTCACAACATCCCTGTGAGGTAGGCAAGGTCAGTGTTGTTTCCCTATTATTGAGAACGAGGCTCAGAGGTGAAGTAAGGTCACACAGCTGGTAAATGATGGAGCCAGGAGTAGAACCTAGGCTTTTTGACATGCTGCTTCCCTGAGAACATTCAAGTAATGATACTCTATGCTATATAATGAATATTTTTCTCCTATGATGATCAGATCTGTTTTTGTAAGTTTGATAACACCTTTTTCCTACTATCCAAAAAAACTCAAACTGTGATATGACATGTGTTTTCTGTCACTGGACTCTTTCAGTGTGTCAAGCACCATTCCAGTATGAAACATTCTTGGTGTTTTAAGTTTTGAGGATCCTTGGCTGTAAGTTCTAAATTGCGATATGATATGAAAAATTTTTTAGAAAATTCTGCAAAAGTAATTTCCTATATTGAATGTCAAACTTACTTAAAAACAAGAACCCTGTTTGGGGCACCTGGGTGGCTCAGTGGGTTAAGCCGCTTCCTTCGGCTCAGGTCATGATCTCAGGGTCCTGGGATCGAGTCCCGCATCGGGCTCTCTGCTCAGCAGGGAGCCTGCTTCCTTCTCTCTCTCTCTCTCTGCCTGCCTCTCAGTGTACTTGTAATTTCTCTCTGTCAAATAAATAAATAAAATCTTTAAAAAAAAACAAAAAAAACCCCCCCAAAAAACCAAGAACCCTGTTTATATTTTTGAAAGCTTTGTAGTCTTTCCCACTAAGATGTTTATATGTGTACACATGGAAAATAGGGAAAGGTATTTAGCAACATTACTGGGAAGCCTACGCATAGCACACCTAAGTGCAGGTCACATTATATTGACTTGTTTTTGTTGTTGGCCTTCTAGAGGAAGGAAAACCATTATAGAACTTTCAGATCTGCTCCCATCTCATATATGATATCCTCAGCAACAAGCTAGAAAAATGAATTATACCAATAGAAGGGTTCAAGTAGTAGTGATTGTAGCATATATGTATGTGGTAGAAAGGAAGAAAAAAACTTGCTCTTCAGTGGTTTTTGCCTAGGTCCAGTGTAATTATACTTATCAAGGCAGATTTTAAGCTATAGCATCATCTTTGCTAAATTCAGAAATGTTAACTTTAGAAACATGAAATAGAATTACAGACTTGGAATATAAGATAAACCGTAACTGACCCCAAACTACGTGTTAAAGGCAGAGTAAAGCTCAGCATAAAAGGCAATGGATAAAACTCAACTCCTCTGGTATAAAGAGAAAAACAGTAAAGGCATGTAAAGCAGGTTTTAAAAATAGGAAAATGACACTGAGCTGTATAACTGTACCATCTGGAATTACACTTTTAAAACTCCAGTTTTAGCCTTCTGAGAGTATTGGGAGAAACTTAAGCCTCTGGGGAAGAGGTGGTACAGAAAATGAATGGGATCTAGAAATGGGGTTGAGGACATGGGAGGTTAGGGAACACCAAGAAACAAATACTCCAAATGAATATAAAACCCCTTCAAAATCCATCCTTTCCAAAAAAAAAAAAAAAAAACTTCGGTCAAAAAAGTGGTGAAAACAAAAATTATGACTATTTTACCCTATAAGAGAAAGTAGTATTTAAATGTGTATTAGAAATTATGCTGTTAAAAGACTAGTCCACTGATCAGGCTGTAGAAACTGAAAACAATCAAACATTAATCAAAATACTAAGAAACAATTTTTTTTACTTGAGTCCTAATGAGAAAACACTGGTATGGTTACCTAAGATATCTAACAATTTAAAAAAAATTAACAGTTTAAGCTAATAGGAAAAATAAATCTACATTTAAGTTTTCTAAGATAAAACTTGAGAAGGTAGAGAATACTCTAGTTCAGTACAGTGGGCTCCAAACCAATTACACTTCTGAAATATATCTTGATTGTACTCCCTACATAGTATCATTATCATCATCATCTTCATGTTTTCTCTTCAATGGGTTTGATTCATTGGGCATGTTCTGTGATGAAACCATGTTGGTAATAAGAATATTTTTGGGCCCAATTATTGAAGGATTAATCAGAACATTCTGAACTGCAGTTGTTGCAGGAACTGTAAACAGGAGAAAACACTCTCAAACTGAATCACCCAAAATCAGAAACATGGTAATTAGTAGTCAACAAGGCTAAGTATAATTCTGATAAACAATTTTCATAGCATGAATTGCAACCACATCATAGAAACTTGGGTATTTATGCTGCATTAAAAGTTGAATAAAGTTTTTTTAGTACTTGAAAGTACTTAAACTAGTATCTAGACACATTAAGAAGTTTTTTTTAACTACCTAAAATTTTAGTTAGTACTTAGCCATGAGAAGCAGTGCCTGGGACTCACCATGGAACATACTAAAGGCACATATTCAGGGTCAGTTATCACATTTCCCTTAATATGCCAATATTTTATGTAAGTAGTTTACTATGTATAGTTAGGTGTTATAAGATAGAAAATGAAATACATGCAGTAAAAAGTACTAGTAACAGTTCTACTTATATATTACTCCAACTTTATTCCTTCCATGAAGTGAGTAAAGGTATAATTTTTGTCTGGTGTACACTATATTATTTTCTTGAGCTTTAACCTTAAGTGCTTTTCCCTGCAGATGCCTTATATTTGTGGACCCCAGCTTATTTTAATTCAGTGTTCTTTGAGAATCTGATGGTCATACTGAATACTGTTCCCCTCCCAAAACATTATATATATGTAAAATTTCATACAATTTTAGTAGTGGGCTCATTGACCCTTTTGAAGAACCCTGATGTGGAACATGACTGCCATCTTCTGGGATGCAATTAAAACAACTCTTGCTGTAGGAATACAAACTGTTCTAGAATCACAAGTTACTCTCAAATTTTAAAATAAAAAAAACACTTAGAAAAGAACCACCACTTTCAAATCCCCCCATGCATGCCCATCATGTTACCTGATTTGACAGGTGTGGACTGAGAGGGTGGAATCTGCACTGTATATCTTTGGCTTGTCACTGACACTGGAGGTACGGCTTTATTTGGGACAGACGCTGTTTGCGGGGTTGCTGTGGTTGTAATTAACAGACCATGTTAGTTACATGACTTCTGTTATATGGGTTTATATTCTGCACTCCTTAGCTTATTAGAAACTACCTTCAAAGTACAGGGAACTGATGAAAGGTGAGAAAAAAAATCCAAAATAAGCAAAGTACAAGCTCAATAAATTAGATGCTAAAAGTTCAGGATAGCATAGTGGTAAAGAATGTAGGCTCTGGAGCCTACCTACTTGAGTTTGAATCTGGGCTTTATCACCTACTAGCTGGATATCTTTGGGAAAGTTACTTAATCTTTTAGTACTTAAGTTTTCTCACCTGTCAAATGGGATAACAGTTACTTGGATTGTTGTGAAAATTAAATAATTAAAATAATTTCTGTAAAGCTCTTAAAACAGCATCTGACACTGAATTTTAGCTGTATGAAGTTGTGAAATTAAGTGTCTAAGCTGGCAGAATAAAGACCCAAGTTTGGTATTCATTATGTTAAATGGCACTTTTAATCTCTGTCTTTTATGAGAATTAGAAGATGTCTACTAGGCTTGTGAAGCTAAATCAACATATATCTAACAAAAGGCTATCAAATATACCCACTTGTGGTACCCATGTGGGTATCAAGTATTTTTTTAAGCAAAAAGGGATGTTGGAGATAATTTAGTCCACTCCCCCATCTTAATTCTACCCATTATTCCAGGTACAACTCAGATACCACCCTATTTTATATAATACTCTTGATTTGCTCAGAAGTCATTGCCTGCCTCTGTAATTCCCTTGTCATAGAAGCCTTTATCAGTATCTTACCCTGTTCACTAAATTACAAGCCTTGGCTGACACTTTTTTATCCACAGAGCTTATGGTTTTTGTTCCTTAACTCCTAATAGGCACACAACAAATTTTTGCTTAATGAATGAATTCTGCAAGACTCAAAGACATACACAGACATCATAGCTCTCTTAAAAAATGCATTTATGGAAACATGTCTGTTCCTAGTTTTTCCTTTGGGGATACAGGCTTTCCATACATCCCTTTCCCCTGGAACCAGCAGTCTACCCAGGGAAGAGCTGCCGAAAAAAAGTACAACTATCCTTCCTAGGGACAAAGAGAAAACCTAAATGGGGGAAGAAAGCTCACAGGTACCCAGGAATCTGGCTTTAGTGCTTTCTCTCCGCAGCTCAGGAGGTGAAGGCCTTACTCTAACATATCTTCATTCCTAGGCACGTTTTCTGATGCATTAAGGGTCAGTTCAAAGAATTACATCAAGGTTAGTGAAACAATACTCTATATTTTGTCAAGGAATTCACAATAGGTAGATGATTTCTTGGTTTATCACAGGGATTTGTTAACATTTAAGTAAGTATGGACTTTCATCTTTAAAATTGAACACAGCAGATGCTCAGATCTCGAATGCTTTATAAAATTCATTTTTTAAAGTTTAAAACTAGTATCTTTAATGCTAGATTTCTGCAGCTCCCTCATTATAGATTAAAAAAAATCTCAAATATGCATAGTAAATGTCTAACTGGGATAAAAATCACAACTGACAACTAAAATTGGTTTACTTGTCAACATGTGTAATGGTTTACCACAGCCTAGAGTTTAAAAAAAAAAAGTATTTGCTGAAGTAGTATGAATCTGCAGATAAACAGTATATGACCAAAAAGTCACACAAATTATATATGCAAATTTCTGTCCACAAAGATAACATGCGGGTAAATTATAAGTGTACAACTAATACTATATACCAGGTTGGTTTTAGAATGTTGACATGAGAATATGAAGAGATTTTCTACACACTGCAAAAAATCAAATGCTGCTTACATTAGAGCTATATGACATCTGTAGGACTCAAGTTGTAAGCCAAAAGAGCCAAAAAAAAAAAAAAACCCCAAACAAAACAAAACAGGTCAAAGAGAAGGATTCTTTCTGAAAATACTTTGATTATGAAAGAAATCTGGCAGGAATATAGGACCAAAAAAAGTCAGGAAATCTAAATCCATTTTGTTTTCCTTATTCCCTGAACAATAACATTAAAAAAAACCCCATAATGGTTTCTAAATACTATTCTCCATTAAAAGGAACCAAGGCTCTTAGGAGAAGTGGCTGATAGGGTTGGGGTAAAGAAAATTAAGGGGAGCTTAGAGCATCTTGTGCCAGGAAACAAGAAATACTCAAAAGAATGATGGAGATCTGTCACAAAGGGCACAGGAGACAGCTTGAAGGGGCAATATAGTTGATAATCTTTTGAAAAAATTAGTATTAAAAACTGATTTTTTTCTTTGAAATACTTAAGCTTTTTGTACATTTTAAACTTTTTTTTGGTTGCATTCTCTTGCCAGCTTACTCAAATTAATTTCTCAAAACAAGCAGGCTATTGCCATGAGTGTTTGGAAACGATTTGTATAGAAGGCAGAAAAAAACACAGCTTAAAACGGTTTTTGGTACCTAGTTTATACCAACAACAATGCTGGGTAATGTCTAATTCTGTACTCATTTGGGATAAGATACTCCTTGTGGCTTTCTAATAAAAATACATATTTATAGTTTTACTAGAGGACGAGTAAATGGATCAATGTCAACACACTCTTGGGAATTTCTGACTCAGCTTTTGACTTGGATTATAATTCAAAATCAAGTGCTGAAGCACTTCACCAGGCAGAAAAGGCATTTCCTTCTCTCACTTACCTACAGTAGGAGTGGAAGGTCTGCTACTAACAGCACCAACACTTAACCGCGGTACTAGTCTTCCCTGGTTAGGTCCCTAGGGGATTTAAAAAACTACTTTTAGTGTTTAGATCTGACCCCTAAACTTAACAGGAATGAAGTTAAGATTGTTGATGTGAGTTATTAATGGATAACCCTTGGCAAGAATGTCCTGTTTTTGTTCCATTAGTGTTCTAAATCCAACATTTAAACTAGGGTCTTCACAAACATCTATATTTCTACAGAAACATGGATATGAGCACACAAACATAAAATTTTTTATAGTATTTAGGTTTAGGGTAGAGTCTTACTTGGGGATGACAGCTAATCTCCTTCATGATTTTTAATCTTAACTAGTTAATATCTTAACCTAAAAAGAAAGATACTCTCTTAGGGCAGAATGTCAGACAACAAAGGCAGCTAGCTGAATTTTGGGAAAACTTTTTCATTGGTGGGAGAGCCTTAGGTCATATTTCAGAAAGCCAGTCCAATTCCTCATGGTATACCATTTACTCTGTTACCAGGTGCCACAAACAACTGAAAAATATATAAATACTGGGAGTTAAGTAAGATTGTGCAGTTCCTAATGACAGGTGCCAAGAGGTTATGATGGGTTTCTTGGGTCTGATGTACAGTGTGAATAAATGCTTGCTTGCAGCTCTTAGCCTTTTTCAATCAATGAAGCACTTTTTTATTAATATTTTTCTTTGTAATGTAACATTACAATGTTACTCCTAACAGGCACACAACATAAATACTGGGAGTTAATGAGACCTGGGAATCAGTCCCAGATTTGCCACTAATTCCATAGGTGAATTGAGGATTAGTTCCCTGATGGGAAAATTAATTGTTGAGTTAGATGAACACTAAAGTTCCTTTTCGCTCTAAAAATCTTGCACCTTGTATTTTAACAAAGTAGCTAATTGCAGACATGGTATTTTCAAGGCTATACATGTAAAAAATCCTAGTAAATCATCTGAGTCTTTAACCCACTAATCCATCTACAGGACTATGCATTTTACAAATTCCCCTAACACATATCACCTTTTAAAAAAACTAAGCTGACCAGAAATTCTTACCTTTTTAATTAAGGACTTCAGCCTGTAGTTTGGAGCTGTTAAGCAGTACCTGTCAGGTGGCAGTCTGGGTCCTGCATATGGCTTAATCAGTGGTAAAGGGGTTTGATTTTTCTGCCTTGCAATATCGAGTAAAAACTAAAAAAAAAGTCCTTATTAGAACTACAATTTAAGAAATTTTATGTAAAATGAACTTCAAATAAGTTTGCTCACATCTCTTGGAGGAGGAGAAGTAAAAGATTGATCAGCCCGACACTGGATTGCCAGTCTCACATCATCTGCATCAACATTAGGTTTCTTAGCATGGCTTGAATAAATTTTTGCATCATCCAGAATTGTAGTCACATATCCTTTAAGAACAAAACACAATGAAGCATTAAAACAGCTTAATATTTAAGGTCACTTTTCTTAACGGGAGGTTCTACTGACTTCTAGAAAGTTTATGAATTTTGCTTCTAGTATCTAATTGTCCTATCTACATGGCCAATTTTAAACAGCATGGTATAAATAACACTGTCCCCTTAGCTTGAGCTCTCTTACTGCTTTAGGCTGCATTCTGTGATACTGTTCAAGCAATTTAGTTGAAAATGTTCTTAAGATAAAACAGTGTTTTCAAATTCACAAGTTAGGCAAATTTTTGTTTTGTTAACTTACGGAAAGCAAATTCCAACATTTGATTTATAACCCTTGGTTCATACTCCGTAATTCCCATATCCTTCAGGATTTGTGCCATCACCTGTGGATTCGAATAAAAACGCCAGATGCATAATCTAGGTACTGGAAATCAAGACTGGACCAAAGGTAGTATTTATGATAAAAGTTCCCCTTTCTCTGGGCTCCAGACTTTTACTCATATACTTTTCCTCTCCAGTGTCAGGGTCACACCAAAAGCCGTCCTAACTAACCTCTGCTGAAAACTTTATTTTTTGGCGGCGGGGGGGGGGGTAGGGTGGGGTGGGGCGGGGGCAGAGATAACAAAAAGGCCCGGGTTGGCTTTCCCCAAGAAAAGAGAGGGGAGGCTACAGCTGGTTGTCATATTCCGATGCAGCGATGGGGGAAGCTCGCAGCAGAATACTAGGCGCGAGAGTCAGGGCTCTCAGACCTGGCGAGACGACAAAGCGTTTGGGGCCCAAGGCCCAGGAGACAAAGCAGGGTGGCTGGACTAAACACTCCGGCAGGCCTTAAGCCACCCCCTAAGCGGGTCTGCCGGGGTTGCGGGAGAAGTGCCCCGGGGTCCAGGGCACCCCCGTATCCCACTCCTTCTGGTCGCCCCGATTGGGCTGAAGCGGGCACGTGAGCCCGTCCTGAAGCCCTCCGCCAGACCCTAGCCGCGCCTAGCTTCCTGCCCTGCCTCTCATCCTTCGCACTTACCAAGGCATCTCTCGGAGCGTTCTTAGGAGGCGCCATCTTGCCGGACTCCATGTTATCCTGCCCCTCGTCATCCGGGGAGAGAGGGCTTCTCTCCGGCTCCTCGCTCAGGCTCCACCCCTGCGGGGTGTGGAAGGCGGGGTTACAGCGCCGGGCCAGCAGGCTGCTACTTTGAAGCTGCTACTCAAAGGGGTGGAGTTTGAGGGTAGCAGGGCTATCAGTGGAGCGCGGGCTCAGGAGGATTGGAATGGACAGGTGAGTCTTCCCTGAGGAACTCTCGGCCAACATTTGGAAGAGCCAAGAAGCTCATTTTTCTAGAGTAGTTCTCCGGGAAAATGTACCAAATGGGTCACCTTTGTCTTTTCTGGGACCCCTCCTCACACCATCGCTGCTGCTACTCTGGCCCTTTCCATTTCCCTGCAATGCCCGCAGGGGCTCCCTCCACCTGCCCCTGTGATAGGGTTGGGGGGGGGCACCCAGTTAAATTTGTCAGATCCACGACGAATACATTTTTCCTAAAGTCTATCTCTAGTATTACATGGGCTATACTTATTTACAAAATTATTTGTGGTTGATCTCACATTTAAGTTTAACTTGGCGTTCTGTTTTTTTCTTCAATAATCTGGCAACTCTCCACACAGCAACTCTCCACACAGCAGGCCTTTGGTCAGCTCTCATTATACTCGAAGCCCTGCTATTGCCTCCCATTTCATACTGATGAAAAGCTTAAAGCCTTTGTGGGCCTGCAAGATTCTCTGCTAGAGCCTCTCCAGCCTTGTCCCTTGGCCCTGAGTAGTTTCCTTTCTGTCCCTGCTGAGGCCCTCCAAGGGCTGTCACTTTGCCTCACAGATGCCCTCCTCTCCCCAGTCTCCACACAATAACCCGAGTGAACAACAACAACAACAACAACAAACGTACATCAGTTAAGCATCTCTGGCTTAAAGTGTCTCTTAAAGTATTCTTTCTTATTCCTCCACAATCCACCAATGCCCTAGTGTTCTCCGTCCCAGGAAGAAGCTCTCTGAGCTACCCAGACCAGAAACAGCAGTTATCCATGTTATGCAGACCCCCTCCCCGCAATCCACACTCATTCTATAGCAGGTCTAATCAGAGCCACCTCCCAAAGTCGCTCCATGTCAGTCTGTTCCTCCACATCCTCATTCAGTGCTACCACGTGAACAGTCCAAACCAACAGCCATTACTCATGCAAGACTATAGAAATAGGTCCTCGTGGGCGCCTGGGTGGCTCAGTGGGTTAAGCCACTGCCTTCGGCTCAGGTCATGATCTCAGGGTCCTGGGATCGAGTCCCACATGGGGCTCTCTGCTCTGCGGGGAGCCTGCTTCCTCCTCTCTCTCTCTCTGCCTGCCTGTCTGCCTACTTGTGATCTCTGTCTGTCAAATAAATAAAATCTTTAAAAAAAAAATAGGTCCTCGTAATAGGGCTATCCTACATTCTTCACACAACCAAAGGGAATCTCTTAGTCGTAAATCACATAATTACATTCCTTTCTTTAAAACCTTCTAATGGCTTCCTTCACAAAACAAATTTGTACTGATTTCAGGGGGTTAGCAGACCCTTCAGTTTTGGGCACCAGCTTACCTCATCAGGCTTATCTGAATCAGTCATCCACCAGGCAGCCATCTTGAATTTTGGGCAGCAGCCCCAAGACCACGTGTTCTTTAACACGTTGTTTCCATTGGGAACCCTGAACCCTGAACCTTCCTGCAAACACCTTTCTCAGCTCACTTTGAGCAATTACTGTGTAAGACTAATAATGATTTTCTCCCTTTGGACTAGGTAGTACATGCACAAGGTACAAAGTTCTAAAAAATACATTTAGAAAATAAAAAAAAGAAACCCCCTCTGGCTTATTCCACCCACTAATTTATCTTTCATAGAAGGCACCACAGTTTACCAGTATCTTGTTTATGTAATTTACAAATACCACCTTTTTTATATTTTGTTCCCCCATCCAAATGGTACTATACTGTTGGGGTGACCAACCTTTAGAGCACCAACAAAGGACACAGCTATACTAGATGAAAAGACCTATAATATGTAATAAGTAATTGTGCAGAAGTGTTATTACTTTAAATAAAAATATGAAAATAAATGTTTACTTAAAACTGTTTTTCTGTATTATTTTTCTGTTACATGCTATTATTTAAACAAAACAGTAGGACTAGTTAACAGTTAAACAATTAGTATGAATAGTAGGACTAAGTACTTTGTACATTTCTATCCTGTTACAGCAATTTAGTTCTTGAATATTTAAATTTTATAATTTTAATGTATATTCTTAGTATATATAAACGTAAGACTTTTAAAAAGGAGAATGTAAATACAATATGTATGATGATTTAGACATATCTGTAGCCCATATTTAGTGAAAAATAACAACAAAATTTTTTTTTTGACTCCATGGTACAGTAGGATATTTTTAATCTTTCTGTTTCTTTTCCAGTAATATTTCTCTGAACTGCCTGCAGCCATTAGGACATCCTTGTTTTCTTTTATGTAGTGGTAAAACTGCATATAGTCTAACATAATATTCACTTTGATATGTGTCTCTTATTGAGCCCACATTAGACTGATTCTTGGTGTCAGTCCAGTGTGGTGCCATAAACTTTTCAAAAAAAAGTGTTTGAAAATGTAATATTCCTCAGCAGTACTTACTAGCAATAGCAGGTTTTTACATATGTAGGAGTTAGTTTTCAGTTCTCCAGAAATGTCTATTCACTTAGTACTAGAGGCTGGTCTTGGTAGACCAGCTATTTGTCAGTCAGTTAGGCCCTTTACATTTATACATTCATCCTATGGGCAGTCCATAACTAATATGTTCACCATTTTTTAACATTCCAAAGCACATTAGATGTCATCATAAATTAAACCTTTTTTTAACCCCCTCAGGGAAAAAGGTTTTCAAGCACAGAGGTAATTTCAACTTACGAAATTGAAGTTAGATTCCAAGTAAGTTAAAATTTTAGTAAAGAAATGAGAGTCCTGTTGAACTTGAGTGCCTTTCTGGCGAGTTTTTGTTGTTGTTCTGAAGTAGTCTTATTTCCAAAAACTCAGTCTTTTTTTTTTCCTGTATGAGTTTTTGTTGTAGCCTACACATAACATCAGGCAGCTTGGACGCAGTTAGTTCTTTTCAAGTCTCCATATGGCCTCTGAATTCAAAGATTACCAAGCAGTTTTAGAGAGACAGCATATACATCTCTGTTTCTCTGTAATCCTTTCAACATTCTCATCCTCAGTAAATTAAAGGACATTTTTCTTGTCCCACATTTTGAAAGCAAGTTTACAGCAGGCCAACATTTTTAACACCTTTTCTATGGCCAGTAACAATAATAAGCATCATGTAAGGCACATGTTTTATGGAGAGTATTCCTTCCATTTCAGTACAGTAAAAAAGTCTCATTAGGTGCTTTTATGTATTTTGAGAGAACTTAAAAGTGGACAAAACATCATTATGAAAGCTTCAATAGCCCAGGTAAGAAATCATGTTCCTTTTTTTTTGTTGTTCCTTTTTTTTTTTTTAAAGCAGTATTGTGTACAAGATGTATGTACACTTAGCAGATAAGATCTTTTCATTTTCTTTGGTACAAAGTTTATAGACTGAATGGAATATGTCAAACTTTACATCTATGCTTGAATATGAACATAGATGAGAAAAATAGAGTTTGCAATTGGACAAGATATCAATATTCTTTTGGTTTGGGGCACCTAAGTGGCTCAGTCAGTTGAGCATCCGACTTTTGAGTTCAGCTTTGGCCCTGATTTTGGGGTTGTGAGATCAAGCCCTGCATTGGGCTCTCTGCATTGGGTGGGGAGCCTGCTTAAGATTGTCTTTCTCCCTCTTCCTCTCTTCCTCCCCCCACCTAATATTCTTTAGTTTTTTATAGTATTCTAAAAATTAAGGTATAGTTGACATACAGTATAAGTTTCAGGTACACAATGTAGTGATTAGATATTTTTATACATTATGAAATGATCAACATGACAAATCTAGTTACCATCTGTTACCATACATAGTTATTACAATGTTATTGGCTATATTCCCTATGCTGTACTTTACATCCCAGTTACTTATTTTGTGCTGGAAGTTTGTACCTCTTAATCTTCACCTATTTTACTCATCCCTCCCAACCCTTCCCCTTTGGCAACCACCAATTTGTTCTCTGTATTTATGAGTCTGTTTCTGTTTCTTTTTTTAAAAAAATAATATATGTAAGGGCGCCTGGGTGGCTCAGTGGGTTAAGCCGCTGCCTTCGGCTCAGGTCATGATCTCAGGGTCCTGGGATCGAGTCCCGCATCAGGCTCTCTGCTCAGCGGGGAGCCTGCTTCCTTCTCTCTCTCTCTCTCTCTGCCTGCCTCTCAGTGTACTTGTGATTTCTCTCTGTCAAATAAATAAATAAAATCTTTTAAAAAAATAATATATGTAAGTGAAATTATATGGTAATTGTCTTTCTCTGTCTTAGTTTACTTAGCATAATACTCTATGTAAGTGAAATTATATGGTAATTGTCTTTCTCTGTCTTAGTTTACTTAGCATAATACTCTTTAGGTCTGTCCATGTTGTCACAAATGGCAAGACTTCACTCTTATTTATGGCTGAATAATAGTCTGTTGTGTATATATACACTACATCTTCTTTGTCCATTTATCTATTGATGAACATTAGATTGCTTCCATATCATGGCTACCATAAATAATGCTTCAATAAACATAGAGACACATACATCTTTTTGAATTAGTGTTTTTGTTTTCTTTGGATAAATATCCAGAAGTGGAATTGGTGGCTCATATGATATTTCTATGTTTAATTTTTTGAGGAAACTGTTTTCCCCTGGTATATATATTTTTAATATGATTGTTTTTTGCCACTGAGTTGTATGAATTCTTACCTTTGAAAGATTTATTTATTTCAGAGAGAAAGGGAAAGAAAATATCTCAAGCAGACTCCCTACTGAGTGCAGAGCCTGATGCAGGGCTCAATCTCATGACCTTGAGATCATGAGCTGAGCTGAAACCAAGAATTAGACACTTAACCAACTGCATCACCCAGGAGTCTTGGTTTGTATGAATTCTTTATAGATTTTGTATATCAACCCATTATCAGATATGTCATTGGCAGGTATCTTTTCCCATTTAGCAGATTGCCTTTGTTCTATTGATGGCTTCTTTTGCCATGCCAGAACTTTTTAGTTTGATCTAGTACCAGTTGTTTATTTTTGCTTTTTTTTTCACTTTGCCTGAAGAGATAGATCCAGAAAAATAATGCCAAGACTAATGTCCAAGAGTTTACTGCCTGTATTTTATTTTAGGAGTTTATGGTTTCAAGTTCTTTAATCTATTTGGTTTATATTTGTATATGGTGTAAAAAGTGGTCTACTTTCATTCTTTTGCCTATTGTTGTCTGGTTTTCTCAACACCATTTATTGAAAAGAGATGGTCTTTTCCCTACTGTAAATTCTTGCCTCTTTTGTCATTGAATTTTGACCATATAAGTGGGTCTTTTCTTGGGTTCTCTATTTTACTTCATTGATCCATGTATCTGTTTTTGTGCTAGTGTCATATTGTTTTGAATACTATAAGCTTTGTAGTATAGTTTGAAATCTGGGAGCTTGATACATCCAGCTTTGTCGCCCCACCCCATGTCAAGATTGCTTTGGCTCTTCGGGGTCTTTTGTGGTTACATACAAATATTAGGATGATTTGCTCTAGCTCTGTGAAAAATTCTCTTGTTATTTTGATAGGGATTGCATTAGATCTGTAGATTGCTTTGGGTAGTATGGACATTTTAACAATAATGGTTCTTCCAGTTCATGAGCATTCTTTTTATTGTCATCAATTTCTTTTATCAATGTTTTACCTCTTTCATCTCTTTGGTTATGTTTATTCCTAGGTATCTTGTTATTTTGGGTGCAGTTGTACATGGGATTGTTTTCTTAATTTCTTGTTCTGCAGCTTCATTATTGGTGTATAGATCAATGCAATAGATTTCTGTACATTGATTTCATATTCTGCAAATTTACTGAATTTGTATATCAGTTCTAGCAGGTTTTTGGTAGAGTCTTCCAGGTTTCCTATATATAGTATCATGTCATCTGCAAATAGTGCAAGTTTTCTTCTTTCTTACTGATTTAGATGCCTTTTATTTCTTATTGTCTGATAGCTGTGACTAGGACTTCCAGTACTTTGTTGAATAAAAGTGGTGAGAGTGGATATCCTTATCTGGTTCCTGACCTTAGTGAAAGGCTCTCAGTTTTTCCCCATTGAGGATGATACTAGCTGTGGGTTTTTCATATATGGCCTTTATTATACTGAAGTAAGTTCCCTCTAAACCTACTTTGTTGAGGATTTGTATCAGGAATGGATGTTGTACTTTGTCAAATGCTTTTTTCCTATCTGTTGATGATCATATGATCATATGGTTCTTCTCCTTTCTTTTAGTGATGTGATATATCATGTTGATTGATTTGCAAATATTGAATCTACCTACAATCCACAAATAAGTCTTATTTGATTGTGGTGATCTTTTTAATGTACTGTTGAATTCATCTTGCTAGTATTTTGTTGAGAATTTTTGCATCCATGTTCATCAGGAATATTGGCCTGTACATTTTTTTAGTCGTGTCTTTATTTGGTTTTGGTATCATGATGATGCTGGCCTCATGGAATGAATTTGGCAGTGTTTGTTCCTTTTGCATTTTTTTGGAATAGTTTGAGAAGAATAGGTATTATGGCTTCTTGAAATGTGTGGTAGAATTTGCCTGTGAAGCCATCTTTTTGTTTGTTGGGGGTTTTTTTTTGATTACTGATTCAATTTCTTTGCTGATTGTTGGTCTGTTCAAATTTTCTGTTTCTTCCTGTTTCAGTTTTGGTAGTTTATGTTTCTAGGAGTTTATCCATTTTTCCAGGTTGTCCAATTTGTTGGCATATAGTTTTTCATAATAATCTCTTATGATTGTGTTTCTGTGGTATTATTTCTTCTCTTTCATTTGTGATTTACTTGAATCTTTCTTTTTTTTCTTGTTACATCTGTCTAGAGGCTTATGTATTTTATTGATTTTTTTCTTCAGAGAACCAGCTGCTTGTTTTCTTTGATCAACAGATCAAATTGTTCTTTTAGTATCTATGTTGTTTATTTCTGCTCTAATCTTTATTATTTCCTTCCTTCG
Organism: Mustela nivalis; assembly: GCF_964662115.1. Taxonomy (NCBI): domain Eukaryota; kingdom Metazoa; phylum Chordata; class Mammalia; order Carnivora; family Mustelidae; genus Mustela; species Mustela nivalis. The sequence goes on along the minus strand of NC_139040.1, from coordinate 62,885,559 downwards.
GCTGGTTTTAGGATACCTTTGTTGCTCTTTTTCTAGCCTCCTTAGGTTGTGTATTTGAGATTTTTCTTGCTTCTTGAGGTAGGTCTGTAATGCTGTATACTTCCTTATGACTGTTTTTACTGTATCCCAAAAGTTTTGGACCATTGTGTTTGGACCACTTTCTTTTATTTTTGCATTGATTTCCATGTTTTAAAAAATTTCTTCTTTTAGTTCTGTTTGAGTCATTCATTCTTTAGTAGCATGTTGTTTAATCTCCATGTATTTGTGGTCTTTCTGGATTTTTTTTCTTGTGATTGACTTCTAGTTTCATAGTGTTGTAGTAGAGAAGGTGCATGGTACAACTTCAGTCTTCTTGAATTTGTTGAGGCTTTTTTTGTGTGGCTGTTATGTGATCTATTCTGGAGAATGTTCCATGCATACTTGAAAAGAATGGGTATTCTGCTGTTTTAGGATGGAATGTTCTGAATATATCTGTTAAATCCATTTGGTCCACTGTGTCATTTAAAGCCATTGTTTCCTTGTTGATTTTCTGCTTAGATGATCTGTCCATTGAGCGGGGTGTTAAAGTCCTCTACTATTATTGTATTAATATCAATGAGTTTCTGTATATTTATTATTATTATTAATTATTTTTTAAAGATTTTTATTTACTTGAGAGGGAGAGGCACAGCAAGAGAGAAAACATAAGCAGGGGGAGTGGGAGAGGGAGAAGTAGGCCCCCTGCTGAGCAGGGAGCCTGATGGTGGTCTACATTCCAGGACCCTGGGATCATGACCTGAGCTGAAAGCAGATGATTAATGATTGAGGTGCCCCTCTTTATGTTTATTATTTATTGATGCATATATTTAGGTGCTTCCAAGTTGGGGGCATAAATTTTTATAATTGTTCATTCTTCTTAATGGATGGACCCCTTAATTATTATAGAAATGCAATAGATTTCTGTATAACATTGATTTTGTTTCCTGTGACATTGCTGAATTCTTGTATCAGTTCTAGCAGTTTTTTGGTAGAGTCTTTCTGGTTTTTATAGAGAGTAGTATGTCTTCTACAAATAGTGAAAGTGACTTCTCCCTTGCCCATTTAGGTGCCTTTTACTTCTTTATGTTGTCTGATTGCTGTGTTATGTTAAAGAATAGTGGTGAGAGTGGACATCTCTGTCTTGTTCCTGACTGTAGAGGAAAAGCTCTCAGTTTTTTCTGCATGAAGGATGATATTAGCTGTGGGTCTTTCATATATGGCCTTTATTATGTTGAGGTCTGTTCTGTCTAAACTTACTTTGTTGAGGGTTTTTTATCATGATATGGTGGTTGTACTTTGTGAAATGTTCTTTTTGCATCCATTGAGGGGTTCATATGTTTCTTATCCTTTCTTTCACTGATGTGGTATATCATGTTGATTGATTTGTGAATATTAAACTATGCTTGCAGCCTGGGAATAAATCCCATTCAGTCTTTTTATACTTGTTGAGGCCTGATTTATGACCTAGTAGCACCTTTAGGGTTTTACCTCAGCCAAGAACACTGACCTTTAAAATTCCAGGCTTTAAGCCATGCTGGTTGTAAGAACTCAGGAAAATCAGCCCCTCTCATTTTCCCAGTCAATGACTTTGGGGAAGTGTTCTCCTTATGCATTCCCATTTGTTCCTCTCTCTTGCCTTTCTCCATAACCATGGCTCCCTCCCCTCCACATTACCTGTGATCCATTTCAGTTCCAAACCACATCTCTATACTTCCTGCCTTCTTCAGTGTGGCTTTCCCACTCCCCCTTTAATTGTGGAATTTATTCTTTCAGTCTTCAGCTTGATTTCTGGGGTATTTAGAATGACTGGATAGTTATCAAGTCATGTTTGAGGCATGAGATGAGCCTAGGGTCCTCCTACTATGCCACCATCTTAGCTCTTCACCTCAATGCAGCTATTAAATTAAATTAGTTATACCATTACTTTTATAATTATTCATATTATTCTATAAAAGGAGACTAGAAAGCCATCACCAAATTGCTAATTATAATTATTTTTATTTTTTATTTTATTTTATTTTAAAAGATTTTTATTTGCTTATTTGAGACAGAGAAAGAGTATAAGTCAGGGGGAGGAGCAAATGGAGAGGGAGAAGCAGACTCCACTGAGCAGGGAGCCTGATGCAGGGCTCCATCCCAGAACCTTGAGATCATGACCTGTGCTGAAGGCAGATGCTCAACTGACTGAGCCACCTGGGCACCCCTAATTGTATATTTTTATTTGATAGTTCTACAGGTGATTTTTATGTTTTTTAGTGGTACATTTAAATTTTTCATATAAACACACATTCCTTATGTAACAATAAAATGCAATGCTATTATTTAAAAACTCACAAAATATAAAAATAAAAAGGCATAAAATAACTTTATGTTACTTATTGTATCTACATTATTATTTTCGATCCTTTTCATTTCCAGCCTTCACTCAAGTCTGCTGATACTCCTACTTTATCTCCAGACAGTGCCCGATAAACACTCTTGTTTTCAAAGTTTGAGATTATTTAGAAGTTTGAATTTTACATACTTAATTAAGTAAGTGTATTTTATAACTGTAAGTGGTTATGTAATCCTTAACCTTTGTGTTTTTCATAGTAAAATAACTCAGTGTGACTTAGCCAATTTTTAACAAACTCACTCTTATAATGTGATCAAACAAACTAAAATATCTAAGCAAGTGTGTGAAACAGAACTGAGCAATGCTTTATCCTTCTTTTTTAAAAAAAGGCATTGTGGTTTTTCTAGGCATATTATGTTGGTCAACTGACTTGATCAAATGTAAAATTATATTGTCCAGATTATTATATACTCACTTTGAACATATTGATAGTGAGAATTTTGGTAATTTTGTTCATTTGAGTTATACATTGAAAACTTACTCTATGCCAAACACTGAATGTGGCAGTTAGGATATGAAGATAAAGCCACAATTCTTTCCCTGAAGTTCACAGTTTAATGGAGAAAAACAAAGAATACTAATGAAACACAGTGTGTTAAGTGCTGTAATGGATAATGTAATGAGTTCTTTGTCATGATGTTAAGATTTCCCTCACTGCCTTATAATAGCTTTTGATTAGAAAAGTACATGATTGGATGTAGAATATAAACAAATAGAGCAAAAAAAAAAAAATGGGGTAGGGTAGGTAAAGAACATTAATGAGAAGAGTTATTCCCAGATTGGTGAGTGAGTAAATATGAGCCCAAAAAACCTACCTCACCAAAACAGGTCCCCAGAATGAAATAGACAAGGAAATATTGGTCTAATGCGTAGATACTGTTTTGGGAGTCAGGCACCCAGGGTTGATTTTAGCTGCTGTCCAGCTAAACAGTGATGCAGCCACCAAACGCAAAAAGTGGGTACATACTAAACATTGAGAAGATTGACAGACAAGCCAGAGAGGGGGAGAAAGTAAGTGAGCAGTCCAGAGAGATGAGTGTAATGGGATTTCAATGGTAAAATAAATCAGTATTGATTTCAGACTCTCAAAAATATTGGCCTTACACTTATCTCATCAGTCAGCAGTACTTAGAAGGGGTGTGCTAAAACTTTCTATCTCCTCATTTTTCCAGGAAAGTAGGAGGGTCATCTCTGGTCCTTTCATGGGATTGCTAGCTTAATGGATAAATAATATGTAGAAGAACTGGTGCCCAGATTACCCTCTTGGGCCTGCAGTCATGATTATTAAGGAGACAGGAATTTATTTTCTGGAATGTCTAGCTATTTAATAAATTTTACCCATTTTTTTGTACATCTAGTATTCACTAGAATACTAGTGTCATGCCTCTCAGTTATAATATTTGAGAGTAGAATCGTGTATAATCATTAACTTTCTTTTTTAAAAAATGTTTTATTTATTTACTTGACAGAGAGAGATACAGTGAGAGAAGGAATGCAAATGGGGAAATGGGAGAGGTAGAAGCAGGCTTCCCGCCAAGCAGGGAGCCTGATGGATGCAGGGCTGGATCCCAGAACCCTGGGTTCATGACCTGAGCCAAAGGCAGATGCTTAATGACTGAGCCACCCAGGCGCCCCCTTTCTGTTGCATTCCTGACAGAAGTAGCTCTCAAATTTGTAATGATGAGAAGTTAAATTCAAGAACCTTGGAGCAGCCAATTCCATTGTTGGAGCTTTACTTGTTAGGAAAACTTTCCTATTGCGAATTGAAACTGACTCCTGGTTCTTTTACGGTGTTGATTCTAGTTCCACTCTAGGCAGCTAGAATCATTGCTTTCACTCTGCAATAGACAACCTTGCTTGCTTATTTTTCTTCCTTGCCAAAGAATAGTTTTAGATCAGGTACTACCATTGACCACACAAAGATCAGGTTATCAATCTGTACAATAAGAATAATCATAAGGATGGAGTAAAGATGAATGAGATAGTATCTAATGATCCCTCAAAGAAATTATGAATACATTAGGAGAAAGGAGCTTCACCAGAGCAATTTAATATCATATGTGTTTATTTAACATTTAGGTTGAATCTTGGCATTGAAGAATATTACTAACAAAGCAAGCATCCAATGAGATTGCACAAACTTCTTTTTTCTGCAGTTGCTTCTCAACTCATCACTTAACTGTTAAAATCATATTCTTTTACTCAGAATTCCCGATTTTGTTCTCTAGGGCACAATTCAACTTGTTTATAATAAAATTAGACCCCTTTGTCACTTCAAAGTAGATGACTATAACATCAAATGAAAGTCAGGGTTTGCCAGAAACTGTTAACTCATATCTAGATAATAATATATTTTTTAACTTTTGGAAGCATGATGAAGATTTTTGTAGATAAGCTCATAAAGATACATTTTGATTCAAATTAAAATATCTGATTGCCTCCTCTATGTGTAGAAATTATATTGGTTAGATTGTCCTCAGCTTCAAGTAACAGAAACTGTCTCAAACTGTCTTTTTTTTGACCAGTCATTATCATTTTAATTTTCATGATAGCTTTCCCTTTTAAAAAATATTAAATAATTAAATAAATTTAATTTAAATTTAATTAAAAATTAAAATAAATTTAAATTAAATTTTAAATTTTAAATTTTTAAAATTAAAATTAAATAAAAATTTAATTTAAAAATTAAATAAAAATATTAAATATTTAAACATATTAAATATTAAAAACAGACTCCTACACAAGCAGTGGGCTAAATAAATCACATGGTAAATAAAAATATGTCTCAGAACAAAAGAAAAAGCAAGTATAATATTCTAAATCCCATGGGATGTAGCAAAAGTAGATGTTTGAATGAAATTTATACTATATAAATTTAATGCTAGTATTAAGAAATGCTAGTATTTAAATGCTAGTATTAAGATAAAAACAACATTATGCCATAGGGAACTAGGAAAAGAAGAAAGGTAGCTGAAAAATTAGTAGGGGATGGAAATAACAAAGAAATAAATAAAATAGAAACCAGAGTAAACAATAACATAACATTGAAAGTAAGGACCAGTTTTTCCAAAAAATAAATTTGACAGTGCTTTAACTACATTAATGGAGGAAAAAAGATGACTCAAAAACCAAAAAGAGAAATGGAAGGGAAAACAGTACAACAGATATAACAGAAATACATAGTGAGATGAGATTACTATAAACATTTATATACTAACAAATCAGATCACTTAGAAAAAAAACCCAGATAATTCCTAAAAAGGCACAAGTTACTGAGATTCAGTCAGAAATCTTGAATCTAAGATATGGGAAATCATCTTTGACCAATAACAAGAATGAAAGCTGACTTAGGACTCAAAAATCTCCCAGCACAAAAAAGCCCAAGACTACATGGTTTCATTGGAGAATTCTAGCAGACATTTCAAAAAATAATTACAATCTTTATCAAAATTTTACAAATAATAGAATAGAGGGAACACACTCAAAAGCATTCTATGAGGCTAGTATTACCCTGACACCTAAGTAGGATAAAAATAACACAAGTACTAAAAAATCTTTGTCAGACAACCTTTGCTACTCCAGCTTTTTTTGACATCCATTTGCATGATAAATGTTTCTAAATCTAAAGGTGTCTTGACATCTACAATGAGTCTTTTGTAGGCAGCATATAGATGGCCTTGTTTTTAAATTCATTCTGACACCCTCTGTCTTTTGATTGGAATGTTTAGTCCATTCACATTCAAAGTATGTATCTATTGCCATTTTATTACTTGTTTTATCTTTGTTTCTTGAGATTTTCTCTGATCCCTCTTTTTGTCTTTTATGGTTTGCTGATTTTCTTTGGTGATATATTTGGATTTCTTTCTCTGGATTTCTTTGTGTATTTCTTTGTGGTTTTTGCTTCATGGTAACCATGAGGTTTGTAAATTATCTTCTGTATATAGCACTCTGTGTTAAGTTGATGGTCATTTAAGTTTGAACCCATTCTTTACTCCTCCTCACATTTTAGGTATATGTTGTTATATTTTTTATCCTTTATTTTGTGAGTTCCTTGACTGATTTTTTAAAGAAATATTCATTTTCACTACCTTTGTGTTTCCTACCTTTATACTGTTAGTTTTGTTCTCTCCTTTACACTCAAAGAATCACCTGTAATATTTCCTGCAGGGCTGTATTAGTAGTCATGACTGTCTTAAGTTTTTGTTTGTCTGAGAAACTCTTTGTCTCTCTGTTCTGAATGATAGCCTTGCTGTATAGAGTATTCTTCACTGCAGATTTTTCCCATTCAACACTTCGACTATATCATGCCGCTTCTTTATGAATTGGAAATTTTCTGCTAAGAAATCCCTTGCTAACTTTATGGATTTTCTTTTGTAACTCACTGTCTTCTTTTATCTTCCCCTTTTAAATTTTTTTTCTTTATCAGTATATTTTGCTAATTCTTTACAATTTGTCTTGGTGTGTATCTCCTTTTGTTGATTATGATGGGAGGTCTTTGTGCCTCCTGGATCTGGGTATGTTACTTTCCCCAGATGAGGGAAGTTTTGAGTTATTGTTTCTTCAAATAAATGTTCTGTACCCCTTTCTCTTTCTTCAGGGACTCCTGAAATATGAGTGTTGTTATATTTCTTGGAGCACTGAGTTCCCAGTCTATTTTCATGTTGTGTAATTGCTTTTTCTCTCTTGTTCAGCCTGATTACTTTCCATTATTCTATCTCCTAGGTTACTAATTTCTTCCTCTGTTTCTTGCACCCTGCTATTCATTCCATCAAGTGTGTTTCTCATCTTCTTTATTTCTATAATTTAAATTCAGTTAATTTTATAGAATGTATTATTAGTTTCAGAGGTAGAGTGCAGTTATTGATCAGTTTTATGTAACATCTAGTGTTCATTGCATCACATGCCCTCTTCAATGTTCATCATCCAGTTACCCCATCTTCCTATTGCCTCCTCTCCAGTAGTAACCCTCAGTGTTTCCTATGATTAAGAGTCTCTTACAGTTCGTCTAGTGTGTGTTTCTCATCTTGTTTATTGAACCCTTTATCTCTGCCATGTTATTTCTTTTTTAAAAGATTTTATTTATTTATTTTAGAGTGAGAGTGAGAGAGAGACAGAAAGCACTAGAGAGTATGAGTGGGGCGGGAGGGGCAGAGGGAGAGGGAGAAGCAGATTCCCTGCTGAGCAGGGAGCCCATCACAGCAGTCAATCCCAGGACCTGAGCTGAAGGCAGATGCCCAACCCACTGCACCACCTAGACACCACTGACATGTTATTTCTTATCTCTCTGGTAAGGGTCTTACTCATGTTTTCCTTTCTTTTCTCAAGTCCAGTGAGTATCCTTAAGATTGCTAATTTAAATTCTCTATCAGACATGTTACTTATATCTGCTTCATTTAGATCACTGGCAATGGCCTTGTCCTGTTCTTTCATTTGGGATAAATTTCTCTTCTCATTTTGTTTAGGTTTTGGTACCCTTTTCTCTGTGTTAGGAAAGTCAGCTGTATCTCCTGTTCTTGGAGGGTAATAGCCTTATGAAGAGGTCCTGTATTGCCCTGCTGTGTAGTGTCCCCTGTCCCCCTGGGCCTGGCAGTTTTGTTAGTGTCTCCCATGGGTGCTGTGTTTGCTGTGCTCTTTTGTCTTGGTTGCTTTATCCTTCAGGCCAGTCATCTGCAGAGTCCCTCTTTGCCTGTTATGGGAAGTGTTTGGGCTCTGGCCCGAATGTGGCACATTTTAACTAGGTGTGCTCTGGTCTGTTTGTGAAATGAGAGGTTACCTGGCTCTGCAAAACTCCTATGTTGGGAGATGCAGCATGAGGAGATATTTGGCTGGTCTTCTCGGGGATGGGGCCTACTGTGCTGGGACCAAGGCAAGCATGACCATGAGGGGGGATTCTATGGGACTGTAGAGGGGGAGCAGGGCTCTGTATAAGCAAGTTAGGTAGTAAGTATCAGTACTGCGCTGGTTCCCACAGGTGACCCTGTGCTTATGCTAAGGGGAAAGATACAGGAAAATTATGCCTGACAGTCCCTTTTTTTCTAAAGAAGTCTCTCTGTGAACACTCTCTTGGATGGGTTCTGAGATAAGTGAATAACCTCCACACTATGTGCCCTAGGCACTCTTCAAGTCACTGTTTTCTCACTGTATCTACAGGTTGTTTGCCTGCCTTTTTTTCCAGAGCAGTACACTGCCTCTGGACTCTATCCCAGCCAAGACCACTGACCTTTAACACTCTAGGCTTCAAGCCCTGCTGGTTGCAACAAACCACAAAATTTGGCCTCACTATCCAAGCCAATTGCTATGGGGATTCATTTTCCCCACCAGCTCCCCTGTGTGCTACTCTGTCTTTCACCAGAAGAAATCATTTTAATATACTGTGTACAAATATGAGTCATTATATGTATTTTTAATAATTTTGATTATGGAGTAACCACCACTGGGTGCATTTTAGAGTTTAGAATAGTATAAAATGGCTCCCCACTTTCCAGCTTCTACTCACAAAGTGCCAATAAGTTACTATTTACCCACTATCAAAGTTAATTATCAGGGTACAAGCTAAACAGCTGAATATACTACTTTGAAAAAATTACAGTACAGTTGGTAGATATGTTTTTATTTCATATGAATGTAAGTTGACATATAGAATTGACTTTTCCCACTTTCTTCTGAATAAAATTCCAAAATGATGTTATCCTCCCACAATTCTCAAAAATTTACAAAATATTACTTAGAAAAATTAAGGCAGAAAATAGCTTTCATGAGAGGTTTTAGATAGTTTTACATTGTAGTGGAAGTATTTTTGTTGCTAACATTTTCAAATTTGAAATAGAGCTATTTCCTTATAAAATCTCCTCTATTGTCACAATAAATTTCTTGAGTGTTAAGGCAGTTCTTTTGCTGTGAGATAAACTTTCACAAGGATATCTACCAAATGAGATTTAAAGTAAGAATTAAGATGTATCTAGCAATTTCTAAATTTGATGTAATTTGTTTTAGAAATTCCTAAAAAGGTAAAATGCATAAAACTATACTAGTTGATTAGAAAATGTTGAATTATAACAGCACACAGAATAGCAACTAGTGCAAATCCTATCACAAGGATTAGGACAAATGTATCATCACTCATTTCTGTCCTGGGCTTATCATCTTTCTCTTCACCAGTGCTGCTTCCTGCCTTTCCTCCACCACCTTTTCCAGGCCTTGGATGTTGCTTATGTGTTGAGAAAAGAACGCTGGGGCTATATGGTCCCCAGAGCTCTTGTGTCCCAGCAGAATTCTGATATTGGCGTCCAGCACAGACCTTGAAGCGATAATGTGCATTTGTCACAAAGTTGGAAAAGGAGAATGAAGTGTTTGGTCCTTTATATATCTAAAGAAAAATGAGACAAAATGAAAATTATATTTTCAATAAAAAATATGGTATTGTTTTTGACAATAACTTATGAGTTAACTCATTCACCTCATAAATATATTCAAAGAAAAACTAAAAGTTTATGCTTACAGTATTTAATATCATGATAACCCAGTACTGTTCAGGTAATTTTGTCCAATGTAAGAAATAACAAAAGACTTAAAATTGATTGTTAAACTTTAATTGCATTTGGTTAGGAATGAGTTGTGGACATAAGTGAAACCTAGAAATATTAAATCATTCAATAGCAATATGTTAATTGAATGAATAAGCAAATATATCCCAAAATAGTATGTACATAAAGCTTTAGGGAGGAGGTAGTACTTTTGGATAAGATTTCATTGCTTTAAACATTCTGAAAAGATATCTTAGTACTCAGGAAAAGCTCAATGCCCAGTAGATTATAAAATTTAAAAATTTTAAGGACTAAATTTACAAGAATTTACCAGGTCAGTTCCTTTTTGACTGATGAGTTGTAGATTATAAACAATGGGATCTCCTTTTATTGGCTCCAAAGACTCCCATTTGATCTCACAAATATTGCTATTCACGTGCTGTAATTTAGGTGCTAGAAAAAGAGAATTTCAGTTTAGAGGGTTTTTTTTTCTAGATGATCTTGAATATGTTGAATTTTGATACAGTTTTCCATGATGATTAAAAGGCAGTCCATGTAGTCTTAATCTAAGAAATATATAGTTATAGTTTGCATTATAAAGCCTTTTGCAATACCATCAGGCATCTGAATAATTGCAATAAAAACTTTAAGAACTTAAAACTGTCAATAATTCATGTTTGTTTGTTAGTAAGACCTTATTACAAGTTTTATTACTATTGTTTAATCCCTATTGGTATCTTTTGCATTGTATTTCTATGGTGCATGATACATTTAGAAGCATTTCACATACATTAACAGTTTTTTGAAAGATTTTATTAGTTTATTAGAGAGAAAGAGCAGGGAGGAGGGGCAGAGGGAGAGGGGAGAGAATCCTAAGCAGACTCTGGGGTGGGCATGGAGCCTGATGTGGGGCTCAATCACATGACCTGAGCTGAAAGCAAGAATCTGATGCTCAACTGACTGCACCACTCAGGTGCCCCACATGTGTTAATAATTTTATTTTAGGATCACAGCAGCTGTAGGAGGAAAGGAAGGAGGGCAGGGTCTTTATTTATGTTATTAGTCTCTCTACATTTCAGGAAAATGGGTCTTAAATATGTAAGAAGAGAGCAAGTCATTATTGTGGTGTAAGTAATGTTTATTTTATTTTTTTTTCTAAGTCATGCTTAATTCCAGTATGTTACAGTTAGCTTTTCAATGAGGACAAACTACTTCATAATGGTGATTGGACTTGTGTAGAAAGATTGGAATAACTGAATTTCACAAGAAGGAATAAATGTTCAAAGCTTGAGCTTTCATGACTGTGAAGTTACCTTGTTGTGTAAAAAAAAAAAGCAGTTTATTTCACTGTTCAAATAGCAAGATTAAATTCAGAGTTTCAGAAATTACCAAATATGAAGTTACAAATTTGTACTAAATATGTGCGAATATGTGCTATATACTAAGTATATTTTTTAGCTTTAATCAGTATAATTATATGTATCAGCTGATTTTTTGTGTGTTTTAATCCAAGTAAGATGTAGCAAGGAATGAATATCATGACAAAGTAAAAGGAGGACTATGATGGGGACCAGGAACCTACCATTCCAATTTTGGCTCTGTTACTGTTTAACATTGTTCTTTAGTTAGGTTACTTATCATTCAGGGAATTCTTTCTCTTAAAAAAAAAAAAGGCTATGGTGCTAGAGTGATTGGCTGGATTAGTTGATTTCAAAGACATTTTAAAAATATTGCGATATTTGGGGGCAGAGTAGTAGGACCCTAGGCTTGTCACATCCCACTAACACTATTGGATAACTATCAAATAACCCTAAATAGCCCAGAAATCCACCCAAAGACTGACAGAACAAACTACACAACTAAAGGAGAGAAGAGACAACACTGAAGAAGGTAGGAAATGTGGAGACATGATTTAGGGGAGAAAAGGATCTTGGCTGCTGTGGAGAGGAGGTTGCCTTGTTATGGAGAAGGGTTAGAGAGAGAGGGGCACACAGGGGAATGCACAAGGAGAATGTTTCCCCATAACTGTTGAGTTGGAAAACAAGAGGGGCTGAATTTCATGAGTTCTTGCAACCAGTGAGTCTTAAAGCCTGGAGTTTTAAAGGTCGGTGGGCTTGGCTGGGGTAGAACTCTGCTCTTGGAGAGAATGCTGGCAAACAACCCAGAGGCATGCAGTGAGGAGACAGGGATCTGAAGAATTTGTGGGGCACATGGAGGGGAGACTATTTACTCTTCTTGGAGTGCTTCTAAGAGGGGCAGTGTTTATGAAGATACCTCTTGGTGAACAAAGCAGCTGGCAGGCACCATTTCCCTCCCTGGCCACTCAGCATAAACACACAGCCACCTATACTGGCTGGCTAATTTGCTTACACCAAGTCCCACACCCCTGTGCTCTGGCAGTTCTGCCCATCTCAGTCAAGCTTGTTTCAGTACCAGTGCAGCAGCTCCCTCCCCCTATCAGACCAGCACAAACCTCTGCCCAGAACATGTCTCCCAATGAGAGATTTCTGCAAGGCCTCAGTTCTAGTGGAAGTTAGTATCAAGTCTCATTTCACAAGAAGATCAGAGCACACTTAGCACTCTCCACATTAAAGTCAGAGCCCAAACACTGCCCAGGCAAGGCAAGGCAAGGAAAACCTCTGCAGATGACTGGCCCAAAGGATAGAGGAGACAAAACAGAGAACAGCAGAGTACACACAGCACATGCCAAATACGCTTCCTGAATTCTGGACACCACATGACCTCTTCCTCATAAAGTGGTTACTTTCAGGAGCAGGAAGCATAAGTGACTTTTCTAATACAGAATAGAAGGAGGAGACTTGGGCAAAATGCCATTACAGAGAAATTTATCAAGTGAAAGAACAAGATAAGGCCATAGAAAGAGATATAAGGGAAACATAAAAAAATTAAAAGCAGAAGACAAAGAAGTCCTTAACTTATAAGGGAAGGCCCATAAGGCTAGCTGGGGTTTTCTCAACAGAAACTTGGCAAGTGAGAATAGAGTGGAATGGTATATTCAAAGTACCGAATGGGAAGAATCTGCAGGCAAGAATACTCTATCCATCAAGGCTGTCATTCAGAATAGGAGAGATAAAGAGTTTCCCAGACAAACAAAACTAAAGGAGTTTATGACCACTAATCAGCCCTACAAGAAATATTAAATATTTTTCACTCAGTGAGTGGAAAGACCAAAAGTTACAAAGATAGGAAAGGATCAGAGGGAATCTCCAGAAACAACAACAAAACAGATAATAAAATGGCAATACATACATATCTATTAATAATTGCTTTGAGTGTGAATGGAATAAATGCTCCAATCAAAAAGACATCAGGTGTGAGGATGGATAAAAAACACAAGGCCCATTGATATGCGCTGCCTGTAAGAGAATCATTTTATTTTAAGTTTTTTTAAACATTTTTTTTAAAGTTTTTATTTATTTGACAGAGATCACAAGTAGGCAGAGAGGCAGGCAGAGAGAGAGGGGGAAGCAGGCTCCCTGCTGAGCCAAGAGCCTGATGTGGGGCTCGATCCCAGGACCCTGAGATCATGACCTGAGCTGAAGGCAGAGGCTTAACCCACTGAGCCACCCAGGCGTCCTTTCTAAGTTTTTAAAAAGAGTTTACTTGTCTATTAGAGAGAATGAGTATGAACGGGGGGAGGGGCTGAGGGAAAGGGAGAAACAGTCTCCCCACTGAGGAGAGAACACAACATAGGGCTCAGTTCCAGGACCCTGAGCAGAAGGCAGATGCTTAACCAACTGAGTCACCCATGCATCCCAAGAGACTCATTTTAGGTATAAACACACCTGCAGATTAAAAGCGAGGGGATGGAGAAACATTTATTGTACAGATGTATGTCAAAGGAAAGCCAGAGTTACAATAATTATATTGGATAAACTAGACGTTAAAGACTGTAAGAAGTGATAAAGAAGGGCAGTATATCATAATAAAGGGTACAAGCCAACAGAAGATCTAATAATAGAAAATATTTATGCCCCCAACATGGGATCACCCCAATATACAAACCAATAACAAACATAAAGGAACTAATTGATAATAGAGTCATACTAGGGGACTTTAACACCCCACATACATCAATGGGCAGATCATCTAAGCAGAAAATGAATAAGGAAACAATGGCTTTGAATGACACACAGGACCAGACGGTATTAACAGATAAATTTAGAACATTCCACCCTAAAGAAGCAGAACACACTTTCTTTTCAAGTGCATATGGGACATTAGCCAGAATAGATTAGATACTAGGTCACAAATCAGGCCTCCATAAGTGCAAAAAGATTGAGATCATACTATGCATTTTTTTTTCTGACCACATTGCTAAGAAACTTTAAGTCAACCACAAGAAAAACATCTGGAAAGATCACAGATACATAGAGGTTAAACAAAGGGCCAAACAGGAATTCAGAGAAGAAATAATACATGGAAACAAATGAAAATGAAAACACAAGTGGTCTTAAACCTTTGGGATGCAGCGAAACTGGTGATGAGAGGGAAGTATATAGCAATAAGGCCTACTTCAAGAAGCAAATAGACAACCTAATCTTACATTTAAAGGAACCATAAAGTCTAAAAGCCAGCAGAAGGAAGAAAATAATAAAGATTAGAGCAAAAATAAATGATATAGAACCTAAAAAACAACACTACAGAAATACAACTCTAAGACAAGATTATGAAAAACTATATTCCAGTACATTGGACAACCTGGATGAAATGGGTAAATGCCTAGAAACATAAACTACCAAGACCAAAACAGGAAGAAATAGAGTACTTGACCAGACTGATAACCAGCCATAAAATTGAATTTGTAATAAAACAACTCCCCCAAAACAAAGATCCAGACAAGATGGCTTTACAGGTGAATTCTATCAAACATTTAGGGAAGAGTTAATACACCTCCTTCTTAAACTATTCTAAAAAAAGCAATGAAAACTTCCAAACTCATTCTTTGAAACCAGCAGTACCCTGATACCAAAGCCAGAGAAAGACTCCACTAAAAAAGAGAACTAATGGCCAACATCCCTGATGAACACAGATGCAAAAAGTCCTCAAAAAAAAAAAAAAACCAACTAGGAAACTGAGTCCAAGTACACATTAAAATAATCATTTAGCACAATCAAGTAGGATTTATTCCTGAGCTGCAAGTGTGGTTCAGTATTCCCAAATCAATCACTGTGATACACCACATAACTCAAAGAAAGGATAAGAGCCATATAATTATTTCAATGGATGTATAAAAAGCATTTGACAAAATACATCTCTTTGTGATAAAATCCCTGAATAAAGTAGATTTAGAGGGAACATATCTCAACATAATAAAGACTATATATGAAAAATCCAGGGCTAATCTTCTCTTCACTGGGGAAAAACTGAGAGCTTTTCCTCTATTTTCAAGAACAAGACAGGAATGTCCACTCTCACTTTCATAGTACTGAAAGTCCCAGCCTCAGCAGTCAGAAAACGAAAAGAAATAAAATTCATCAAAATCAACAAGGAAAAAGTCAAACTCTTACTCTTTTCAGATGATATGATACTTTATATGTAAAATTGAGAAGAATCCGCCAAAAAATAGCTAGAACTGATTCAGTTACAGGATACAAAATCAATGTACAGAAATCTGTTGCATTTCTATACACCAATAATGAAGCAGGAGAAAGAAATTAAGGAATCCATTCCATTTGTAATTGCACTAAAAACCGTCAGATACCTAGGAATAAACCTAACCAAAGAGATGAAAGACCTGTACTGTGAGAACTATAAAACATTAATGAAACAAACTGAAGATGACACAAAGAAATGGAAAGACATTCCGTGCTCATGGATTGGAATAACAAATATTGTTAAAATGTCTATATTACCCAAAGCAATCTATACATTTAATGCAATCCCTCATCAAAATACCATGAGTATTTTTCACAGAGCTAGAACAAACAATACTCAAATTTATATGGAACCATAAAAGACCCTGAATTGCCAAAGCAATTTTGAAAAAGAAAAGAAATGCTGGAGTTACCACAATCCCAGATTTGAAATTACACTACAAAGCCGTAGTGATCAAAACAGTATGGTACTAGCACACATATAAGCACATAGATAAATGGAACAGAACAGAATACCCAGAAATGAAAATTGGTCAATGACTAAATGGAATTTTGTCAGTTTTTCTTTGACAGAGAAGGAAAGAATATCCAATGGGAAAACTTCTCTTCAACAAATGGTGTTGGGACAACTGGATAGCAACATGTAAAAGAATGAAACTGGGCCACTTTCTTGTACCATATACAAAAATGAATTAAAAATGGTTTAAAGATCTAAATGTGAGAGAAGAATTATAAAAATCATAGAGGAAGAAACAAGCAGTAAATTCTTTTACATCAGCTGTGGCAACTTTTTTCTAGATATATCTCCTGAGGCAAGTGAAATAAAATTTAAAATAAGCTATTCAGACTTCAAGATAAAAAGCTCCTGCACAGTAAAAGAAACAACAAAACCAAAAGGCAACTTACTGAATGGGAGACAGTATCTGCAAAAGACATATTCTATAAAAGGTTAATATCCAAAATATATAAATGTCTCATGAAACTCAGCATATAGAATGAATAATTAAAAATGAATAAAAAGTTAAAAATGGACAGAAATGAGTAGACATTTTTCCAAAGAAGACATACAAATGGCCAACAGGCATATGAAAAGTTACTCAGCATCACTGATTATCAGGGAAATTCAAGTCAAAACTACAATGAGATACCACACCACAGAATGGCTAAGACCAATGGCACAAGAAACAACTGGTCAGATTGTCTAAAATCAACACAAGAAACAATAGGTGTTGGTGAGGATATGAAGAAAGGGGAACCCTCTTACATGTTGGTTGGCATGGAAACTGGTGCAACTACTCCAGGGAACAGTTTGGAGGTTCCTCAAAAAGTTAAAAAGTAGAACTACCCTACAATCTAGCAATTTTACTAGTAGGCATTTACCCAAAGGACATGAAAATACAGATATGAAGGGGTATGTGCAACCCACTGTTTATAGCAGTATTATCAACAGTAGTCAAACTGTGGAGAGAGCCCAAATGTCCATTGACTGATAAATGGATAAGTAAGAAGTGGTATATTATACAATGGAATATTCTGCCATCAAAAAATGAAATCTTGGGGGCGCCTGGGTGGCTCAGTGGGTTAAAGCCTCTGCCTTCAGCTCAGGTCATGATCTTGGGGTCCTGGGATCGAGCCCTGTGTCAGGCTCTCTGCTCACAGGAGACTGCTTCTCCCTCTCTCTCTCCCTGCCTGCCTCTCTGCCCACTTCTGGTCTCTGTCTGTCAAATAAATAAATGAAATCTTTAAAAAAAAAGTGAAATCTTGTCATTTGCTATGATGTAGATGGAGCTAAAGTATATTATGCTTAGTGAAACAAGTCAATCAGAGAAAGACAAATACCATGTGATCTCACTCATGTAGAATTGAAGACAGAAAACATGAACATATGGGAAGGGGGAAAGAAAAAAGAGACAGAAACAAACTATAAGTGACCCTTAATTTTAGAGAACAAACTTAGGGTGGATGGAAGAATGTGGGTGGAGGATGGGCTAGATGGGTGATGGATATTAAAGACGTCACTTGTGATGAACATTGTAAGTAACGATTCACTGAACTCTACTCCAGAAACTAATATTGTACTGTATGTTAACTAACAAAATTTAAATAAAGTGAAAAAAAAGCTGCATTATGATCCAGCATTTTCAGTAGACATTTACTTGTGGAATACAAAAATACTAATTCAAAGGGATGCATACACCCTGATGTGAATTGCAACATTATCTACAATAGCCTAATTATGGAAACATCCTAAATGTCCATCAATTGATGAATGGATAAAGAAGCGGTATTATTTACAGTGGAATATTATTCAGCTACAAGAAGAACAAAATCTTGCCATTTGCAAGGATGTGGTTGGAGCTAGAGAGTGTTATGCCAAATGAAATAAGTCAGTCAGAGAAAGGCAAATACCATATTTTACTCATATGTGGAATTTAAGAAACAAAACAAATGAGCAAAGAAAAAGAAGAGTGAGACTTAAATGAAGAAACAGACTCTTAACCACAGAGAACAAACTGATGGTTACCAGAGGGGAGGTGGGTGGGGTGATGAACTAAATAGGTCATGGGGATTAAGGAGTGTACTTGTGATGGGTACTGGGTATTTCACTATATTGTACACCTGAAACTAACAGTATACTGTACATTAACTTTTGAGTTTAAATAAAAACTTTTTAAAAAGTAAAACATTAAAATTTTCAGTCTTATTAAACTCTATTTTTTAAAAAAGATTTTATTTATTTATTTGACAGAGAACACAAGTAGGCAGAGAGGCAGGCAGAGAGAGAGAGAGAGAGAGAGAGAGAGAGAGAGAAGCAGGCTCTACACTGAGCAGAGAGCCCAATGCAGCGCTCTATCCCAGGACCCTGGGATCATGACCGGAGCTGAAGGCAGAGGCTTTAACCCACTGAGCCACCCAGGCGTCCCTCTTATTAAATTCTAAATTGATCTTTGAATGCATAATTAAATACTGGAGTCTTTTGCTATTTAACATTTAAAATAGACTTTACTGGAGATTTTTATATATGAGCTATTAGAGCTCATATTAATACAACCTTCATTGTCAGGCTTATAATACTTACCTTTAAGTGTGGGTGGTGGAGTTCTGGTTGTAGTGAAAGTATAGATACCAGACAGTGGTCCCTCACCAGCTTCATTACATGCTTGGATTTTAAATTTGTATTCTGTATACTCACTCAGTCTGTGCACTTTGTGAGTCTGACAAGGTCCATGGTAAATGATAGAAAATCTGGGAGTGGGAATCAAGATGGGAGAAGCTATATTATTAATCAAAGGTCATTTAAGTACAAGTAATTCTACATAGCTGACTTGAAACTGGGTCATCAGTAAAGCCTAAATAAACCAACTTGAAGCCTGGTGGGTGCAAGACAAAAGGAAAAAAAATCAGTTTGTAAATATTATAATGGCAAGGTGCTGACTTTCATATTCCTTTGGAAACTCTATTCCTTGGTATTAATGTGTATTATATAAAGGAAGAAGTGTTCTGGGAGAGAAAAAATAGCTAAATTACCAGTAGGAATTTAAGAAAGTATATCTAACATGATAATGTACTGCTTTCACATCTATCAGTTCATTGAAACCACTTTGGATTATGTTTAAGATAGGAAATTTTAAAACATTTTTATTAGAATCATGTAAAGCTGTACAAATAGCTTACCTTCCAGATCGATCTCCTATTAACAAATTGTATCTTATAAGGTTGGAATGTAATCCTTTGCTTGAAGAGTTACCCCATTTCAATTTGAGGCTCTGGTGTCTATAGACCACACAATCAAGATGAGGAGGATCAAGTGGTAGTGGCTTGGTTTTGGTTCTTATTGATTGGCTAAAAGGGCTTAGTCCATAATGATTGATAGCTTGAATTCTGATTCTAGTGGTAAAACAAAAACAAAACAAAAACAAATTAAACTATTTGGATTTAAAAATGAAAATAAATTTCTACATTTAAACTATGCCCTTAGTCATCCCGTGAAAGAATATTGACCATCATATTATAATGATTAGTATAGACAAGTTTTTGAGGCCAAAATCTTGAATTTGCATAATCAGTATTGACGATCTTTGATGAGGAGGAACTGGCTCTTAGTAATGCCAAATATTTCTAAAATAGTAAAATTCTCTTTCAAAAAATGTGTAGATTATATAAAACAAAGAAGTGTAGATTTGTTCAAAATTCTGAAAAAATTCATCTACCCAAAGTAAGATATAAGCAACTTACTTGTATGTAGTATCAGGCTGTAGATTTTTCAGAATACACTCTGTTACTCTTTCAACAGACAAAATTTTTCTGTCTCCATATTCAATGTTATATCCAGTGATTGGAGAGCCATGACAATCTGGTTCCTCCCATTGAATAGCAATGCAAGATGATGCCAGTTTGGCAGGAACTTTGTTTTCAACTTCATGTAGTGTTGGTACTACTGCTGGCACAGTTGCTGGTGTGGTTACTATGCCAGTTTCTCCAAATGGTCCAACTCCAACTACATTTCCAGCCTGAGAAAGTATGTTGTGTTAGAGCTTCATTATTTTGTTTTGTACATAAACAATTTTGTTGTTTTTTTAAAAAAAGACAAGGGACACCTGGGTGGCTCAGTGGGTTAAGTCTCTGTCCTCAGCTCAGATCATGATCTCAGGGTCCCGGGATTGAGCCCAACATTGGGCTCTGTTCAGCAGGGAGCCTGCTTCCCTCTCTCTCTGCCTGCCTCTCTGCCTACTTGTGATCTCTCTCTCTGTCAAATAAATAAATAAAATCTTTAAAAAATAAAAACAAGACAAAAATTTTAACCTCAAATTCTAAGAAGGGTTTTAAAAAAATTCAGATAGAATTGTTTTATAACATTGTATAAGTTTAAAATGTATAACATGTTGATTTGATACTTTTTTTGAGAGAGAGCACACAAGTGGTGGGGAGGGCCCTAGGGAGAGGGAGAGAGCTTCTTAAGTATGCTCCATGCTCAGCACGAAGCCCAACATGGGGCTTGATCTCATGACTCTGAGGTCATGACCTGAGCTGAAATCAGGAATAGGAGGCTTAACCGACTAAGCCATCCAGGCATCTCTAATTTGATACATTTATATATTGCAATATGAAACAAATGATTTGAAAATACTCACATGATGCCAAAATCTTTAGGTTGCATATTTAGGAAGGTAACAAGTCTGAATATGTGAAAGTAAGTGAAGAATGCTAATATGGGCATTTCAGGAAAAATATACCCGAACTGAATTAATCACTTAGTCCACCAAAGTTTCTTTCTTTCCTTTATTTTCTAGTTACTGTCTCTGTTAGTGGTAGCCTGAAGTTCACATCAATTCACTAAGTTTCACTGATTTTGTAAAATTTTTAAATTTTACACTGTGGACTTAAATGTATAATTTACACTCTTTATCCCAAAAAGAACATTTTGCATAACTATAGCACAATATATAGTCAGGAAATTGACTTTAATAAAATCTATTGACATTATGGAGATTTTACCAGTTTTACATGCACTAATTTATATAGTGTTATATGTAGTTTTAACACATGTGTATCTTAATGTGATGACTAACTGTTAAGATATTCCATTGCAAGTATCCCTTCCCTTGTATTATACTTTTATACCCACAGCAACTTCCTTCCCTCTTTTTCTAATTCTTGACAACTAGTAGTTTATTCTTTAACCTATATTTTTGCTATTTCAAGAATGTTATATAAATAGAATAATGCAGGATATAAACTTCTTAGATAGGCTTTTTTCAGTCAGCATAATTCCTCAGAGATCCATTGAAGTTGTGTGAAGTTTGATTCTTTTTATTCTCAAATAGTATACCCTGGTATGAATGTACTACAGTTTTAAAAACTATTTACATGTTGAAGGACATCTGAGTCATTTCTAGTTTTTGGCTTTTACAAATAAGGAGTTATGTATATCCATGTACAGGTTTTTATTGTGGACATAAGTTTTCTTTCTCTGGAATAAGTATCCAAAAGTGCTGAGCATATTAGTAAGTACATGTTTAGTCTTGTAAGAAACTCCCATACTATTTTAAATAGTGGATGAAATTCACACCAGAAATGTATGATTAGTCCCGTTTCTTTACATCCTTGCCAGTGTTTAGTGTACTACTACTTATTAGCCATTTTGATTATGTGTCATGTTATCTCATTGTGCATTTCCCTAATGATTAATAATGTTATATATCTTTTCATGTGTTTATTTGCCACCTGTATATTGTCTTCTGTGAATGGTTTGTTCATGTATTTTCCCTGTTTTATAATTGTGTTATTTGGATTTTTAAAAAAGATTTTATTTATTTATTTGGCAGAGAGACAATGAGAGAGGGAACACAAGCAGGGAGAGGGTAAGTGGGAGAAGCAGACTCCCTGCTGAGCAGGGAACCCCTGGGTTGTTTGGATTTTTAACTGTTGACTTTCGAGAGTTCTTTATATATTCTAGGTAATAGTCCATTGTCAGATGTGTATTTCGTAAAGACTTTCTTCCAGTCTATGCTTGTCTTTTTTGTCCTCCTCAAGGGTTTTATGCAGAGTAAAACTTTTTGAGTTTGAGGAGGTCAGAGACACCTGGGTGGCTCAGTCAGTTAAGCAGCTGCCTTCAGCTCAGGTCATGATCACAGGGTCTTGGGATCAAGCCCCACATCAGGTTCCCTGCTCATTGGGGAGGCTATTTCTCCCTCTCCCTCTGCTACTCCCCCTGATTGTGCTCTCTCACTCTCTCTCAAATAACAGTCTTCTAAAAAAGGTTTTAGAAGGTCAAATTTTTCAATTTTTCATTTTATGGAATATGTTTTTTGGTATGAAGTTTAAGAACTCATTGCCTATATTAGATCCTGAAGATCTTCTGTGATTTTTTTTCTAAAAGTTTTATGGTTTTATATTTTATTTTATTTTTTTAAAGATTTTTTTATTTATTTGTCAGAGAGAGAGAGAGAGCGTGAACACAGGCAGACAGAATGGTAGGCAGAGGCAGAGGGAGAAGCAGACTCCCTGCCGAGCAAGGAGCCCGATGTGGGACGCGATCCCAGGACGCTGGGATCATGACCTGAGCCGAAGGCAGCTACTTAACCAACTGAGCCACCCAGGCGTCCCTATGGTTTTATATTTTAATTTTGTTTTCTATGGTCCATTTTTAATTTTCAGTTTTTTATGGTCCATTTTGAGTTAATTTTTATATAATGTGTGAATTTTATGTTGATTACTCCAAGAAAGACATACACATGGATTATGGACACACAAAAAGATACTCAACATCACTAGTCATCAGGGAAATGCAAATCAAAAGTATCATGAGATATCGCCTCACACCTGTCAGAATGGCTCAAATAAAAAACACAATAAACAACAAACATTGGCTAGGATGTGGAGATAAAGGACCCCTCTTACTCTGTTGGTGGGAATGCAAACTGGTGCCACTGTGGAAAGTGGTATAGAAGTTCCAAACAATGTTAAAAATATGACTTCCCTACAGTCTAGTAATCACACTAATCGCACTATTGCAGCATTATTTACAATAGCCAAATTATGGAAGCAGCCCAAGTATACATCAATAAATGAATAGGTAAAGGTGTGGTATATATGTATGATAGAATATTATTCATACATAAAAAAGAAAGAAATCTTGCTATTTACAATGACACAGGTGGAGCTAGAGAGTATAATGCTAATGAAATAAGTGAGTTAGAGAAAGACAAATACCATATGGTTTCTCTCATATGTAGAATTTAAGAAACAAGAGAAATTAGGAAAGGAAAAAGAAAGAAACCAAGAAACAAACTCTAAATATAGAAAACAAACTTTTGGTTACCAAATGGGAAGGGGGTGAGGGGATGAGGTAAATAGGTGGTTGGGATTAAACAGTGCATTTGTGGTGAGCACTGGATGATGTATGGAATTGTTGAATCACTGTATTGTACAGCTGAAACTAATATAGCACTGTATTTTAGATATATTGGGATTAAAATACAAAATAGTGTGATGATAGCTATTCTGACATATGTGGGGTAATAGCTCATGTAGTTTTCGTTTGTATTTCTCTGATGTTTAGTCATGTTGATCATCTTTTTACGTACCTATTGGGCATTTGTATGTTTTCTTTGGCAATACATCTATTCAGTTGTTCTGCTCATTTTTTAAATTGAATGATTACTATTTTGTTGTTGAATTATAGGAGTTTCTTACATATTTTAACCTTTTATCAGATATATGATTTCCAAATATATTCTCCCATTCCATAGGTTTCCTTTTAACTTTTTAAAAAAGATTGTATTTATTTACTTGTTAATTTATTAAAGATTTTATTTGTTAGAGCATGAGATGGGAGAATGTCAGAGGGAGAAGCCGACTCCCCACGGAGCTGGGAGCCCAATGCAGGACTTGATCCTGAGACTCCAGGATCATGACCTGAGCTGAAGGCAGTCGCTTAACCAGCTGAGCCACACAAGCGCCCACAAAATACTGTATTTATTTGTTTGAGAGACAGAATGAGAGGGAGAGATGAGATAATCTGAAACAGACTCCACAGTGTCACAACCTGACATGGGGCTCAGTCCCACAACTGCAAGATAATGACCTGATCTGAAACAAAGAGTTAGAGGCCCAACCAACTGAGCCACCCAGGTGCCCCACCTTTTAACTGTTTTTGTTTATATTTACTGTGCTGAAGAATTTTAGTTTGATGTAGTCCCATTTATTTATTTTTGCTTTTGGTGCCTTTGTTGTTGGTGTCAAATCCAAAATATCATTTCAACAACTATGTTAAGAGGCTTACCCCCTATGTTTTCTCCTAGATTTAATGATTTCAGTTATGTTGAAGTCATTAACTCATTTTTGATTGACTTTTGTATATGGTGTAAGATAGTAGTTCAGTTTCATTCTTTTGCACATGGCTATCCAGTTTACTATTAAGAAGAGATTATCCATTTCCTCTCATATATTCTTGGCTCCTATAATATAAATTCATTGACCATATGTCCTGTTTATTTCTGGGATCCCTATTTTGTTCCATTGATTTATGTATTTGTTTTTGTGCTAATACCATAGCGTTTAGATTACTAGCATTGTAGTGCAGTTTGAAAGGAGGAAGTGTTATGCCTTTCATTTTTTCTTTGTCAGGGTTTCTTTGGCTATTTGGAGTCTTTTGTCATTCCATAAAAATTTTAGAATAGTTTGTTTTATTAATGTGACAAATGTTACTAGAATTTTTATAGGGGTTGCATTGAATCTGTAGATTCTGTGATAGTTACAGATATTTTAACAATGTCAATTCTTCCAATCCAATACAAAACACCATAAGAGAGTACTATGAACAATTGTAAATGCCAAGTTGAAAAGGTAGAAGAAATGAATATATGCCTATTATACAAATTATTCATTGTTTACCTGACCCTGGTGAGTATCTTTATGACCACGATTTTGAACTCCTTATCAGGTAAATCTCTTATCTCTACTTTATTAAAGGCTGTTTCTGGAGGTTTATCTTATTCTTTTGCTTGGAAAATATTCTCTGATTCTTTCATTTTACCTTTCTATGCATCAGATAAAACATCTACCTCTCTCACAGTCTTGAAGGAGTAGCCTTGTGTAGAAGATGAACATTATCATTTGGCCTGGTCCTAGCTCTTAGTTTTCTCTCAAGCCTTAGTGATTGTGCAAGCTAGTTTCTTTGTTCTTAGTGGTTCCGGTGGTTGAAGGTATGCCAGTATCTGTCAGTTTCCCAAAGGGTAGGATAATAGCACCTCATTTCAAGGTGGACCCTCAGCTGCAGCTTATAAGATGTGCAAAACAGACTCAGGGAAAGACTGGGATATGGGTGTTACTGACTTGTGCCTCTATACTGGGCCCGATGTAGGGCTAGATCCCAAGACCCCAAGATCATGACCTGAGCTGAAGGCAGAGGCTTAACCCACTGAGTCACCAGGTGCCCCTCAACAGATATTTATAGAACATTCCATCCAACAGCAGCATACACATTCTTCCCAAGTGCATATGGAATACTTTCCAGGATAGATAATATGTTATGTCACAAAAAAGCCTTAATAAATTTAAGAAGATTGCAATGATATCAAGCATCTTTACCAGCCACAATGCCATGAACTAGAAATTAATTATGAAGAAGAAAACTAGAAAATTCACAAATATCTGGAGACACTAAACATGCTACTGAATAGTCAATGGATCAAATAAGAAATCAACAGAGAAATAAAAAAATCTTGAGACAAATGAAAATACAAATACAATATACCAAAACTTAATGGAATGCAGCAAAAACAGTTCTAAGAGGGAAGTTCATAGTGATAAATCTCTACAATAAGGAAAAAGAAAGTGCTAAAATAAATTAGAGATTTCTTCTCTTGCTTTTTGTGATTTGATAATTTTCTATAGTGGTGTCCTTAGATTCCTCTCTCTTTCTGTCTTGTGTGTGTATTATAGGTTCTGTCAATTTCCCAAAGGGTAGGATAATACTCAGCACCTCATTTCAAGGTGGACCCTCAGCTGCAGCTTGTAAGATGTGCAAAACAGACTCAGGGGAAGACTGGGATATGGGTGTTTCTGGCTTGTGCCTCTGTACTGGGCCCTGAGATTACAGCCAGTCAAAAAGTGTTCCTTTTTTTGCTACAGTACTCTGAAACCTATAAATGCAAGCTTCACTGGCCACCAGTGGCAGGAAATCAATTGTTGCATCCTCTGGGTGGCAGCCATAATGCTGGGGTGCCATACATGTGCACAAGCTCCTTTCAAGGAGATACTAGTGACCTGGAGTATGGCATATGGAGATTATAGTTATCATTTAGATGTGTGCTAAATTAGGAGACCTGCCCTCAGGTTGCAGCTTTAAAAATATTCAAAAAGGCATTTTTCAGGGAAAGGCTGGGATTTGCACTGAGACCTGAGAGGATAGCCAGTCTGATTCCTAGAAAGCCCATTAAGACTGTTTCTTTGTTTGGTACAGTGTTGGGGTCTCGTGGCTGTATACCTCATTTGCTTTCAGAGCTAGGTATTTTAGGGACCTGCCCATTAGGTGGAAGTTTTCAAACTTGGCATGCTAGATGGTGGATCCAAATTCCTCACTCCTCAGAGAAAAACCTGCATTTGTGTTTCCTCCCCATTGTGCTGTATATGGAAATTATACTGAGAGTATATCTCAGCTTTTCTTACCCATTTTATGTGGTTTTTCTCTCATTTTTCTGGTGTTTACAAGTCCCTCAGCTAATTTCTGGGTTCCTTTCAGAGGAAATTGTTCCATGTTTAACTGTGCTTTCAGTGTGTCTGTGGCAGATGAGTTCAGGAGTCACCATCTTGGACCAGAACCCCAATGTCACTTCTTCTCTGAAGTTCTAAGACTTCTTTTGTTATCATTTCCTTTTTTTTTTTTTTTTCAAAAGAGTGCTTTCTATATCCAGTTTTTATTGGGAGTTTTACTGGCAACAAATTCTTAGCTTTCCTGTATCTGAGGATGTCTATTTTCTTTTCATTTCTGAAGAATAATTTTACTGAATATAATGTGCAGTTGACAATTCCTTTCAGTACTTGAAAAATGTTGTGCCACTTATTTCTGGCCTCTATGGTCTCAAAAGAGATATATTTGTCTTTTGAGTTGATTTTTACCTATATAAGTGATGTACCATTTCTCTCTGGGTGATTTCAATATTTTTTAATTTGTTTTTTATTTTCAGAAGTTTAATTATGATGTATTTTGGTAGTGTAGATTTTTCAGATTTGTCCTATTTTAGATTTTCTCAGTTCTTTAAATTGTTTGGTTTATGTTTTTCCCCAAATTGGGAAGTTTTTATCATTTCTTTGGACAATTTTTCATTTCCACTCTTTTTCTTCTCTCCTTCTGGGAATTTAATGATATGAACATTAGCTTGTCTATTATTGTTCCATATGTCCTTGAAACTTTGTTCACCTTTTTCTTTTGAAATCATTTCTGTTACTTAATCTGTATTAAAATTTTATTAATTTGTCTTCAGGTTCACTGATTCTGTCTTATAACATCACTCTACTATTGAACCCATCCAGGAGGGTTTTATTTATTTTTTTGTTATTTTGTTTATATTTGTTTATTGTATATTTCAGTTCTATAATTTCCTTTTGGTTCTTTGATTTATAATTGAAACTTATGATTTATTATTATAAATTATAAATTGTGATAAATTATTATCGATTATTTATAATTGGAACTTATGATTTATTACAAATGAATTGTTTTTGATTGTTTTCATCATTCATGTTCTGATTTCCATGATCTTCATTATGACAAATGATTAGTTTGGACATTTTGAATATCATGTTATGAGGGTATGGATCATACTTAATCATTATTGTAGTGACAGTATCCCTTAGAGGTATAGAGCAAAGATTAGATAGGGTTTATAGATAGAAGAATAGATAGAAGTTTATCTATTCTATAGATAGAAGTTTATCTCCTGTCTACGCACTTTTGAAACTTTTCCAGCAGAAGTAGGCCAGCTATCTTCACCATATCACTGTCCCTCTGGGTCAAAGCTCAGCTTGTCACTTGTCCCTGATGATATCATGAAGGGGTAAATGGAGAACTTGGAGGTGGAAGCTTAGTTCCCAGTTGCATCTTAATGACATCAGGAGAACAGAGTGGGGGAGTGGGGTACCAAGTAGCATAGCCTATCACCACCTAGATTTTCCTCTTTGATGCTGATAAGAGATGGAGGCTGAGCTCCTCAGTGGACCCTGCTGACAGCAAGTAAAGGAGGGGCCTCAGTGTTGCCTAGACCCGTTTCCCATGACTTCATTCAGTCTCAGTGCTTTTAGGTGGAAATGTAGGTTAAACTTCTCACTGTGGGGGAGGAGTCCAAGATGGCAGAAGAGTAGGAGACTTTAATTTTGTCTGGTCCCAGGAATTCAGGTAGATAGCTATCAAACCATTCTGAACACCTGTGAACTCAATTGGAGACTGAAGAAAATAGCTGCAACTGTACAAATAGACAAGCGACCATTTGCCACAAGGTAGGAGGTGTGGAGAAGTGAATCTGAGGCGATATATGGGAAGATAGACCACAGGGGAAGGGAGCCTCCATTGGCTGGCTACCCGCAAGTGAGGGAACAGAGCAGCACAAAATTGGAGCTTTTAGAAATCTGCTCCAGTGAGGGGACGTTGCTTAGGTAGCTAAGTGGGAGGTGGAACGCTCACCTGGAAGTGTGGTCTCAGGATCCTCAGGGTTATAGGAAGACCAGTGGTGCCTGAGTGTGACAAGACTCCCAGGTATTGTAGCAGGGAAGCTGGCCACAAAGAGTGAGCCCAGGAGTGGCCTCGCAGCTCAGATTGCCATAAACTGTGATCTGTGGCACAGTCGGGCTACTGCTCTTCAAGCAGGGATCCCACAAGTGGCAGAACTGGGAAGAGTGCCCTTCCTCCCCTGGGAGGAGTAGTGCAGGAGTGTGCAGCAGGAATCTGCTGGGTTTGGGGACTCCAAACAGGGTCTTGTGCTAGAGATAGAAATGCTCAGTCACAAGCCAGGTGAACACTGTGAGCTGGAGACTAGGGAGCCTAGGAGTGACAGGAGCGATTGATTGCTTTTCTCTGTTGACTCACAGAGGAGTGGGGCCTTGAGCTCTTAGCTCCTCCAGGGCCAGAGATTGGGAGGGTGCCATTTTCATTCTCATCCTCTAAAGTTGCATGGAAACCCTTCAGGGCACAAAAGCCCAAGATTTTGCTCTCTGCACAGGGAGCAGATTACTTATCCTGGCCCCAGGCAAGTGTAATGCAATTACACCTGGGGCGAAGACATTTGAGAAACAACACAGCAGTCCCCTCCTCCAGAAGATGCGGGAGTCTGTGGAGTTTGGTACAGGCAGAGGTGGAAACAGATTGAACTGGAGGATCTGTTGATGGGTGTGGACCCCGACATTGTGGCTCTGGGCTGGAGATTCCTGCAGGGCCATGTTAGCTCTGACCCTCTAAAGAGAAGCAGAAAGATGGCAGGGAAAAAAGCCATGCAGCCAATAGCTCACATTAAGCCCATCCCCCTTATAAGATGTGGGACTACTCTACCCAGGCAAAGGCGCCTGAGAAGCCAAGTAGCAGGACCTTCCCCTAGAAGACAGACTGGAAGAACAGGTGAATAAGCTTAAACTTCTTTTCCACAGGACAATAAAACTCCAGTGCCAGGGGAAAATAATATAGGCAACTCCAGGTGTTCCCTCATGACTCACTTATACTTAAGGCTAAAAATTTACATTCATTTTTTAGTTTCTTATTCATTTTCTTTTCTTTTTTTTTAAATCCCTGATCCTTTTTCAAATAGCTTCATATTTCCCAACCTATGTTTTAAAGTCATTTTTAACTTTCATTTTCTTTTTCACATACATGTTTTATAGATTTATACCCCATACTAGCCTGTTTTATCTTGATATATATATATATGTGTGTGTGTGTGTGTGTGTGTGTATACATAAACAAATATATATATAACAAAGAAATCAGAAATTTAAATATAAAATATATATTACATATTAAATCAGATATATATAGATATACATATCTATATATATATATATAGTGGGATATAGAAATCAGAAATATATAGTGGGATATAGTGTCTTTTAACACACAGACCAAAACTCAAGCAGGAAAAGGCAGATCACCCTGCTGTGTCCACACTGAGAGATTATAATCTCTCTCCCTGCCCCCCTCTTTTTTTCCCCTTGTTTCTTTCTTTTTCTTGTTTTGGATTATCTTGGCTTTGGTGGCATATCAGTGATAGATTTTGACCACTGGATTTCTTCACAGGTGCATTTTGCTTGGGTCATGGTTGATATTTTGGACTCTGTATATTCCCTCAACCACCCTTCAACAGAATGTCTAGGAGGAGGAACTCCCAACAAAGAAACGAACCAGAGACAATGTCCTCTGCCACAGAGGTAATGGATAAGGATATAAGCGAGATGTCAGAGATGGACTTCAGGGTAACAATTATGAAGTCAATAGCTAGGTTTGAGAAGAGCACTAGTGACAATATAGACTCTCTAAGGGCAGAAATGAGATCTAATCAGACTGAACTTAAAAATGCTATGAATGAGATGCAGTCTAAACTGGATACTCTTTAACAGCCAGGGTAAATGAGGCAGAACAATAAATCAGTGATCTAGAAGATAAACTGATAGAAAGGAAGGAAGCTGAGGAGGATAGGGATAGGCAGCTAGAAACCCATGAGAACAGACTTAGAGAGATTAATGACACCATGAAGCATTCCAAGGTTAGAATTATTGGGATTCCTGAGGGGTGGAGAGAGAGAGGACTAGAAGATATATTTTAGCAAATGATAGCTGAGAATTTCCCTAATCTGGGGAAGGAAACAAACATTCATGTCCAAGAAGAAGAGAGGACCTCCTCCCAAGATCAATAAAAATAGACGAACACTCTGGCATATCATAGTGAAACTTGCAAATCTTAGAGCCAGGGAAGCTATCCTGAGAGCAGTTAGGAGGAAAGGATTTCTTGCATATGGAGGGAAGAACACCAGAATAACATCAGACCTATATGCAGAGACCTGGCAAGCAAGAAAGGGCTGGAAAGACATACTAAATGAGAAGAACATGCAGCCAAGGATACTTGATCCAGAAAGGCTGTCATTCAGAATGGAGGGAGAGATAAAGAGCTTCCAGGACTGGCAGAAACGGAAAGAATATGTTACCATCAAGCCATCCCTTCAAGAAATAAGGGGGACTCTATAGAAGAAGAAAGACCCCAAGAGCAATATAGACCAGAAATTTAAAGAAAGAATCTATAGAAACAGGGACTTTATAGGCAATATGATGACACTAAATTAATATATGTCAATAGTTAAGAATTAAAAAGATCATTAAACCTCTGGCTGGATTTACCCAAAAGTAAAGGGAAAGGGCCCAAATCAAAATCATGAATGAAATGGAAAATATCATAACTAACACCAAGGAAATAGAAACAATTATTAGAAATTATTACCAGCAACTATATGCCAACAAATTAAGCAGTTTGGAAGAAATGGATGCCTTTCTGGAAACTTATAAACTACTAAGACTGAAACAGGAAGAAATAGACAATCTGAATGGACCAATAACCAGTAACCAAATTGAAGCAGTAATCAAAGACCTCCCCAAAAGCCATACTCCAGGGCCAGATGGCTTCCCAGGGGAATTCTACCAAACATTTAAGGAAATCATACCTATTCTACTGAAGCTGTTCCAAAAAAAATGGAAATAGAAGGAAAACTTCCAAACTTGTGCTATGAGGCCAGTATTACCTTGATCCCCAGCAGACAAAGACCCCATCAAAAAGGATGTTTACGTACTAATACCCATGATGAACACAGATTCCAAAATACATAAGATCCAACCAATAGGATCCAACGATATATTAAAAGGATTATTTTACATGACCAGGTGGGTTTTATTCCTGGGATGTAAGGGTGGTTAACATTTGCAAATCAGTCAGTCAATGTGATAGATCACATTAACAAAGAAGGGACAAGAATAAGTCAATCAGTGAAAAACAATTATCATCTGATCTCTTTGATATGAGGAATTTGATAGGCAGGGGTCATGGTGGGAAGGGAGGGAAAAATGAAACAAGATGTGACCGGGGAGGGAGACAAACCATAAGAGACTCTTAATCTCAGGAAACAAACTGAGGGTTGCTGGGGGGTAGGGGGAGGGATAGGGTGTCTGGGTTATGGACATTGGGGAGGGTATGTACTATGGTGAAAGGTGTGAATTGTGTATGCCTGATGATTCACAGACCTGTACCCCTGAAACAAATAATACATTATATGTTAATAAAAAAGGAGACAAGAACCTTATGATCCTATCAGTTGATGCAGAAAAAGCATTTGACAAAATACAACATCCTTTCCTGATTAAAACTTTTTGAAATATAGGGATAAGGGAACATACCTCCATATCATAAAAACTGTCTATGAAAAGCAGACAGTGAATATTATTCACAATGGGGAAAAAACTGAGAGCTTTTCCCTTAAGGTCAGAAACACAAAAGGGATGCCCACTCTCACCACTTTTGTTCAACATAGTACTAGAGGTCCTAGCCTCAGCAATCAAACTAAAAGAAATAAAAGGCATTCAAATTAGCAAAGAAGTCAAACTCTCTCTCTTCACAGATGACATGTTACTTTATGTGGAAAATGTGAATGACTACATCCCCAAGTTATTAGAACTGATAACAATTCAGCAACGTGGCAGGATACAAAATTAATGCACAGAAGTCAGTTGCATTTCTACAAACTAACAATGTGAGTGAAGAGAGAGAAATTAAAGAATCAATTCCATTTACAATAGCACCCAAAACTATAATACATACCTAGGAATAAACCTAACCAAAGAGGTAAAGGATCTATACTCTAGAGACTACAGAAGGCTTATGAAAGAAATTGAGGAAGACACAAAGAGATGGAAAAACATTCCATGCTCATGGATTGGAAGAGTAAACGTTGTTAAAATGTCTATACTGCCCAGAGCAAGCTACACATTCAATGAAATTCCTATAAAAATACCATCAACATTTTTCACAGAGGTGGAAGAAGCAATCCTAAAATGAGGATGGAACCAGAAAAGACCCCGAATGGCCAGGGAATTGTTGAAAAAGAAAACCAAAGCTGGGGCATCACAGCCTGACTTCAAGCTATATTACAAAGTTGTGATCATCAAGACAGCATGCTACTGGCACAAAAACAGACACGTGGATCAGTTGAACAGAATAGAGACCCCAGAAATCTAAACTTTGTAGTCACAGTCTTTGACAAATCAAAAAAGAAGATCCAATGGAAAAAGGACAGTCTCTTCAATAAATGATGCTGGAAAAACTGGACAGCCCCATGCAGAAGAATGAAACTGGACCATTCTCTTACACCATACACACAAAAAAATTCAAAATGAATGAAGACAGGAATCCATCAAAATCCTAGGGAGAACATAGACAGTAATCTCTTTGACACTGGCCACAGCAACCTCTTTCAAGACATGTTTCTAAAGGCAAGGGAAACAAAAGCAAGAATGAACTTTTGGGACTTCATCAAGATTAAAAGCTTTTGCAGAGCAAAGGAAACAGTCAACGAAATTGAAAGACGAACCACAGAATGGGAGAAGATATTTGCAAGTGACTTTACAGATAAAGGGCTGGTATCCAAGATCTATAAAGAACTTCTTAAACTCAACACCCCATAAGACAAATAATATAGTCAAGAAATGGGCAGAAGACATGAACAGACACTTCTCCAAAGAAGACATACAAATGGTAACAGATACATGAAAAAAAGTTCAACATCACTAGCCATCATGGAAATAAAAATCAAAACCACAGCGATATACCACCTTACACCAGTTAGAATGGCAAAAAAATAATTAGACAGGAAACAACAGATGTTGGCAAGGATGTGGAGAAACCGGAACCCTATTACAACTGTTGATGGGAATGCAAGCTGGTACAGCCACTCTGGAAAACAGTATGGAAGTTCCTCAAGATATTAAAAATAGAGGTAACCAATGGCCCAGCAATTGCACTACTAGGTATTTACCCCAAAGATATAGATGTGGTGAAAGAAGGGGCACCTGCACTCCAGTGTTCATAGCAGCATGATGGCCAAACTGCGGAAGGAACTGAGATGTCCTTCAACAGAGGAATGGATAAGAAGATGTGGTTCTTATATACAATGGAATATTATATTACTCAGCCATCAGGAAGGATGAATACCTACCATTTGCATTGATATGGATGGAACTGGGGGGGATTATGCTAAATGAAATAAGTCAAGCAGAGAAAGATAATTATCATATGGTTTCATTCATATATGGAACATAAGGAATAGCACGGAGGACCATAGGGGAAGGGAGGGGGAACTGAATGGGAAGAAATCAGAGAAGGAGACAAACCATGAGAGACTTGACTCCAGGAACCAAACTGAGGGCTACTGAAGGGGGGAGGGGGTCAGGGGATTGGGTAACTGGGTGATGGGTATTAAGGACGGCACGTGTGGGCATGAGCACTGGGTGTTTTATATATATACGCTACTAGTGAATCGTTCAGCACAACATCAAAAATTAATGATGTACTATATGCTGGCTAATTGAACATAATAATAAAAGTATTGTACATCAATTAAACTATACTTCAATTAAAAAAATAAACTTCTCATTGAGCTTCACTGACACAGGGATAGGAAGGAAGTAGAGTGCTAACTAGCCTGAATCACACCATCATGGCAAATCTATTGCTGCTGGGTGAGGGTGGAAGTTTGGTTTGCCAACACTAACCCTTCAGGGGAATTAGAGTGTTGCTTCCTGTTTCCATCAAAGAGGTGTGGAAGATCATAAGGTCCCTGCTTGGCCATACTAACACCAGTTGGCAGGGGATGGGAGCAGAGCACTGCCTGATTTTGCCAGGCAGTGAATGGAAGATTAACTCTGTGCTTGGCCCTGCTGGAACTGAAACCACTGGGTAGAGATACTGGAGCATGTTCCTTGCTTCTGGGGTGGCTTGGATGGTTAGCTTCCTACTCGGCCTGTTGAAATTTCTGGGGTAGGGAATAGCTGAAATGTGTGTAGTTTTTTATGTTTTATTTATCTTTTTAAGATTTTATTTATTTGATACATAGAGAGAGATATGATGAGAGGGAATACAAGCAGAGGGAGTGGGAGAGGGAGAAGCAGGCTTCCCACCGAGAAGGGAGCCCAACGTGGGGCTTGATCCCAGGAGCCTGGGATCACAACCTGAGCCGAAGGCAGTTGCTTAACGACTGAGCCATCCAGGCACCCCTGTGTATGGTTTTTTATTTGAGATTTCAATTTCTTTGGCTGGTGTTAAGGTGACATTACTTAAGAGATTTTCTGTGGTTAGGCTAGCATTTTCTCAGTCATTTTGTTGGTGGGATATAGGCTTTTTTTTTTTTTGAAGGTTTTTTTCCTGTCTCTGTTGGTAGTTCTGAAGTGGAAGCTTCTCCCATACCCTTTTTGGGACAATGTCAGGTGATAACAAAACCCAGTGGGGCTCGTTACTGTGTTGTTTTTCACGTTGTGAGGTCTGTAGGATCTTTTTCTTTTTACATTTTTCTTTCTTTTCACAATTCATAGTCTAACTATGCTTGTTTGTTGTGTTATGTTCCTTTTTTTTAAGTTGTATGAAGGAGGACCTGGGAGGTATGGGAACATTCCGTCTTGGCAGGATCACATTCCATTGATTTTTACCTCTCAAATATCTTTCAAATCCATTAATGTCTTAGCCTTCCCACTGTAGCATCTTTAATATTAATAAACTCACCTGTCCTTTGGACAATTGCAGTGGCCTTCTCACAAATATATATTGTCATTTTTTTTTAGATACCCAAAAAAGTTGACAAAAGATTTTTAAAAAATTACTTCCAATGATGAAAGCCAATCTGGAAGATGGAGCTTGTATTTTCCATATTAGGGCTTCTACAATTCAATGGCTTTAGTTTATAGGGACAACGTATCAAATCATTCCAAATTTGGATTGACTACCCAAATCTTAAAGTTGTGTGTCTTAAAATTATAGTAGTTCAGAGGAGGAAGAGATCATTTCCAGCTAAGGTTTTATGAGACAAGATAGGCAATGGTTAAGGTATGAACAGGTGTACAAGGCATACTTGGGGTGGTGGTAGAATAGACTTGTTTGTTTGAAATATTTTTCTGAAGTTTTTCCCAATTGATGATAATTATCACATTGAGTGCTTTTTAATTTTACATATTAACAAGTCACTAGATTAGATATTTTGATGTGGTAGGTCTGAGTGAAGGTGCCAGAGTCAGTTTTTTAAACAAGCATTTCAGGTGATTGTAAAGTTCAAGGTAAATTAGGAAACAGAACTGTGGAAAAAATAATGGCAGATCAGGTTGGAATAAAAAGTAGGTTCCTGAGTATGTGGGGCTTTATATGCTAGGTGAAGAAACTCAGAGTGATGTTGCTGAACATGAGAAATATTTAACATTTGGAAGTCTGTGACTTCCTTCCATTTACTACCCTGGAATTGGTGCCAGTATTATGGATGTAGATAGTATAGGTTAGTAACTGTTGTCTTATTTACATTGGAATAACTGTTAGGATTACCTGAACTCTGCAAAAATATGTAGTTGCAGGAATGAGACTTCTAACTTCAT
This sequence comes from Mustela nivalis, assembly GCF_964662115.1. NCBI lineage: Eukaryota > Metazoa > Chordata > Mammalia > Carnivora > Mustelidae > Mustela > Mustela nivalis. The sequence goes on along the minus strand of NC_139040.1, from coordinate 62,848,852 downwards.
AGCTTAGACAAGGGCCAGTATAAATCAAGTGCATTGATTCTTCACTTTGTCCCCACTCAAGTCTGTATTCAGTGATTTCAGCACCATTACACACAGGAACCTAAAAGATGCAACAAACGCAGAAATTGAGTTCTTCCTATAAATTGTCATTGTTCTAAATATTGTGGAGAGTTACAACATAATTTTTTCAATATCAAAACCCATAATCTATTAAATGGTATGAGACAAGTGTAGAAATAATTAAACATAAAACAGAGCACTACAGCTAACATTAAAAGGCTCAAATAAAATTAAGAGAAAGGATTGGCTAATCCCACATATTTGATAAATTCCCATTTTTAATTTTTAAAAATTATTCACAAATGGATTACTTAAAAAAACAAACTTAGATATATTAATGTTGCTTAATATGACTATTGATTATTAGGATCAAATGTGAATTCCAGTATTCCCTGGATTTCGTACAGTGCTGTAATCAGACTTGTCATTTATTATTATCAAACTAAAGCTTTTGTGTCAATGCTAAAGTACCCGCTACTAGATTCTGGGAAGAATGGAAGAAAAATTCAAAGATATGTAGGTGGCTTAATAACTAGGCCTTTATTTCTTTTTGTTTTTTGAGCTTATTTAAATTGGGAGCTATTCTCATGGATGCAAAACATTTTTTAAAACTTCACTATCTCATAGTCACGTTTTTAATGTGTCATATTGTAGAGTTACATGTAAACAAACAGTACCAGAGATTTCCCAATGAAGCTTTAAAAAAATACTAAGTTCTATAAATTGATTTAATTTTATTATCTCTTGTTTTGGTTTTAAAAATTAAATTAGTTCTCTAATGATCACTTATTTGGTTTTCCAAATTTATTAATCTCTATAAATAAAGAGTCTGGAAAGCAGGATTACCATAGTTTTAGCCATTTCTTTTTTTTTTTTAAAGATTTTATTTATTTATTTGACAGACAGAGATCATAAGTAGGCAGAGAGGCAGGCAGAGAGAGAGAGGAGGAAGCAGGCTCCCCGCTGAGCAGAGAGCCCGATGTGGGGCTCGATCCCAGGACCCTGGGATCATGACCTGAGCTGAAGGCAGAGGCTTTAACCCACTGAGCCACCCAGGTGCCCCTAGTTTTAGCCATTTCTTTATTTGTATTTTATTTATATTTATTTATTAATTTTTAAAAATATTTGTTTATTCGACAGAGAGAGAGAGAGAGAGAGCAAGAGAAGGAACAGAAGTGGGGCCAGGGAGAGGGAGAAGCAGGCTTACCGCTGAGCAGGGAACCCAATGTGGGGCTCGATCCCAGGACCCTGAGATCATGACCTGAGCTGAAGGCAGATGCTTAACGACTGAGCCACCCAGGGGCCCCTCGTTTTTTTTTTTTTAAGATTTTATTTACTTATATATTTTAGAGAGCAGGTAAAAGCAGGGGTGGGGGTAGATGGGGGAATCTCAAAAAGATTCTATGCTGAAGATGGAGACTGATGTAGGACTTGATCTCAAGACCTGAGATCATAACTTGAGCCAAAACTGAGTCAGACCCTCAATCGATTGAGCCACTCAGGTACCCCTAGTCTTAGCCTTTATTTCTTTTTTTCTTTAAATATTTTATTTATTTATTTGTCAGAGAGAGAGAGAGGTAGAGGGAGAAGCAGGCTCCTCACTGAGTGAGGAGCTTGGTGTAGGACGCAAACCCAGGACCCTGGGATCATGACCTGATCCAAAGGCAGACACTTAACTGACTGAGCCCCCCAGGTGTCTCTTGCCTTACCCTTTCCAATAGTACTAGTATCAGGTGTTACGTGTGTTCTAGAACCATGGTCCAAGATTTATGGAGCATTAATCTAAACTCTGACTCCTTAGGGAATTGTAAACTTTCAAGAAACAATACTAAACCAATTACTGTGCTCTTATATAAACAAAATTAATAAAAATAAATTGATAACATACCACCCAACTAATAACAACACAGGTTGGACCCTTGCAGGTTAGCACAGGTATACCACATTGAGAAGGAGGGCTTGGGACTGGTGCAGTTTCACACTTCAGTGGGTGAGATCCCAACTACAAATAAACATAAACAAACAAATAAGAAAACACAAAACTACTGTGCAGTTATGGTCACTCCCCGTCCTGACAGGAAATAGAAGCATATATTCATCCAAAGTGAAATGAACCATGAATGGATCATCTGAACAATATAACTTTCCCAACACTATTAACTACTTTTAACCAGAAACTGGATTCTTCAGAAATTAATTTACTCACTATGCATCTCACTTTGGAACTAAGGTTTCCTTGTTTGTCATCTTGGTTATCTTCTGCCTTTTTGGCATATGCAGGTGCTTCAGAGTTTTCATTAGGATGATTATCTACAAAAATGTGCAGAATAAACTTTAAAAATTTGCAAATAATTTTAAGGGTGGTCCTTTAAAATAATACAAAATAATTTCAGGAGACACAATGTCAAAACACTTAATAAAGTAAGAGAAAACTCATATTAATTTGTGTCAATTAACTTAAAAAAAGATTGTATTTATTTATTTATTTGACCAAGCGAGAGATACAAGCAGGTAGAGCAGCAGAGGGAGAGAGAGAAGCAGGCTCCCCACTGAGCAGGGAGCCCAACACGGGACTCCATCCCAGGAACCCAGGACCATGACCTGGGCCAAAGGCAGCTGTCCAACCGACTGAGCCACTCAGGTGCCCCTGTCAATTAACTTTTAAATTTGTTTAGACATTTAAAACATTTATGACAATATGGATGGACCTAGAGGGTATTTACTAAGTGTTGGGAATCAGAGAAATACCGTATGATTTCACTTATACGTGGAATCTAAAAAACAAACCAAACAAACAAAATAGCCTTCCCCCAAAAAACAAACAAAAAAAACCCCTAGGCTTTTAAATACAGAGAACAAATTGGTGGCTGCCAGGGGAGATGTGGGTGGAGGGATGGGCAGAATAGATAAAGAGAATTAAGAGGTACAAACTTTTAGGTATAAAATAAGTAAGTCACGGAGATGAAAAGTACAGTATTGGACTATAATCAGTAATATTTTAATAACATTGTGTTGTGATAGATGATGATTATACCTATTGTGATGAGCATGACTAATGCATAGAATTATTGAATCAATATGTTGTTCACCTGAAACTAGTATAACACTGAATGTTAATTATACCTCAAAAATTATTGTGATTTTAATTACCAAATAAGAGTTTTCTAAATATTATTTGATTTTATAGTAAAAATTGTACTTACTCTCCCTTAATAACATTAGTTAATTAAAATCAGAGGTTACAAGAAATTTAGGTCAAGTCCTTCAAATCATACAAGATGCCTCACCACATTTGATGTTGGTTTCTTTGGTCTTTGCTTCACCATTCAAGGGTGGAGGATGGCAAGATGCAGGAGAAAGTGTAGGTGTTTGAATAGTCAATATATCTGAAGGCTAAGAGAAATACAAAATACCTTATGATTATATTAAATTCAATTTCAGTTTTTTAAAACATTTAGTAATATAGGTCATTTCAATCTGCAATTTAAGCACTTCCCTCTCTGTTTCCTCACCTGGCTTTGACCTATAGGTGAAGTACAAAAGACTCTCAGTTTATATGTAGTACCAGGTTGCAGGTGATTATATAGAAATTCCTTTGTGGTTCCATTGTAGATTATGTTCCAGGAATTCTCTGAAGGGATAAACGCAAATTTATCTAATTTATCTACATGTAGCTTGTAAATTTTATGGGTCCCATTATTTTCTCATGTATAGTCTAAGAAATAAGCATTTTGGAAATTAACTGTGTCCCAGTTACCTATTTACAATAGTTAAATTATTGTATTCCTTACAGAACTAGCCATAAAAAATAAAAGATCAGTAAATAAACATAATGCTACTAAAAATTGGAGAAATCCAAGTAAGTCCTGGATTAGTTTATAGTATTGTACCAATGCCAATTTCCTGGTTTTGATAATTGTACTATGGTAATGTAAGATATTAATTTTAGGAGAAACTGAGTGAAGGTTATATACAGGAATTCTCTACACTGTATTTGACAACTCTGGATAAGCCTAAAACTATTTCAAAATAAAAACTTTAAAAAATCACGATGCACAGTTGTGATGAGCACCAGGTGTTGTATGGAAGTGTTGAATCACTATATTGTTCACCTGAAACTAATATTACACTGCATGTTAACTAACTGGAATTTCAATTAAAACTTTAAAAAAACCTTATAATTTAACTTTGAAAAAATTCATGATGTCTTACCATCTGAATTTTCACTAACTTCTAAACTGTAACTTGAAATGTATGTCCCACCATTATCTTTGGGTGGTTCTGAAAAGAGAAATAAAATTAAAATTATTCTTAAATAAACTTAAAAGTCTTTCACTGGAATGTTATCTTGTAAATTAAATTTTTATGGAGAAAAAATACAAACATGAAACTTAATAGAAGATTGATATTAGACATGAGCCAAGTAAGATTTTAAAGTTCTTGGAAGAGACTAAAATGTTAGGTATTTGTACCTTGAAGTAGATTTTGCCAGTTTGGAGGCAAAATGATTTATAAAAACATAATTTCTTGTAAAGTTGGCATTTATCATTGATGTTTCTTTTAAATTGTGGCCTCTATATTAGATATAATCTTACTTGGAATAACCGTAACTTTTGAGGGATCATATAAAATTTAGTGATTTTTTCACATGTGAATTAATGAGATAGCAATAGAAAACTCAATAGAGAACTATAAAAAATGCCATTTATAACTGAACTCATTTATATGGTGAAATATTTCAAAGGCATGTAATTTAAGAGAATATTTTATAAAGCTGAGGGCAATTAGAAAAAGATTTCTTCTCAATAGTTATATTAAGACAGAAAAGGTACATTTTAAATAAAAAAAATTACCCCATCCAATTTTTACTCTGTTTGCATAGATTTTTCCCTTTATATATGGTGTTTTAGGGGATCCAGGCTTATCTGGATAGGTAGTATATTTTACTTCTCCACTGGGGTTACTCCTTCCTTCCAGATTGTAGACAAAGATCTGTTTGAGTAAAAGAGAATATCTTGGTTGACCACTGGGAATAAATATGTGATTTGAAAACATGCATAGTTTGCAAATAATATTATAAAACCAGTTATCGGAAGATTTCTGAGAACTAAATGTAAAAATCATTTTTAATCTCCAGGAAGAATATAATTTTATATTAAAAATATGATACAAATTTATAAATTATAGCCACATACCCTAAACTTGTATGTAGTACTTCTCTGAAGATTTCTTATAGTGCATGAGAGGTCTTCTCCGTTATATTTAGGTTTAAAACCTAACCCCTGGAAATGAAAGACAATGAATTTAGGAATTAGGCTTAGATTCAAGTTCCAGCTTCAGCTTATTTTCCATCTGGGTGGTCCTGAGCTAGTCCCTTAGTCTCTCTGATCCTTAGTTTCTCTATTAAAAAAAATGGAGATACTTTCTACTTTAAAGGGCTCCTTTTTAAAAAGGATGTAATGAGATAATGTAGATGAAGGCACTTAGCATATTAATTATACAGAACTCTTCCTAAATGTTAGTTGCTTTATATAAAATGTGATAAAATATAAATAACATAAAACGTACAGCTGCCTTTTAAGTCGTGTAGCCTATTTAGTATAGACTTGTTTTAGTATAGACAGTTTGTCCACCCACATCAGGAATCCAGGGAGATGAGGAAAGGGTTTGGCCTGTTAGCAGTGTGCAGAGAATCTGTGTGACCATGTAAGGTCATCTGGGATAGGCCCAAAGTTGAAGAACTAACATACCTCACCATGTATCTATTGTGTTGTTATGGCTGCTGCTGCTTTTAGCTAATCTTCTAGTATTTAAGTACCTTCAGAACTTCCTGTACTGGCTTACCTAACCTTGGCTCAGCATTGGTCCCATCTAGAACACAGAGACGGGAATCATGCAGTTTGATTGAATAGAAATTAGCTGAATCATAAGGGAAAAAGGAGGAAGTCCGAGAAATAAATTCTTAACTGTAGAGAACAAAATGATGGTTCCCAGAAGGGAGGTGGGTAGGGGGATGGGTGAAATAGGTGATGGCAATTAAGGAGTGCACTTGTGACGAGCACTGGGTGTTATATTTAAGTGTTGAGTCACTAAATTATACACCTGAAACTAATACCACACTGTTAGCTAACTGAAATTAACTAATTTATTTATTTAAACGATTTTATTCATTTGTTAGAGAGAGAGAGCACAAGCAGGGAGAGTGGCAGGCAGAGGAGAAGTGGGCTCAGTAGCCTGATGCTGGACTTCATCCCAGGACCCTGGGATCATGACCTGAGCAGGAGGCAGATGCTTAACCAACTGAGCCACCCAGGTATCCCAACTAATTGGAATTTAAATAAAAACTTAAAAAAAGAAATTAATTCTAAAAATTTTCAGTATGAGATGCATGTAAAATGTACCTAAAACTGAAGTTGAAGATTAAAGCATGTGAAAAGAAAACTTACAGATCCTGCTTCTTCCATTTCTAGTACATAAGTAAGACTGTCATTTGGATTTGGGTTAGGTGGGGCACACCATTCTAGTGACAAATTACAGATTCCTGCTTCTTTTAGCTTAGGAGGTGGAGGTGTTGGAGGCATAGTTCCTGATGTATGAAAGACTGCTATTTCACTGAAATCACTGAAAAATAAATTAATATGGAAAAGTTATTTTCAGGTTCTTGTTAAAGTATAGACTTTTAAATATTGCAATAATTCAATGTACCTCAATCCAAAGTTATTTTTGGCAGCTAGTCTGAATGAATATTTTGTGGAAGCATTCAATTTAAGGATCTTGTGCTGTTTCATGGTACCCATATAGCAACTTTTGAAGCCTTCACTTTTGCCCTTAGTAATAGATGAAAAAATGTTAGAATATTATAAAATGCTGCAAATATAAAAATTCATCATAATATTAATAACCATTTATAAACAAGTGTCTTTAAGAAATAACATGGTTTACCTCATCCCATTCCAAAAGGAAGCTGTTTATTTTGGAACCATTATCATTGGAGCCCTAAATATGTCAGAAAGATAAAATTATGATGTTCTGTTTTTATACAGTATATGTACATACATACTATATAATTAAAGTGATTGAAATTATTGTAAAATTAATCTGCTTACATTTTGTTTTTAAAGCAACCCAGATTTAAAAGTTAAAATGCATTTTTTTACAGTCTATAAGGCATACCCAAATTCTATGTCTTGTTTTGTTTTTGAAGTTTTATGTAATAAAGAAAGTTAATAATTAAGAGGCAGCTTTGTTGGTAACTACAATTATAAATAAATTTAGGTTATAGAAGTTGTCACTTAAACTTTTACTAATTGAAATTATGATAGACATTTCTCAGTTTACTTGATGCTTGATATAAATAGAAGAGAAAGATGATTATGGAAAAAGGAAAAGTGCTAGAGAAATAGGTCAATTGAGGCATGCATAATTTCATATTTAAAATTTAGGAGAAAGTAAAAAGCATGTTTTTAAATTAAGACATGTTCGGGAGACTTTGGCAGTAAAATACTTACTTTCCACTGTAAATTCAGGCTGCTCTTGGATCGGTTAATTAATCTCGGTGCAAGTGGAGGGTCTGGTTCACAACCTGGAGTTGTGAAGCTAACCACTTCAGACATAATTCTATGTGCTGAGCTTCTTATGGTCGTGATTCTAAAAATGTAATGAGAGTTGTTGTAGGCTTTCAAATATTTATCTTTACATGTACTAAATTGGATACTTGAATTCCCCGATACATATTAGGAGCTAATTATAAAAAACTTTCTAATAGAGCCAAGTAGGATTGTTACATGTAATGGCTCCCAAATCACCCTCTCACCAGTACTAAGTGAAAGAAAGTGAACTAATGGATTTGGAGAGGGCTGTTTTGAAGCATAAAGGATGGGCCATTCTGTTGGCAAGTAGCAATGCTGACTGTAGAAATCATAAGTAGTAAACTGATACAGACTGGGGAGTCTGCCTGGCTGCAGGGTGGGTAGGGGTTGTGTAGGATGGAATTCTTACCTTATGAAATAGGCCATGGATGGTTGTAGATCAAGTAGAGTAAATATAACTCCATCACCACTGTGAACATAATATTTCTTTATAAATGATCTTACAAGTATTTAATAGCTAACAGTCCTAAGCTTACATATTCAAGTGACAAAGAAGCACAATTTTCCTTGAAATTTAGATAATTTTAGCCCATTTTATACAAATGTCAAAAGGTGATACTAATACTTCAAATTCTTGGGGAACCTGTGTGGCTCAGTTGGTTAAGTGACTGCCTTTGGCTCAGGTCCTGACATCAAGCCCGCATCAGGTTCCCTGCTCCATGGGGAGTCTGCTTCTCCCTATCTCTCTCTGCCCTTCCCCCTGCTCATTCTCTCTCTCAAATAAATAAATAAATAAATATTTTAAAAGATTATTAAAAAATACCCCAAATTCTTCATTTGCATGTGAAATTACTATGGCTTTATGAAGTGAAATTTTATAATTTTCCCACTGCAACTTCTTCACATTGTAATAATACAGATTTGTCTTTAATTAGCTTACTTTTTTTAAATTTATTTTTTATTTTCAGCATAACAGTATTCATTATTTTTGCACCACACCCAGTGCTCCATGCAATCTGTGCCCTCTATAATATCTACCACCTGGTACCCCGACCTCCCACCCCCCGCCCCTTCAAAACCCTCAGACCTCCCCTTCCAATTTTCCCCAACTCCCTTCTCCTCTCTATCTCCCCATGTCCTCCATGCTATTTGTTATGTTCCACAAATAATTAGCTTATTTAAAAGTGTTGATATGAAAAGCCTCAAAGCGGGGCGCCTGGGTGGCTCAGTGGGTTAAGCCGCTGCCTTCGGCTCAGGTCATCATCTCGGGGTCCTGGGATTGAGTCCCGTATCAGGCTCTCTGCTCATCAGGGAGCCTGCTTCCCTATCTCTCTCTCTCTCTCTGGCTGCCTCTCTGTCTACTTGTGATTTCTCTCTGTCAAATTAATAAATAATATCTTTAAAAAAAGCCTCAAAGACACTGCATCATGCAATTTATTCATTCAATTACAAAAGAAAATCTTTCTGGGGAGAGTACTTATTTGCTACATTGGATCAAGTGGCTGGGCTTCCACATCTATGTCTTTCTGAAACTGTCACAGGTGCCGAGGTTTACTCTACCAACTCAAAAGTGTTCTTGCAGGCTCTACCCCAGATATAGTCTCCAAAAAAGTTAAAAGTTACTATTTTTAAGCAAAGGCTAATACTTCTAAGCAAAGAACACTCAATGTGATAGGGTGATTATAGTATTTTAATAAAAAACAAAAATATTTATGAAATACATAACACCAGAAAAAGTCCACCATGAAACCTCATGCAAAACTTAATTTTATAAGTAGATTTTCTTACATTTTACATCTTCCCATCCCTCTACCCAATATAGATTGTGTATTATAATTCTTAAATTTGAAATTTCTAGTTGCTAATTATAAAGGAAATAAAACTTTACATAATAATTACATTTAAAATTTCACTTTGAGCCTCCGAGTAAAGATGAGAAATTCTAGTAAACGAAATTTAAAGTGCATTATCATTTTAAAAGTGCTGTAGAGACAGTTCCAGACCTCTGACTTATTTCTTGCACAATTGTTTGGTGGGCAAAGGAATTTGTTTTTCCTCACTTGGGATTTCCTTTATCCTGTGCCTCTGTTCTTAGATTACATGTCCTCATTCAGTCGAAAAGCTGTTTGTTCAGAGTGGTTGGGTATGCTCTTGCTGTGTCATCCACTGTATCTTTCCTAGTCCTGATTGCATCTCTCTCTCTTTTTTTTCCCCTGGTTGTATCTTTTGAACACTTACCTAAGCTCATCCTGCTGCTATCATAGCTCCACCTTATAACTAGCTTCTATAATGAAGTTTCCAGGAAAGTCTATCTTAAATCCAATTGCAACATAAATACCTCACTTGTGTAGCCTACCATAAAGTGAAAACCTTTTTCCCCTCAAATGACCTAAGTGAAAAAAGAAAAGGGAGAATTGGAGGGAACATTTTCTTCCCTGAGTCTAAACTTGTCAAATAGGAAAGCTGTAAACTGAAGAGAATGGACCAGTTGATATTTAAGATCCTTCTTAGCACTAACATACTTATGAGTCAATGAATTTCAAGGACTGACCTGGCAACCACCCACCATTCATAAAACCATTTTAGTATAAAATTGTATTCAAAGCTTAGAAAAAATTGCAGAAAAAATTCTTTAGAATTCAGCATAGGTATAAGTTGAGGTCTATACATTCAGAAAGCATATTTGAATTGAATTATGAGAAATGAGAAAGATTAAAAAGAGACTTACACATATACATTTTTATATTTTCCATTTTTACCACTATTAGATATTGCCAGTTCAAATGTCACAGGAGATTTGGTGTGATCACATTTCTCAGAACAATGTAGTTTCCATGAAATAGTAGCAGATCTTGTTTGAATATCAGAAACCTAAAATACATAACAAAAATTCAAGTAGGGTGTTTAAAAAATATAATCTGTAACTTATGATATAATATTTCCATCAGACTTTTTGATGCTAAATATATTGTTCTCTTCATATTAGGTGCTTAAATACTGTGATTAAACAATGCTATTAATATTATATTTAATAATACCATTCTGAATCTTTATGTATTGAGTAGCTAATGGAGATTATGAAATTTTAACCAAAAAAGGCTTCAAATTAAAACTTTACTAGAGAAAAATATCAGTGAACTTGCATAATTTAGAATGAAAAAGTAAATTAAAAGGAATACTTAAATATTCACTTTAGTTACTTACTACAGGTTTCTCAATGGTGAAACAGCATGACTTTCCATGTTCTGTTATGCATTCTAAAAGGAAACACCCCAAAATAAAATATTACATTGGTAAAGACAAAAGAAAGAAGTTAGATGTTTATTATCCCACTGCAAATATGTCATCACCAGGAGAGCTACTAAACATCTAGTAGCAATTTACATTAAAATTTTAAAAGAAGAGAGCAGTCTAATGTGTATGTTATTAAACAAACTCTAACAAAAGACAGAGTCCACACTTTAAATGAAATAATGTGAATTCATTAGGACTGTAGAGTAACTTGCAATGTTTCAGTGGCAGACAACTAGAAAAAGAATTATGTGGTGTACACATAAGATACATGACACATTTTGTATGAGGATGGTCATTTCTCCATGATTTAAAAAGGCATCCCAACTGTGGTTTCATTAAGAGTTTAGATTTAGGGGTATAAAGAGGTAAGAGGAAATGGAAACAAAATAGAAACAAAAATATTTAATATACACTGAGATTCCTAAACATTAAGATATTTATTCATTGGCGACAAAGCCAAACTCCTGACCTTACCTTTTTCTGCAGCATTTGGTGATGCGATCTTGCTTTGTTTTCCACCTGGTTTCTTCTTGATGTCTCCACTTTCTGTAGTACTCCATTTCTTTCCATGACTAGTCTCAAAATGAACACTGGCAGTGCGGGAATTGCTGGCAGCATTGAGAGCACCATCAATAGTAGAAGTGCTGGGAGCACTTTCAGAGATGGGAGTGTTGGGAGCATGGTCAGAAATGGAAGAACTCGGAGTGCTGTCAATAGGTGATGGTCTGGGAGTACTGTCAGAAATGGAAGTATTGGGGACATAATTAGTGCTGGAAGGGCCTGAAACACTATCAGTGGTGGAAGGAAGAGCATTGTCTGTGGTGGAAGTACTAGGGATATGGTCAGTGGAAGAATTGCTGGGAGTATTATTAGCAATATGAGTGCTTGGAGAGTTGTCAACAGTGTAAGTACTGGGAGTATTGTCAGCAATGTAAATGTTCTGAGCACTGGTCACGGTGTAGGTACATGGAGCATTGGCCATGGTATAAGTGCTCAAAGTATTTTCAACAGTGTTGGTGCTCGAAGTATTTTCCACAGTGTAGGTACATGGAACATTACCCACAGTGTAAGTGTTTGTAGTGTTGTCTACAGTGTAGGTACCTGATGCACTGTCAACAGTGTGGGTGTGTTGAGTATTCTCCACAGTGTAGGTGCTCAAGGTATTGTCAACAGTGTAGGTACTTGGAGCATAGTCCACAGTGTAAGTGTTTGGAGTAGGAGGCATACTGGAAAAATCATTGGTTTTGTTCATAGGCAAAGAGGTGTTAACTATATAGCTAGTCTTGTGTCCTCCAAGTTGGCCTTCTCTCATTTTTTTCTTCATATGTTCTCCCATGTTAACAGCCCTTTCATCAGACTGGTTATAATTTGCTCTTCCATGGGAATAAATTTCTAAAAGAGACAATGGAGTACTGCTTAATAATTATAATAATTACATATCTCAAGGTCTTTTAAATCTTTTCTTCAAACCAAAATAAGCATGATAAGCAATGTTTTACTTTAAAAAATTTTCCCGTTTTGCTTTAATACAGATATTAGGTCTGTATTTTTGTAATGTATTGATTGATATGTACAGAAAGAAAAACAGGAGCAGATATTGTTTTCCTAGGGAATAACTCCACTTCCAAATTTTAATGTCCTAAGATGATTATATTGTTGACCCTTCAGTGTCATTTATATTCCCACTGAGTGGCATTAATAATCAAAACACTCTTTTTAATTTTCCAATATGATTTTATAGACCCAACCAGTAAAAATAAATATCACAAGTCAATGTGATATCAAAGTAAAAAAATATATAGAAAATTATGTTTAAACACAAACCAGTACTCATTTTTATTAATCCTAATATACATGCATGAAATGAAATAATTCATGGAAATGTTACTACTTTCTACTTTTTTCATTTTAATAATTTCCCAAAGCTCTTAATTTTAACAAACTCAAAATATTTCCTGTTAAAGAAAATTATATACTACCGTGCTGCTCTTGGTATATAAATGTTGCTGGTGGTAGCATCGGTGGTGGTGGCATCTGTGGTGGTAGCATTGGTGGTGGTGGCAGTGGTTGTGGTGGCATTGGTGGTGGTGGCAGCTGTGGTGGTAGCATTGGTGCTGGTGGCAGCTGTGGTGGTAGCATTGGTGGTGGTGGCAGTGGTTGTGGTGGCATTGGTGGTGGTGGCAGCTGTGGTGGTGGCAGCGGTTGTGGTGGCAGCTGTGGTGGTGGTGGCGGTGGTGGTGGCAACTGCTGTGGCAAAGGCTCTTGGATATAAGGCTGTGGAAATTCCCCTTGAACTGGGGGATACATAAGTTGAGGACCTTGTGGATACATAGGAGAGGATGGTCCAATGAAGTGTGATACTTGTGGTATAGGAGCGGGCATGGTTGTACGATAGTCAATTGTCTGAGGCACAATGATGATTTTGCGAATGCCATTTTCTTCCACTACCTAAGTTGGAAGACAGAACCATATAAACATATTAGAATTAATAAAAGTTGTCATTTTAAAACTAAGTTAGAATTATATCCTGTGCTCTTAATTTAGAAAACCTAAGGGATCAGAAAGTAATAACCAATTGAAACTATGTCAAGCAGAAGACAAGATAATTCTTCCTCATCTCCATATGTATTGCTTTCAAAAAGGTAATTTTTAACAATAGATAATATATTAACATTGTTTAAAACCATAAAGGATAAAAAATGTAAAATTTCCCTAAATCATATCTACTATTGTTCTTAGTTTCTTATGAATCCTTCCAGAATTTGTCTATACAAGCAAGACTATAGATTCTTATTTTCCCTCTGTATTACATAAAAAGAAGCATTATTTGCATTATTACTATCTGTACCTTGCCTTTTACACTTAGCAATGTATCTTAAAGATCTTATTATATCAGTACATAGAACTACACCACTGTTTTGCATAGCTGCATAGTACTCCGTTATTTGGATATCCTCCATTGTACACAGTCCTCCATTGACAAGAGTGTGCATTGTTTGCAGCCTTCCATGATCACAAACAATATTGTAATGAATAATTTTGTACATTTATTATTCCAAATTTGTGAAAAACACATCGGTTGGATAAATTTCTTCAAAGTGCCATTGCTAGGTGAAAAGGTATATGCATTTGTATTTTTGTTAGTTATTGTTGAAATAGGTAATTCCATTTAGAATCAAACCATATTATATTGACTTATTTATCATGTTATTGATTTCCACAACTGTGCAGTAGGAAAAGACATATTCCCAGTTATAAAATTTAGAGGCCATGAAATCTATTGTTAATGTCTATAGGAGACATACTTCCCTGTCCAATTTAGTGCTTGGTAAATATTTGAGGAATTTATTAAAAAAATGCCCTTTGTTGTCCAGCAACTGAGAATGAAATATTACTGAACAGAAAACAGTAATTTTAGGGACCAAAGCTTACACACTATCAAAAGCCATTACTGTAGCAATTGTAATAGGTAATCAAGATTGGTTACAGTATTCAGAAACAAAAAACAATAGAGAATTAATGAATATGATGAGATGCAAATTCATTAGATGAATAAGGAATTATTTACAAAACAGTCTAAGGGAGATTTGGTTAAGTTTAACTGCAATTTTTTTTAAGCAATGATGATAATAAAATGAACAACTAAATAGTATTTCAGAAGTTCTATCATATAGTGACATAATAACTGTTAAATGATGCTTTAGGGCTAAATACTAAATAAAATCATACTCATAGGGGTGCTTGGGTGGCTCAGTGGGTTAAGCCTCTGCCTTTGGCTCAGGTCATGATGCCAGGGTTCTGGGACCAAGCCCTGCATTGGGCTCTCTGCTCAGCAGGGAGCCTGCTTCCCTTCCTCTCTCTCTGCTTTCCTTGCTCTCTGCTCAGCAGGGAGCCTGCTTCCCTTCCTCTCTCTCTGCCTGCCTCTTGGCCTACTTGTGATCTCTCTCTGTCAAATAAATCAATAAAAATCTTTAAAACAAAAACAAAAACAAACAAACAGAAATAAACCATACTCATATACCTGAGACATGTAACCAGGAGGAAGATATATTGGTGGCAGGGTACCACTTGGTGACATCAGAGGTACATCAGCGGGTCCTAAAAGAGAATTATTACTAATAAATTCCTTAATAACTTTAAACAAAGTCCATTTAACTTTTCACAGTGAAAACCAGCTCCAAGCTTTGACAACAGCCAACCATTTTCAAAGAGTCTGTTGCTTACTTGCAAGGGAAACTAGGTATGAGTGTAGATGAATCAATGGAAATTCATCACAACTGATGGAAAATAAAGCACATAATGGGGATTGGGCAAAGTTTATATTATAAAAACATTGGCAAATTTAAACACTAATAAAAAGGAAGTATCAGCTTTCCAGTAAATTGTTCTTTTACTTATGTATATACTGAGTAATAGAAGTTTTACTCTGAACCATAAAATAGATTTCTTTTAGTGATGTGACATAAGAAAACTTTAATTTTAAGCTTTTCATTGATAATAGTAAAGTGAAATAGCTTTTAGAAAACAGAATAACATAGAGAAGGACCCAATGCTACTCATGATACCCTACATTTACACTAGATAGTCTTACTGTCTTAAACATACAATTGCATAGGAACTAAAAATCCAACACAGAATGGAAACTTTTATGAGTCATCATCTTTTATTTACCTGAATTATAATTATTGCTTTGTTTTAAAAATCTATGTGGCTCTCAAGTCCTAGAATGGTATTTACTTTTAATAATGGGGAAAATAATATGAGTTTGTAATAAACTTTATATAGCAGCCATATGGAATCCATCGCTAAATGATAGTTTTTAAAAAAATGATAACGTTTTGAAAAATTTTTGAGACATAGCTCTAAAACACTTCAGGATACAAAGTAATTGGCATAAGAACAAAAATTATCATCACAATTTGAAATAATATTAAATCTTGTGCGAAGTAAATGTTAATTTTATATTACTATAGAATCAATTCTATGTGCTATACATTTGCTATGTATGTATGCATATATATAGCAAACTAAAATGTATATATAAATAACTTATCCCCCTCCTGTATAATGTTCTATCTTGATTACCTAGTACAGTGCTAGAACATGATAGGCACTAAAAAAAAATACTTGAATGTATGAGTGAATGAGCTCTCTGAAGACCTCAGTAGTCCTCTCCTATAAAAAAGAATCTAAAACTATCAGTCACTGTCAGTGTATGCCAGATGTGAACTTTTTCAAGTGAAATTGCTGAATTAATCTTCAATTTAAAAAAGTAACTTACATGAAGATCTCTGGTAAGACTAGCAATACGAGCCCTAGTTATTATATTGATACTATGCTCCTATGTGGACCATATAAATTTAAGAGGATTCCATCTGGCTCAGATGGGAAGGGATACTAATGGAATAGATTACTAGTAAAGTCATTTCATACTAATATTTAAATTTACCCTATTTGCTTTCAAGAAAAACACATCTAGTTATACTTCTACTGACCTTGGATATTCTGAATGTTCCCATCATCAGACTTGATGGTGAGGGTCTCCCCAGGGTTAACTTGAACCAATATAATCTAGAAATAAACCATTCTTTGGTGACATACTTTTCTGTTATTTAATCTAAGAAAAATCATTGTCATTTTTTAAAACTTTTATTTAAATTCCAGTTAGTTAACATACAATGTAGTATTAGTACCAAGTGTATAATTTAGTGATTTAACACTTACATACAGCACCCAGTGCTCATCAAAACTAGTACATTCCTTAATCCTCATCATATATTTAACCCATCCCCCTAATCCCTCCATGCTGGCAACCAACAGTTTGTTCTCTATAGCTAAGGGTCCACTTCTTGCTTCCTCTTTTTTTCCTTCATTCATTTGTTTTATTTCTTAAATCCCACACATGAGTGGAATCATATGGTATTTGTCTTTCTCTGACATTTCTCCTTAGCATTATGCTCTCTAGCTCCATCTGTGTCATTGCAAATGTCAAGAATTCATTCTTTTTTGTGCCCGAATAATATTCCATTGTGTATATATATACACCACATCTTCTTTATCCATTCATGAGTCAATGCACATTTGTACTGTTTCCATAATCTGGCTATTGTAGATAATGCAGCTATAAACATGGGGGTGCATATATCCCTTCAGATTGGTATTTTTGTATTCATTCGGTAAATACCTAGTAGTGCAATTGTGGATCATAAGGTGGTTCTATTTTTAACTTTTTGAGGAACAAGACAGGTATGTCCACTCTCACTTTTATTTAACATAGTCTCGAAAACCTAGTCACAGCAATCGGACAGCAAAAGCAGTAAAAGACTTTCAACCTGGCAAGGAAAAATCAAACTTTCACTATTTGTAAATGACATGATACTCTATATAGAAAACCCCAAAAGACCCCACCCTAAAATTGCTATAACTGGTGCAGGAATTCAGCAAAGTTGCAAGATAAAAATCAATGCAATCATTGATTGCATCATGGAAGTCAGTTGCATTTCTATACACCAATAATGAAGCAGCAGAAAGAGAAATTAAGGAATCAGTTCCATTTACAATTGCACAAAAACCATAAGATATCTAGGAATAAACCTAACTGAAGAGTAAACAACCTTTGATCTGAAAACTGTAAAACACTTATGAAAGAAATTGAAATTGACACAAAGAAATGGACAACCATTCTATGCTCATGGGTTAGACCAAATATTGTTAAAATGTCTATATTATCAAAAGCAGTCTACTCCTTTAATACAATCCCTATCAAAATACCACCACCATCTTTTCAGAGTTAGAACAAACATTCCTAAACTTTGTATGGAACCACAAAAGACCCCAAATAACCAAAGCAATCTTGAAAAAGAAAAGCAAAGCTGGAGGTATCCCAATTCTTTAGACTTCAAGTTATACTTTAAAGCTATAGTCATCAAGATAGTATGGTACTGGCATAAAAACAGACACATGAAAATTGAAACTGGACCGCTCTCTTGTACCATGCACAAAAATAAACTCAAAAGGATGAAAGACCTAAGTGTGAGACAGGAAACCATTAAAATCATAGAAGAGAACAAAGGCAGCAACCTCTTGGACATTGGCTGTAGCAATATCTTACTAGATATGTCTCCTGAGACAAGGGAAGCAAAAGCAAAAACAGACAATTGGAATTTCATTCAGGATAAAAATCTTCTGCACAGTGAAGGAAATAATCAACAAAACTGAAAAGCAGCCTCTGGAATCGGAGATGATATTTGCAAATGACTTATCAGAAAAAGAGCTTGTATCCAAAATCTATAAAGAACTTATAAAACTCAGCACCCCCAAAGATAATCCAGTTAAAAAAGAACATACATAAATAATGAATCATGGAACACTACATCAAAAACCAATGAAGTACTGTATGGTGACTAATGTAACATGAAAAAATAAAAAAGAACTGAACTGCAAAAAAAAAAAAAAAAAAAAAAAAAAAGGCATGAATAGAAATTTTCCAAAGAAGACATCCAGATGGCCAACAGACACATGAAAATATGTTCAACATCATTGACCATCAGAGAAATGCAAATCAAAACTACAATGAGATAGCACTTCACACCTATCAGAATGACTAAAATTAACACAAGAAATAATACGTGTTGGTGAAGATCTGGAGAGAGGGGAACCTTCATACTCTCTTGTTGGTGGGAATGCAAACTGGTGCATTCACTCTGGAAAGTGGATGTTCATTATTCTTAATTTGAAAAATATTCAAACTTACTAATCACTGGGATCTGAAATGCTCAAGAAGAAGAGTACATTTGGATCAATGGGCACTTAGGAGAAATTCAATATCCTAAGTAATGGGTCCTCCCCCAACCAAGTAAAATTTAATATAATAAGGTCATAGAAAATAGGTTCATTGACATGGAAAGACCAATTCCTACTCTCCAGGAAAAAAAACAAAAAACAAAAAAAGAAAAACAGAAAACAAAACTTGTCTGATGGTAAAATTCAGATGTACTTGTTGTATCCAGTATTGAGGACAAGAAGGCCATCTAGTGTATCTTTTGGGATGAGTCACTGTTTGTGAATAATTAGTAGTATATTGTGTTCCAGCAGTGTTGTCCAGATGATAATTCCCCATCTAGTAAAAAAGAAAGGGCACTTAATTTCAGGCAGGTCATTTTTATCTCAGCTCCTTTTGATATTGTGATGTCAAACCAAATTCTAATCCAGAAGTACAATATTTACTTTTTTTTTTTTGAACTCCAAAGAAAAAAGTTAAGTGATCTTTTCACCCTGTATATGTAGGGAAGACCTTTCCTGAATAGGGATGCCTGGGTAGCTCGGTGTAAGTTAAATGGATGATTTCAGCTCAGGTCATGATCTCAAGGTCCTTTAGGATTGAGCTCCACATCAGGCTCTGTGCACAGTGGGGAATTTGCTTCAGTCTCTCTCTCTCACTGCCCTTCCCTTGCTTTCTCTCTCTAAATAAATGAATCCTTAAAAAAGTCTTTTCTTGAATAGATTTCTTCAAATGAATAAATGCTAAATCTATAAAATGTTCTTTCTTGAGACCAATCCTGTAGGTAGAAGTCATTGTTGCTCAAAATAATACCTTTAAATATTAGAAAATTGAACTCAAAGCTAAGGAGTATGAAAGAAGGTTAGTCTGTTTTACAGTCATATTTTTAGACTATTCATCAAAAGATACTGTCTGTGGATAGTATAAACTTTCAACACCAGGACTTTTAAGCTGGTCAAAGAAGGCTGGAAAAACAGCTAAAGCAACCCAAAAGGAGGTTATATGTGACCTAAGATAATGTTAAATGTCTCTAGTGGGATTTTTAAAAGCCTACAAGGAAGATAAATCAATGTTTGTGTAAAGACTGAAAACTTATAAACTAAGTGACCAATCATAAAAATGATACACTTTTTCTAAATAAAAGCCAATACTGGATTCAAGAAGGATTTGATCAGTTATAATGAAAAAAGAAAAAGCAAAAGTATCCTTACCTGATGCATGGGTTCGCCATTGATAACTGATGCCATGGGAGGTATTTCAGTAAGAGTAGGTGCAACCCCATGTTCATCCATGTCTAAAAAGATTGGCTTTCACAGTAAGTGGTGTTTCTAAAGCGTGTAATCATAAGTTAAACAATGAAGTCAAAGTAGTGATTTTAAATGACAAAATATGATGATCTACTCCTTAGAAAAGCCATTTTACATACTTTTTCTCTCAAAAAATGTTACTTAACTGAAATTGTTTTATGGCAACATTTCAAAATAATCATTTGTCATCATAAATAAAAATACGTGAAAATTGGTGTCAAGAGATTGGAATAGTTTTCTTCACTCATGAAAACAAGTGAAGATAGCTTCATTTCACAGTGTGAAGAGTTGTTTAGTTAAACAAGTCATTTGATCCATTTAGATCAAGTCCAATTCATTTCCAATCTATGATTTCAACTGTCAAATAAGACTTCATATTGATTAGAAGGCTGTAATAATTAACTAGATTCCTTTAAAAAGATAAGAACATAGAAATCACCTTAACTCTGATACTAAACCCAAATATCTTAAACATAACACAAAGCTTCAAACCCAAACCTTCAGACTTAAAATACTTTCCAGGTTCAAATACCTCATGTGTAGATGGCACCAAGTGATGAAATATGGTAGGTTAGCCCAAACCCTTGATTCCATAAACACATGGACAAAAATCAGAAGGAAATGTATGATTCTTTTGAAGGTGGAGAAAGAGGATACTCAAGAGAGGACGTTTCAGAGCTAGTCAAGTCCTCCAAATGAAGTGTACTGTTGTGCTTCACAACTCCTTGGTAACACTGATGTAAAAGAATGTTTACTATGTCATAATTCTAGTCACTACTTACATCATTTCCTTACCAAGATTTTTATATAGTCTTAAGAGACTTTTTACTGCAAATACAACTTTTCATAAATGAGAGACTAAAAATTTTTAAAAAAGACTTTATTTATTTATTTGACAGAGATAGAGAGAGGGAACACAAGCAGGAGGACTGGGAGAAGGAGAGGGAGAAGCAGACTTCCCATTGAGCAGGGAGCCCCATGTGGGGCTTGATATCAGGACCCTGGGATCATGACCTGAGCCAAAGGCAGACACTTAATGACTAAGCATCCCATTGCTCTTCAAATTTTTTTAAAAAGAAAACTTGGGAATTATAAAGAAATATGGAGCCTATGTATCAGGAAAATGTACATGTTCTCTTAGGTTAACAATAGAGGAAATAGCTACATACTTAATGTTCTTTTTTTTTTTTAAACATTTATTTATTTGACAGAGAACACAAGTAGGCAGAGAGGCAGGCAGAGAAAGAGGAGGAAGCAAGCTCCCTGCTGAGCAGAGAGCCCGATGTGGGACTCGATCCCAGGACCCTGAGATCATGACCTGAGCTGAAGGCAGAGGGTTAACCCACTGAGCCACCCAGGCGCCCCACTTAATGTTCTTTTTAAATATCTACTCGACAGTGAAAAGAACTTTAGACTAATTTAAATCTCTCTTGTTTTACCACAGAATTTCTTCCACTTACAGCTAAAGTAATTGTTCTTCAGCTCTTTCAAATACTGCATTGATCAAGATTTAAGGCAACATACAATGACATTTTACAAATAGATTATGGCAATAAACTCTTGACATGTGTGTGTAAATCCCCTCCCAACTCTTAACCTCTTTTTATCAGAACTTCCAATCATTGGTGCACATGATATGTCATATTAGAGTTTACCACTGGGATGGTGGTCCTGGTCCAAGATGGCACAGGACTAGGAGAACTAAATTTCACCTGATCCCAGGAATTCAGATAGATAATTATCAAACCATTTTGAACACTTACAAACTCAATGGAAGATCGAAGAATAGTAGCAACTCTATGAACAGAAAAGTGACCGACCACTTTCTGCAAGGTAGGACTTGTGGATTAAGTGAATCTGAGGCAATATATGGGAAGATAGACTCCGGGGAGGTGGGGGAAGGGAACCTCCATCAGCCAACTACTAGCAAGTGACAGAGCAGAGGAACACAAAATCGGAACTTTGAGAAGTCTGCTCTGCTGAGGGACATTGCTCCAGTGGCCAAGCAGGGTGTGGAACCCTTGCTGGGACAGTGTGGTCTCAGGACCCTCAGGGTCACAGAAAGACCAGGGGTGTCTGAGTGCAGCACAGCTCCTAGGTATTGGAGTGGGGAAGCTGGTGGCAAAGATGAAGCTGAGGAGTGGGCTCTCAGCTCAGAGTTACCATAAAATGTGATCCACAGCCCCAAAAGTGGCAGAGCTGGGGAGAGTCCCCTTCCTCCCCCAGGAGCAGCAGCACAGGATCAAACTCCAGGAGTCTGCTGGGTTTTGAGGCTTCAAATGGGACCATGGGCCAGAGACAGAAATGCTTGGTAACAGGCTGGCTGAACATGGAGTGTGGACAAAGACCAGGGAGACAGGAGTGATTGACTGCATTTCTCTGAGGACTCACTGAGGAGTGGGGCCCTGAGTTGATGGCTCCTCTGGGGCCAGAGATTGGGAGGCCACCATTTTCATTATCATCCTCAAAAGCTGTACAGAAAGCTTTCAGGGTGCAAAAGCTACTGGGAGGAAACCTGAGCAGATTACATAGCCTGGGCCCTGGCAGGGGTGGTGCAATTCCACCTGGGGCAAAAACATTTGAGAATCACAGCAACAGGCCCTTCCCCCAGAATCAGTGAGAACATTCAGCCAAGACCAAGTTTACTGATTAATGAGTACTGCAAAACTCCAGAGCTAGGGGAATACAGCACATAGAAGTCATGGCCTTTTCCCATGATTCTTCAGTTTTTCAAAGTTAATTTTTAAAATTTTCTTTATTTTTTCCTTTTTCTATTTTTTTGGAAATTTTCTTCTGTCCTTTTTTAACCAACATCTTATCAATTACTTATAAAAATATTTTTAAAGTTTTATCTTTTTTTATTAATTAATTTATTTTCAGCATAACAGTATTCATTATTTTTTCACCACACCCAGTGCTCCATGTAATCTGTGCCCTCTATAATACCCACCATCTGGTACCCCAACCTCCCACCCCCCCACCACTTCAAACCCCTCAGATTGTTTTTCAGAGTCCATAGTCTCTCATGATTCACCTCCCCTTCCAATTTACCCCAACTCCGTTCTAAATTTTTATCTTTACACTCATATTCCATCCCTTCATATTTACCCTTATATATGTGTGTGTGTGTGTGTGTGTGTGTGTGTGTGTGTATGAGTTTTTCTTTCTTTAAAATTTTGGGATGCAGTTTCTCCTAACAGACCAAAATATATCCAGAATCTAGTGTGTGGCTCTGTTCTATGCATGCCCCTGGTCACCTTCTCTCTCTCCTTTAAAGTTTTTCTCTCTTCTTTCTATTTTCAACCAGCTTCTTATCAGTTCCTTTTTAAAAAATCTTTTAAAATTTTCATTTATATAGTCATATTCTATCCTTTCATTGTTTTTAACCTTATTTTTGTATATATATATTTTTCTTTCTTTTTTTTAAAGATTTTATATATTTATTTGACAGAGGGAGAGAGATCACAAGTAGGCAGAGAGGCAGGCAGAGAGAGAGGAGGAAGCAGGCTCCCTGCTGAGCAGAGAGCCCGATGTGGGGCTCGATCCCAGGACCCTGGGATCATGACCTGAGCTGAAGGCAGAGGCTTAACCCACTGAGCCACCCAGGTGCCCCTATATATTTTTCTTTCTTTAAAATTTTGGATGCAGTTTCTTCTAACATACCAAAATATACCCACATTCTAGTATATGGCTCTGTTCTATTCACCAGCCTGTTCATATTCTTTTTTCCCTTATTTCCCCCTGGTTTCATATCTCTTCTGATTGGTTTAGTGTGTATTTCTCTGGGGTTGTTGTTACCCTTTTAGAATTTTGTTTTCTCACTCATCTATTCCTCTCTGGACAAAATGATGAAATGGAAAATCTCACGTCAAAAACAAAACAAAACAAAAAGAACAAGAGACAGTACAGACTGCCAGTTACCTAATCAAGATGGAGATTAATAAGGTGTCAGAACTAGAGTTCAGAATAATAATTATAAAGATACTAGCTGGGCTTGAAAAAATCATGGAAGACACTAGAGAATCCCTTTCTGAAGAAAGTAACAGAGACAATATACAGTAACAGTGACATTACAGGTAATATAATGGCACTAAATTCTTATATTTCAGTTGTTACTCTGAAGGTAATTGGGCTAAATTCCCCAGTCAAAAGATATAGGGTATCAGAATGCATTAAAAGGCAGGACCCATTGATACTCTCTCTGCAAGAGATTCATTTTAGACCCAAAACCACCTCCAGGTTTAAAGTGAGGGGATGGAAATTTATCACTTATCATGCTAAAGCACATCAAAAGAAAGCTGGGATGGCAATCATTATATCAGGCAAGCTATATTTTAAACCAAAGAGTGTAATATGAAATGAGGAAGGACACTATATCATAATTCAAGGGTTTATCCAACAAGAAGATCTAACAATTGTTTTTTTTTTTTAAAGATTTTATTTATTTATTTGACAGAGAGAAATCACAAGTGGGCAGAGAGGCAGAGAGAGAGAGAGGAGGAAGCAGGCTCCCTGCTGAGCAGAGAGAGCCCGATGCGGGACTCGATCCCAGGACCCCGAGATCATGACCTGAGCCGAAGGCAGCGGCTTAACCCACTGAGCCACCCAGGCGCCCCAAGATCTAACAATTGTAAATATTTATGCCCCGAACATGGGAGCAGCCAATCATATAAACAAATTAATATCACAATTAAAGAGAAGTATTGATAATAATAGTAATAGTAGGGGACTTTAACATGCCTTCACTGCAATGGACATATAATAAAAGCAGAAGATCAACAAGAAACAAAGGCTTTCAATGTCATACTGCACCAGATGGACTTTACAGATATATTCAAAGCATTGCATCCTAAAAAAAGAGAATACATGTTCTTCTTGAGTACATATGGAACATTCTCCAGAATAGATCACATACTGGGTCACAAATCTGGTCTCAGCCAGTACCAAAAGGTTGGGATCATTCCTTGCATATTTTCAGACCACAATATTTTGAAACTGGAAGTCAATCTCAAGAAGAAAGTTGGAAAGAACTTAAATTCACAATGGGTAAAGAGCATCCTACTAAAGAATGAATGGATCCATCAGGAAAATAAAGAAGAATTAAAAAAAAATTATGGAGACAAATGAAAGTGAAAACACAACTGTTCAAAACCTTTAGGATGCAGCTAAGAGGGAAGTATGCAGCAATATAACCCTTTCTCAAGAAACAAGAAAGGTCTCAAATACACAACCTAACCTTACATGTAAAGGAGGGGGGAAGGAAGAGCAAATGAAGCCTAAATTCAGCAGGAGAAGAGAATGAATAAAGATTAGAACAGAAATCAATGAAAGAGAAACCAAAAGAGCAGTAGAATAGATCAATGAAGCTTGGAGTTGTTTCTTTGAAAGAATTAATGATACTGATAAACTCCTGGCCAGACTTATCAAAAAGAAAAATGAAAGGACCCAAATTAATAAAATAAGAAATGAAAGAGGAGAGATCACAAACACCACAAAGAAATACAAACAATTATAAGGACATATTATGAGCAACTATATACCAGCAAATTAGATGATCTGGAAGAAATGGATACATTCCTAAAGATGTATAAACTACCAAAATTGAACGAGGAGAAATAGATAACATGAACATACCCATAAGGAAAGAAAAAGGAAATTGAATCGGTAATCAAAAATCTCCTAAAGAGGGACGCCTGGGTGGCTCAGTTGGTTTAGCAGCTGCCTTTGGCTCAGGTCATGATCCCAGCATCCTGGGATCGAGTCACACATCAGGCTCCTTGCTTGGCGGGGAGTCTGCTTCTCCTTCTGCCTCTGCCTGTGTTCTCTCTCTCTCCCTCTCTCTCTCTCTCTGACAAATAAATAAAAAATCTTAAAAAAAAAATCTCCCAAAGAAACAAGAGTCTAGGGCCAGATGGCCTCCCAGGGGAATCCTATTAAACATTTAGGGAAAAATGAAGGGGGGAAATTGGAGGGGAAGATAAATCACGAGAGACTGTAGATTCTGCAAAACAAAATGAGGGTTTTAGAGGGTAAGGGGGTGGACGGAATGGGTTGGCCTAGTGATAGGTATTAAGGATGGCAGCACTGGGTGTTATATGCAAACAACCTTGGAACACTACATCAAAATCTAAAGATGTACTGTATGGTGACTAACACAACATCATCATCATCATCATCATCATCATCATCATCATCATCATCAAATAAAGAAGAATTAATACCTATTCTTCTGAAAGTGCTCCAAAAAATAGAAATGGAAGGAAAGCTCCCAAATTAATTCTATGAGGCCAACATTGCATTGATCCCAAAAGCAGACAAAACCCCACTAAAAAGAATGACTGACCAATATCCCTGGTGAACTTGGATGCAAAAATTGTCACCAAAATACTAGCTTATTGGATCCAACAGTACATTAAATGGATTATTCACCATGACCAAGGGGATTAACTTCTAGGCTACAAGCATGGTTCAACACTCTCAAATCAATGTGATACACCACATTAATAGAAGAAAGGACAAGATCTGTATAATCCTCTCAATAGATGCAGAAAAAACATTTGAGAAATACAGCATTCTTTCTCGGTAAGAACTTTCTGCCCTGTAGGGCTAGGGGAAATATATCTTGATATCATAAAAGCCATATAGTGAAAAACACACAGAGAATATCCCCTTCAAAGGGGAAAAACATAGAGCTTTTCCCCTAAGGTCAGGAAACTGACAGAGATGTCCACACTCATCAATGTTTTTGAATATATTACTGGAAGTCCTAGCCTCAGGAATCAGAGAACAAAAAGAAATAAAAGGCATCCAAATCAGAAGGAAGTCAAGCTTTCAGTCTTCACAGAAGGCATGATGGTCTATGTAGAAAACCCAAAAGACTCCACCTAAAAATTGCTACAACTGATACAGGAATTCAACAAAGTTGCAGGTTACAAAATCAAGAAGTCATTTGTATTTCCATACACTAGCAATGAATCAGAAGAGAGAGAAATCAAGGAATCAATCCCATTTACAATGTCACCAAAACCATAAGATACCTAGGAAGAAACCCAACAAAAGAACCTGTGTTCTCAAAAGTATAAAACACCTATGAAAGAAATTGAAATCAACACACAAAAAAATGGAAAAACATTCCATGCTTATGGATTGGAAGAACAAATATTGTTAAAATATCTATGCTATCTAGAGCAATCTAAACATTCAGTGCAGTCCCTATCAATACCATTAGCATTTTTCATTGACCTGGAATAAACAACCTTAAAATTTGTATAGAACAAAAAAAGACCCCAAAAACCAAAGTAATGTTGAAAAAAAAAGAACCAAAGTTGGCAGCATCACAATTCCTGACTCCAACCTCTATTACAAAGCTGTAATCATGAAGATGATATGGTATTAGCAGAAAAACAAGCACATAGATCAAATGAACAGAATAGAGAACCCAGAAATGAATCCTCACCTCTGTGGTCAACTAATTTCCAACAAAGTAGGAAAGAATATCCAATGGAAAAAAGATAGTGTCTTCAACAAATGGTGTTTGGATAATGGGCAGCCACATGCAGAAGAATGAAACTGGATCAGTTTCTTATACCATACACAAAAAAACCCTCAAAATGAATGGAAGACCTAAATGTGAGGCATGAATCCATCAAAATTCCAGAAGGAACACAGGAAGTATCACCCTGTTTGACCTTGGCTACAGCAAATTCTTGCTAGACTTGTCTCCAAAGGCAAGAGAGACAAAGGTAAAAATGAACTATTGGGACTTCATCAGGATAAAAGCTTCTGCATGGCAAAGGTAACAGTCAACAAAACAAAGAGGTAACCCACTGAATGGGAGAAGATACTTGCAAATGACATTACAGATAAAGGGCTGATATACAAATTATATAAATACATATCCAAGATCTATAAAGAAAAAGTGCTCAACATCACTGATCATCAGGGAAATACAGATCAAAACCACAATGGGATATATATGATATAATATATAATATAATGTATATATATAATATTGGATATAGGAATGTATATATATTAATTTAAAATATATATAATTCCATTATAATGGAATATTATGCAGCCATCAGAAAGAATGAAATCTTGCCAGTTGTAACAACATGGATGTAACTAGAGAGTATTATGCTAAGAGAAATAAGTCATTCAGAGAAAGACAAATACCACATGATTTCACTCAGATATGTAATTTAAGAAACAAAAGAGATGCACATAGGGGAAGGGAAGGAAAAATAAAACAAGAAATCAGAGAGGGAGACAAACCATAAGAGACTCTTATCTCTAGAAAAAAACAGAGTTGATGGAGGGGAGGTGGGTGGGGGTATAGGGTAACTGAGTGATGGGCATTAAGGAGGGTACTTCAAGTAATGGGCACTGGGTGTTATATGTAACTTATGAATCACTAAATTCTACCCCTGAAAGTAATACAGTATATGTTACCTAAATCAAATTTAAATGAAAAATTTAAGAAAAAAACAAAATATGCTTTCTGAAAAAAAAAAAAAAAAGAATGGATACTTTATTTTATTTTATTTTATTATTTGTCTCAGGGGTACTTGTCTGTGATTTGTCAGATTTACACAATTCACAGTGCTCACCATAGCACATACCCTCCCCAATGTTCATCACCCAGCCACCCATCCCTCCCACCGTTTTCCATCCCAGAAACCCTCAGTTTGTTTACTGAGATTGAGTTTCTTAAGCTTTGTCTCCTCTCTGGTTTCATCTTGATTCATTTTCCCCTCCCTTCCCCTATGATTCTCTGTCTTGTTTCTCAAATTCCTCATACCAGTGAGATTGCATGATAATTGTCTTTTTCTGATTGACCTATTTTCCTTAGCATAATACCCTCTAGTTCCATCCACGGTATTGCAAATGGCAAGATTACATTTTTTGATGGCTGCATAATACTCCACATTGTGTGTGTGTGTGTGTGTGTGTGTGTGTGTGTGTATGTTTACCATATATCCTCTATCCATTCATCTGTTGATGGACATCTAGGCTCTTTCTATAGTTTGGCTATTGTGGACGTGGGTGCTATAAACCTTGAGGTGCACGTGCCTCTTCAGATTGCTATATTTGTATTTTTAGGATAAATACTCAGTAGTGCAATTCCTGGGTCATAAAATAGCAATATTTTCAGCTTTTTGAGGAACTTTCATACTGTTTTCCAGAGTGGCTGCACCAGTTTACATTCCTATCCACAGTGGAGGAGGGTTCCCCTTCACATCCTCACCAACATCTGTCGTTTCCTGACTTGTTAATTTTAACAATGTTTATTCTTCTGATCTAAGAGGACGGTCTTGCATCTTTTTTTGTGTGTCTTCTTTGACTTCTTTCATGAGTGTTCTGTAGTTCCTTGAGTACAGATCCTTTACCTCTTTGGTTAGGTTTATTCCCAGGTATCTAACAGTTCTTGGTGCTATAGTAAATCGAATTGATTCTCTAATTTCCCTTTCTGTGTTTTCGTTGTTAGTGTATAAGAAAACAACTGATTTCTGTACATTGACTTTGTATCCTGCCACATTACTGAATTGCTGTATGAGTTCTAGTAGTTTGGGGTGGAGTCTTTTGGGTTTTCCATATAAAGTATCATGTCATCTGTGAAGAAAGAGAGTTTGACTTCTTCATTGCCAATTTGGATACCTTTCATTTCTCTTTGTTGTCTAATTGCTGTTGCTAGGACTTCTAATACTATGTTGAACAACAGTGATGAGAGTGGACATCCTCGTCATGTTCCTGATCTTAAAGGAAAGGCTGTCCACATGTCCATGGATCAGAAGAATAAATCTGTCAAAATGTCTACTGCCTAGAGCCATCTACACTTTCAATGCCATTCTGATCAAAATTCCACCAGCATTTTTCAAAGAGCTGGAACAAAAAAATCCTAAAATTTGTATGGAACCAGAAGAGATCTGGAATTGCTAAGGAAATTTTGAAAACGAGAAACAAAACTGGGGGCATCACGTTGCCTGATTTCAAGCTTTAGTACAAAGCTGTGATCACCAAGACAGCGTGGTACTGGCACAAAAACAGACACATAGATCAGTGGAACCAAGTAGAGAGCCCAGATATGGACCCTCAACTCTATGGTCAACTAATCTTTGACAAAGCAGGAAAAAATATACAGTGGAAAAAAGACAGTCTCTTCAATAAATGGTGCTGGGAAAATTGGACAGCTATGTGTAAAAGAATGAAACTCGACCATTCTCTTACGCCATACACAAAGATAAACTCAAAATGAATAAAAGACTTCAATGTGAAACAGGAATCTATCAAAATCCTAGAGGAGAACATAGGCAGTAACCGCTTCCACATCAGCTACAGCAACTTCTTTCAAGATAGGTCTCCAAAGGCAAAGGAAACAAAAGCAAAAATGAACTTTTGGGAATTCATCAAGATCAAAAGCTTCTGCACAGCAAAGGAAACAGTCCACAAAACAAAGGGGCAACCCACTGAATGGGAGAAGATATTTGCAAATAACACTACAGACAAAGGGCTGATATCCAAGGTCTATAAAGAACTCCTCAAACTCAACACACACAAAACAGATAATCACATCAAAAAAATGGGCAGAAGACATGAACAGACATTTCTCCAAAGAGGACATACAAATGGCTAACAGACACATGAAAAAATGTTTGTCATCATTAGCCATCAGGGAGATTCAAATCAAAACCACATTGAGACACCACCTTACAACAGTTAGAATGGCAAAAATCAACAAGACAGCAAACAACAAGTGTTAGAGAGGATGTGAAGAAAGGGGAGCCCTCTTACACTGTTGGTGGGAATGCAAGTTGGTGCAGCCACTTTGGAAAACAGTGTTGAGATTCCTTAAGAAATTAAAAATAGAGCTACCCTATTACTCTGCAATTTCACTAGTTGGTATTTACCCCAAAGATACAGATGTATACAGATACATTGGGTCACCTGTACCCCAATGATCATAGCAGCAATGGCCACAGTTGCCAAAATGTAGAAAGAACCAAGATGCCCTTCAAAAGACAAATAGATAAAGAAGATATGGTCCATATATACAATGGAGTAATATGCCTCCACCAGAAAGGATGAATACTCAACTTTTGTATCAATATGGACAGGACTGGAAGAGATTACGCTGAGTGAACTAAGTCAAGCAGAGAGAATCAATTATCTTCTGGTTTCACTAACTTGTGGAGCATAAGGAATAACATGGAGGACATTGGGAAATGGAGAGGAGAAGTGAGTTGGGGGAAATCGGAGGGGGATACAAACCATGAGAGACTGTGAACTCTGAGAGACAGACTGAGGGTGTTGGAGGGGATGGGAGGTTGGGTGAGCCTGGTGGTGGCTATTGTGGAAGGCACGTATTGCATGGAGCACTGGGTGTGGTGCACAAACTGTGAATTTAAGAACACCGAAAAAAATTAAATTAAATTTAAAAGAATAAAGAAATAAAAATAAAATAAAATAAAATAAAAAAATAAAAATAAAAGAGACCTGATGTTATTTTCACCATTGCTGAGCTTTGCAGAACTTTATGTTCAGTGGTAAATGCAATGGTTTGTGCTGGTATTCTGGGGAAGGGGCCCACTGGGCTGGTGTATGGACACACTTGCCCCAGAAAAGCAGCCCCAGCAGAACACAGGAGGGTGGGCACTTGGTGTAAGCAGTTTAGGCCAAGGCTGATGGTATTGTGCTGTTTACTGAAGTTAGTTTATGTTGATGGGTGTAAACAAGAAATTGTTCCATTCCCCTCTCTCCTCCCTGGAGGGGAAGTTTTCACCCACCACTGTCCCAGAAGCCCTCACAAAAGAGTGAACAGTCTTCCCTCATGTGTCCCAGGTGCCCCTCAGATTATTGCTTTCACCCTGTTTGTGTCCAGGCCATCTGTCTGCCCAGTAGCACAGTGTACACCTGTGTTCCATCCCAGGCAGCCTGGTTGAGTTTTTAAACTCCAAACTTTAGGGACCTAGCATGATGTGGACTCATGCTGATCCCCTGGGGGAAACTCTTGCTGCAATGGGACTGATGCAGGTTTGTCCTAGAAGGACAGTAACACCAGAGCACAAGGGCATGAAGCTTGGAGTAAAGCAAAGCAAGGAGCCAGTATCCAGATTAGCTGCACTCAGCAGTTATCTCTACACTTATCTTGGAAGTGGGGGATAAATGGTACCCCCTGGATCTTTTGTTTCCTGAGATTCAATGACACCTCTCCCAAGTGCATTCCAAGAAGGCGGAACTGTCTTTCCCAGTGTATCCTAGGGGATCTTCAGATCACACCATCTGCCCCCAGGCTATTTTCCCTCAACCACAGGAGCAGGGCAGTGGCCTCAGGGCTCCATACCAGCCACACTTCAGACCTCTAAAACTCCACTCTTTGAACACAGTTGATTTTAAAAACTCACAAAAATCAGCCCCCTTTTTCCCCCCCAGTCAATGGCTTTGAGGAATTATTTTCCTCATGATCTCCTGTGTGCTCCTCTCATTCCCTTTCTCACCTTTGTTTTTTAAATTATTTTTTAATATTTTTAATTTTGTTATAAACATATAATGTATTATTAGCCCCAGGGTTACAGGTCTGTGAATCACCAGGTTTACACACTTCACCAGCACTCACCATAGCACATACCCTCCCCAATGTCCATAACCCCACCACCCTCTCCCTACTCTCCTCCCCCTGGTCACCCTGTTTGTTTTGTGACAGTAAGAGGCTGATATCCAGGATCTATAAAGAACTCCTCAAACTTGACACACACAAGTCAGACAATCATATCAAAAAATGGGTAGAAGATAGGAACAGACACTTCTCCAACAAAGACATACAAATGGCTATCAGACACATGAAAAAATGTTCATCATCACTCGCCATCAGGGAGATTCAAATTAAAACCACATTGAGATACCACCTAACACCAGTTTGAATGGCCAAAATTAACAAGACAGCAAACAACATGTGTTGGAGAGGATGTGGAGAAAGGGGAACCTTCCTACACTGTTGGTGGGAATTCAAGTTGGTGCAGCTACTTTAGAGAACAGTGTGGAGATTCCTCAAGAAATTAAAAATGGAGCTTCCCTATGACCCTGAAATTGCACTCCTGGGTATTTACCCCCAAAATACAGATGTCGTGAAAAGAAGGGCTATCTGTACCCCAATATTTATAGCAGCAATGGCCACGGTCGCCAAACTGTGGAAAGAACCAAGATGCCCTTCAATGGATGAATGGATAAGGAAGATGTGGTCCATATTATGGAGTATTATGCCTCCATCAGAAAGGATGAATACCCAACATTCGTAGCAACATGGATGGGACTGGAAGAGATTATGCTGAGTGAAATAAATCAAGCAAAGAGAGAGCCAATTATCATATGGTTTCAGTTATTTGTGGAGCATAGAAAATAGCATGGAGAACAAGGAGAGATGGAGAGGAGAAGGGAGTTGAGGGAAATTTGAAGGGGAGGTGAACCATGAGAGACTATGGACTCTGAAAAACAATCTGAGGGGTTTGAAGGGGCGGGGTGGGGTGGGAGGTTGAGGGAACCAGGTGGTGTGTATTAGAGAGGGCATGGATTGCATGGAGCACTGGGTGTGGTGCAAAAACAATGAATACTGTTATGCTGAAAAAAATAAATTAAAAAAATACAAAAAAAAAAGAGTCTCTTATGGTTTGTCTCCCTCTTGATCCCATCTTGTTTCATTTATTCTTTTCATACCCCCCATGATATGATAGTTGTCTTTCTCTGATTGACTTATTTCACTAAGCATAAGAGCCTCTAGTTCCATCCACATCAATGAAAATGGCAAGATTTCATTTCTTTTGATGGCTGCATAGTATTCCATTGTATATATAAACCTCTTCTTCTTTATCCATTCATCTGTTGTTGGACATCTAGGTTTTTGTCAGAGTTTGGCTATTGTGGACATTGCTGCTATAAACATTCGGGTGCACGTGTCCCTTCGGATCACTACGTTTCTGTCTTTAGGGTAAATACCCAGTAGTGCAATTGCTGGGTCATAAGGTAGCTCTATTTTCAGCTTTCTGAGGAACCTCCATGCTGTTTTCCAGAGTGGCTGCACCAGCTTGCGTTCCCACCAACAGTGTAGGAGGGTTCCCCTTCTTCCGCATCCTTGCCAGCATCTGTCATTTCCTGACTTTTTAATTTTAGCCATTCTGACTGGTATGAGGTGGTCCCTCATTGTGGTTTGGGTTTGTATTTCCCTGATGCTGAGTGATGTGGAGCACTTTTTAATGTGTCTGTTGGCCATCTGGATGTCTTCTTTGCAGAAATGTCTGTTCATGTCCTTTGCCCATTTCTTGATTGGATTATTTGTTCTTTGGGTGTTGAGTTTGCTAATCTCTATAGATTTTGGATACTAGCCCTTTATCTGATATGTCATTTGCAAATATCTTCTCCCATTCTGTCAGTTGTATTTTGGTTTTGTTAACTGTTTCCTTTGCTCTGAAAAAGCTTTTGATGTTGATATAGTCCCAATAGTTCATTTTTGCCCTTGCTTCCCTTGCCTTTGGCAATGTTCCTAGGAAGAAGTTGCTGCAGCTGAGGTCGAAGAGGTTGCTGCCTGTATTCTCCTCAAGCATTTTGATGGATTCCTTTCTCACATTGAGGTCCTTCATCCATTTTGAGTCTATTTTCATGTGTGGTGTGAGGAAATGGTCCAATTTCATTTTTCTGCATGTGGCTGTCCAATTTTCCCAACACCATTTGTTGAAGAGGCTGTCTTTTTTCCATTGAACATTCTTTCCTGCTTTGTCGAAGATTAGTTGGCCATAGAGTTGAGGGTCCATTTCTGGGCTCTCTATTCTTTCAAAGAACCAGCTCCTGTTTCATTGATTTGTTCTATTGTTTTTTTGGTTTCTATTTCATTGATTTCTGCTCTGATCTTTATGATTTCTCTTCTGCTGGGTTTAGGCTTTCTTTGTTGTTCTTTCTCTAGCTCCTTTAGGTGTAGGGTTAGGTTGTGTATTTGAGACCTTTCTTGTTTCTTGAGAAAGGCTTGTACCACTATATATTTTCCTCTCAGGACTGCCTTTGCTGTGTCCCACAGATTTTGAACCATTGTGTTTTCATTATCATTTGTTTCCATGAATTTTTTCAATTCTTTTTTAATTTCCTTGTTGACCCATTCATTCTTTAGTAGGATGCTCTTTAGCCTCCATGTATTTGGGTTCTTTCCAAATGTCCTCTTGTTATTGAGTTCTAGCTTCAGAGCATTGTGGTCTGAAAATATGCAAGGAATGATTCCAGTCTTTTGGTACTGGTTGAGACCTGATTTATGACCCAGGATGTGATCTATTCTGGAGAACATTCCATGTGCACTAGAGAAGAATGTGTATTCTGTTGCTTTGGGATGGAATGTTCTGAATATATCTGTGATGTCCATCTGGTCCAGTGTGTCATTTAATCCCTTCATTTCCTTGTTGATCTTTTGCTTGGATGATCTCTCCATTTCAGTGAGGAGGTGTTAAAGTCCCCTGCTATTATTGTATTATTGTCGATGTGTTTTTTTGATTTTGCTATCAATTGGTTTATATAGTTGGCTGCTCCCACGTTAGGGGCATAGATATTTTAAGTTGTTAGGTCTTCTTGTTGGACAGACCCTTTGAGTATGATATAGTGTCCTTCCTCATCTTTTACTATAGTTTTTGCTTAAAGTCTAATTGATCTGATATAAGGATTGCCACCCCAGCTTTCTTCTGATGTCCATTAGCATGGTAAATTGTTTTCCACCCCCTCACTTTAAATCTGGAGGTGTCTTTGGGTCTAAGATGAGTTTCTTGTAGGCAGCATATTGATGGGTTTTGCTTTTTTTATCCATTCTGATACCCTGTGTCTTTTGACTGGGGCATTTGGCCCATTTACATTCAGGGTAACTATTGAGAGATATGAATTTAGTGCCATTGTATTGCCTGTAAGGAGACTGTTCCTGTATATTGTCTCTGTTCCTTTCTGATCTACCACTTTTAGGGTCTCTCTTTACTTAGAGGACCCCCCTTTCAATATTTCCTGTAGAGCTCGTTTGATGTTTTCAAATTCTTTCAGTTTTTGTTTGTCCCAGAAGCTTTTTATCTCTCCTTCTATTTTCAATGATAGCCTAGCTGGATATACTATTCTTGGCTGCATGTTTTTCTTGTTTAGTGCTTTGAATATACCATGCCAGTTCTTTCTGGCCTTCCAGGTCTCTGTGGATAAGTCTTATGCCAATCTAATATTTTTACCATTGTATGTTACAGACTTCTTTTCCCGGGCTACTTTCAGGATTTTCTCTTTGTCACTAAGACTTGTTAATTTTACTATTAGATGATGGGGTGTGGACCTATTCATATTGATTTTGAGAGGGGTTCTCTGCACCTCCTGGATTTTGATGCTTGTTCCCTTTGCCATATTAGGGAAATTCCCTACAATAATTCTCTCCAATATAAATTCTGCTCCCCTCTCTCTTTCTTCTTCTTCTGGAATCCCAATTATTCTAATGTTGTTTCATCTTATGGTATCACTTATTTCTTGAATTCTCCCCTCATGGTCCAGTAGTTGTTTGTCTCTTTTTTGCTCAGTTTCTTTATTCTCTGTCATTTAGTCTTCTATATCACTAATTCTTTCTTCTGCCTCATTTATCCTAGAAGCAAGAGCCTCCATTTTTTATTGCACCTCATTAATAGCTTTTTAAAATTTCAGCCTTGTCAGAGTTTAGTTCTTTTATTTCTTCAGAAAGGGCTTTTATTTCTCTGGACAGGGTTTCTCTAATATCTTCCATGCCTTTTTTGAGCCTGGCTAGAACCTTGAGAATCATCATTCTGAACTCTAGATCTGACATATTACCTATGTCTGTATTAATTAGGTCCCTAGTCTGTGCTACTGTGTCTTGTTCTTTTTTTTTTTTTTTTTTTGTGGTGAGTTTTTCTGCCTTGTCATTTTGTCCGGATAAAAAAATATGAAGGAGCAAATAAAATACTAAAAGGGTGGCAAAGACCCCAGGAAAATGTGCTTTAACCAAATCAGAAGATACCCCAAATAATGGGGGCGGGGGGGAGAAAGGGGATAAAAGGAAGTTCAGAAAAAAATTTTAAAAAAGAAAACAAATAAAGAAAAAATATAAAAAAGAATATATATATATATACACACATACACATGTGTGTGTGTGTGTGTGTGTGTGTGTATTAGACTGATGACTATAACAGGGTCACCTACTTAATTTTGGGAGTATTTTGGTCTCCTAGAAGAAACTACCTCCCAAAATTTTAAAGAATGAAAAACGTATATAAGGGTAAACACAATGAAGGGATGGAATATGACCATAAAGATGAAATTTTTTTTTTAATTTCTAAAAAAAGGAGTTGATAAGGTAAGTTGGTTGAGAGAATGAAGAAAAAGAAGGTGGAGAGAATTTGCTTGGCCTGGAGACTAGAACAAGCCCAGTGCTAGATTTAGGGTGTATTTTGATCTATTAGAAGAAGTTGTACCCCAAACTTTTTAGAAGAAAAACCCTATGTGTATACAAAAAATAAAGTTAGATACAATGAAAGATAAAATATGATTATAATAATAATGTTTCCAATAAGATTATTATTTTTTTATGAAAGGTATTGTTAAGATAAACTAGTTTAAAAACGTTAAAAGAGGAAAGGGTAAAAGTAAAAAAGAATTTAGCAGCAGAAAAAAAAAAACTAAAAAAAATTAATTATCTTTGCAAGATTAAAGAATCATGGGGAGAAAGCCATGAATTCCATGCTTTGCTTTGTCCTCCTCTGGAATTCCTCTGTTCTTCTTGGTGAGTGAACTTGGTCTTGGCTGGATTTCTTGTTTATCTTATGGGGGAGGGGCCTGTTGTAGTGATTCTCACGTGTCTTTGCCTGAAGCAGAATTGCCCTGCCCTTACCAGGGGCCAGGCTAAGTAATCCTCTCAGGTTCGCTTTTGGGAGCTTTTGTTCCCTGAATGCTTTCTGTAGAGTTCCGAAAGATGGGAATGAAAATGGCGGTCTCCCAATCTCTGGCCCAGAGGAGCCGAGAGCTTGGGGCCCCACTCCTCAGTGCGCCCTCAGAGAAAAGCTCTCAATCACTCCCCTCTCCCTCGCCTCCAGTCATGCTCTTCGAAAAGCACTCAATCACTCCCATCTCCCTGGCCTCTGGCTGTTCTCAGAACTCACCCAGGCTGTGGCCAAATGTCTCTGTCTCTGGCACACAGCCCTGCCTGGAGCCTCCGAATCCCTCAGATCCATGAGCTCTTCCAGAGGGGTCTTCCTGGATCTTGTGGGGACCCCACTCATAGAGCAGTGGCCTGTGCCACAGATTACGGTGCAAGGTGGCCCTGAGCTGAGAGCTCACCCCTTGACTCTGTCTCTGTAGCTGGCTTCCCTGCTCTAATACCTGCAAGCTCTGTGACACTCAGATACCCCGGATCCTTCTGTGACCCTGTGGGACCTGAGGCTACACTGTCCCTCTGTGGGATTCACCCCAGCTTAGCCTCTGGATCGATGTCCCTCAGTGGAGCAGACTTTTAAAAGTTTTGATTTTGTGCTCCATTGCTCCACTACTTTCCAGGAGCCGGCCTCTCCCCCCTGCGGTCTATCTTCCTGTCACTTTGGATTCACTTCTCCACCAGTCCTACCTTTCAGAAAGTGGTCGATTTTCTGTTTCTAGAATTGTTGCTCTTCTCTTCCATCTTCTGTTGGATTTGTAGGTGTTTGGAATGGTTTGATAAGCTATCTAGCTGATCTCCTGCTACCTGATGTCATCTCAGCCTGCTACTTCTCCACCTTCTTGACTCCTGCCCCTCACCTTTGTTTTTGATGAGGGCCCCTTCTCCTTGGCAGCATCCACAGTCCAATTCTCCCCAAACCATATCTCTTTACCTCCTACTTTCCAAGATGTGGACTCTTCTCTCCTTCTAGTTGTGCAGTTTGATCTGTCAGTCCTCAGTTAGACTTCATGGGGATTTGGAATGATCTGATATTTATTTAGTTGCATTTGAGGGATGAGGCAAGCCTAGGATCCTCTTACTACTCCACCATCTTAGCCCCTCTTTTAACAGAATCCCTTCAACTATATCATGGCAGCTGGTGTCTGAGCTATGCGAAACAATCACCTTTGCAAACACATCTTCAAATCCCTCCCAGATATGCTTTTATGGTGATCATCTCCAATAGCTGCCTTCTATATCTTGCTATCAGCATAACACATCCAGTTCTCCTGAAATGCTTTTGTCCAAAGTTTTGGAGGATGTGAAGTCCAAAATTAGGGTGCCAGCACCATAAAGTTGTGGTGAGAGCCCCCCTTTCAGCCTTCAGGTTTCAGACGGCTGACTTTTAGTAACCTCACAAAGTGAAAGAGACCTCTACAGTCAAGTTCTAACTTTTAGAATCAATCTTTAGGTATGCTAGTTTTATTGATTCAATTTGGAATCATTTAAAAATCTCAAATGATGTATTACTTCTCTGTATATTTCATTGTTGTGTAATACAGTCTGCTCAAGAGTTATTTGTCTCTTTTGGTTTAACATTGCCTGATTTATGGCAGTCCTCCAAAAATACTTAAATTTTATATAGCATTTAAAGTAATTTTACTCAATACTTTTCAAAATGCAAATATTATTAACCAGAACCCCTATTAGAGTTTTGACTCTAAATTTCTGTTAGAATTCTGTTTGTTGATACTAACATATAAATTTATGAGTAAAATAATCCATTCTTTACATTTATTTTTTAAAAAAGATATTTGACATACAACATTATATAAATTTAAGGTGTACAGCATACTATTTCGATAGGTTTATATACTTTAATATGATTGCCATTGTAGTGATAATTAGCACCCCTATCATGTTACATAATTATCATGTCTTTTTACTGGTTGGAATAATTCTAATCTTCTAGCAAGTTTGGTGATTATTGTACAATATTCTTTTCTATATTCACTATGCTGTGCATTAGATCTCTAGGGTTTATTTGTTAATTGTTGTAAGTGTGTACCCTTAAACAAAATATGCAATGACCCTCCACCATTTTACTCTCTGTTTTTATGAGTTTGGCTTATTTTTTTAGCTTACTCCTAGCAGTGATATCATACAGTATTTGTTTTTCTTATCCCTGACATAATGCCCTCAGATTCCAAAAATGTACATTTTTTAATTATTGAATGTGGCAATTGAAAATTTAAAGTACTTCTGATTGTGTGAAGTTTTCTACACTTTATTCTCCAATATTACCTTTTGTGTCCATTTTTAGGAAAATATCTCAATGATATTTACCCTTTATAATTTTCATCCTAATTACATATATTAATTTTTCTTAGAATATATTTTATTCAACCTATCCATTCCATAGCTTTAGAGTGAGTGGATGGCATGATAATGATTTAAATGTTCAGATGTAATTTTTTCTCTAAGACACAATTATTTTTTCTTCAAAATTTTCAAAAGCTTGTCAAGTCATAACCATTCAAATGTTATGAATAAACATTTCTAAAACTTAGAGTTTTGAAAATTTTTTTATTCATAAGTGTTATATATATGTGTGTGTATATATTCATAGTGTGTCTGTGTGTATATGTCTAGCCTGTGTCTGTTTTGGTACTATGC
This sequence comes from Mustela nivalis, assembly GCF_964662115.1. Taxonomy (NCBI): domain Eukaryota; kingdom Metazoa; phylum Chordata; class Mammalia; order Carnivora; family Mustelidae; genus Mustela; species Mustela nivalis. The sequence continues at coordinate 62,808,235 of NC_139040.1, read as the reverse complement.
TATTGATTTTCCACATTCTTCCAGGACTGCTCTAAATTCCAGTGAAGGCTATGGTGGGTACTAAAGAATAAGTTCATTCTCTCAAATGTCCTTATTTAAAGGAGAGAAGAACCACTGAAGCAAAATTAGAGTTACTAACAAGCCTATAATTTTACAAAAAGGAAATTTTAGGGTGCCTGGGAGGCTCAGTGGGTTAAGCCATTGCCTTCAGCTCAGGTTGTGATCTCAGGGTCCTGGGATCGAGTCCCACATTCAGCTGTCTGCTCAGTGGGAAGCCTGCTTCCCTCTCTCTCTCTCTCTCTCTCTCTGCCTGCCTCTCTGCCTACTTGTGATCTCTCTCTGTCAAATAAATAAATAAAATCTTAAAAAAAGAAACCTTTAAAAAATAAAAAAGAGTTAAAAAAAGGAAATTTTAAAGGTAAGGACTATAGCAATTGCTTTATATAACAAAGAGAGTTGAAACCTTGGAGAACTCTTGCATTCCCTGACTTCAGTTTTATATTTCTATATATTATCATTTATTTTATGTCTATGGTCTATATATACTTTTTCTATTCAAATTATATATATAATATTATAATATAATATATAATAAAAATATATTTAATAATATAATTTATAATATATGTAACCTAAATATATACATACATATGTATATAACAATAATTTAATATTTATAAGGTAACAAAGGCCTTTGAGTTTAGTCATTATAAATACATATTTCCCAGCTCATCTATCAGTGATAATTTCAAACAACATTGCTCTTTCCTTTTCCTGACTAATTCTAAAACTTACTGTCTTTAGCATGTATTTTAACATTTTTTTATTATATTTGGTTGAGTATTTCATTTTATATACATGACTCCTATTTATAAACAATTTCATTTTTTAAATGTATAGGTTTATTAATAAATTAATAGGTTATTAGCTTATTAATAAATTAATAGATTTAATTAATTAATTTAATTTAATTAAACAAATTAATAGACTAATAGATTTACCAATTTATTAATGTATAGGTTTATTAATCTAACAGTATTAATTTTCCCAAATTAATACTGTTATAAAATGGTAGCTAGAGTTCAAGACCAGCACAGGAACTCTTACTCAACACATCATTTAACTAAAATGCTATAAATCTGTGACAAGAAAAAGTAATGGGGTATTCTTACAGTGTTAGTAACTAAAATACAGGAACCAAAAAGCACATTAAAATTCTTTCTTATTTAAAATTGAATACTGGTACTTGAGAGGGGAAAGAGAACAAAGGACAATAAAAAGTAGTAGCTAGAGATATGGAATTCTTAAGAAATTTTTGGGAAGACAGGTGGATGGCATTTATTGGCAATATATAATTTCAGTTTTGAATTTAACATTTTGTTTTAGATTTATTACCAGCACTACTTTTTTTTTTTAAAGATTTTATTTATTTATTTGACAGAGAGAGATCACAAGTAGGCAGAGAGGCAGGCAGAGAGAGAGAGAGAGAGAGGAGGAAGCAGGCTCCCTGCTGAGCAGAGAGCCCGATGCGGGACTTGATCCCAGGACCCTGAGATCATGACCTGAGCTGAAAGCAGTGGCTTAACCCACTGAGCCATCCAGGCGCCCCCCAGCACTACTTTTTATGAACTAACTATAATAAGGATTTTTCCCTCCTTAGATTCCCAAATTATAGAGGAATTTTCTATGAAGACTGTGCAAGTGTTGGAAGCACAAAGAAATAAGACATCATGTGAAAAAAATCTTGTCTGTGGTAGAATTTACTAAGTAGGAAAAGTATAAGCTACAGGTAAATTGGGTTAGGAGATGAATTGGAAAGAAAATGATCTCTAACCAATTATCTATTTTGGCCACTAGATGATGACATGAGGCCCAGAGTTAAGTTGGAGGGGATATGCAGGACAGGAAAGAGAACTCAGGAAATGACTCCATTGTATTGTCTTGTTTTATTTCCAAATGGCCTTTCACAAAAGACAAACTTATCTTTGAGGTCAGGAAATTCACAATATCCTTCTTTTGTATCCAACACAACACAAACTAATCACATAAAAGATGCTCAACATACAATAACAACATAGCAATATGCTTACTTCATGGGTTTATTGTGAGGATTAAATGAGTTAATGTATGCATAATGCTTAGAATATTGCCTGGCCCATGGTAAGAGAGCAATATGAGCAATACATCTTTATTACTCTCATTAACTCTCATTACTACTACTACTACTACTACCAATACTATTCTTATCTATCTTTGAGTAAACTTCTTGCATATCTCCCTGTGAGTTAAAAAGATGATGAAAGTTGACTGTCCAACCTAATTAGAAGTTACCTTAGAGTATATGTACACAGCATGTTGGCCTCAGAATTAAACTCGTCTTTTGAAAGAGGGACCAGGGTTGCGTTGAAAGGAGCATGGAGGTAAGCTCTGACTGCATCATCTGATATTGACTGACCTCTTTGTGCCCTCTTATTTAGTGAAAGCTAGAAATAGTGATAATTTTGCATCATTCCCATACCTCATAGCCCATTTCCAGAATCCTGATCCAATCATTCTATTCATGAGAGATTTTACTTGGAATGTAATTCTGATAGATAATAGTTCACAATTTAACTTTTTATTTTTTTATTTAAATAAAATGGATTGCTCTGAAATGAATCACTTATAAACTTTAAAATGTATAATAGATATACTGAATGGTTTCTATGGGTTTACTTTTATCTCCAAAGTGGCAATTTTTCATTTTAACTCTGAAACACACACCCATGTATATTAGATATCAATAAATCAGAGGGTTTAGGGATGATTCCCTTAGATATTAAACTATGTTTATTATTTAATGTTTTCTCCCTTCCTTGAAAATGGAATGTTTCCTTTTGAACAGTTGTAAATAGGAATATTTTTAAATGATTATCTACCTACTAAAGTAGGATTTTTTTCAATAAAATTTTCATCATTTATTCAAAATTTATCTTTTTAGTTTTATTGATATATAATTGACACATAATAGTGTATAAGGTAAAGGTGTACAGCATAACTTGATACATATATATTGTGAAATTATTACCATAATAAGGTTAATACATTCCAACTATTCATATAATTACCTTTTTGTGTGTGTGGTAAGAACATTTAAGATTTACTCTCTTAGCAAATTCCATAATACAATATTGTTAACAATATTATTAACTATAGTACCACGCTGTACCACAACTGAATCATTTTGTTGGTAGAAGTTTTACTCTCTGACCAACATCATCCCAGTTCCCTCACCTCCCAGGAGTTGGAAACCACCAATCTACTCTGCTTTTATGAATTCAGCTTTTTATATTCCACATAAGAGTGAGTTTTCCTTCCATTTCTATTTTTTTCAGAACACTTTGAGAAGAATAAGTACTAGCTCCTCTTTAAATGTCTGGTAGAATTCCCCTGGGAAGCTATCTGGCCCTGAGCTTTTGTTTGTTGGGAGATTAAAAAAAAAAGATTTATTTATTTGAGAGAGAGTGTGTGTGCAAACACAGAGGAGAGAGGGAGAAGCAGACTCCTCACTGAGCAGGGAGCTTGATGTGGGGGTCAATCCCAGGACCCCAGGATCATGGCCTGAGCCAAAGGTAGATATGTAACCAACTGAGTCACTCAGACATCCCTAGTAAGATGTTCTTTAGCCTCCATGTATTCGTGTTCTTTCCAAAATTTTTCTTGTGGTTGACTTCAAGTTTCATAACATTGTGGTCTTAAAAATGTGCATGGTTTTGGGATGCCTGGGTGGTTCAGTCAGTTAAGCATCTGCATTCATCTCAGGTCATGATACCAGGGTCCTGGAATCGAGAACTGCATGGGGCTCCTTGCTCAGTGGGGAGCCTGTATCTCCTTCTGCCTGCCATTCCCCCTGTTTGTGCACTCTCTCTTTCTCTCTGACAAATAAAATCCTTAAAAAAATGTGAATCACATTAACTTGATCTTTTAGTACTTGAGGATTGCTTTGTGACCCAGTATGTGATCTATTCTGGAGAATGTACCATGTGCACTTGAAAAGAATGTGTATTCTGGTGCTTTAGGATGAAAAGTTTGGAATATATCTGTGAAGTCCATCTAATCCAATGTGTCATTCACAACCATTGTTTCCTTGTTGACTTTCTGCTTAGATTATGTGTCCATTCCTGTATTTGACTATGCTATGTCTTGTGGTGCACTGGCTTTTATTGAATATGATGGGAGTCCTCTATGTCTCCTGGATTTCAATTGTCTGTTTCCTTCCCCAGATTAGGGAAGTTTTTAGCTATAATTTCCTCAAATAAATATTCTGCCCCCTTTTTCCTCTATTCTTCTGGGGCTCCTATGATATGAATGTTATGCTTTTAAGGAGTCACTGAGTTCTTTGTCTACAATTGTAAAATATTTTTCTTTCCTTCTTCTTTTTAGCTTCATTATTTTCCATAATTTTATCTTCTAAGTCACTGATTCATTCCTCTGCTTCATCCATTTTATTATCATTGTATCTAGTCAGTTTTTCCTCTCAGTTATAGCTTTTTTAAAATTTTGGTCTGACTAAATTTTAGGTTTGTTGTTGTTGTTGTTTTTCTTGCTGTGGTAAGGGATTCCCTGGTGTCTTCTATGCTTCTCTCAAGCCCAGCTAGTGTCCTTATGATTGTTGTTTTAAATTCTCCTTCTGGTGTCTTACTTATCCCTGTTTTGATTAAATCCCTGGCCATGACTTCTATCAGTTCTTCTTTTGGGGTGAATTTCTCTGTCTTGTCACTTTGTCTATGTCACTGTCCTTTTTGTATGATTTTGAGGAAAACCTGTTGTATTCCTACTCCTGAGAATAATGGCTATAATAAGAAAATGTCTTATACTGTCCTGGGCCTAATGCATCAGGAGGTGTTTCAGAGTGTGCACTCTGCTGTTGTGTTTTGGCTGCTCCTTCTCTCAGGTCAGTCCTGTGTAGAAGTTCTCCTTGCCTGCACTGTGAGGTGTTTGGAGCTTGTTCACTGTGTGACAAGTTTTAACTGTGTTTTGGTTGGCTTGTTAAAAGTAGCTAGATCACTAGATCCTCCTTCCACTAGAGCTGAAGCTTTGCAGCACTCTATGGTCAGTAGACTTGGTTTGTGGGAGGGATTTTTTTAAAAAAAGATTTTATTTATTTATTTGACACACAGCACAAGTAGGCAGAGAGGCAGGCAGAGAGAAAGGGGGGAAGCATGCTCCCTGCTGAGCAGAGAGTCTGATGTGGACCCTGGGATCATGACCTGTGCCAAAGGCAGAGGCTTAACCCACTGAGAGACCCCGGTACCCCTGTGGGAGGGATTTATGTTCATGTTCTGGGGGAGGGGCCTGCTGCACTGATTCTCAATTGGATATGAACTAATGGAGATGAACCTGAAGAGTGCAGGGGGACAAGTCTTGGTGTAAGCTTCTCCAGGTTACACTGGGAGATGTTTTGTCCCTCACTAAACTGTGTGAATGCTGATAGACAGGAGGAATATGGCATGGCCTGCTCTCTCATCTCTGGAGAAAGAAGTTTGCACCTACCATTCTTCAGGAATCCCTCAGAGAAGAGCAAATAATCTCTCCTTTTATGTCCCCAGCTTCTGTCATATCCCTGCCTTCACCTTGTCTGTGTCCAAGCTGTCTGCCTACCAGGCGGCACAGTACTGTATATTAACTCGGGCATGAGGCTGGGTTTCAAACTCCAAACTTTAGGGAGGGACCTGATCAGACCAAAACTGATCCTCCGGGGTAGGGTCTCACACATTATGGCTGGTACCAGTTTGTACCAGAAAAGCAGTCATGACTGTGCAGTGGCTGGGGTTTATGGTAAAGTTACACAAAAATCTGTCACCAAGATTTGCAGTCCTCGGCAGTTAGCTCTGCTCCTATGCTAGTTAACAGGGCAGCACATTGGCTCCCATCAGGTCTTTTGCCCCAGAGAGGCTGTTCCACCACTCCTAACTGCACTCCAAGAAGGGGAACTGTTTCTCCTTTTGGGACCCTGGGGATCCTCAGACCATGCTGCCCAGTCCCAGGCCTCTGTTCTCCTTCCCCACAAGAACACCACCAAGTCCACCAGGCATGACTCCAGCAATGCCATGGACTTCTAAAACTTCAGAATTTGTACTCTGCCACTTATAAAAACTTGGGGTGGTCAGCTTTTCCCCTTTTCCTAGTCAGTGGTTTTGGGGAAGAGTTTTTCCTGTGTAATCTGTTACCTGATGCTTTCACTCTTTCTCTCTTATTCCTTTCTCTATGATCAGGGATCCTTCCCCTCTGCAGTCCCTGCAAATCTTTTATCCCCCAAATGAACTCTCCACAGTTCCTACCTTCCATGATGTGGTCATTTTTCTCCCTCTTGATCTGCAGTTTGTTCTCTCAATCCTCAGATAAATTTCTTATGCATTCAGAATGATTTGATACATATATAGCTGTGTTGAAGGGATGAAGCAAGCCTAGGGTCCCCCTAATCTTCTACCATCTTAACTCCTCTAGGTTCCCCATATAAGTGAGATCACACAGTATTTGTTTGTATTTTTCTGTCTGACTTATTTCACTTAACATGATGTCTTCAAGGTCCATCCATGTGGTCACAAATGACACATTTCCTTCATTTTTATGGCTGAATAATATTCCATTGAGTACATATACCATGTTTTCTTTATATGTTCATCCATTAATAAACACATAAGTTGTTTCCATGTCTTGGCTATTGCTAATAATTCTTGAATGAACATTGGGTGCAGATATCTCTTTGGGATAGTGATTTCTTTTCATTCAGATATATACATAGAAGTGGAATTATTGGAACAAATATAGTTCACTTTTTTTTTATTCTTTAAGGAACCCTGATACTGTTTTCCATAGTAGCTGTACCAATTTATATTCCCACAAACAGTGCTCAACTGTTCCCTTTTCCAAACCCTCACAAATACTTGTTTTATCTTGTGGCTTTGGTAATAGCCATTCTAACAGGTGTGAAATGATATTACCCAGACATCCACAATGGCACTGTAGGTGATTGTCAAAACTGGTGATTTGGGGAGTGGGGGAGATGATTAAAAAAAAACCCTCTTCTTCTGCCAAGTTGGCGACATCACCCATTCCACATTTCTTAAATGTCTACTATGTGCCAGGCAATGCAGAATACAAATATAAATGAGACTCACCTAATAAGGAGCAAGCAGGAATTTGAACTCAGGTCCTTTGATTCTCAGACTTTCACTATAAAACAATCCAATTTTACCTTCTCTGAGAGAAAACTGAAATGATAACAAGATCACATTTTCTTTCACCAAGGTTTAGTTTACCTGATCAGTGGCTTACATAATTAATTTTTATTTCAAGGGTATACAGAATAGACTTATCAAGATAGAAGTGAAATTTAAACTGCAGTTCTTTGGCAAAAGTACATTCTAGAAATCTTTTTAAAAATAATTTATTTCCAGTTTTAGAAACAATTATTTATGACTTTGGAATCAGATTATTGAAAGGTTGTTGAGAGGAACTTCATCTGATGAATAATACATCTGAAGAAAACAGTAGGAAACACAAGCTCATTTTGACCAAAAGTATGCATTCTAAATTGAAATACACAAATTATAAGCTTATAGGGAAGCTATAAGTCTAAAACACAATTCTGGAGAGTAAGCATTGCTTCTCAATCAGGTTAAATTTTTGAGGTATTTTCTTTCTCTAAAAGAGATTGAACATAGTGTTTAATATTCACAAGTTTCTTGTAAATGATCATATATGAGATTGTATAAAATGTACTTAAATGGGGTTCTGAAGTTATATTTTTATCATAGTACATAAAAATTAGATAACAAAATAATCCATTTGAAATCATTCAAATAAGTCTATTTTCTTGCTATAAATTTTTACTCTAAATTTTTAACACTGTCATCTGAACAACTGAATTTAAGAAACTCTGTGAAAATTCATAAAGCAGAATACTTCCTTATAGTGCTTCACCTATTGCTATACTTTATTTTAGTGTTACTTATGTATAGTCATATGGTTTAGCTTGGGCTTGATGGAGTGGGGCACAAAAACCCTTTACTGCAACATGTAGTAGGGCATCACATTGATGTTTTTTTTAACATAGCATTCCCTATACACTTATGGAATGGTAAGGATACTTAAGGAACTTAGAGGCTTGAAATTAAATCTATCAAAACTACTAAGAAGTTTAAATATATCTATTTTAACATATGCTACCCAGCTTATAATATTTTTCTGCTAATGTTACTATTTTACCTTGTTATATTGTTCCTTATTTCAACAAGAGTTAATGATTTTTGTTCAGATGTAGACTTTATTATGACAAGTTTTTGAGGATTTTTGTTTCACTTGTATTAATGCCACTCAACATTTTCTGTTTTTTTCTCATGTAGTATTATCTCTTAGTAGAACTGTTTAATGTTAAAGCATTACATTTATGGTCCTACTGTAGCACAAAGTAGCAGAGAAATAAAGATAAATCTCTGAGGACAATAGAATAGCAAAATGGTGAAGGTGGTGGAGGAATAGAGGGACCTTAAGTTGGCCTTATCCCTCAAACCCAGCTAGATAATTATCAAATTATCACCCAATAAATCAATCTAAGGACTGAGAGAACAAAACTGCAAGTCTGCAAATAGAAAAGTGACAACCTTCTGGAAGGTAGGCGGTGGAGGGAATTGAAGTGGGGAAGATAAGAACTGTGGGTATTGCAGAGGAGAGGGAGCCCTGTTTATGAAACTAATGCAAGGTATTATAAGAAGTGGAACACAAAATATGATGCTTTAGAAGTCCACAACTCCTGGGGTCATGCCTGGCTTAAAGATGTGGTGAAGGAGGACTGAGACCCAGGAGTGGACAGCATGATCTGAAGATCACCTGGGTTGCAAGAAGAATGAGTAGTGCCAACATGCTGCACTGTTTCCAGGCATAGGAGTGCAGAATCTGGTTGAGGACAGCTAGCCTGGGTGCTGGCACTCTGCTCCACCTTGCCATAAATACTGAACTGTTCTGCAGTCATGCAACCACATTCCTGGAACAAGCCAGTAAGTGACAAAAGCACAGCAAGACCTTTCCTGGGTCTTGGGATCAGCACCAGTCAACACTGCAGGAGAACCTAAAATTTGGAGATTTGAAACCTATCTGTGAGCCTGAGATAAAACAGCTTGGACAAAGGCAGGGTGAGGGCATAAATGTGATGGAAACTGGAAAACAAGAGGGTGATTGTTTGCTCTTCAGGGAGGGCTTCCTGGGTGAACTCTCAGATCCATGGCTAGACAGATGATGGCTGCCATTTTCAGCCCACCCACCAATGCTGAAAGTCTTTAGGGAGCAAAACAGTGTCACTGAGTGGGGGCCAGATGTGCTTACAATAAACATTACCCCACTGTGCCTTGCAGGTGCATCTGCATAAGGGCAAGTCCACCTGAGAATCAGTGCAAAAAGCCCCTCCCCTGAAAGGCCAGCATGAACACCTCCTATGCACAAAGTACTGATCAGAGAGTGCTGCAAAGATTCAGCTCTGGGAGAAATACAATCCTAGCTTCCTTTTTATTTGTATTGTTTATTTTTAGTTATTTTTTAAAAAAAAATTTAGTTCCTATTTTATTCTTTTTAAAATTTTTATTTATATGTATTTAATATTTTTTAGTCTTCAATTTTGTCTATATTTTATCTTATTTTTTAAAAAGATTTTATTTATTTATTTTACAGACAGAGATCACAAGCAGACAGAAAGGCAGTTAGAGAGAGAGGAAGGGAAGCAGACTCCCTGCTGAGCAGAGAGCCCAATGCGGGGCTCCATCCCAGGACTCTGGGATAATGACATGAGCCAAAGGCAGAGGCTTTAACCCACTGAGCCACCCAGGTGCCCCTATCTTATTTTCTATCTATTGTTGGATCTAGCTTTTTAAAAGATTTTATTTATTTATTTGAGAGAGAGCACTAGAAGGGGAGGACCGGAGTGAAGGGAAAGGGAGAGAATATCAAGGAGACTCTGCACTGAGCACAAAGCACAGAGCACAACACATTGCTCAATCTCACGACCCTGATATCATAACCTGAGCCAAACCCAACAGTTGGATGATTAGCCAACTGAGCTACCTAGGTGCCCCAATAGAATAGATATTGCAGGTGAAATCTGGTGGAGTTTCTTGCCTCAAGTTAATGGATGATACAGTGGTTTGGGGGTATTTTTTGTTGTGTTGTTTTTTCTTTTTTAAGAGAGAAAGAGCATGAAGGGGGGGTATATTTAGTTTATTTTAACAAGCAGACCAAAACACATCCAGGATCTAGTTTTGTTTTGTTCTGGTTTTGACCCAAACAAAATGATAAGATGGAGGAATTCACCCCAAAAGAAAGAACAGGAAGTAGAACTCACAGCCAGGGATTTAATCAATAAAGATATAAGTAAGATGCCTACACTGGAATTTAAAACAATGATTATAAAGATACTAGCTGGGCTTCAAAAAAGCATAGTATACACTAGGGAATCCCTTATTGCAGAGGTGAAAGAACTAAAATCTACTCAGGCTGAAATTAAAAATTCTAAAACTGAGATGGAAAACCAAATGGATGTCACAACAATTAGAATGGACAAAGCAGAAAAAATCACTGAAAGAGAAGATAAAACTATGGAAAATAATAAAACCGAGAAGAAGAGGGAAAGACAAGTAATGGATTATGAAGGTAGACTTAGGGATGAAGCAGAGGAATGAATCACTGAAATAGAAGATACAATTATAGAAAGAATAAAGCTGAAAAGAAGAGGGAAAGAAATTTAATGGACCATGAAGGTAGACTTAGGAAACTCAGTATAATGTAATAACATCTGTATCATAGGACTCCCAGAAGATGAAGAGAGAAGAAGGGGCAGAAGACTTATTCAAACAAATTACAACTGAAAACTTCCCACATCTGGGGAAGGACACAGATATAAAAATACAAAAAGCACAGAGAACTCCCAGTAAATTCAACAAAAGCCAGCCATTGCCAAAACATATACTCACATTCACAAAATACCCAGAAAAGGAAAGAATCTTGAAAGCAGCAAGAGAAAAAAGTCCTTAACATGCAAAGCAACAAATATCACATTCACAGCAGGTCTGTCCACTACTTTGCAGACAAGTAGAAAATGACAGGATACATCCAACATGTTGAATAATAAAAATATGCAGTCAAGAATATTTATCAAACAAGGCTGTCATTCAAAATAGGAGAGATCGGACATTTTCCAGACAAAACAAAAATTAAGGAGTTTGTGATGACAAAACGAGCCTTGCAAGAAATATTAAGGGGGACTCTTTCAGTGAGAAAAAAAGACCAAAAGCAACGAAGACTAGAAAGGAACAGAAAACATCACCAGAAACACCAACTCTAGAGGTAACATAATGGCACAAAATTCATGTATTTTTGAAAGATTTTTTGTACTTATTTGACACAGAGAGAGAGAGAGCACAAGCAGGGAGAGCAGCAGAGGGAGAGGGAGAAGCAGGCTTTCCACTGAGCAAGGAGCCCAAGGTGGGGCTTGATTCCAGGACCATGGGATCATAGCATGAGCCAAAAACAGGTTTAAGATAGAGCACTAGAAGTGCAAAACCTGACACCTGAAGGAGCTAGAAAAGGCATAGGAAGTAAAGCCTATAGCCAGCAAAACAAGGGGAATAATAAAAACCAGAATAAAAATAAACAATACAGAAAAAATAAAACACATTAGAACACAATGAAACTAAGAGCTCATTCTTTGATAGAATTCATAAAATTGATAAATCTCGAACCAGACTTACCAAAAGGAAAAGAGGAAGTATGAACTTAAATAATATCATGAGTAAAAGAGGAGAGGACACAAACATTACATAAATAAAAATAATCATAAAAGAATATTATGAAAAAATAGACACCAACAAACTGGGCAATATGTAAGAAATGGACAAATTCTTAGAAACACACAAACTATCAAAACTGAAAAAAGAAGAAACAGAAAATTTTATCATACCCATTAAGCAGCAAAGAAATTGAACCACAAATCAAAAACCTCCCAACAGACAAGAGTCTAGGGCCAAATCGTTTCCCAGGGAAACTCTATGAGAAATTAAAAGAAGACTTAATACTGATTTTTCTCAAAATGTTAAAAAAAATGGCAGGAATACTTCAAAAATCCCTTGACAAGATGAGTATTACCTTGATTCCAAAATCAAAGACCCCATTACAAAGAAAAATTACAGGCCAATATACCTGAAGAACATGGATGGAAAAATTCTCAACAACATACTAATAAATAGAATCTAAGAGGACATTAAAAAAATTATTCACCACAATCAAATGGAATTTAGTCCTGGGTTGCAAAGGTGGTTTCACATTTGTAAATTGATCAATGTGATGAACAGCATTAATACAATAAAGGATAAGAACCATATGAACCTCTCAATAGATGAAGGAAAATCATTTGACAAAATAAAGCATCCAATTGGGAGGACCGAGATGGCAGAGGAGTAGGAGAACTAAATTTTGCCTGGCCACAGGAATTCAGATAGATAATTATCAAACCATTTTGAACACTTACAAACTCAATGGAAGATCGAAGAAAAGAATAGTAGCAACTCTATGAACAGAAAAGTGACCGACCACTTTCTGCAAGGTAGGACTTGTGGATTAAGTGAATCTGAGGCAATATATGGGAAGATAGACTCCGGGGAGGTGGGGGAAGGGAACCTCCATCAGCCGACTACTAGCAAGTGACAGAGCAGAGGAACACAAAATCGGAACTTTGAGAAGTCTGCTCTGCTGAGGGACATTGCTCCAGTGGCCAAGCAGGGTGTGGAACCCTTGCTGGGACAGTGTGGTCTCAGGACCCTCAGGGTCACAGAAAGACCAGGGGTGTCTGAGTGCAGCACAGCTCCTAGGTATTGGAGTGGGGAAGCTGGTGGCAAAGATGAAGCTGAGGAGTGGGCTCTCAGCTCAGAGTTACCATAAAATGTGATCCACAGCCCCAAAAGTGGCAGAGCTGGGGAGAGTCCCCTTCCTCCCCCAGGAGCAGCAGCACAGGATCAAACTCCAGGAGTCTGCTGGGTTTTGAGGCTTCAAATGGGACCATGGGCCAGAGACAGAAATGCTTGGTAACAGGCTGGCTGAACATGGAGTGTGGACAAAGACCAGGGAGACAGGAGTGATTGACTGCATTTCTCTGAGGACTCACTGAGGAGTGGGGCCCTGAGTTGATGGCTCCTCTGGGGCCAGAGATTGGGAGGCCACCATTTTCATTATCATCCTCAAAAGCTGTACAGAAAGCTTTCAGGGTGCAAAAGCTACTGGGAGGAAACCTGAGCAGATTACATAGCCTGGGCCCTGGCAGGGGTGGTGCAATTCCACCTGGGGCAAAAACATTTGAGAATCACAGCAACAGGCCCTTCCCCCAGAATCAGTGAGAACATTCAGCCAAGACCAAGTTTACTGATTAATGAGAACTGCAAAACTCCAGAGCTAGGGGAATAAAGCATATAGAATTCATGGCTTTCCCCCCATGATTCTTTAGTCTTTCAAAGTTAATTTATTTTTATTTTATTTTTTCAGTGTTCCAAGATTCATTGATTATGCACCACACCCAGTGCTCCATGTAATATGTGCCCTCCTTAATCCTCAACACGAGGCTCACCTATCCCCCCACACTTGTTCCCTCGAAAACCCTCAGTATGTTTCTCAAAATCTACAGTCTCTCATGGTTTTTATCCCCCTCCAATATCCCCCAATTCACTTTTCCTGCCCTTCTCCTAAGGTCCTCCATGCTTTTCCTCATGCTCCACAAGTAAGTGAAACCATAAGATAATTGACTTTCTCTGACTTTTTTCACTCAGCATAATTTCCTCCAATCCCAACCACGTTGCTGGAAAAGTTGGGTGTTCATTCTTTTGGATGGAAGCATAATATTCCATTATGTATTTGGAACACATCTTTAACCTTTTATCTGTTGAAGGGCATCTTGACTCTTTCCACAGTTTGATGGTTGTGGCCATTGCTGCTATGAACATTGGGGTACAGGTGGCCCTTCTTTTCACTATATCTGTATATTTGGGGTAAATACAGTAGTGTATATCTGTATTTTGGGGGTAAATCCAGTAGTGCAATTGTAGGGTCATAGGGTAGCTCTATTTTTAATTTCTTAAGGAATCTCAACACTCTTTTCCAGAGTGGCTGCACCAACATGCATTCCCATCAACAGTGTAAGAGGTTTCCCTTTCTTCACATCCTCTCAAACACTTGCTGTTTGCTGTCTTGTTGATTTTGGCCATTCTAACTGGTGTAAGGTGGTGTCTCAATGTGGTTTTGATTTGAATCTCCCTGATGGCTAATGACGACGAACATTTTTTCATGTGTCTTTTAGCCATTTGTATGTCCTCTTTGGAGAAATGTCTGTTCATGTCTTCTGCCCATTTTTTTGATGTGATTATCTGTTTTGTGTGTGTTGAGTTTGAAGAGTTCTTTATAGACCTTGGATATCAGCCCTTTGTCTGTAGTGTCATTTGCAAATATCTTCTCCCATTCAGTGGGTTGCCCCTTTGTTTTGTGGACTGTTTCCTTTGCTGTGCAGAAGCTTTTGATCTTGATGAAGTCCCAAAAGTTTATTTTTGATTTCGTTTCCTTTGCCTTTGGAGATGTATCTTGAAAGAAGTTGCTGTGGCTGATGTCAAAGCGGTTACTGCCTATGTTCTCCTCTAGGATTTTGATAGATTCCTGTTTCACATTGAAGTCTTTTATTCATTTTGAGTTTATCTTTGTGTATGGTGTAGGAGAATGGTCGAATTTCATTCTTCTGCATATAGCTGTCCAATTTTCCCAGCACCATTTATTGAAGAGACTGTCTTTTTTCCACTGTATATTTTTTCCTGCTTTGTCAAAGATTAGTTGACCATAGAGTTGAGGGTCCATATCTGGGCTCTCTACTTGGTTCCACTGATCTATGTGTCTGTTTTTGTGCCAGTGCCACGCTGTCTTGGTGATCACAGCTTTGTACTAAAGCTTGAAATCAGGCAACGTGATGCCCCAGTTTTGTTTCTCGTTTTCAAAATTTCCTTAGCAATTCCAGATCTCTTCTGGTTCCATACAAATTTTAGGATTTTTTGTTCCAGCTCTTTGAACAAGGCTGGTGGAATTTTGATCGGGATGGCATTGAAAGTGTAGATGGCTCTAGGCAGTAGACATTTTGACAAATTTATTCTTCTGATCCATGGCATGTGGACAGCCTTTCCTTTAAGATCAGGAACATGACAAGGATGTCCACTCTCATCACTGTTGTTCAACATAGTATTAGAAGTCCTAGCAACAGCAATCAGACAATAAAGAGAAATAAAAGGTATCCAAATTGGCAATGAAGAAGTCAAACTCTCTTTCTTCACAGATGACATGATACTTTATATGGAAAACCCAAAAGACTCCACCCCCAAACTACTAGAACTCATACAGCAATTCAGTAATGTGGCAGGATACAAAGTCAATGTACAGAAATCAGTGGCTTTATTATACACTAACAATGAAAATACAGAAAGGGAAGTTAGAGAATCGATCCCATTTACTATAGCACCAAGAACTGTTAGATACCTGGGAATAAACCTAACCTAAGAGGTAAAGGATCTGTATCCGAGGAACTACAGAACACTCATGAAAGAAGTCAAAGAAGACAGAAAAAGATGGAAGACCATCCTATACTCTTAGATCAGAAGAATAAACATTGTTAAAATGTCTATACTGCCTAGAGCAATCTATACTTTTAATGCCATTCTGATCAAAATTCCAGCGGTATTCTTCAAAGAGCTGGAGCAAATAATCCTAAAATTTGTATGGAATCAGATGAGACCCTGAATCTCTAAGGAAATGTTGAAAAAGAAAAACAAAACTGGTGGCATCACATTGCCTGATTTCAAGCTTTACTACAAAGCTGTGATCACCAAGACAACATGATACTGGCATAAAAACAGACACATAAATCAATGGAAACGAGAAGAGAGCCCAGATATGGACCCTCAACTCTATGGTCAAATAATCTTTGACAAAGCAGGAAAAAATATACAGCTGAAAAAAGACAGTCTCTTCAATAAATGGTGCTGGGAAAATTGGACAGCTTTATGCAGAAGAATGAAACTCAACCATTCTCTTACACTGTACACAAAGATAAACTCGAAATGGATAAAAGACCTCAATGTGAGACAGGAATCCATCAGAACCTTAGAGGAGAACATAAACAGTAACCTCTTTGATATCAGCCACAGCAACTTCTTTCAAAATATGTCTCCAAAGGCAAAGGAAACAAAAGCAAAAATGAACTTTTGGGACTTCATCAGGATCAAAACCTTCTGCACAGCAAAGGAAACAGTCAACAAAACAAAGAGGCAACCCACTGAATGGGAGAAGACATTTGCAAATGACACTACAGACAAAAGGATGATATCCAGGATCTATAAAGAACTCCTCAAACTCAACACACACAAATCAGACAATCATATAAAAAAATGGGCAGAAGACATGAGCAGACACTTATCCAATAAAGACATACAAATGGCTATCAGATACATGAAAAAATGTTCATCATCACTAGCGATCAGGGAGATTCAAATTAATCTTGAGATTAATTTGAGACATTGAGACAACACCTTACACCAGTTAGAATGGCCAAAATTAGCAAGACAGGAAATGATGTGTGTTGGAGAGGATGTGGAGAAAGGGGAACCCTCTTACACTGTTGGTGGGAATGCAAGTTGGTGCAGCCAATATGGGGAATAGTGTGGAGATTCCTTAAGAAATTAAAAATAGAGCTTCCTGAGAGGGAGGCACAGGATAGCGGGGAAGTAAGAGGAGGCGCCTTTTCAACCTGTACCCTAAGGTGAGCTGATTACCTATCAAAGAACTCCAATCACCCATGAAATCAGCCTGAGATCAGAATTGTACACGTCTGGATCTACAGGGGCAGAAGACACCAGTGGGCAGGTGAATCGGTGTGGGAACGGTGGACTGATATCAGAAGATAAACAAAAGGGGGAGGGAGCCATCAGAGGCGACCTGTTGGAAAGTAATACCCCCAATACGAGGGAGAGTGCCCTGCATCTGGGGACCAGCATTAACTTGGAGACTGGTTGAAAGCACTCCAAAAGAGCAAAGGATCACGGGGGGGGGGATTGTGGGAATGGGGACAGCTAGGGACAGGGGCTTAAGTCCCCGGTCCCAGGACAGCCTCCCCTGGCACTGAGCCAGAGACAGTGTGGCGAAGAAACCAGGTCTTGGTCCCTAAGCCGCCAGCGCCCCCAAGAATGCGTGGGGTCCCTCCTGTGAGGGGATGGGAGCCATGCTGGGCGGCAGAATGCGTGAGCCCTGCTATAGAGCCTGAGATGCACGTGCCCCTCATCCTCCCCTGAGAGAGGTACAAAGGCCCAGCTGGCACCCTTTGATATGCGTCATTGTTTCAGAGCCCAAGACGTGTGCACCAACCTCTCCCCCCAGAGAGGGGCGCGAAGGTCCAGCCTGGTGCTTTTGGACCTGTGCCCCATTCTCAGAGCCTGAGACCCGCGCGCTACCCACAGCCTCCCCAGAAAGAGGTGCACGCAAGCCGGGCGCTCTTAGACCCAGAAACCAGGCACTCCCAGACCGGGCCAGTGGGAAAATCTCAGTGTGCAATTGCTGCTTGGAACCTTTCTGGCTGTCTGGAGTTGCCCAGACAGCCGCCACTGCCGTGGCTTTGGGTACAAACAAAAGATCCTGTGTCCCCAGGGACCACGACTCAGAACCTGCTCTGCCAGAGGCCAAGGGGGAACTCATTTGGGCTCTGTAGGCAAACTGAGGCTTCTCTCTGAGAGGGAGGTCAGGGTGTTCTTTGTTTTCCTTTAAAACTACAAAAACCATCAAAAGTGGTCAAGGCTAGAGAAAAAAAAATGTAAACAAACATAAAAACCACCAGAGAACAAAAGCCTGAAAAAAACCAGTTTCCTCAGAGCCCACCCCTTTGAGGGGGGCTGGAGGACTTATCTCAGGGAACATCATTGACTGAAAACCCACGTGGCAGGCCCCTTCCCCAGAAAACAAACCAAGAAAGAAAAAAAAAAAAAAGGGGACAAGAGAACAACCATCACTACATAGGAAAACTTTTATTTTTTACTCGTTCCCACTATTCTGGTTCATTTTTTTATGTAGATAATATTTTTAACCTATTTACCATCACAGTGAGCTGTCCAGTACATCAAATTCCATAATAACCTTCTAACCTGAACTTTTTGATACATACACTTATGTTTTTCTTTTGCATTACTATTTTTTGAATTTTTTTTTTTAGTTTAGTTTAGTCTAGTTTATTCCTTTTTATTTTTATTTTCTAATATTCATATAGAGTTAAACTTCAAAGTAATCTCTTTTCCCCAATCAATACTACCCCTATAGGTAAACCAATTTTTAATCCCCCTTTATCTTAGGAAAGTTGAGTCCTTTAACAAAGATATCAAGATACATCCAGGAAGAATCAAAACAACCTTCCTCATCCACACTGAGAATTTATAACCACTCTCTGATCTTTTTCTTTCACCAGTGTTTCTGTGTTTTTGTGTTTGTTGTGACAGTATATAAATCTTACACTTGGGGTTCTTTTTGACGAGGTTCTTCCTCGTCATATATATATATGCATATATATATATTTTTCTCTTGTCATATACTTTTATCAGTCTTTTATTCTGTCTGTTTTTGCTTGTCTACTTCATAAATCTTACCTTGGGGCCCATTTGGGCTGAAACTTCTCTTTCATCTTCCCTTTCTTTCCTGTCTCTCTCTCTCTCATTTCTTTTTCTTTTTTTTTTTCTTTTGTCTCTCGTTTGGGTGGGGAATCCTGATTCTCAGAAGTGTTCCAGCGTGCACCTTGTCTGTACCACGGTCGATAAATCCAGCTACATCTGTTCAGTCATCTCTCACCTAAATGACTAGGAGGAGGAATGCCCAACAGAAGAAAAATAAAGAGGATGGACCTTCTGCAACAGAGCTAATGGCTATCAACATAGACAAGATGTCGGAAAGAGAATTCAGGCTAACAATTATCCAGGCAATAGCTAGGTTGGAGAAAGTCATGGATGACCAAACAGAATTGATTAGGGCCAAGCTGAAAGCGACCAGACAGGATGTTCACAATGTTAGGGCGGAGCTTAAAGCTACCAGGGAGGAGGTTCACAATGCTCTCAATGAGTTCCAATCTAATCTAAACTCTCTCAAAGCTAGGGTAACTGAGACAGAAGATAGAATTAGTGATCTGGAGGACAAACAGATAGAGAGAAAGGATCAGGAGGAAGCCTGGAACAAACAGCTTAGAAACCATGAAAACAGAATCAGGGAAATAAAGGATGCCATGAAACGTTCCAATGTCAGAATTATTGGAATCCCTGAAGGGGATGAGAAAGAAAGAAGTCTAGAAGATATAGTGGAACAAGTTCTTCATGAAAAATTTCCCAATCTTGCGAATGGAATGAGCGTTCATGTACTAGAGGCTGAACGGTCTCCACCCAAGATTGTACATTCCAAAAAAAATCACAACACCTGATAGTCAAATTGAGGAATAATAATTGTAGGTATAATATCTTGGAAGCTGCTAGGACAAAGAGGCTCCTTACTTACAGAGGAAAGCCCATCAGAATAATGTCAGACCTGTCCACAGAGACCTGGAAACCCAGAAAGGGCTGGCAAGATATATTCAGGGCACTAAATGAGAAGAACATGCAGCCAAGAATATTTTATCCAGCAAGACTGACATTCAAAATGGATGGAGAGATAAAGAATTTCCAAGACCGGCAAGGCTTAAAAGCCTATGCAACCACCAAGCCGACAATGCAGGAAATATTAAGGGGGGTTCTATAAAAGAGGAAACATTCTAAGAAAAGCATTGAACAGAAATATAGAGACAATCTACAGAAAGAAAGACTTCAAAGGTAACACGATGTCAATAAAAACGTATCTATCAATAATCACTCTCTAGGTGAATGGCCTAAATGTGCCGATAAAATGGCACAGGGTTGCAGATTGGATAAAATGACAGGACCCATCCATATGTTGTCTACAAGAGACCCATTTTGAACCTAAAGATACACCCAGACTGAAAGTGAAGGGATGGAGAAGCATCTTTCATGCCAATGGGCCTTAAAAGAAGTCTGGGGTAGCGTTTCTCATATCAGGTAAATTAGATTTTAAACTAAAGACTGTAGTCAGAGATACAGAAGGACACTACATTATTCTTAAAGGGACTATCCACCAAGATGATCTAACAATTGTAAGTATCTATGCCCCTAATAAGGGAGCAGCCAACTATATAAGAAAACTGTTAATCAAGATAAAGAATCATATTGATATGAATACATTAATAGTAGGAGATCTTAACATGCCTATCTCAGAAATAGACAGATCATCAAAGCAGAAAATCAATAAAGAAACAAGAGCATTGAATGACACATTGGACCAGATGGACCTCATAGATATATACAGAACATTCCACCCTAAAACAACAGAATACTCATTCTTCTCAAGTCTACATGGAGCCGTCTCCAGAATAGACCACATACTGGGTCACAAATCAGGACTCAACCGATACCAAAAGACTGAGATTATTCCCTGCATATTCTCAGATCACAATGCTTTGAAACTGGAGCTCAATCACAAGGAAAAGTTCAGAAGGAACTCAAACACCTGGAAGCTAAAGACCATCTTGCTTAAGAATCCTTGGATCAACCAGGAGATCAAAGAAGAACTGAAACATTCATGGAAACCAATGAGAATGAAGACACTTCGGTCCAAAACCTATGGGATACAGCAAAGGCGGTCTTAAGAGTGAAATATATAGCCATCCAAGTCTCTCTCAAAAAAATTGAAAAATCCAGAACACAGCAGCTGTCTCTACACCTTAAAGAACTGGAGAATCAACAACAAATCAAACCAACTCCATACATAAGAAGGGAAATAATCAAGATTAGAGCTGAGATCAATGAAACTAGAAGCTGGTTTTTTGAAAGACTCAATAAGATCGATAAACCATTGGCAACACTAATCCAAAAGAAAAGATAAAGCCCAAATTCATAAAATTATGAATGAAAAGGAGAGATCACAACTAACACCAAGGAAGTAGAAACAATCATCAGAAGTTATTATCAACGGTTATATGCCAATAAACTAAGCAACCTAGATGAAATGGATGCAATCCTGGAAAACTATAAACTCCAAAAATTGAACCAGGAAGAAATTCACAACCTGAATAGACCAATATCTAGTAAAGAGATTAAAGCAGTGATCAAAACCTCCCATAAAACAAGAGCCCAGGACCTGACGGACTCCCTTGGGAATTCTACCAAACTTTCAAAGAAGAAATAACACCTATTCTCCTGAAGCTGTTTCAAAAAAATTGAAGCAGAAGGAAAACTTCCAGACTCTTTCTATGAAGCCAGCATTACCCTGATTCCCAAACCAGGCAAAGACCCCACCAAAAAGGAGAATTTCAGACCAATATCACTGATGAATATGGATGCTAAGATTCTCAACAAGATCCTAGCCAACAGGATCCAACAGCACATTAAAAAGATTAGCCACCATGACCAGGTGGGATTCATCCCTGGGCTACAAGGATGTTTCAACATTCGCAAATCAATCAATGTGATAGAACAAATTAATATGAGAAGAGAGAAGAACCACATGGTCCTCTCAATCGATGCAGAAAAAGCATTTGACAAAATCCAGCATCCGTTACTGATTAAAACGCTTCAAAGTATAGGGATAGAGGGAACATTCCTGAACATCAAATCTATCTATGAAAGACCCACAGCAAATATCATCCTCAATGGGAAAAAGCTTGCAGCCTTCCCGTTGAGATCAGGAACAAGACAAGGATGCCCACTTTCACCACTCTTGTTCAACATAGTATTAAAAGTCCTAGCAACAGCAATCAGACAACAAAGAGAAATAAAAGGTATCCAATTTGGCAATGAAGAAGTCAAACTCTCTCTCTTCTCAGATGACATGATTCTTTATATGGAAAATCCAAAAGACTCAACCTCAAACTACTAGAACTCATACAGAAATTCAGCAACGTGGCAGGATACAAAGTCAATGTACAGAAGTCAGTGGCTTTCTTATACACTAACAATGAAAATACAGAAAGGGAAATTAGAGAATCGATTCCATTTACTATAGCACCAAGAACTGTTAGATACCTGGGAATAAACCTAACCAAAGAAGTAAAGGATCTGTATCCGAGGAACTACAGAACACTCATGAAAGAAATTGAAGAAGACCCAAAAAGATCAAAGACCATTCCATGTTCTTGGATCGGAAGAATAAACATTGTTAAAATGTGTATACTGCCTAGAGCAATCTATACTTTTAATGCCATTCTGATCAAAAGTCCACCGGTATTCTTCAAAGACATGGAGTAAATAATCCTAAAATTTGTATGGAATCAGAAGAGACCCAGAATCGCTATAGAAATGTTGAAAAAGAAAAATAAAACTGGGGGCATCACGTTACCTGATTTCAAGCTTTATTACAAAGCTGTGATCACCAAGACAGCATGGCACTGGCATAAAAACAGACACATAGACCAGTGGAACAGAGTAGAGAGCCCAGATATGGACCCTCAACACTATGGTCTATTAATCTACAAAACAGGAAAAAATATACAGTGGAAAAAAGACAGTCTCTTCAATAAATGGTGCTGGTAAACTGGACAGCTATATGTATAAGAATGAATCTCAACCATTCTCTTACACCATACGCAAAGATAAACTTAAAATGGATAAAAGACCTCAACGTGAGACAGGAATCCATCAGAATCCTAGAGGAGAACATAGGCAGTAATCTCTTCGGTATCAGCCACAGCAACTTCTTTCAAGATATGTCTCCAAAGGCAAAGGAAACAAAAGTGAACATAAACTTTTGGGACTTCATCAAAATCCAAAGCTTCTGCACAGCAAAGGAAACAGTTAAAAAAACAAAGAGGCAACCCACTGAATGGGATAAGATATTTGCAAATGACACTACAGACAAAGGGATGATATCCAGGATCTATATTGAACTCCTCAAACTCAACACACACAAATCAGACAATCATATCAAAAAATGGACAGAAGATATGAACAGACACTTTTCCAATGAATACATACAAATGGCTATCAGACACATGAACAAATGTTCATCACCACTAGCCATCAGGGAGATTCAAATTAAAACCACATTGAGATATCTCCTTACACCAGTTAGAATGGCCAAAATGAACAAGACAGGAAACAACATGTGTTGGAGGGGATGTGGAGAAAGGGGAACCCTCTTACACTGTTGGTGGGAATGCAAGTTGGTGCAGCTACTTTAGAGAACAGTGTGGAGATTCCTCAAGAAATTAAAAATAGAACTTCCCTATGACCCTGCAATTGCACTCCTGGGTATTTACCCCAAAGATACAGATGTCGTGAAAAGAAGGGCCATCTCTATCCAAATATTTATAGCAGCAATGGCCACGGTCGCCAAACTGTGGAAAGAACCAAGATGCCCTTCAACGGATGAATGGATAAGGAAAATGTTGTCCATATACACTATGGAGTATTATGCCTCCATCAGAAAGGATGAATACCCAACTTTTGTAGCAACATGGCCGGGACTGGAAGAGATTATGCTGAGTGAAATAAGTCAAGCAGAGAGAGTCAATTATCATATGGTTTCACTTTTTGCGGAGCATCACAAATAGCATCGAGGACATGGGGAGTTAGAGAGGAGAAGGGAATGGAGGGAAATTGGAAGGGGAGGTGAACCATGAGAGACTATGGACTCTGAAAAACAATCTGAAGGGTTTGAATTGTTGGGGGTTGGGAGGTTGGGGTACCATGTGGTGGGTGGTATATAGGGCATGGATTGCATGGAGTTCTGGGAGTGGTGAAAAAATAATGAATACTGTTATGCTGAAAATAAATAAAAAATAAATAAAAAAAGAAAAAAAATAGAGCTTCCCTATGACCTTGCCATCGCACTACTGGGTATTTTCCCCAGAGATACAGATCTAGTGAAAAGAAGGGCCATCTGTACCCCAATGTTCATAGCAGCAATGGCCACAGTTGCCAAACTGTGGGAAGAACCAAGTTGCCCTTCAACGGATGAATGGATAAGGAAGATGTGGTCCATATGCACTATGGAGTATTATGCCCCTATCAGAAAGGATTGAATACCCATCTTTTGTAGCAACATGGATGGGACTGGAAGAGATTATGCTGAGTGAAATAAGTCAAGCAGAGAGAGTCAATTATATGGTTTCACTGATTTGTGG
Organism: Mustela nivalis; assembly: GCF_964662115.1. Classification (NCBI taxonomy): domain Eukaryota; kingdom Metazoa; phylum Chordata; class Mammalia; order Carnivora; family Mustelidae; genus Mustela; species Mustela nivalis. The sequence continues at coordinate 62,783,940 of NC_139040.1, read as the reverse complement.
AGTATAAGGAATAACATGGAGGACATGGGGAGTTAGAGAGGAGAAGGGAGTTGAGGGAAATTGGAGTGGGAGATGAACCATGAGAGACTATGGACTCTGAAAAACAATCTGAGGGTTTTGAAGTAGTTGGGGGTGGGACTTTGGGGGAGTCTGGTGGTGGGTATTATGGAGGGCACATATTGCATGGAGCACTGGTTGTGGTGCATAAACAATGAATTTTGTTACACTGAAAATAAATTAAGTTAAAAAAAAGAAAAAAATAAAATATTAATTATGCCTTCAACCTTTTATGAGAGAATGTCAAGTCAAAGAAGGAACAGTGTGCTCCAGTGGGGCAGGACTTGGTGGGTGTGGGGTGGTGTTGGGTGGGTAGTGGTTTAAGGTGGGAGAAAAGTATTGACATCTCCCTGCAAGGTGGTGTAAATTATGAATGAATGCTGCTTATGGTCCTTAATTCCTTTGAATTATTTGTGAAGATACTAATGAAGTAATTGCTTTCCTAAATGACTTGGTATCAGCAAAACACGCTGAGAACAATTTATTTTTCCTATTATCAGGGATTGCTTACCTAAGGAGATATTTGGGAAAGAGAAACTTGCAAGTACACTACTGAGAGAAACCCAGACAATTTTATTCAAAGGATTTCATAAAGCACCCATTCAAGTAAGTCTTTAATAATAATAATAATAATAGAAAATCAAGGACATTATCACCTAGATTTTTTTAGCTTTAGAAAAGTCAACAATTCACAGAAATAATAATGAGTATGCTCAATATTTGATGCAAAGATTAAAGAAAACCAAACAACAAAAAACACAACCCAGTGATTTCCAAACAAATTATCCTCTCAACCTTAAGCCACAAATACTGATTCCTTAAGTGGTTAAATTAAAAAACGCCCAGTTTTGTGCATTGCTCCAGTGTACATTCCTCAAGGAATCTACATATCTCCCTTCAATACAATAAGCACCTGGTTCACTAACCAGTCGATGTCTATGGAAAAGGGAAAAAAAAAAAAAGGTAAGATTGAAATCAACACTGGGCAGAAATCGATAAAACTTTCCTGAAGACCATCTTTCCACATGCGGGACTCTGTAACTAACCACACAAGAAACTATAATTGCTGCAAAGTCCAGGAACATAGAAAGTAGAAAAAAAGATAACTCTCCAAAAGCAGGTCACACTCCAGGTATTCCCCAGCCAGAATAGTGCATTCCAAATAGGAAGAGACCAAACTACGTTGACCCATTCGAGATGAGAGAAGATAAATGACCGGGCTGGAAAAAGCAGCCACCAAATACAAAAACAAGCAGTGAAGTGAAGCTAAAGGAAGAAAGAGGAATGGGCAAGACCTACTTAGCCCCAGGGCTAAATGTGTGGCTTTGGCTTGGGGCGCGGGTGGGGGGTGAGGGTGCAGATAAAATGTCCATCCAGAAGGCACCACAATAGCTGGTCAAGAAATGAAGCTTTTATACCCTCCTAGTCTAAATGAGGTGCCAGATGTAAAAGGAGCCATAGATCTCTCATTGCCCTTCCCCCACCTCATACTCTTCTACCCTAAAATATACCCTTACCTTCTCCAGATGAACTCATCAGCCTTGTAATTCTATGGATCACCATCCCAGCAACAAGTGAACTCAGCTTCAGGCCTGGCAGCCCCATCAGCGTCATGCTACTCAGCGTGTTCCATCCAGTCACTAGGACGTCGGTACCCTTTCCCAGTGCACAAGTCCCCATGCAGAAGTCCTCACAGAGGCCGTTCATGCCCCCTTGCCATCTCCAAGCATGCCAACAGCCATTGAGGCAGAAGAAAGGCAGCAAGTTAGGAGCTATAGCAACAGCTGTTAACCCAAAGACTGGAAGGGGAGGGGCAGGAAAGAAAAAGCGAGAGGAAGAGAAAAAGAAGTGTGGCTAGCATAGCCTCAGGCCAGTCCCAGAGTGAACACTGACTGTTCACCAAGTGGGGAGAGTATTGGGTGGGTGTGGAAGTGACTCCTTTCTGGCTTCTCATCCCTGGGTGATGAAAGAGACCCCATTCTTTCCCATCTTTCCAGTCTCTTTGCTTTATTTATTTATTATTAAAAAAATTTTTTTTTAAATTTTTTATTTTTTATAAACATATATTTTTATCCCCAGGGGTACAGGTCTTTGCTCTTCCTTGGATGATTTATTGTGTGAATTCTGTTCCTTAAGGGTCTGCAGCAGCTGCAGGCCTGACATGAAAGAGGAAAGTTGAATCATAGGATTGGACACAAATGTTCTCTAACAAAAGGATTTGTGAGGGCAAAGGTCAGGGGCACTTAAAAAAATACTAAAACTTACAATGAATGGCATGGCCAAGCTTGCTCTTCCCCACCAACCCTCCACCCTCTTCAATAAATTGCTTTGAGAGACTTCCCAACTTGGCTAAGACCAGAGTATACAAACTGTCTTTTTTTTTTTTTATAAATATTTATTTTTATCCCCAGGGGTACAGGTCTGTGAATCATCAGGTTTACACACTTCACAGCACTCACCAAAGCACATACCCTCCCCAATGTCCATAATCCCACCCCCTTCTCCCAAACCCCCTCCCCCCAGCAACCCTGTCTTTTAAGAGTTGTAGAGTTGTTCATGTTTGACAAGAGACAAATGTCAGTAGCCAAGAGATAAATGTCAATGGTGATTCTCAAAGGGTGTTCAGTCAATTCAATTAAATCCAACTGTCTTTATTGAGAATTTACTGCTGCTGGCATCAGAGAGAGGGAGAGAGAGAAAGAGAGAGAGGCACACTTCTGGGGGGGGGGTGAGATGCTTTCCAACTGCCTAAAATGAGGCAAACTCGTGAAAAAGTTTGGGAGGTTGGAGGGTATCTGTGGGGGCAGCAAGATCAGAAGACATCAGCCAAGTAGGAATGGCTCTGGGGAATGAAGTTGGCTGCTGTCTGTCCCAAACACACCAAAGTAAAACTGGTGGGAAGAGAGGCTGCAGGCAGAGCAAAGGACAAAGTGAGCTCACAGGTAGAGCACTGGGTTGGAACCATGGGAACTGGGGAGAGGGAGCTAACAAGCATATTCAGGAAACTGTAAGACATATAGCTAAAGGAGCCTTCCCTTTGGATCTGGAGGAAAAACAAGTTTTGGAAGTTTGGGACAAACTTGAGCAGGAGAACAAGCAAAAATAAAATGAAGAATATTGACAGATCTACTCATAAATTATGGAATAAAACATGTAAACCTTTGGAACAGGAGCTGCCCACACATTTTATTTAAAGGGGAAAGTGAAGTCCATTGAGGTGAAGAAACTTGCTATTTAGTGGCAAGATTGGTCTCCTGACTCTCAAACCTATATGCTCATCAGCAGCCACATCCTCAAAGTATGGATAAAAGAGGCCTGCACTTCATTTTGCAGCACTGCAGTTTGCTTAGTTTAAAAGAGGTTCTAGACATGAGGAAGGCTGCCATAGTTGAAAGAAGGGAAAAGTTGTTGGTTTTTCAAAGAGCAGGATCCATGTCTTACTCAAGTTTCTACCCCTTTCTCATGATCTCCTGGGTGGTAGATTTCAAATGACCCAAGAAATAGCTTTCAAATGACCCAAGCTGGGTAGTATGATTAGGGGCTCCCTATAAGCTGTTTTTGTCACTGAGTGTGTTTGTAGGTGACTTAATGTTTTTTGGTGGAGACATTTGAAAGTGTGTGCACACAGATAACTTATTTGCCAGGCAAATGACAAGCAGCTCATAGGGATTTACCACTAAAATAATTTAGTCTAGTTCTAGATAACCATGAAAATAGAAAATTTGGGAAAGAGGAATGTGGATATGGTATACTGAAATCATCTTCTGTGAGGCTTAGTGACCAGGTTGGACATGAATAATTCAATAGCCAAGGAATCTTAGAAGCTAGAAGTACAATCCTTGCAAATAGTGATACTATACAAGTAGACAGATGCACCCACCTTCATTTAAGAGTACTTGGGTTAGGAACTAAGAAATGTGATTCTTATTCAAAAAAATTTTACAATATGACATTATTAATAGGGATTGTGTTATAAATAAGGATTAAATTCTAAAGGAGTCTCCCAAATCACCTGTCAAACAAGAGAAGACCAAGTTAAAATAATTCTTGGTACTAAACAAAGTGCATCGAAAAAGCAAATAAACAATTTTTTATTTTGGTAAAATTCACATTATGTAAAATTATCAATTTTTATTTATCTTTGAAAATTGTGGTAAAATACACATAACATGGACTGTGCAATTTTAACCACTTAAAAGTTTTTAAAATTTGAGTATTGTTGACATACAAAGTTACATTGGTTTCAGGCGTACAACATAGTGATTCACCTTCTCTATAAGTTATGCTATGATTACCAAAAGTGTAGCTACCATCTGTCACCTAGAGGTTATTATGTAAAATAAGACTGATAAAGACAAATACAATCTTAACCACTTTTAGGTATCAGTTCAGTAGTGTTAAGTACATTCATATTGTTGTGTAAACTATCTCCAGAACTCTTCTTATCTTGCAAAATTGAAACTCTATACCAATAAAACAATTCCTTATTCTCCTTTCCTTCGAGCCCCTGACAATTACCTTTTATTTTCTATATCTATGAATTTGACTACTCTAGTTGCCTCATATAAATTGATCATATAGTATTTGTCTTTTTGTGACTGGTTTATTTCATTTAGCATAATATTTTGAAGCTTCATCCGTGTTGTAACGTGTTGGATTTCTTTCCTTTTCAAGGTTCTATAATGTTTCATTGTATGTGCATACCAATTTTGTTTACCCATTCACCCATTGATGGACATGGGTAGATTCCAACTTTCAAGTACTGTGAATAATGCTGCTATGACATAAATGTGCACACATCTCTTCAAAACTTGCTTTTCATTCATTTGGGTATATACCTAGAAGTGGAATTGCTAGATCAAGGTAATTCTATTTTTAATTTTTGGAAGAAATACCATAGTGTTTTCCATAATGGCCACATTACATTCCTACACACAATGGAAAAGGGATCCAATTTCTGCACATTCTCAGCAACACTTTCTTTCTCTCTCTCTCTCTCTTTTTTCCATAGTAGCCACCCTAATGGGTATGAGGTGGTATCTCATTGTGATTTTGATCTTCACTTTCCTAATGATTAGTGAAGTTGAACACATTTTCATGTACATGGTCATTTGTATATCTTCTTTGGAGAAATTCATATTAAAGTCCCTTGCCCATTTTTCTATCAAGTTGTTGTTGAGTTTTAGGAGTTCTTTTAAAAAAAGATTTATTTTAATTCAGCTAGTTAACACAGATAAGTATTAGTTTGAGGTATACAATGCAGTGATCTTTTTGTGCTTTTTAAAAAAATTTTATTCAACTCTTTTTAAGTTTTTATTTGAATTCAGTTAGTTTAGAGTCTTATATTAGTTTCAGGCATACAACATAGTGTTCAACATTTCCATACAATGCCTTGTGCTCATTACAAGAAATGCACTCTTTAATCTATATCACCTATTTTTACTGATTTTGTATCCTGAGACTTTACTAAATTTGTTTAGCAGCTCAAGCAGTTTTTGGTGGAATCTTTCAAGTTTTCTATCTATAGTATCATGTCATCTGCAAATAGCATAATTTTACTTCTTCCTTGCTAATTTGGATGACTTTTATTTGTTTTTGTTGTCAGATTGCTGTGGCTGGGACTTCTAGTATTGTGTTAAATAATAGTGGTGAAAGTGGTTATCCCTGTTTTGTTCCTGACCATAGTTTTTTTTTTCCATATTAGATGATATTAGCTTGAGTTTTTAATATATAGCCTTTATTATGTTGAGGTATATTCCCGCTAAACGTTTCTATTTTATTAAGGGGTTTTATCATGAATTGATTTTGAGTTGAGAATGATATGAGCTATGGGTCTTTTATGTGTGGGTTTTAGGATGTTGAAGTTTATGTTTCTTCTATCCCTATTTTCTTGAGGGTCTTTTTCAAGAAAGAATGCTATATTTTCTCAAATGTTTTTTCTGAATCTATTGAGAGGATCATATGGTTCTTATCTATTCTTTTATTGATGTGGTGTAGCATGCTGATTGATTTGTGAA